>NW_026848140.1:0-656467 GCF_030411735.1 Phialemonium atrogriseum
CTACAGTCCCAAGATCGCCCACATCCCACAGATCGCGCAATCTCGGTCCTTCCTCCCCTCCCCCTCATTCTCATCTCCTCCATCCACTCCCTCCCACCCATCCCCCCCCCCCCCCCCCCCCCCCCCCCCCCCCCCCCCCCGCCGGGGGGGGGGGGGGGGGGGGCAGCACGCTGTACGGTTGACAATTGCTGACAATTGGTCATAACCCCTTCAATCGCCCACCATTTGCTAATAATCTTAACCTTTAGAACAAATACCGTGTATGGAGAGATTTGCCTCTACTTTCTGTGTGTATAGAAGTGTACTTAATGGTATGTTCCTAAGCTATTTTCAAAATAGTTGCATCCAACTTATCTGGTAAAGACCCGTTTTTAGCAACAGAAACGGTTACTCCAAAGTCTGCACAGATATGGCAAAACCTGAATACCTTTGGGGTTCGATGCCTTGGTGCAGGTATAGTGAGTCCCTACTACCAGGCAATGTATGCTCTGCGATCAGCGCTTGAGGAGGAACTGAGCATGGAGATGGGTATAACAGAATGTAGAATACAGGTTGCCTGTGCATGGGTCTCTTATGCTGGTAAGCCTCTTCTACGGTGGGCGCAGGATAACATTAGCTACATGGATGTCAAAGAGGAGGATGAGGCAAACTACGTTGAAGGAGGCCTGTTGTACCAGTCCCATGGACCACCCACTATGTGCCTTCGACGGTGGTGCTTTTGGCTGGACCGGTTTGAAGAGCTTGGGAAGGAAGAATCCGGCATGAGTGAGGATATTCAGAAGGCTTCGCTTGAAGCGGCGCTGACCATGAAAACGATCGAAAGAGGCATTGCGCCTCAACCTCTTTGGCAGCCCACGTCAATATGCCTTCTCAACCGACCCAACTCAGGTCCGGCAGGCGGCTCAAAGCCCTCGGCACAGGCACATAACGTCTAGGGTCAGTTGACGGTCCCCGCACCTGCCACACAGCCGAAATCTATGAAAGGTTCGGCAACGGCAGTCTCAGGCCACTGAGAAGCCGCGATGCAGTATGATTTGCTAGTGAATAAGAGATAATTATGGAGATAATTATGTGCCCAGTACCTACAGGTTGACGCTATAAATGCTATTGTGTAAAAGGAGACTAGTATTTTGATGAACCTTCAACCTCGCTCCGAGATCAGACCAGAGCGAGTCAGCCCCAAAAAGATCACGACGGAGAACGAAGATCGATCACGAATCCCTAAATCTTGCACAACAACTCCTATTATTCACTCAATTCACTTCTTACCTCCTCGCGATGGCGTCAGATATCGGGTTCATAGGTTTGTTCTCTCGCCTCCCTGGGACGAAATGTCGTGTGCTTTCCGAGCTAAGGTGAAATGCAGGTCTCGGGAACATGGGATACCGCATGGCCGTCAACCTCCGCAAAAAGATGCCTCCGACTGCCACACTGCACATTTACGACGTCGTTGAGGATGCCTGTCGGCGCTTCTCCGACAACTGCAGCAGGTTTGGGAAGATCGAGATTGCCAGATCTTCCAAGGAAGTTGCCAGCAAGTGTTCGACGCTGCTGACCATTGTCCCAACGAGCGAAAATGTCCGCCAGGTCTTTCTGGATCCGCATTCCGGGGTCATTGCGGCGCCCCAAGACCCTGACCGGCTTATGCTAGAATGCAGCACCATCGATATCAAGGCCACCCAAGAGATCGGCAAGCAGGTCATGGAGGCCGGGCTGGGTATCTACGTCGACGCTCCCGTCTCAGGTGGTGCTAGAGGCGCCGAGGAGGCCACCGTCGCCTTCCTCGTTGGCCATCCCGGCCCGGCAGAGACGGATCCCGTAGCGAGGCGCATCAAGGATGTCGTCTCCAACATGGGCCTGCCCGAACGGGTTAATTTCTGCGGCCCGCTAGGCTCGGGCTTGGTCGGTAAGATCGTGAACAACTACATCTCCATCAACAACGTTCTGTCGCTGGCCGAAGGCATGGCGTTTGGGTTGCGGTATGGTGTGGATAAGATGAGACTGTACGACTGCGTCAAGAGCTCCAGTGGGAATTCCTGGGTCCTGGAGAACAAGAACTCGGTGCCGGGCGTCATTGCGCGGTCTCCGGCGAGTAACAACTTCCGGGCAACGTTTCCGGCACGCATGGTGTTGAAGGACCTTACCCTAGGCATCAATGCGGCCAAGGAGGTTGGCATTGAGGCGTCAATGGGCGAGACTGCTCTCAAGTCGTTTCAGAAGGCCAACGATGACCCAAGAACAACGGTGAGTCATCCCTCCATCATATATTGTTTCTTAAACGTTCCCAGTAACCCAACTTGATGCTCATTCTTCGCTTCTAGGACTTGGACTGTACATCTGTTTGGCTGCACATGAACGACGAGGTCGAAGAGTGGGCCAAACAGCAGCAACACGAGTAGCTCCAGTGCCACACTCGACTCCTTAAAGAGAGCACGGAGAAGTCGCCATGTGATTCACGAGCGATAGCCGGGCGAGAGGTGCTTGACCACCGTTCGATTAGTTTATTTTGCTAGATACCTGCCATAACTAGACGCTTCTTCGGCCATACGGGGATACATCTGCATCTCACCCAACTCCTTCGGCAAAGGTGTTGTGACTTAGGTGGGTCGTAGAGAACTTTCGGCAACTCATCTTCCGCAAAGTGGACCTTCCCCGACAGTCCGGCTATGCCGCCGTGCATCGGCACAAGTGGGGCGGGTGAATCAAGCTCCGCCATGTGTTTGCCGAACCAAGTCAGTCGCTCACGGCAACATGGAACCCGGCTTTGAGGCTGGGTGTACGTGGCAAGCTTCAATCTTATATTTGCAGGTTGTTAATTTAATAGTGGGCGAATGGAGAGGGAGAGGGTAACTGAAGTGGAAAGAACTCGGCCAAAACTAGCCCTGTGAATGCACCAGCCTCTCAGCAGAATTCTGTCACGATAAGCCTCTCACTTGATTTCCCATCATCATGGCTGCAGTCTCGGGGATAGATATACTATTGAAGGAAATTCCATACACCGTTGAGTACCTAGTGCCCCCTATGCATACGTTGCAAACCCTCTGATGCCCAAGTTGACGCCCTCGTCATAGTTCAACGACGCCTCGCTGCTGGATCGCCGGGCGTACATTGGGGGCAAATGGGTGCCAGCCGCACAAGGCGCAACCTTTCCGGTTTATGGTCTGTTTTAGAACCTCAGCTGAGGGCTGATCCTGGCCCATTATCCGCGCAGTGACCAAGCAGCAGTGTTGCTAATTTGCAGTAACTCAAGCAGACCCCGAGGATGGTCAAGTCGCGTTTCACGTCGCAAACGTATCTAGAGACGAAGTCCGCGGCGCAATTGACGCTGCACAGTCCGCGTTCGAGACCTACCGGCGGTTCACCCATCGCAAGCGGAAGGAGTTGCTTCGGAGGTGGACCGACATCGTAAGGGCCAACCGCGATGACTTGGCGGCGATCTGCACTCTGGAGCTGGGCAAGCCAATCACCGAGTCATACGTCACCGTAGACTACGGCCTCAGCTTCCTAGAGTGGTTTCAGGGTGAGACCGAGAGATTGTATGGCGAGACCATACCGGCGGCCAAGGCGGACAACCGCATCTTCACGACCAGAGAGCCGCAGGGTGTAGTAGCAGCCATCACGCCGTGGAACAGCCCCATCGCCATGGCTCTGCGGAAGGTCGGGGCCGCGATCGCGGCCGGCTGCACCGTCGTGCTGAAGCCGGCGCCTGAGACGCCCATGTGTGCCATCGCCATTGCGAAGCTGTTTGAGCGCGTCGGCTACCCCGCCGGCACGCTGAACGTCGTCACTAGCGACGGTCCCGGGTCGGCGGCCATTGGCGAGGAGATGTGCCATAACACCCGCGTCCGCCATCTCAGCTTCACGGGGTCTACGGCCGTGGGCAAATACCTGAATGCCGAGTGCGCAAAGACGCTGAAGAAGACGAGCATGGAGCTCGGAGGCAATGCGCCTTTTATCATTTTCGAGGATGCTGACCTCGAGAAGGCTGTAAATGGTAAGCCCAGGCGGTTGACAACTCCTGGTTGTGGAACGACAACTAATATCCCCCTGCGCGTTTCAGGCCTGATTTCCTCAAAGTTCCGGTCCTCGGGCCAGACGTGCGTGTGTGCGAACCGTATCTTTGTGCACCGGTCTGTCATCGACGAGGTCGCCCGGCTCCTGCAGGCCGCGCAAGAGCAGTTGTTCGTTTTGGGCTCGGTCTGGGACCCCAAAGTCAACTTCGGGCCGCTCTATTCACAAAAAGGCGTTGACAAGGTGCAGCAGCACGTCGACGACGCCGTTTCAAAGGGGGCGCGGCTGGTCAGCGGAGGAGCCATCAGGAAAGAGCTGGGTCCCTATCTCTACCCGCCCACAATCCTCGTGGACTGTGATCCTAAGACGATGCGCTTCGGCAACGAGGAGACGTTCGGGCCTGTGGCCCCACTCATACCTTTTGACACCGAGGAGGAGGCAATCAGACTAGCGAACACGTTCCAGAGTGGCCTCGCATCATACTTCTACACGGAGAATATTTCAAGGCTATGGCGGGTGGCTGAAGCGCTGGATACGGGCATGGTTGGTGTCCGTGTGGGCCTAATCAGCGCTTGTGAACAACCGTTTGGGGGCATCAAGGAGAGTGGGATCGGCCGCGAGGGCTCAAAGTTTGGCGTTGAGGATTATACAAATGTGAAGAGCATCACGGTGGGATTGTAAGGTTTATTTGGTAGTTAAGACAAAGTATGATTTTCCTGCTGCTTACTTAAGGCAGGGCGGTTCAAACCTGCAATGCAACCCCCCCCAAGCAATACTTCCGTCGCTCATTAGCAGCGTGGTCCTCAACAATCAAATGATCTGGCCGGCAACAGTCTCCAGTGTCGCAAAGGTGCGATACCTCTTGCCTTACCCCTTTGCGTCCAAGCACCATAGCCGAGACATCGCTCCAAGGTTTCCAGCCAAGAACCGCCAATCGATGAACATACTGCCGTTTGACACGAAATGCCCGGGAGCTTTCGCCCTTCGCCGCTCGAAGAGGTCCGTCTCTCTGCACGGCAGGTGTCACCAGCTGACACCCACGGCCGCTTACTACCAGCCCAGCCCTCCAGCATCTCTTCGTATTGCTTGTTGCAGCAGGGACTGCATTATTCGATCTCCATGCAGGGCGACCGTCTAACACGCTCACAATCGTCCTTCGTGCAATGTCGGGGTCCAGCTCCACGAGCTCTCGCTCTGTGGCCGAGCCATGCCGGGAAAGAGCATCCGACAAGGAACGCTTATCCTCAGCCGTCGGCGGATCCGGGGCGGGGAGGGCACGAGCTTCAATGCCAATGACTGAGGGAGTCGTAGCTTCTGGGGCGAGTCGTCTGAACTTCCGCGGCGAGGGCAAGGGCAAAGATTCGGCATCGGCCAGAACATGGTCAGATCGGCCTCGCTATAGTTGTCAGACTGGCAACCACAACGAGTACCTCTCGATGACACATACCTTGACGCTCGACAGAAGACGATTGTCCTCAGCTGCAAGCAAGGTAGTAATCCGGCCGATATGTTCGAGGAGCTTAGCGCATCCTGCGCTTGTTTTAGTTTACATGAACTGATTAGTTATCAGGCAAACTTTCTACGGCAGCTGTGGCACAAGCCTGCAGAAAGAAAGCCAAGGGGCGCTCCAGTCAAGGCCGGAAAAGCCCAGATTGGAGATAAAGCCAAGGTTATACTTGCCAAAGCTGTGGCTTCTCCAAACCCTGTCGCAGAAGCGCTGGGGCTAGGGCCATGTCTCATCGTGGAAAACCAACGGACATGCATCGGACCTCTAGCCGACCTACCGAAAAACTCTCCGCTGCTCTCGGCCATCGTGGTCGGCTTGGATACAATGTCTTAAGCTACCATATCACCTGGGTAGCTAAAAATGGCGAGCCTCCACTGCTCCCCGGGGGCCAGTATAGCCACCTCTGCCATAGAAAATGGTGTGTGAATGCGGACCATGGGTCGGGTCGTGGGAGACGGGTGCATTAAACCACAAAAGGAACAAGTGCGCAAATGGGCAAAGCCATTTCTTGCTTGATAGTGGGCCTGGAAGTCGCCACTTACTTAGCTTATGCACACATAAACCAGCTTGTCTGTCGGGTACTTGGGTAAAGAACATGGACCACCCATTAATTACCAAACTTTAGCTAAGATAAATCATAAATACCTTTGCTAAGACTGCGATGGGCCGAACCTGGACAATCGTCTCCGTATGCATCGGTAAGGAATAAAGGCAATGATGTGTAAAAGGCTTGAAGACCCCCGAAACACACAAAAACATCGAGGGAGGCTCACAGAGATCATCTAGCCATAATTACTACCTTTTGCCAACTCTTGCATTCCTCCAAGTACAGACCTTCCTATATAATAACCGCCAGAAATGCCTCCTCCAGTCGGCCACTTTTTCCGCTCCCAGCTGTGCACCACGCTCCCAGTGGCCCAGCAAAAGCTTCGCGGGTTAGACTGTCCTCGTCACGGGCGCCAACACGGGGCTAAGCCTCGAGGCGGCGCAGCACATGGTTCGCCTCGGAGCCGAGGACATCCTCCAGGAGCTGGCGCGTGAGGATGTGGCGAGAATGGTGGACAGGCAAGTCGTGTGCTTGGCTGGTGTATATATGTGTTGTGTGTCATGTGTGCTTACTTAGATGCCGTGCAACAGGTACAATGTCCCCAAGCTGATGTAACTGCTGGCCTTCCGCGAGTTGGCCGAGAGGCTAACGCAGCCACCAAACTCGCGCCGTATCATCTCTTCGACCATCAACCCCGGCGCTGTCGTCACCGACATAATGCGAGAGTCGAAAGGCTTCTTCTCCGTCTATGTCAAAGCCACGCAAGCGATACTCATGGGGACAGCCGAGGAGGGTTCAAGGACTTTAGTACATGCGGCCAAGGGGTCTAGGGAAACAGACGGCCAGTATCTGTGCGACTGCAAGCCCGCCGGGCCGGAATTGTAAGTGCTCTCTGGTTTATGATCTTGGTACCCTGGGAGGACGAGATCTAGACTCTGGGTGATCAGGCGCTGACGTCGACCACAGGATTTCGCCATTTGTCACGAGCGAGGAGGGAGTAGCAACACAGCGGAAGTTGTGGAAAGAACTGATGGACAAGCTGGAGAGGATCCAGCCTAGTATAGCAAGAAACATCTAAGCATGGCATGCCGACACCAGCGGTTAGATTCGTATGCTGCCATTGGGACGTCTATTCGCGGGAAGGATCAAGACGTGCTACGTCACTTCTAGTTTTCCGTTCATCAGACGTATCAAACTTGTGCTTCGCACGCAGCTTATTGGGATGGGCCTCGCGCTCGCGTGGCTTCTCCCTCATCTCCTCTCAGTCTAGATTCACTGTGTAATTATCATTAGGTTTCAGCTCTTCTTTGAAATTACAATATATACCATTGGGCAAGCTAGATGTTGTCGTATATCATAGGGATCCATGGTTGCTTCGCTCTGGCCTTCTTGTGGCGCGACGGACCAAATTGATGGCCGAATTGATGTGGTTGAATTTGACCTAGTTCCGCTAAAGGGGAGATCCCTCACCCCTCTTGGAAATCTTGGAAAGCCATGGGGATCATCTTTGTGATGTGGAAAGCTCTATTCCAACCAATATTCGGAAGTGGCTGGCTGTTGTCTCAAAGACAACGAATGGACGGACGCCTAGAGTCAGCAGCCCGCAACGCTAATGTAAGCCACATCGGAGATCCCATTCACAAGGTTGCTGGGTTATCGTGTCGTCTTGCGGTGTGAGCAGGCTGTTGGATCTTACATATGCAGGAGTCTGTCTCTTGATCTCTCCTTGTTCTTTTTCTTCTCCACTTGTTGTCCTCGAATGCCATCGCCAAAACACCATGTCCCTCACCATTCCTCGACCTCCCGGCCTACCCCTTCTGGGCAACATCTTCGACGTTGACCCTAGCAATACCTGGGGCTCACTGAAGAAGCTGTCAGAGAGGTACGGAGAGATATTCCAAATCAACGTCCTCGGCCATACCGTCGTCTTCGTTGCCGGTGCCGCCCTTGCCGAGGAATTATGCGACGAAAAGCGTTTTCGCAAGTATGTGGGCGGGCCAATCGTCGAGATTAGATTTGCCGTGCACGATGCCCTCTTCACGGCGTTCGACCACGAAGAGAGCTGGGGCATCGCCCATCGCATTATTGCACCGAAACTTACGCCCCAGTCCCTCGCAGGGCACTTTGGCGAGATACGTGACACTGCCATTGAGCTCATCGAGAAATGGAAGGGCCTCGGCGCCGACAACAAGGTGGTGTCTGCGGTCGGGGAGCTGAACAGGCTGAACCTTGAGGCGACGACCCTGACGCTCTTCGGCAAGAAGCTGAACTGCCTCAGCGGCCCCGCACACCCCATGCTGAAGGGAATGGAAGATGCGACGTCGGAAGCCATGAAGCGCCCGACGCGACCGGGGTTCCTCAACTGGCTTGTGTACGGGGGCAAGTTCAAAACGGCGACGCAAACGATGCGGAGCTACGCGGCCGACATTGTGGAGCACCGCAAGGCGAACCCGACGGACCGTCAAGACCTGCTCGCTACCATGGTCAACGCCCGCGATCCCGAGACCGGCAAGGCCCTGACCGACTCGCAGGTCATCGACGAGATCGTCACCATGCCTATCGGCAGCAGCACCGCGCCCGCCCTGATCGCCACCGCCATCTACTTCCTCCTGAAGAACCCGCACGTCATCACGGCGGCGCGCGACGAGATCGACTCCATAGTGGGCGCCGGCGAGCTGACCCACGCCCACCTGCAGCAGCTCAGCTACGTCGAGGGCATCGTGCGCGAGTCGCTCCGGCTCTCCTTCGTGGCGCCGGGCTTCAACATCGAGCCGATCCCGAGCAGGGGCAAGGAGCCGGTGCTGCTGGGCGGCGGGAAGTACCAGATCGCGCACGACCAGGCCGTCATCATCGTTCTCGCGGGGGTGAATCGCGACCCAACCGTCTTCGAGGAGCCACTTGCCTTCAGGCCAGAGCGGATGATGGCCAGGTCGTTCGAGAACCTGCCCGCGGGGGTGAAGAAGTGGTTCGGGAACGGGAAGAGGGAGTGCATTGGGAAGCACTACGCCTGGCAGTGGAGTATGGCGGTGTTGGTGATGCTGCTCAGGGAGGTGGACTTTGAGATGGTGGACCCAAGCTACAATCTGGAGCAAGATGGATGGTTCAACCTGAGGCCGGTTGGCTTCTTCGTCAAGGTCAAGCCGAGAGCGAGATGACGGGATGCAATTGGAAGGCCGCTCGCTTGGCCGCAGATCAGTGGTTAAGTCTCATTAGATATACTGCATCTCAACCTCCCTACCTAAGTACACAACCGAGACATGTCATTAACCGTCATGGCCGCCGAGAGTGTCCCAAGCGGCGTATCTCCGGACCTGCTCCGGCATCTCCAATCACTCCTCCCGTGAGACAGCCGCGGGCTCTGCGCGATTCGGGCCTGCCGAACCTTCTCAACTGCATCGCCGACATAGCCAAGACCCTGCGCAACTCGCAGCACGTCTTCCTCGCCGGCACCGCCCACACCTTCGGCGACGAGCGGCTCGACGTCGACGTTTTGGCGGAGAACATTATCCGTACTAGACTGGCCAAATGCCGCTCGGTTTGCACCGCTAGCAGCGAGGAAGACGCTGTGGAGCAGCCCGCCGCTGCCGCCACCGGCGGTGCCGTGTCGTCGTCTTCCCAGAGCGCTACACCATGGCCTTCAACCCCCCGACGGTAGCTCCATCATCGTGCCCAACTAGACTGTGGGCACCATTGTCGGCATCTGGGACGACAACTCGGCGCTCCACCGAGTCCCCACACGGAGCTTGGTTGCTGCTGTGCTCGGCGTGTACGGACCGCTGTCGTTGCGCTGCGGGTGCCCGGCCGGGCGGGGGCATCGTACTGCTTCTTGGTTGGGCTCGGCTGTCTTCGAGCTCGTCCGGAGCAGCATCCAGCTCGCGAATCCGCTCTTCAAGGTCCGGCACTTCGCGCCCGCGAACCTGCGCGCCGCGGCAGATAACGAGCGGCACAACGCCTTAGTCGCGCAGTTCATCAAGCAGGGGTACACGCTGCGGTACAGCGGGGGCCTAGTGCCAGACGTGGCGCACTCGCTAGTGAAGGGACACGTCATCTATATTTCCCCTGTGACAGATGCGGCTGGAGCGAAGCTCCGGCGGTTGTACGAGCTGTGTCCGATCGCGCTAATCGTAGGGTGCGCTGGTGGCAGGGCTATTGATCTCGCTAATGGAGAGGATATTCCCCAGAAGCTGTTGCAGAACTGTGATAAAAAGGCAGGCTTACTCTGTGGGACGCAGAGGAGGTGGAGATTGCAAAACGAGTGCTTCTTAGTTAGGAACACGGCGAACCCCCAAAACAAGGAGGGAAGGCCCGAGTCGCAAATTTTTCCCGCTGCGAGACTTACCACGCCGCCGTATATCCCTGCCCCTCCCACTCCCGCGATGGCTCGGCCGACAATGAAGGCGACCGCGTTCGGAGCTGCCCCGCACACAGCGGAGCTGACCCCGAGGACGAAGAGGGTGGTCAGGAAGGTGGCCTTGATGCTGTAAACGGAGTAAAGCTTTCCGAATAGCAGTTGGGAGGCGCATCTCGTCAAGAAATATGCAGAACCGTACCAGCCAATATCGGTGACGGAGTTGAAGTCGTCCGTGACCTGTGGAATAGCCGTCGGGATGATCAAGCGGTCCTGCTATGCCGTCAGCCTCTAGGCCTCAAGTTGGGAGGAATGGATATGCTGACCAGAGTGACCAAGGACATGCTAATGAAGACGGAGGTGAGAAGCAAGCCAAGCCTCGGTCCGGAGGGGTACACGATATCCTCGGTGGCGGACGTCTGCACAGGCGCACTCTCTGTTTCCTTTGCATCGCCTGCGATTAGTACTGGTTCTAGCGCTGTCATAGCTTCAGCTCCCTCAAGGGACGCCGCGAGAGCTTCTGTTGGATTGCTTTTCCTGAATGGCATTATGATTACGTTCGCGACTCAAACAAGAGGCGTTGAAGCATGCAATAGGATTGCTCGGTCGGGAAATCAGATATCGAGGCCGGGAACCGAAGAGAGGGGATGACCAAAGCACTGGAGAAAAATCATTCAGTTCAAAATGTCGTAGACAATTCGACAATGTTGATATTCGGCCGACGCAATCGGCCGTCGGAAAGTAGAGAACAAACGCCTTTGCTGTATTATTGCAGGAAGTCAGGGGCTAATTGGGGCTCCTAGCTCACCGAGCTCCAGCAGTCTTCAACTCATTTCGGGTCCGAGAGATCAAAACCAGGCTTGGAGCATCGGCCTGCCAAGCTTAGTGTCGCATGTCCAGGACATCTTGAGTTGCTTTATGGCAGTCTGTTATCAAGCTTGAAAAGGGGTAATCCGCTCACGACCAACGCACGTGCCAGAAACGAGTGTAATTAGTCGGCGGGGTCGGGTTCCGAGACGGAGTTGCGCTAGGCCATTTTTGGACCCGAGCCCTCCGAAGTGCGCCGTTGTGCCCCCGGTGCCATCCCCGAGACACAGTCTTAAAACCCAACACTCTCGGCGATCACCTCGGACAGCCTTCACTGATGCGTGTATCCGCTACCGCCATGACGCCACTTCCAATGATGGCGCCCCAGGGGCTGCACAGGAGGCATGCCTGTTCGCTCTGTGCTCGCCGCAAGGTCAAATGCGACAAAGGCGACCCCTGTTCCAACTGCCTCAAGGCCCAGGCTCAGTGTTTATATGAGGCTCCCGCTCCACATCGACCTCGGAAGAGGGCCGCCGACGAAGACCTGGTCGCCCGACTAACTCAGTATGAAGCTCTGATGCGGAAGCACAATATCGACTTCACCCACTGCGCCAACACCTGGGTCCCGTCTGGGCTGGAAGTCAAGCTGAAGGAGACCGGCTCCCAAAGTCCAGTCCTCGAAACCTCCGCGACCAGTCGTCCCAGGCCGAAGACTTACCCCTTGGAGAACACTGCGGCAAATGTAGACCAGTCAGTTGACCAGCATGGCAAGAGCAATTGCCTTCATCAAGCAACAAACTGACAGACAGTATCTTCAGGTGTCTATGGTCGAATCTGAGCCCAGAGGTCTGTTGTTCCGAGGCTCTCTCTGGTTGCTGAAGACTGACCTGTCTGTCCCGACAAGCTCAAGAATCCTCCCATCCAGAGCCTGCGTCACAAAGACGACCCCTTTCTGCATCCTACACCGCCGCTTCAGCTCATCTTTCCAAGCACCCAGCCTGAACTCCACGAGTTACACCCAGAACCAAGACACATCTACCGCTTCTGGCAAATTTTTGTCGAAAGTGTCAATCCGCTTACGAAGATCGTCCATGTACCGAGTCTGCAGCAGCGCATCTTGGATGCAAGTTGGGACCCTGCCAATGTACCAAAGCCCCTGACGGCCATCTTGTTCGCCATCTACACTCTAGCTGTCACCTCCATGTCCCCGGATGACTGCCGGGCTTCCTTCGGCGAGACCAGGGACACCCTCTTGACGCGTTACCGAGCCGCGACCGTCCGGGCCCTTATCGCGAGCGACTTCCTCACGACGAGGGAACTCGAGGTTCTGCAAGGGCTTGTCCTGTTTCTCCTCGCAGACCCGGAGTCCGAGTTAACTTCCACCCTGACCGGCGCCGCCATGAGGCTGGGCCAGAAGATGGGCCTGCACCGGGAGAATACCGACCCCAAGATCTCGTTCTTCGACAGGGAAATGCGCGTCCGTCTCTGGTGGCAGTTGTGTGGACTCTGCTCTCGAAGTCGCGCCGTATCCACCCCGGGGACGAAGCTGCCACCATCCGAGGTTGGTGACATCCGCCTCCCACTCAATGTCAACGACGCGGAATTGCATCCAGACATGATCGAGCCCCCTATCGAGCACAACGGTCCGACCGAGATGTTGTGCGTCTTGATGAAGTTCGAAGTCTCCAACTGGCTTCGATCCTCGCCCACGGCCGCCCAGGTCTTCGAGAACATCATTCAGGGCCATGTGAGAGGCAAGAGGGTGTCGATGGAGCTGCAAGACGAGGCCATCAATGAGATAGAGGCCACCTACCAGGAGAAGTACTTTCGTCATTGGGACAAGCGCGTACCTCTGCATGGTGTGACACACGCCATGGCGAAAATTGCCGTCGCTCGCATGCGGTTCAAGGTTCACCATCCCAGACGAGCGGCCGTCGGTGGTGGCGAGGTATATATGACGCGGGAGGAAAGCGACATGGTCTTCGACTCGGCCGTGATGTCGCTAGAGATGGTGGATGCGGGCATACACAGCAAGTTTTCCTCGCACCTGTTCACCCATTTGACTTCCAATTTCCAGATAGACGCCTACATCTACGTCATCAGCGACCTGCGGCGGCGGTGCTCCGGAGACCGAGTGGCCCTGGCCTGGAAGCTAGTCGAGGATCTTTACAGCGAGCATCCCGAGCTGATCGACGATGCCGAGGACGCTTTCTTTGTCGCCCTCGGTGACTTGACTCTGGAGGCTTGGGAGGCGCGTAGAAAGGAGCTGGTTCGTGCTCGAGGTGTTCGGGAATCCGAGGTCACGCCCCAGTTCATTCAGTTGCTTTGGGATAAGAGGAAGAAAGGAAATGAGGAAAGTGTTCATATGCCTACCATCCCGGATCCTCACGGCCTTGACGGCCTCGGATTGACAGACAATATCGAGTTAGACTGGGATTATTGGAACGACTTCTTGCAGTTATAAGGAAAACAGGGGCTTCCTGCAGGTCCAACGTGTTGGGGTTTCCATGTAGCAGGTCTCTGGTGTGGAAGAAGCTGATGAGGGCAGAAGTTCCTGATGGCAGAAGTTGATGAGGAAGGGGAAAAGAGAGAAGAGGCCCCCGGGGGGGGGGGGGGGCGCCCGCTGCAGGATCTGATCTGTATAATGTGTAGGGTGTGGAGGAATGTCCGATTCAAACGCGGCGTCTCTTTCCAGTTTATATTCAATCGGCCAGCAGACGCTGCCTCAATTGTGGTTGCGGTTGTGGATGGCGTTCGCCCATCCCAGGGCCGCAAGACAGCTGAGGGCTTGTGAATGGTATCAGGACAAATCCAGCCCGCTGCTCGCCGGTGACTTCCAGGCGGGATAACAGCTATGCAAGATCAACAAGTTGTCGCAAGTCTTGTCGACGGCGATCTCAAAATAAGCCGGGCACTCTTAGCCCGACTCTCCTGCTTGGCCAAGGCCTGGTTTCAACCCCCCGGTTTCCAGGGCGTCTTTTACTGCGCAGGACGGTGCACATTTGATGATGTGGATATGAAGCTATCGAAGGATCAGATAATCCTGGGCCCCGATAACGGTGTGCCGCAAAGCGGATGTGGGGAATCTGGGGCGAGAAGCAGATGGAAATTCCTGTCAGAGAACCTCGGCGAACAATTCCCGCGCCAAACAGCGAGCCATGACTAATGATTTCCAATTGCTCGAGAACCACGCTATGTCTTCCATCTTCAAATGCAAAAGTGAAGTTCGAAGCTGGATACCTGGATAGCTGGATAGCGACACTGTTATCATCCCCTTCGATCTTTTAGCTCCCTTCGCCAGAACTCTCTCGCCCAGCGGTCGCTCTATCTGGCCATCCATCCATCATCCCAAGTCTCCTCTCTTCCTCGGCCCCTCCACGAACCACCAACCCCAGCATGCCTGGTTTAGGCCATTCACCCGAACCCAATTCGCAGCAATGGCGCCGAGAAACGACACAACTCCCGTCCTTCTACTCGCCGCCGACGAAGGCGCAAACCAGTTCCGACGTTGGAAATGAAGTAGACAGCATGGATTTGACAGCGAGTGCGGCGACGCAGCGGCGCCAGCAGGACCAGCAGCAACCACAACGACCCGCCGCCGATGACGAGACTACATCGCCACCCACACCGTCCTCCTCCCAACCCTCACTTCCCCCCCCGCCGCCCTCGCTGCTCTCCCCGGCTTTCACGCCACCCCCAACCCCCGGCACCGCCACGCCTAGCTCGCTGAGCGGCGCACACGGACTCGCGCCGGGGCCGGGGCCGGGTCCGCGAGGCGTCCCCGTCGACAGCTCCGTGCCGACGGGCGGCTGCGGGAGCAGGAGGCCGCGGCTACTGGAGAGGTTGCCGCAGGTGGAGTGCATCGTGCGGGCGCGCATACCGACGACGACCGGCGCCGAGATGTTCCTGCACCTGTACACCAACGACACTGATAGCAAGGAGCACCTGGCCATCGTCTTCGGCGGCAGCATCCGAAGCCAGTCGCTGGACGCCCCGAGGGAGGGGGAGACGGAGATGGACCGGTTGGTCAGGGGCGCGTATACTGGGCGGCTTTATCCGGGGCGGACGACTAGTGGCGTGGATGGTGGGCCGCGAGCCGGAGAAGGTGGGGAAAGGGATAAGAATGACGACGAGGAGGAGGAGGATAGTACGACGACGACGACGCCGCCGCTGGTGAGGATACACAGCGAGTGCTACACGGGCGAGACGGTCTGGTCGGCGAGGTGCGATTGCGGGGAGCAACTCGACGAGGCGGCCAGGCTGATGTCCCTGCCGGGCAACAAGTCTGGCGGCGTCATCATCTACCTCCGACAGGAAGGCCGCGGGATCGGATTGGGCGAGAAGCTCAAGGCGTACAACCTCCAGGATCTCGGCTCCGACACAGTCGAGGCGAACCTCCTCCTCCGGCACCCCGCCGACGCGCGGAGCTACGGCCTCGCGACGGCCATGCTGCTGGACCTTGGCCAGCGCGACATCAGGTTGTTGACCAACAACCCGGACAAGATCCGGGCCGTCGAGGGGCCGAACAGGGAGATCGTTGTGAGGGAGCGGGTGGCCATGGTGCCACTCTCGTGGAAGGGGAGGGGAGGCTTCAGGGCCCCCGAGGTTGAGGGATATCTGAAGACAAAGGTACGCTCAACTGCTGTCGTTCTCACCACCGCAATTGTTGCTTGTCAAATGCTAACTTTTCCCACCAGATAGAGAAAATGGGTCATCTCTTGGAGATGGGTTCCTTCCCATGACCAAGTTCATTTATGGTATTCTAGTTTGCATGCATCTTCTGTAAGGCATTCTGATCATCTTGAAAAGGGGGTGGTTATTTGGGGCAACCGGGCGTTTAGATAGGTGAGTTCCATGTTGTTCCTGGTCTTTTGCATGGGGTACGAAGTCGACTTGTCCATAGGGATACTCCCCATACAATGCCCCGTTTTTGTGGTGTAGAAGCAGCTGCATCCTAACAATGATGGCTACTCGAGGGCAAAACACATAGACACTACATACCTACCTTACCTACCTACCTAGATATGGGGCATTCATATGGCGGGAAGTTTGCATGGAGAACCATCTCGATTCTTGGCGCGTCCCTGGTGAATAACCTGAGGTACCTGGTACCATCCATACCTTTCAGGTACAAAATTGTCAACCTGAGCCAATGAGAGACGGGTTTTCCCTACAAATACTATGGTATAATGGGTAAGTTTGCCCAGTGGGTCAGGTATCCCTGGTCGATTTAGTGCGCTTTTCGATACCTGACAGGGGGTAAAACTTTTGCACGCAACCACAGTAGAGCTGAACCCCAGTCCAGCCCCACCTGTGATTCTGCCCGAGCTGCACCTCCAACTTTTTTTGCAGAGGAGCAAATCTCTCCAACACCATTTCGAGCCCACTTTCTCACCTTCGCCGCCTGTGAAAGGGGAAGAGAAAAAAACCCCACACCTTTCCCGCCACTCTAAAGATGCTCAAGCGGAAGGTGACGACCGAGATGAAGCAGAAATCTTTTCGGCTTCGTCTTGTCATCCGCCGGCATGGCCTGCCCGAGGTGCGCGTCGTTTTCAGCCTCTCCCTCGAGAATGACCCGACGATTGCCAAGCTCCTCGAGCATGTCAACGACACCGTTCCCCTCGAGAGCACCGACTGGGGCCTGGAGGACTACGTGGTCGAGCTGAGAGACCACGCGGGCCACGCTTTCGAGTGCCTTCATTTCCAGGAAGTTCAGACCGTTCTGAGCCAAGACGAGGAGGTCTTGTAAGTAAACATACATACCCGCTAGTGCATGGCCAAATGGATACCAGATTGCTAACCCTCCGCTCCTTCAACTCGACACAGCATCCGGCCATTGCTTACAGAAGACCGGAAGAAGCGACTGCTCAGTGGGAGAGACCAGATTTCCGCCGGTGGCAAGCACCTCATCGACGGCGTGGCCTTTGGCCGACCGCGGCTCAAGGCACCCAGAGGCCGGCCTCCAATCAAAATTCCTCCCTTGAAGCGCCGCAGAATAACATATGACGAAGCCGAGGAAGAAGACGAAGGAGAGGACGACGACGATTATCAGCCCATGCTGCTTACAGAGCACGGCGAAGACCCCGATGACCCTCTGAAGGTCGTGGTCTCGGCAACCTTTGACGATGCCGATGACGAGGACGAAGAGGGCGAGAATGGCGGCGAGGAAGGGGCAGACGGGGTCGACGACATGGAACCAGATTCCGACGAATCCAACCTCGATGATGAGGTCCGCGACCTCCAGAGAGACATATCACAGTACGGTGAATATGACCAGGGCTCTGTTTCAGAGACGCACTCATTTCCCGGTATCGAGGATAGTGTCATCGACCTGGCTGGGCTAAGCAAGATTACGGCTCTGCGGGCGGCATTTCCCGAAGCAGATGCCGGCGTTTGCGAAAAGATGCTACGTCGTAGCAAGAACAAGGTGAAAAGGGCGTACAAGAAACTCCGCAAGTCTTACGAGCCGCAGATGAGACTTAAGGAGATGCGGAGATACCTCAAGTCCCTGGATGCACCAGCGCCCGAACCCTCTCCCGAGGTTGAGGAGGACGGGCAAGAGGACGGTGAGGAAGGCGAAGACATGGGAGATATGGTGGACGCCGGGGACGTGGGGGACGTGGACGACATGGAAGACGACAGCGAGGCCGAATCGGTGGACTCGCTGGTCAAACACTATGACCAGCATGGCTTTCCAGCCGGGTCAATCCTCGAGGGCACGGCCTCGACTCACATGGCGGAAAACCTCCGCAAGTCTGGCAAATTTGTCAAGCTCCCTGTCCACACCAAGTTCGACGGCGAAGACATATCCGCGGGAGCATCACCGACTGCAGAAGTCGCTACCAGCGATAGCGAATCCGCAGAGGACGACAACAAACCCGAGGGCGAAGAAGAGGTCAATTCCTCGGAGTCGGGCGCAGATCTGACAAGCTCCTCGGAAAGCGAATCCGAATCTCCAGACGATCAAGATGACGAGGAAGTATCCGATGCCAACGACGACAACGATAGTCAAAGCGGCGGGGATTCCGGGCCTTCGTCAGGCATCGATGACGACGACGATAGCGGGCCAGAAGTCGCTTCCTCCAAACCCCCCAAGCCCTCCGATGGTGGTGGAAGCAGCAACGACAGTGATGGGCAAAGCGGCGGCAGTGGATCTAGCGATGACTCCAGCGACAGCAGTGAGGAGGAGGGTGACGGCGGAGGTCAGGGCGAAGAGGGTGAGACAGGGGGTGCATCCCTTGTCGACCAGAACGACTCCGACAGCTCATCAGACAGCTCATCAGACAGCAGTGATGATGAGCCGGACCCCGAATCCGAGTCGAAGACAGGAGCCACAGCACCACTCGCCGCGTCTGCACCTCGAAATACACCAGGCGCGGTCAATATGACATCCGCACGGGTACCCCCTGGAGAGGGTTTGTCTAGGACACAAGCCAGGAACGCCAGGAGGAAGGCTGCCCAGAAAGCCAAGAAGGTGGCCGAAGCAGGCGGCCTCACAGACGCGGCATCACAGTCCTCCGCCCCTGCTCGCCAAGATGCAACCCAAGCTTCATCGCTTGGCGCCGGTGGCTTGTCCCTAGCCGAAAGGAAACAAGCCCTTCTCTCGAGCCTCGACGGTCCCTTGGACCAGGATATACCGCCCAGCCAGTCCGCCACACCGACACACCCACCACCCGAGGTTGCCCAGAATGGGGCCTCCGACCTGGCGGCCTCGTCGACGCAGCGCAAATCCAAGTTGGATATCTCGGCGGGTCGACGCATCCTCTTTGGTGCACTCGGGATCCGCAACCCAAAGACAAAGTCCGACGAGGACAAGATCCGCGCGGACCTCATGAAGGGCGTCCGCCCGTTGATCAACTCCCGTGTCGCCGAAGCGCAAGGACGGCCGTCGGCCGACGGTGAGGATGGCAACGACCAGTCGGTAGAGGACGACCCCGAAGCTTGGCGAAGCAAAATCGCTTACCGTGCGGTAGAATGTTGCCAAGACGGCGTTGACCTCTCCGAACCCCCCTTTCCGTTCGTCCAGCGATGGGATCCGCAGCAGCAATGGTACTGGCACGATAAGGGGGACCAGCGGGGCGGACGGGCGAAGCGCAGGAGGCGTAATCAGCGCGACTTCTACGACGACGGAGACGACGGAGAAGATGACGGACGAGGGGCCAAGAAGCGGAAGTTCCACGACGAGGGATTCGCCGAGGAATTCGACGGCCATGACAACATGCGGGTCAATATGACTCTCAACTATGATGACGACGATGTTCCCGAACAAGAACCCGAGAAGCAGGACGCGGAACACAGCCAATTCACAGACTTGGACGACTTGCCATCCCTTCCCCCGGACCTGTCAAGCTTGCCTCAGTTGGGGCCGGGCCGGGCGAAGGACGGCATGGTGATAACATGGAAGCAGTGGCTCCTCTCCAAGGCCACCAACTGGCAGCCCACCCTGTCCAACCTCACCGCCGTCGTTGTCAACGGTGGGTCCACCAGCATCCGAGTGATTCTCGCCAGACGCGATCGCAACCTGGCCGGGAACGAGAAGACGTATGACGAGAATGGGAGCCGGGTCTACGATAGGTTCGAAGGGCCGGATCTTGAAGACGAGGACGCCGACGCCGACGAAGGGGTCGAGGACGGTTACCGAACCATGGAGTACTCTGAGATGATCGAGCCGCGGATCTTGCAGGAGCCGCTGCCGTCGCTCCAACCATCTACCCTCGAGCATATTGCCGAGACTGCGGGCGAAGATGAAGACATTCCAAGCGCAGACGATCGAGAGGTGATCGGCGACTCGAACAGCGAGGAGACAGGGATGAATGGCGACAAATCCACTACATTGGGCCATGAAGGGGCTGAAAAAGACGATGAAGCGGCTCAGCAGACTGGTGGCGACATTGCCGACTCGAGCGAGAGCATCATCCCCGAGACGCTTCCTGCGGGCGACTCGCTGCAGCAGGAACTTGTTCAGTCCGACATTGCTGGCCACTCCGAGGGCGACATTTCAATCTCGGATGACCGACGAGACGAGATCAGCCTCCTTATCTCCACCGCCGGGTTCCGTAAAGACGTATCGCCGTCTATTTTGAAGGAGGTGCCGTTCGACAGCCCATCCGAACAGCTGAGAGAGATGTCGGAAAGTGCCGCGGCGAGGGACTCCCTCCAGGCCTCCGGTTCGCCTTCTGCTACTCCCCGGCATACCGTTGCCAGCTCCCGACGGGCTCTCGTGGCGCCGTTCGACGGCGGCGGAGATGACGGTCAGCTCCCGAAGAACGCGGACGTCAACGTCGCTCCGAAAGCCGCGGCGTATCCGAAGCTAAACGTCCCTCCCTCGTCTGCGAGCAGCATCCACAGCGGGCGGCAGCCGGATGGGGACTTTGGCGTCATCGAGTGGGCCGCCGACTCGTTCGACCCGCTGGAGGACACTGCCGACGAATCCGTGATCCTGGGCAACACGGGGCCAGGGAAGCCCACCAGCCGCGGATCCCCGATCAAGCCACAGGAGCCTGTCATAAACGACGCCAGTCCGGCCTCGGTCACCTCGTTGCCATCGCTCAACGAAATCTACTCTACGGCCAGAACATCCCGCAATGACCGTAGTCCATCCAAGGCTACAGCGATACCGGCAACCAAGAGTCGCAAGCCCGAGATAATCCGGGACCGCGAGTATGAGGAGATAATGAGGCGTCTCGACGAGGGCGATGAACAGTCGAATGATGATGCGGATCACAGTAACCTTCGCCTCCCGTCCCAGGGCACGTCGGCGCTAGACGCGGGAGCACGCCCAGGATCGCGACACGCAATCAACTGTGGTCCCATTCTACCACCAGGGGGGGAAGTTGTGCCGAAGAAAGAACCGGCCACGCGCTCCTCGCTACCCTCCCCAAAGTCAAAGATCGGCCGACGCGCACGGAAGCAGCAGCAGCAGCAGCAGCAGCAGCAGGCGCCCCGGTCGGTCATTCCGCCGGGCTCGCAGGTGGTGTCGCTCCTGTCCAGCAGCCCGGAGCCCGAGGTGGCGGAGCACTACGCCGACGACGACATCGACAGCACGTACGAGGATGAGGACGGGGAGAAGACGACCACCACCCCGCTGCCCAACGGCTCTGGCTGGGTCAATAAGTCGGCGGGCGGCCGTGGCACTGGGATCCAGGCCCGCCACTACGAGCCGTTCGGCGTGTGCCTCCCCGCTTCTGCTTCTATTCGTGGCCCGGACAGGGCCGCGGGCTCCCAGCCTCCCAGGCCGCGGAGACGAAGAAAGGCGACACCATCGCCGCCGGTAGCCTCCGAGATTGCTGTTAGCCCTCATCCGATGAGGACGCGGAGGAAGACGTCGGTGAGGGTTTGAGGGCGCTGGTATAGCCCTCCATGCCTTGGCTGTGGCAGCTGTTTGTTTATTTGTAATTGTTGGGAGTTCAGATGCGTTGGGGCAGCGGTAGGCGTCTTGATGGACATTCGCCTCTTCGTCGGCATTATCTCTAGTCTGACGTCGGTCCAGACTTGCTGGTTCTTGGGATCACACATAATACCCTTGTATGTTTAGTTCGCCGGCGGCAACCCGCTTAGCCTCGCAGGGCATTGTCTACACTGCGATAAGTAGCTAGATGCCTTATTGTATGCATCAATGTAATTCTGAGAAGATATTATCCATCACGCCGCGTGCGGCCCACCTAACATTCTCCGTTCTCGAATGGGAATTGCACTTCTAAACCTACAAAAAGTGCCTCGATGGTTTGACGTAGACGAGAAATCGGCAGGCTGATTGGACAGCAGCCTCCCCAAGGTTAAGCAGCTGCAGGTGGGGCCGCCTTCCGGAGCGACCAACCCGCGCCGTCCTGTCGGAGCGACATGAGACACGGCACTTGATCTAGCTGGACCTTGGATCGCCCTCCTCCATCCGCCCACCACCATCACCATCATCACCACCGCCGGAGGGCCAGTGTGATTTTCCCCTGATTCCGATGGTGACGAATACTTGCCTGTCGTGCTGGCAGCGTTGGGTGGCACCGATACGTGCAACTGGCAGGTAACTGTAATGGAGGGTATGGCAAATGCGGATTTATAAACCCGGCCAAGGGACTTCTCTGGCTACCTTGCTATGGCCATACTCGGGGAAGAAAGAGAAAGAGACACCAGTCCCGTCCTAGCTACAGTCCACATTCCACATTTCCATCGAACCCCACAAGCATCTCTCAAAAGGCACTCCAGCTCCAGGCCAGTCAGACCTGCGATTCAGCAAAGCAAATCCGATCCACCAGAGATTTCATAATTATATACATATTCCCCCGACAATAATACCACGAACCACAAACCAACTGCTCTCCCAAGCCCGAGCACCCACACAACACACCAAGATGCGAACCACTCCACCACTCCCCCTCCCCCTCCTCCTCCTCCTCCTCCTCACCGCCCTCTCGTCCGCCACCTCCCCCACCACCGGCGCGGCCCCAACAGCCGCCGCCGCGACCACCTCACCAACCCCCCCAGGCGCGGCGGGCCCATCAGCACCGGACGGCGCCGCGGTGGTGACGGGGTACTCGGGCGCGGACGGGGCGGCGGCGGCGCGGTTCGTGCAGACGACGTACTGGGCTTGCGTGACGCGGGGCACGTACTCGCACTGCGGGTGGCACCGGCCGATACTGGATGCGGGCGGGGCAGCGGCGGCTGCTGGAGGGAGGGGGGGAGGGGTGGGGGCCAGGGCGGGCTTGGTTGCTGCTGTGGCTGCTGTTGCTGGTTTGGTGGGGTTGTTGGGGTGATGAGATGGGTGCGAATCAAGGGTTAGAAGGGTGGAGGGGTGGATGTGCGTGTTTGTATGGATAACTTTTGTCGGAGTAGGTGTTGTGAGGCGTGGCGGGTTATTTGGGAGGAGTTTCTCGTAACTGGCGTTGTGGGACTGGCGCTGGACGCCACGGAATAATCAGGAGCATCCATTTGTCCGTCTGTCGGTGATGAAGGGCGGGTATCTGGAATTCGGCGGGTGGGAACGTCGATTCGAACGGAATGGCCGTTTTGGTGTTGCTGAGACAGTCGTCGATCTGGTGACCTAGAAACAAATTAGAGCATCGATGGAGAGAATGATCAAACACTATGCATCCTCCTCCATCCCATCACCATTGAATCCGCAAAACGAGGGAGCCGCGTGTCTTGACGCCACAAGCAAACAACCTTTTATTTGCGTGCTATGATGTCGGAAGAATGAATAATGGAAACCCAGCAGCCCTCACGCCCTCCATGGATCGATTGCCAGATATGAATCGTCTCGGTTCCTTTTGCCGAATGCGGAGTCGCATCTTGTATGTAATGCACAGAGCCACAGCCATTCCCCACCAACTCGACCTGGAAGACAACCGGTGAAGAGCACCACAAAGAGGAAACGCCAGCCGCCTATTTCTCCTTCTTCGGCTTCGCACCCTTGACCTTCGCCGTTCCACGCAGGGTCTTCTGTCGGTTCTTGCGCTGCTTGCCTGTTCGAGGGGGGGCGGATGTTAGACGAGACGGGAGAATTAAGCGGGAGTACATCGTCCACAGATGCGCTGCTGTGATGCAGAGCAGAATCTGCAGCACGCATGCCATCGAAAATAACCGAAAAAAAAGGAGTGAGTCCACGTACGCTGCTGTCTGCTCGGCCTCTCAGCCTTGGTGGCCAAGCCGAATCGGACCAATCTGTACTGCGGCTCGAACTTCTTCATCGCCTCGGGGGAGTCGTAGACCAGGGCAAAGCCAGTCGTCTTGCCGCCACCGAATTGTGTCCGGAGGCCGAAGACGCTGACCTGCTCCTTGTTCGCCTTGTACATTCCGCAGAGCTTGTCTCGGAGCTCATCCTTGGCGATGTTGGGACGGCCGGGGTGGAGGATATCACTGCGAGATCCGGAAAGTCAGCCAACGCGCCTCCAGACGACACACTCGACGCAAGTCGTTTCTTGATGCTCGGCCTGCCGAAAGGAAGTCCTCCAATTCCACGCTGAAATATCGTCCTCTGGTGTTGATTACCCCCAAATCGCGGTCTCTTTCTCCACCATCAAACATCTCTCGGCATCGGGAAGTCTTGGGGCTGGGGGTAGGGGAGAGGGCGGACTCACACGACCATCTGCTTGCGGCCGAGGAGAGGGTTCCGAATGAACTTGCGCGTGCGCAAGGTAACTGGAGTGTCGGCCATCTTCGCGATTCTGGTTGTCGAGGTTCTGCCTTGCAAATTTGGACGCTGAGGGCAGAAGCAAGGCGATGGGGACTTTTTTGTGGTGTTTAGGTTTTTGCGAGTGGAACTCGAGAAAATCCGAAAGGCCGGGTGTCGCTTAATTGGGCCCGAGCCCTAATGTGGTGTGCGCAGAGCCCGGTCCACTTGCAAAAAATTCGACAAGGTCAGGTGCCGCATCACCTGATCTTTAGGTCAAAATTCAAAGATCCAGTTTTCTTTCCCAAACCCCGGTGAGTGTGGATTGCTTATTGCCCCGCCTCTCCAATTCGAGCCACCAACTCTACGACCACTACCGGCTCCACGGCATCCCAATCACAGAATCACCCATTTCACCAGCTGCTTCAGCTGTGTCAGCATGGGCAGCAAGTCCAGTCGTCAGGCTGTCACCGGAGCCCCCGGAAACACGGCAACGCTGTCACGAGACCCACGATTATCCTCGATATATGCGTAGTGCTGGCAATGTCGAGAGGCCCAGTGGCCGCATGAGGTCATCGTGGACCACACCTATTGTGCCGCGAACGACCACGTGTCATTGCCAAGCGGCATATGCGTCCCGTATAACATGGAAAGGCGGGCATCGTCACTGGCCACAGCAGTGTTTGGGCCCTGGGAGAACTCCGGAAACACCCTCGACCGGTACGTCTCGCTGCCTAAGCAAGTCATACGGGAAGGTAGACGCTGGTTGGGTACCATGCTCCTGCACCAGGGAAATGCCCCTCTTGGTGACGGGACTGGGTGGGCACGTGGGGGTGGTGTCGCGCCCGTCGCAGTTGCGGCCGGGCTGGATTCTTGCCCCGCCACTTTCACATGCCACCGTCACCATCGCGACGCATTGTGAGATGTTGACAGAGTATGTTTCGACTCTGTCGCCGGGAGCTATCCTGTCTCTCTGTCTTCCATGGACATTTCGCCCGTCTTTTACACGAGACCTATCCTTTTCGCAGTGTGACCCGGACGAGCGACCAAGTGACGGCCGCCGGAAGATACCAGGGTAAATGCGCAGGATGGGCAAAGATTACAACGCCTACAAGACTTGTCACGACCGATTGCCATGTGTTATTTGAAGTCGATTTCTAGTATTTTGTCTAATCTTTGAGGCGATAATAGTAGCCCCGATCCATAAAACTCGGCAATCCAGAGCCCAGACTGGCACTGGAGGCTCCTTGATCCTCGAACCGTCGACTCTTTGTTTGAACCTGAAGAAGAAAAGAAGAAGGTCAAACTCTCCTGGCGCCACAGTATCATCACACATAATTCCCCCGCTCCTCCCAACCTCGCTCCCTTTCGCTCTCCTTTGCTCTCTGTTGTCCCTCTGTTCTCTCTCTCTCTCTCTCTCTCTCTCCCGCCACCCCCCCTTCTCTTGTCTTCACCTCTTCCGCTTCTCCCTCAGGCTCTGACGATCCGGCTCGCAGACCTGGTTACACGTGGGGCAGGTGAAGCCCTCGCGGCGGATTTCGACGCGCTTGAGGCAGCTGTAGCAGCGCCACCACTTGGGCTGGACGTTCCTCTCCTTGAGCCATTCGGCCGACGCCT
Organism: Phialemonium atrogriseum; assembly: GCF_030411735.1. Classification (NCBI taxonomy): domain Eukaryota; kingdom Fungi; phylum Ascomycota; class Sordariomycetes; order Cephalothecales; family Cephalothecaceae; genus Phialemonium; species Phialemonium atrogriseum. The sequence continues at coordinate 25,940 of NW_026848140.1, forward strand.
TGGTGCCCTTCTTGGGCAGGTCCTCCTTGTGGTAGTCCCGCAGGTGGTTCCGCAGCCGCTCGGGCCGGTAGAAGGGGTCCTGGCTTCGCGGGCACTTCTTGTAGTCGCAGAAGAACTTGTCCTTGTCCTCGTCGCGCGTGTGCACCGACTTGTAGTGCCGGTCCAGGTCCGTGACCCGCTTGAATGGGACGTGCTCGCACCCGGCCGCCAGGCAGACGTATTGCCGCCCGTCGCTGGACCCGCCGCCCGAGTCGAAGGTGGGGCTCATTGGGTAGAGGGGAGTGTCGGGCATGTCCTGGTAGGGATTGCCCTCCGACATTGGCGAGGAGTAGGCGCCCTGGTAAGGATCCATCCTGACGTAAGATGTGTTGTTGTTCGGGGTGGTGTCGATCGTTTGTTTGGCTCTTGCGATCTATCCGTGATCTCGGCAGGGATGCAAACTAGCTTGTGTTGCTGCTGGTTGTGGCGGTGGTGGTGGTGCTTCTTCCTCTGCTGCTGCTACTTCTCGAGGACTCGGGTGCTGCTCGGAAGCGTGGCCCATGGTGCCTATGGCGGGTAGATATGGGGAGCATGGTCTTCCGAGTTTGGCATCAATAACCCCAGAGCCAAAAATGCTGAAACTGCGATGCTGGGTCAGGCCTCTGTATATGCGAAATGGTGTTTGTCATAGTTGGATTTGACAACTGGAGCCACTCAGGCAGGTGCGAGTTGCGTGTGAACAGCGGATGCCAGCATCTGCAAAATGGAAAATTCCCTGTATTGGGCTGGACAAATTGCCTGTGTCGTCTCTTTTGCATCACTGCTGGTTAGGCACCAACGCGTCGCCAGTCGCCCACCAGACCAGTAAGGTTCCAGGCCCAACCACCCCCAAAATAAAACGAGTGGGAGGGGCGAGACCTCTGAGAGGTGGCGTACATAGCTCTGAGCTGGCCCTACAGCCTCGGGCTGAAGGCCGCTATAATTGAACCAGCACTTTTTCAAGCCCTGGCATACATAGGAGTTCCAGAGCACTCAAATAGATTTGATACTTGTCGACTCCACCCTCGGGCAGGAGGATCTTGCATTTACCCCTTGCGTCAAATTTCACGTTAGGCCATGGCCTCGGGTATGATATGATATCATCTTGTTCTTGAGAAGGCCGGGCTGATCACCTGCTGCTGCCAGGGTCTCCCGGATGTCGCCCCTGGTTGGCCGCCCTCTGACCTTCGGGCTCCGTCGGCGCATCTGTGAGATTTGAGGGGCGATATGGGCTTGTCACGAACCGGGAAAAGGCGAGATAATGTGTTTGAACGGCATTTGACCGCGTCACTTTGCCATTGCTTTTTATCTATTAATAGTGTCTCCTGAGTCTCCTGAGTCTGCAGATGTGAATCGGGATCCCGCCGCCGTAGAACGGGCCGATCTGCTCCTCGGGCCTCGGCACGCGAAAATCCACGAGCTCGACTGTGAATGCCGATCTTTGACAGACATCCAGGAAGTGTCTGAAGGTGTCTCGGTTCCTCTCAGTCGCTGATATTAGTATCTGCACTTCGGGAAACAAGTCGGCCAGCTCCTCCAAGGTCCCTACCAGCGGTGGTATCAACGCCTTGTCGTAGGTGATGTCGGCGCCCAGGACGACATCAATCTCGCGGCCTCCGTTCCACGCTGGCTCCTCGGTGCCGACGAGGGCGTGTCCCCACTTCAAGTCCATCGGTGCGATCCTGTCAGAGCCCTGTAGGCCATTGATGAACAAGCTGTCCGGGAGGTTGTTGATGACATCGTCCGACCCGTCGGACGCGACAACGTGTATCGCGCCAAGATACTTGGTGCAGAGGATCGATAAGTAACCCGTCCCGGCACCCAGTTCCAGGACCCGTCTGTCCCGGACGATTGCCGGATCCACGCAGAGGTACTGGCCGAGGTGCAGTGATGCCTCCCACGTCCGCAGGCCGGTCGTTCCCGCGGCGGAGATCAACGAGCGGGATTCCAGGAGGGTGATGGTCGGGTCCGAGGCTGCTGGATCTGGGTCAGGGAGCAGCGACTGATAATATGTCACGTAGCTCTTCTGCAGTGCTGCCGTTGTTTCAGAAGGAAGGGGCAGTGACATCAGACGCGAGAGGGCGGTCATGAGGCTGTCTGATATTCCCTGCTCCGGCGTATGGCGTTGAGACATGTGCCAGGGAAAAGATGATGGGATGATGGGGCTCGGTGCCACTTACGTGTTCGTCCCAATCTTCGATGGCTCCTTCAATCCGGGTCACCAGATTTTTGAGAGCCTCCAACTGATATCTGGGAGGTGCAGGCCGAGATATCGCATTGGGTGAGAAGAGTTTCTCGTAGAGGAACTCCTGGCTGCGCTCGTCCCTCAATAGAATGCCATCTGGATATGCCAGGTCTGACTCCAGTTGGAGGTACTGGCGACAGAAGCGGATTATTGGAAGCGGCTGCCGCCTTGCATCACTGGCCATGGCCTATCATCGAGGGTTTGCCTGATGCAGGCACTGGGCACTCCAGGAACAGTTGTGTTGTACCTTACCTTGGACCCGCAACTTATCGTGATTCCCACAGTACGGCAGCATGTTTCGGGCACGGACAGCCCAAATATCCGTACCTCCGTATCTGGCCCAAAAACAAAAATTCGAATGGGACTTTCCAACACGGTCCCTTGTTGCAGCAAGAACTACCATTCGAGACCGAGGATTTGCACCCCTGTTCCATAGGGCAGTCTTGGCAGCCAACTATTGTACTGCACGTACGGAGTATTTGACAAAGCTGCAGGGACTCTCCATATTTGCCAAATGCTATTTTGGCTGCTGCCGTCAGTTAGGTACAGTACCTAGGTAGTTACTGCTACTTGCAACAGAACAGCAGCATAGCCAGCGACAATGGGGCTGAATGCGACCTCCACCTGGCCTTCCATGTGGAGCGACATGCACGGAGCCATCCCCAATGGCTTTCCCCACCCCATCATCCGCTTCAGCTTGACCACAGTCGTTGTATCCTGCCAGCAATATGGGGAGAAGAATCAATGTCAGCCTCCTGTACAAACCAAGAATGCCAACAACGGCACGTGATTCACCATGGCTGTTTACAACCAAAACACGTGATCACACCGCAACTGTTGTTGTCTCTGATATCTCTGATATCTCTAGATATCTCTCATCTACTCACAAGAACAACCAAATAACCCGTCTACCATTATTGATCCTCTGATTTGGTTCAGCAGAATGGAGTGGCTGGAAGGTGCGGGTTTGGCTGACTAACTCTCCTGACCACATCAACTCGCAAAAGCACATATCTCATTTCCCTGATTTGGTCGTCAACCAGAACGCGCCATGTCATCATGCGCTAGTTCGGACGACGAGTCCAGCTCGGACGATTCGCCTCGGCTGGAGCTGGATATTTACAAGCTCCTGGACCGCGCAACCAACAGCCTCCACGCCAAATGCATGAGAGCCGAGCGATTCACTCGGGGAGCCAGTCATGAAATCTACCTCCTCACCTTTCAAGCGAGCCCAACAGCGCATGAGCGCCTCGCGAGGTCTGGATTTGTTTGCATTGCACGCTTCACTCGCGTCAGGTCTGCCACTGCCGCCGCCAGGGACGCCAGCGAAATCGCAACGGTCCGATACGTCAGGAGCCACACCGACATTCCCGTTCCCGAGGTCTATCACCACGACCTGGACTTGGACAACACAGTCGGTGCCCCTTACGTCCTCATGGAGCGAATTCCCGGGCGGCATCTATATCAAATATGGGATGATCTACCCCTCGATCATAAGAAGGCGGCGCTTTCACAGATTACCTCGGTGATCATCCAGTTCGCGTCCCTGCGCTTCGACAAAATCGGATCTCTCAACGAGCATGGAGTTGGCCCCCTCGTCAGCCCGTGCTTTGACCTACCCAGGGGACCCTTCAACTCGACTGATGAGTATTTACAATCCTTCGTCTCGACCGACCAAGTCGAATCACCGGAACTTGTCAGACTCTGTCAGCAGATCCAGAAAGAGCTGGACGGTTTCCTGGCACTTCATGCGGACGAACCTTACCTTCGACAGCCATTTGGCATGATCCACGCCGACTTCGACGGCCAGAATATGCTCTTTGTCGAGCAACCCGACGGTTTGCCACCCAAGCTGTCCGGGGTAATCGACTTTGAGTATTCCCATACCGGCCCTCTGTACTTCTTGTACGAGTACCCGATCTTCATCCAGGATGTTTCCTGGTCCAAGGAACTCTATGCTGACAACGCTCTCCTGCGCGCTCATTTCGTCCGCGAAATCTCTCGAGGGCTGCCAGATGCCGAGTCACGAGCAGCATTCATCGCCTGCATCAATGCAAAGAACTTTGTATTGAACGACTTCCAGAGATGCTTCATGTCAATGAAGTGCTCCGAGCATACTCTCATCAACCTGTCCAATTCCTATCTAGAAGATTTGAGAGACACCACAAGACCTGCTTATTCTGGCCGACCAGACTACACTCCGGAGCGGTATTCAGAGAGTGGAGAACTTGCTCTGCTGCCTCTATGAGAGAAACTCCTCTACAGCCTATGCAGCCATTGGTAGAAGAAGCAGAAGTAAGCGCGAAGGGCATGACCAAGGGGGCAAGACGCAAGAGGGTAAGGGTCTCCCCCCCCCCCCCCAAACAGATTATTCTCTCTTGCTTGGCGAGCTGTTAGCTTTGCTTCAGTAGTACTGAGGTGGAGTTGTATGTACTGCACCTTCATAGAATATCGCATCGATGACAGTTCACACCCTCTTCGTAGTCCAAACCACACATCTCACAAGGTTCGGTTTTCAGCTGAACCCATTCCTTATGGCCATCGTTTGCGCAGGTTCACTGATGCTTTTTGCAATGTCCCGCTTTTAACATGCTCTTGGTCGTCTTCTTGCACTTGGGGCAGTGGTGCTTCGTCGGGTAGGGAGGCATGTCGTGGATATCCTGTGTTAGCTAAGAGTTGACCTCATAAACTGGTCATCTTCCTTCATTTATTCCAATCTGCCGTGCAATTCGTAAGGTAGTGGTCAGAACGTTAGCCAATGCCATTGGGGCATCATCCTTCACCGGTTTGCAAGGCTGAGGGTACTTTCATTGGTTGCGATTGTGATTAGTGTGGGAGATCCCGCGGGGGGCATTCTGAACCGACGTGTGGCAACTGGAGTGGCTATATAAGCCTAAATTGAAGATGTGTATGTTGTTACTAATAGCTTACAGCATCTGCAGGACCCTCTCCTCTCCCCAATTCTCGGTTTCCTCCGATGTTCGTTGCAAGATTGACGCTTGCATGAGAAATCTCATTAACGTGGCGTGCGGTGTCAAGCGAGGTTTGGGGACCCCAAGGCATTTCTGTCGCTCTCATTAAGTTCTACTCGATATACCCGCGATGGAATCAGAAGCCACACCCAGCTGAAGGAGTTCATCGGCCATCTCGCGAGCGAGTCTCCCCAAAGGCGGCGAGGCACAGCGAGAGCTACGGCAGTGTAAGACGCTGAGATTTAAGAGTTGGAACGAAGCCTTGACCAAGGCAATAGGTCCTGTAACTTCATCTATTAGATGGATCCACGCCGCTTAAATGGCTGGAACTATTACATGGATTCCCGGGTCCGTTTACAGGCATCGGCGGAGAGAATTGATCGCCACCACACTTCAAAGACCTCCATAGCCGGACTATTTGACTTGTCGTAAAAGGAGTGGATAATGTAGTAATGACAAAAAAGAAGAAAAGAATAAAAGGGGGGAAACAAGAGACAAACAAAAACGCAGGAAAGACAAGATCAAGCCAAGCTGCCACAAAAGGGTATTTATTTTCCCCTGTCCGACCCCCTTTTCTTCCAACCACCTCCATGCGCCATATCCAATTTTACACCTCCGTTCCCCGTATCCTCCAGCCTATCCACCCCAGCCGTTCAGTGTAAGTTTTCGTAATTCTTTCTTTCCCGTGTGATTAAAACAAAGTCCCGGGTCCGGCCTACCAGGGACACAAAATGAAGAAACCGAAAAGAGCCAACGGTGGAAACGACAAGCGTTGACATGACTGACATATCGAGATACAAGAGGAAAGATAGGATCACAGACAGACTAACGGACAAGATAATCAACCGGAAAAGAGAAAGAAAGAAAAAAACGATTAAACCAGTAACCAACCAACTTTCTATCGCCTAGGCCTCTGACCCAGCAAGACAGCAATAGAAGAGACCATCAGTTCAGAAACAACGAAGCAACAAAGGAAGGCGGAAATGGACACGACAAGGTACCCCATCCATCCATCCACGCGATGTTGTAATTACTAGCTCGGGGAGACACACACCACTTAAGAGAAGAAAAAGAAAAGAAAAAAAACAGGGGAAAGAAGAAGAAGAAGAAGAAGAAGAAGGGGGGCCACGGGGGGGTGTTCATTCCCTCCCGAGGGAGAGGAGAACCAGCGTCGCACGGACACGCCAGGAGCACCCTCCGGTTCCCCGGCATATTCGTCAGCCGGGGTGGGGGACACGGTTTTGCCAGAAGGGCATCCGACTGGATGGCCGATGAGGTCGGAGAGATGGTAGATTTGGTTGGCGGGGGGGTGATATTTTTGGTATGGTGTGTGTGCGTAGGGGGAAAGGAGAAGCAGTCGTCGATATCCGATCGCCTCAACCGCGACGCGGGGTGAAGGCGCTTCTTCTTCTTCTTCTAACTTGGTGTTATGACGTTGGGCGGATGGACGGATAGGCGGGCACCCACACCCACACCCACCCACACACCCCACAGCCCCCTTTTTTGACGCGCGGCTCGGAGCACACAGCGGTTCCGGGGAGGGGAGGAAGGGGGAAGGGGGGGGGAGGGTTCGATGTGTTTCATGCTTATTGTGGCGCCTGCCGTCGGGGGAGCCTCCTCTCCTCCCTCCCGGAACAGGCGTTTCCTTGGGTAACAGCGCGTCGGACCTCGTCATATGGCGCAGGGGTGGTGGGGGGTGGGAATGCACGTTGAGGAAGGGGGCGGTGGCGGAGGATTCCAAAAATAGAAGAAGGGGGAAGTGCAATGGGGAACAAATCAAATCGAGGAACTTTGGGGGAGGCTGCAGGCAGGCAGACAGGCGGAGAGCAAGCTGAGCGGATTAGAATTTGATAGCTAGGGAGTACCCGGGGGGGGGGGGGGGGGAGGAAACAATATCTAGCCAGCCGGTGAGCTTCGGCAACCAAAAGGAGCCGCGGCCCGCGCTGGAAACCTCGTCCGACGAGACAAAGGTACCACGTGGTGTGCGGCGGACGCAAGCAAGGCGCAAAAGAAGGGGGGTTCATACCCCAAACGACGACGTGCGACTTCCACCCCCTTCTCAGCCCGGGCCGGCCAGTTGCGGGAGGATGGGAAGAATTGGTTTTGGGGGTGGGAGGGGGGGTGGAGACGGGAGTCATCACATCCCAGGGATTGTTCATTGGACGAGGGGAAGACGGGGGCATACAACACCGTTCCACCCTCCTCCCCCCATCCCCTGCCCCCCGCCGGTACCCCTCCGTATCGCGGGGCCAGCCTAGCGGCGGGCCCCCACAGCTGTCCGGCGGTTCTCTGCATGACCGCTGCCAAGGCCCGACGCGCCAGGCGTGTCGGGGAGATATGTCGCCGTCGGCGCCGTGCTACCAGCCACGACAGCGGCGATGTTGTGGTGATGGTGGTGGTGGTGGTGTTGTTGTTGTTGGTTGCTGTGCTGCTGCTGCTGCTGCTGCTGCTGCTGCGGTTGCTGAATTTGATGATGTTGCTGTAACCCATTCTGATGCTGCTGATGCTGGTGCGGATACACGTGGGCGGCAACTGGTTCGTCGGGCTGCTGCTGTTGCTGCTGGTTCTCGGTCTGGACGTAACCCGTCTGACTGCTTCTCAGCGAGCTTCCGGTGCCGGTCCCAGACGACGTCTGGCTCGAGCTGCGCGAACCGCGCCGGAGAGAGCTCGCCCCCGGTCCGACCCCTGAGTCCGCATACGCGTAGCCAGTCAGGTCGACGACGGTCGAGCCGTGCGACCGCAGGCCGTGATCGTGCTCGGAGAAGAGCGACTCGGCCGCGGTTGAGTAGGACGATGAGGGGACCGAGCCGGTGCGGGCCGGGTGATGGTTGTGCTGGCTGTGATTGTGCGGGGTGTGATGGTGGTGGTGGGTTGGCATGGCCATTGCCGAGGAATACGGAAGGCCAGATGTATCAAAGCCATTCGAATAACCGGCGGCGGCAGCCGAGGCGACATCGCCGGGACCTCCCGTCGCGGAAAGGGGCGGTGACTGCGGCCCGGTTGTCGGGATGGCGGCCTTGAGAGACTGCAGGCTGGGGTAGGGCAGTCCTGACGAGCTGCTCAGGGACCGGCTCACGGGAGTCGGCAGCAGGCGGTCGGTGCCGTGGACTGACGCAGCCGGCAGTTGTGCGGCCATGTGGGAGAAGGAGAAGTTTGGGGAGTCGGTCGTGACGGCGTGTGCCGAGCGGTGCACGAGGCTCGCCGTGCCACCGTAGGCGTAGGTCGCATCTGGATCAAGATATACGCTGCTGGCAGCCGGTTGCTTGCTCCGAGACAGCCAGGGATACGGGATCATGCCCACGGCTTCGTGATTGAGGACTGTCTGTTGGGACGGGCAGCTAATACCGTACTCGACGTACTCTTCGGGATAACCGGTGCCATAGCTGGACATGGCTGGGTAGAACTGCTTGGTCCCGTAGCCGTAGGGCGAGCCGCCTCGGTACGGATTCAATATCTCGGCCGAGCTTAATGCCGGCAGATCTTGTGTGTACTGAACGCTATGGCTGGCGGTGCGATTGGCGTAGGCCCGCGCGTCTTGGACGTTGTAGGTAAACTCGCTGCTGTCTTGTCGCATCGGGGCTTCAGTCGACTGAACCTGTTGGGGGCCAGAGTCAGAATGGCAAATCGGGAGAGTTGAATAAAGGGCCAGAAGGGCCATTGTGGGGTGGAATAGTTAATACCCTTAGAAATAAGCATGGTTCGCTGCCAGCGTTCTTGCAGTTGGAGCAGGGTTGTCCGCCTCCTGGATCGCCGCTGCATCGGATCTTGCGCTTACGGCAGCGCCCGCACTGAAGAGCACCGGATGCGTGTTAGAAACCACTGTTCTTGTTTCTGAATGCAGAGATGTTGCCCAGGTTCCTGGGTGATAAACACGCAGGTCCAGAGGGGCTTAGAAGCTTGTTGTGGGGGGGGGAGAGTCGAGGGAAGCTTACCGCTACGGCGATCCGCTTCCTCTGGGGCTGCGAATCTGTCTCGACCTGGGATTCTGCCATTGCTATGCTTCGACCGTCGTGTGAGGAGATATGATACCGGCGCTCAGAGGGTGTCATGTATTGGGGGTAGGCACGGCTATATCGTCGACCGCTGTATCCGGCTTGGGAGACCATTGTTTGACTAGGGCGGAGAAAGCCGGATTGGCGATGTTGAGGATGCCCCTTGATCGGGTACAAGTGTAGGACGTGGGAGCAAAACGGAGAGGCGAGATCGGAGGCGAGGCAGTCGATCGAGACAGGCGATCGATATCCAGCAGAGAAGAAGGAAGCGAATGATGTTAGCTGACGTGTGAGGTCAGGGTCGTGCGTGACTGCTTGTACTCAAGGTGTTTGAAAGCGGAAGTCTTCGCACACTCGCGTACTGAGAACCACACGCGCCCGTCGATAGGGTGCTTGTGAGGATCTCGACTCCACAAGGCCGCAGGAAAGGGGGAAATGGGAGGTGGTGGATGAGGGGGATGAGACAAGCTTGAGGAACGGTGGTGATCTAAGTCGCTCCGAGGCCGGTGAGTCTTTTTGATGGTCGTCCGACTTGACCTGTTGGATCAGAAACGGCTTGCTTCGTGTCCTTGTCAGACTGACTGACAGGCGGATGGATCTCTGAAGATCGTTTCGACGCGAATAGGAGTGGATGAGGGCGAGAGAGATCAAATGGCAGGGCGTCCAACAAGAAGCATACACGGCGGTCCCACAAGGAGGAGTCGGAGGGGTGAAGAGGAGAGAGCTCCAGGGACGGCCAAGAGATCTGGTGTTATAGACCTTGTGTTACTCGCCCCGACGAGCCCAAGAGCTCGTGTTTGCAGAGTTGATGTTCCCCATGCCCATGCCATGATGGACTGGCGCAATTGTGACTTGTGACCAGCAGCGTTTCTCCAGTCTCGTCTCGTCTCCACGAGCAAAAGGCCAGATAGATACCTCCCTACCTGGCACGCAGCACCTACACGACAGATGTCATAGCCACGCCGTCGCATAGCTTCGTCGGTTGCTACGGCTGGCTGCATATGGGGCCCAAATCCTGCATGCTTGAATCTGCCTGACCTTGATCGTCGCGGTAGCCCGCAAACAGAGAGCCACATCGGGCTAGGGCCGAGTAGATCCGGGATGGTAGGCGCAGGAGGCGAACATGGGCGGTGCTTGAGGTGGGGGGAGGGGGTGGACGTGGGCTCGCAAGAAGGCGTGAGTCCAAACTGTCCGGTTTCAAAGCTCGCCCAGGGCAAGAGGCAACTCCCAGTGTCATACATATGTCTAAGATAGCGGTGCCTATATATCCAGAACTTCCAGCCCTAGAACCACCCATATGATCTGGAGTGGCGCTGGTTCGCCCATGTAGCTCGTAATAGCTGCCAGAGCTGTGTGTAATAGGAGCCTTCTGTCGGAGCTGCATGGCGGAACCTGGTTTCCATCCATGACCCATATTATGTACGTACATACATACATAGCAGCATCTGCCAGGACCAGATGAGCTCAGTAGCTGGTTCTGGATTCTCTTGGGCCGACCGGCGGGAGGTAAAATGACAGGCAGGAAGAACCGAGCGCGAGTGGAGGCGCTAGCAGACAAACACTCTTCTCGCTTTTGATCTGGGCTCTCTATATCCTTGGAGAGGTGGGTGGAGGGGCCTAAGGGGGGGAAGCAAACGTACAGATCATTAGTTAGAAGCGGCCGGAATATTCCTCGCTGATCTTCCACGCCCCCCGGATGGACCACCATGAAAACATGTCCTGAATCGGCGGTCTCCCTCGTAGTTAGTGACAGGCGGTCGACATGGGCTTGGCAGTAGGGGAGGGGGGTGGAGCAACTCCTGATACGGCCGCATACAAAGAGCTATCTAATAGATGCTGGCCTGGGCTGGCCCTCGTGTCCCTGCACTGCATATCACAAACTTGGTACAGGCAGCCCCAAGGGCCTCTTTCTGTGTGACCAGAGCTCTGTTGTTCCGTGGCCGATTTGACGACATGATGCAAGAGGAAAGGTTTGCCGGAGCCCCCCTGCCCAAGGGCGGCCAAACAAAAAAGGAGGGGGGCGGAGAAAGAAATGACAAAGGGCCAGCCGGACCGCTAGAAAGAGGGAGAGATTGATAAAAGAAACAAGAAAAAAAAGAAACAAACCAAGAAGAAGAAATGACCAGAAAAGAAATATGACAGAAGGTGTTGCCAACGGCGCACCTTCCAGTGAGGCTGATGTATTCCACACCCTTGAACCTAGTCTGCCCCGTCCCTCATGGAGGCTTGCCCCTTTCAGAAAAGGGCAAAGCTTTGCGCTCCACCGCAAATCCCAAGAAGGTAATTCCGAACAGGCCAAGTTCTTTTCTTTGTTTGCCCGGGAGTGAGAATACCTAATTAACTGCTTCCGCCGTCCGCAAGGCCAGTCGGGTGTTGGCAACCTGACCTTGATGATGATGGACCGAACCCTGGGAAGTGGAGCCCCGAGATTGGTTACACGTGTACGGTGCATACTTGGCTGGTTTTCGGCCTGGTTGACGATTGGATGGAGGAGAGGAGAAGTCGGGGAAGGGAGGGGGAGGGGGGGGGAATGGGATGTCAGCTGTTTGACTGCGATTACTGGCAAGTTGCCAGACGCGCGCGCGAGAGAGAGAGAGAGAGAGAGAGGTGTCGTCATCCTGACGATGTTAGAGACGCTCTCCACGCATTTGGGAAGACAAAGAACACGAAGCGAGCTGTTCTGGGAAGTTGGCTTCCTGGCAAATCAACGCTGGAGAAAGACGGCGTGGTTCAACGGTGACCATGTGCGACGGAGTGGCGCTCGCAAGGAAGGGCGGAGATGCTTGCCTGGCTTTCCTACTGTGCAGCTTTCCTGGGAACGCCACAATATGACCATCCACGAAACCGCGTATTGACGAGGTGCATGTCCTACAGGGAAGCCCCCTGTCTCTGTCACTTTTTCCATCTCTCATCTATGTAACCAGCAAATCGTAGCCTTCGTAGGGAGAGGGGAAATGTGCGATCGACCATACCCACGATTTGCTCGAGAACGGGCGCTCCCGATTTGCTAGCCTGGGCGATCGGCAATCATCTCCTCCCACGGCAGGGGAGCATGTCTTGCATTATCAGAGATAGGGCAATTGGACATGCAAGGTTTGCACCCCCGGGTCCCCCATGTCGTTGCCGGTGCTTGCTTCCTGCTCGTTTACACGCGCCGCTGAGACAGTGGGCCTCCCTCCCCCCCCCCCCCCACCGCCCCTTTTTGGGGACATTCGAGGCTCGGCCCCGCAAAGGGCCACCCGAAGACACAGGAGGTAACCGATATTCTGCTCTCCAAATCTCGGCTACTGTGCCGACATTCGGCTCCGATCGATCCGAGATTCATTAACGTCAGGATATTACCTGCAGGCGAGCTCGCGCCCACCTAGATGCAAACACTGCAAGGAATATATCTCTGTCCGGGCAAAACGCGGCAAGTACCGCCAAATCTCAACTTGATAATTCAGCGCGAGGAGCAGCCTTGTTTCCCCTCGCGCCAGGGGAGAAGGATAGCATGCCCACCCCTAGTCAGGTCCAGCGAGCAATGTAATAGCAATGATCATCTCGAGCATTGTGACAGGGAGCAGAAGACAGCTGTTGTCCTCGGAGGAGTCGGGCTTGAAAAAGGGGAGGTTCCCCGTCCAACCCGAGACAGCATCGACGGCGCATTGGGGGGGATACTACCCTTGCCACAGGGGAATACTATGCAAGAGCGACAAGAAAGACGACCTTGTCTCTGATTCTCTCTCATTTCCCTTCTTCTCTTTTCTTGGAATGCGGAGAGCTCTCCTTCCCCCCACCCCCTGCCCAGCCTCCAGCGCGGCTGTCTGCAGATAATCGGTTGTCAAGGAGCTTCCCCCCCACCGGCGACCTTGGGGTCGCGTCTGCAGGTTGCCGCCATGGTGAAACCGGGGAGGCTGCCGGCGATTGGAGTACGGTGAGCGCCGTGTTAAGGGGAGTGAGGTGGCCAGCCAACCCAAGGCCCGGGCACCCCCGTTGGCCACCTCGCCCCCCCTTCCCCCCCCTTGCCCCGTCCACATAATCACACCTCGGACACCGAAGACGCGTGAGGGCGGCCGCCACGCTACTGTGGTTACCGGGCCCAGGAAATGCCAGACCCTCCGCGGGTGTGGCTTGCATCCCAGGTGCAAGATGTGTGCTTGCCCTGGCAACCCCTCTCGTGCATGGGATCCGATCCCTGCAGGCTTATGAATATACTCGTAACAGAGATGTATGTTCCTTACAGGCGCCACTCAGCTGTGCCGGCAAACGATCGTTTTCCTTGGGCGATTGATCTCGAAGACGAGAAATGCGTGACACAAGGCTCGTCCTGAACTGGCAGAAGGGAGGAGGGGCTTCGCTGTTTGATTCGTGGCCTTGTGTCTCCTTCCGGTCTGTTGTGAGGTGGCCTCGTTCTCGCCCTTCCAGGCCCAGCCTGTACGACGCTAGAAGATACTTCGTTCTAGATGATTGGGGCTTGCTGTTGTTAACTCTCGTCGTTACTGTTCATCTCCTGGCTGACTGGCCAGATCACACACACCCGTAACGGTTACAGCCCAGTCGGCATGCCAGACTCGGTCCGACAATGGACGTTGAGAGCGAACGGGGGCCGCCAAGGTGACACCAGGGTCCTTGCAGGAGAGAGAGGAGAGAGGGTGTGTAATAGTTATAACAACTAAAAAAGTGGGAAAATAGGGAAAGAATAAAACAAACTTTGACTGCTCTACCTAGCTAGCGACGACGTGCCCAGCCTCCCACCATGTGTACTGCCTCCCGCCCCGCCTGTCAGATGGCTAATAGGCAAGATACATGAAATCCACCCCCCCAATGGGGAGGAGGTAGTCGGCAAGTGGCAGAGACGTACCGGAAAGTGAGATGCCAGTTTAGAGTCCGTGTGATACGCTCGGTACGGTGGCCTTCCAGCTTGTCAGCAGGTGCTTAACGGGCGAAATGCTATCTGCAAGGCTGCATGCCCGCGTCGCGCACAACACAATGGCCCCCTCATGGGTTTACTAATGGCTGGTGGGATGATTGGGAACTTCCGTCAGGCCATCCTTTGAGGCTCCAGTGGCACCAACGGACATCGCCCCAATTACGCTGTGGAACGACTGTGCCTCCTCCTTCCTCCTCCTCCCTCTCCTCCTCCCCTCTCCCCCCCGGCTTCTCATCCCGCGAGAACTGAATCCGGAGTGAGTCAGCAACCAGAAATGGCTTGAGCTCAAGCTCCCAAATAAGGGGACATCAAACGACACGCGTCGCCGGGGTTCAACAGTTGGCAAGGAGCCTTGGGCCAAGTGGAAGAAGAGCAAATTAAGCATGGCACGCGCAGAGCGCGTCTGAACTTCTTCCGGCCTTCCTAGCCCATCTGTTCCCAAGGCTCGGAGTGATAATCTAGAACCGAATGCGGTAGTGTATTACCCTGGACGAAAATGTTGATCAGCACAGCTTCCGGGGGTTGAAGCCGAGCTGGCATCTGAGGTCGAACCTCGCCAGCATGATGAAACTTGAGGCAATTGGAGTACGTCACGTCCGGACGAAAACAATCGCCGTCCGCAATCAGGTTGCTATGCATATTCTGCAGGTTAATCCTAGGCTTGGGCGTCGCCGGATGAGGGACATGTACTATCCATCGACGGTGGTCTGCGGGCCGATTCGAGGGCGCGGACCATCCTGAGTCGTCGACCGTGCGAGTTAGACGCACACGACCCCGGACAGGCAACCATCGCTTTCACGGATGGCAGACGTATCATCGCTAGACGGTTCGCGAACGGGGAGGCGGTGATGGCTTGTGAAGATGGTGGTCTGGGTCGTGAGATACGATACGCGAGATGCAGACACGTCGATAGCCCTAGTAGGAGTGTTTCTGTCATGGACTAGGCGTCCAATGATGAGCCCACCTAGAGCTGCAGAATTAGTCACTCCGACCTCGTCCCCTGTCTCGCGTGCGGTCCCGGTCCCCTTCCCTGCGAGGATCCCTTCGATCTCGCCGGTCCCAATCCCGGCTGTCACGATTCCGCTGCCCGCCTCGCCACGGACTCCTGCTGCGGCTGCGTGTCCGGCCGTCAGCCCGTCTCCTGTCCCCGTCCCCGTTCCTGTGCCAACCCCGGTCCCCACCCCTGCCCCCGCCCCTGCCCCTGCCCTCCTTCCCAAACCTGTCGCTATCTCGGGCGTCGTTGTCGTCGCCGCCGCCGTGCCGCCGGGGACCGTCGCGATCCTGGTGTGGATTTCCATCTCCATCTCCATCTCCGTCTCGATCCCCAGCATCACCACGCCGGCCATCCTTGGCCCTCTCGTGCCGGCCGCGCATCTCCTCCGCCCCGTAGACCATCCGGTATCCATCTCTGTCGGCCGCCTCGTCCCCGCCGACCCTGTACTTCCGCCACTTCTCCAGCTCCTTGACGCCGCCCCACCCGCCTCGGCCGTTGCCCGCCGCCGCGGCCACGCCCTTCCTCTTCTGGTTCGTCTCGGACCGCCAGATGTTGCTGAGCTTGCTGACGCTCTGGCTGAAGTCGACGTGGATTCGCCGGTCGTCAATCAGCACGCCGTCCATCTTGGCGTAGGCCGCCTCGCAGCTCTCCTTATTGTCGAACTCGATAAAGGCGTACTGCAGACTGTCCCCCGTCTTGCGGTCGCGAATCACCTCGCAGCTCAGGATCTTGCCAAAGCGGCTGAAGAGGAGCTCGAGGTCGGCGTCCTCTGTTACGGGGTTCAGCTTGCACACGAACAGCACGTTCTCGGGCGGCTTGACTTCGGCGAACGGCAGGTCGCCCATCATCTCGAGCGTCAGCGCCTGCGCCGCGGCCTCGCGCTCCCGACGCCGCCGCTCCGACGCCGCCGCGGCCTCCTCGTCGTCCGAGTCGCCGCCGAGCTCCTCGCCCTCGACGATGCGCACCGTCGCGAGTTGCGCCTTGGACGGCGGCGGCGACGCCGACGGCTCGCGCAGCCCCGCCGGGTCCGGGTACGGGTCGTCGAGCACGACCGTGTGCTTGATGCGGATGTCGACCAGCGGGTGGCCCTTGTCGTCGACGATGGCGTCGTTGATCTTCTCCAGCACGTCGAGGCCCTCGACCACCTTGCCAAAGATTGCGGCCCGCCCGTCTAGGTAGTCGGTGTTGTCCCCGAGGGTGACGATGAACTGCGACCCCGCGAGGCGGGTCTCCGGGTCTGACGGGTGCGGGGCCGTGGCCATGCTGACGGTGCCGCGCTCGAGGTGCTTGAGCTTCGGGTGGAAGAGCGCCGGGAAGGTCCTGTCTTTGGCATCGCCCGATATCACCCCCCATATCGAGCTTCCGCCGTCGGATTGGGAGGAGAGCGGCCCAAGAGGGTCGCCAGTCTGGAAGGAGAAGGACTTTTGGACGGAATGGATCGGCGCGAAGTTGTAGTATTTGAGCTTGCAGAGCTTGAGGAAACTGTAGATACAGAATAATTAGCATCTTGTCGAGTTTAGGATTGGGATTTGACCTGTGACAAGTAAGAAGGTGGATGTTATAAACCTACTTTTCACACATCTTGGGCACGTAGTCGACCAGTAAGTCGATCACGATGTCGCCCGCGCTGGTCTCAAGAAGGACCGACATTGCGAACAGTAAGAGCTCCGGTCTCGTAACGGGCGAGGTTCAAGGGAAAGTCATGAGGTGGGTGAATAGAACCGTTCGTATGCAGATCGTCGGTAAACACAAATAGTTCTTGCCCAAGAACCAAACGAGATGGATTTCAACGTTATGTCCAGGGGCACCTACCTTTTAGCGGCGCGCATGCCGTCCCGCAAATAACGGAGGCAGATAAAAAGTTAGGACCGTGATCTCGTGACTAAGCATGTGACTTTTTCCCACAGAGAAACGGCCGATCTAAACAGTGGGTCCAGGTCCCAGACATCACCACAATTTCACGAATTGTGACGCAAACAAGGTCCCATTCATTCTTGGTCAGATCAGGTCATTATCATCATATTATATAAAATAGTGCAGGGTAATATATACGTATTGACATGCGATATCCATCCACATGGAAAGAAGCCAAACGCCGTTTCCCGGTGCAACAGAGTGCCCAGCCATTCGCCGTATCCGATGAGTGATGCCCGTCTGATGCTCCAGCTCGCCGCCAAAACCGTGACTCCTAGGCCAGGAGAAAAAGAAAAGCCGGAGAAGGTAGGTAGCGCCCCGAACGCCAAGCCAGAATTACAACAACAATGTGGACTCGTCAGTGTCCCCCTGAGCACTCCAGAATGAGAGGAGGCCGGCCGGGACTCCATTGCTCGCTGCCCTCGCGGCTTCGGTTCGCGCCGCGTCTCCGCCTTCCGCTCCGGAGTTCCTTCTCGGCGTCCAGCAGCCGGCGCTGGACCCAAGTCCTGAATGACCGGTCCGATCGCACGGCCTTGCAATTCAGCAGCTCCGTCAGCGTTCGCTTGATGCCTTCATTGACGTCAAAAAGCTTCGCTTCCTCCGCCGCGAGCCCGGTAGCCATTGACATGTCGAAGTCGGCCTCAAGTCCCAATGCGACGAGTCCACATTCTGCTTGCTGCTGTCCGCCAAGGGAAAACCGCCTGCATGGTTCTACAGACAGGGAGGAGCGGCGAGCGTGGTGGTATGGTGATGTTTGGCCGTTCGTGAAGGGCTTGAACGGGACCAGGGGAGGCGAGGCAGCCGGGCTGCTCGGTGTAGTGTTGCTGATGGCCGGCATAGAAGCACGTAGTGGCCGCAGCTCTTCGAGGTGTTGGCGGAGAGTTTCGTGCTGCTCTTGCAAGAGGTAGTACTCCTGGAGAGCAAGGTCCTGGTTGTGGTGCTGGCCAAGGCCTTTCGATAACGAAGGTGAAGGCGAGATCATCATTATCCTCGGTCGTCGGACGTTGATGGTGTACAACTTCGGGCAAACGAGTAATGGCGAGCCCATGGGGGATGCTTTTTCTTATCAGCCTGCCTCCTCTGTTACTCTGTCGCATTCAAAGGCGCCGGATGGGGTAAATTCGGGCTCGCAGGTGCCCGAGTATAATCGGTGTCGATGTCGGTGTAGGTCAGGCAAAGTGGTTCAGCCTCAGCAAAAATCAAAGACGATGTTTTAGAAGCTGACGAAGCCAGGGAGGATGGATGAAGGCCAATATGCCAATGTTTTTGGAGCCAACAGGATAGCATGCGGCAGGAAACTCAAGCCTCCCAAAGTTTCGCTTGCGCGTTGGTCGGAAGTAATGGCTGATGGCGCAAGTCTGTTGAGGTTCCGTAGAAGTCTAGCCAGTGGAAGCTCCACGGGGAAGGAATTCGATGCTGTGTCTTGGACAAGAACTGTGCAGGAAGAAGTGCACAGGGGAGCCGAGCAATTATGTTTTCGCTGTGGTGGGAAAGCTGGAATACTGAGACCCGATTCTGTTGGATATTCCCATCGATCTCAGCTTGGATCATCGACAATAGCGCAGCAAAGCGCAACAAAGCGAAGCGCTTGCACAGATTCGAGGTGGCCGAGAATTCAGGAGATTGAAAGGCGCTGCCAAGTGCCTAACAACTTAGCGAGATGCTTGAAATCTCAGCCCAACGCCTCCAACAATTTGGACAAGCGCTCAATGGTTCGGATGTGAATGATGGAGACCAAATATTTGCAGCGTGCAGCCAGCCAATTCCTGGTTGGGAAGAGATGTCGCAACGAGAGAGCTGGAGCTCAGCTGAAGAGAGCTGTATGTATCCGTACTGCGTAAAGGTGGAAGGTAAGGCACCTGGGAATTGGTATTATCCCTGGAGATTGGGCCCGAGTTTGGCTGGGTAGGTAGGTCTGGACGAAATAACTAAGGATGAGGTTTGGCTTGTCGTAGAGATAATATCTTGTTAAGTCGAAGCACACACGACATTTGAGGTCATTCCATGGATATCAATGGAACCTAAGTGATAAATTAATTACCTTAGTAGCCCGTTGCCCTGTTCTATCTTCCATCAAGCTTCCAACTTCCAGTTCCCACCCATGTCGAAGCTCCCTGAGAAGTTACAGTGCCCCGCCACGGCTCCTCTTTCCGCCCCACAGAGGTTTCCGCACTAAAAGGAGGATTGCCCAACTGCTGCAGCCAAGGAGGTCTCGGCCCTGGGTGACGTTAGACAGCAAATCTAAAAAGTGGGTTGCCCAGGAGAAGAAAGATGGAAGCCTTCCAAGTATCTAGTTAATGATTGTATGTTCATTCTATCTTTTGTGTGTAGGAAGCCGGCCGTGATAGGCCAAGGGGATTCCACGCTGCCACGCTGCCACCAGTACGCATACAACAAATGGCCGTGATGTGATAAGGCGGATGTGGTGATCAGCAGGGTTATCTACGCAATACAGAGCGAAATGTCGAGAAGCAGAATTCCTTCATGCAGGTTGTGGCCGGTGAGAGCAATATGCACCGGGCTAGTAAATGGCGCTATTTATTACCTAGAAGTGAAACGGTCAGGTTCCATCCATACCTGCATAGGTAGAGGTAGGTAGGTACCAATTCTCATCAGGTCATGACCTCATAGGCCCTCAATAAAGTCCGTGCTAGGCTGCAGGGAGGAGTCGCTGGTCCGGCAAATCAATAATCGTCCCGGTTAGCTGATGAGCTGCTCATTGCAACATGCTAGGAAACTATATTTCCACGGGCCGTCTTCTTTGGACGCCATTCGTCCCCTCAACGGCAAAAAAACACCCAAGACCTTGGCCCAAGAGCCTTGGGCAATCTCCATTCGCAAATCTGCAGCAAAGACCTAAGCAATTGGCGCATGTCAGCCTGCATGTCAACCACACGATTATTACCTTCCCATCCTATCATCCATCACCTGACAGAGATGCTGCTCTGATAACCTAACTTTCGCCGACAAGGAGGAGTGGATTCCTGCAAGATGGGGCTCCCGTTTCTCGATTTCCGTCTTGTCTCAGACCCCGCACAGTTGGGCATCTCCGGGCAAGTCCCTGGTTGGAAAACCATAGCAGCACCCCCGCACTCCGACCCAAAATCGGTTTGTCTCGGGGAGAAGGTGAGATCAAATACGAACAAGAATTGGCGGGGAAACCTGCGATCGATCGATCTTGCTGTATTGCAATCGGTGGGTACCACCTATTAGCTGAACAATTAGGTAGGGCTTGGGGGGATATCGAACGACATTGACTTGGCATTCTGCCACACTGTCGACTCTTTCCGTCAGGGAGAAGCCCAACAGCCCACCGGAGGTAAATGGCCTAAAAATACCTAGTAAAGATACGGATAGAAGAAGAAAAGGAGGATGAAAACGGTGGGGAGGTGTGGGCAGGTGACGAGGGGGGGGAGCACGTGATCGAGCGCAGAACTTCCATGCCAACCGTTTGATCGAGAAGGGGATGGGACGGACCACTGGCGCAAAGTATCCTCGTAGGTGTAAGGCCTCCACTGTTTAACATCATTTGCGGGGTCTGCGGAGTGCAGGCAAACCCCCTCCCCAGACTCAGACTCCAGCGCTACTGCATCAGAGCGATCTATATATGAACCGTCGAAACCCTCTTTGCCACTGGCCGCGAGATGATCCGGAGAGGACCGGCCGGAGGTGGGTGATTCGCCGCTGCTCCTGCGGGGAGAAAAAAAAAACGTCCGGGGATGCATGGTCGGGCCCCTAGAAGCTTGCCATTCGCTTGACCCCGACCGAGAGCCCAATTTGAACGGGCCAGTCTCGCATCGCGGATCGCTTCCGAAGAAAAGTCATTGACGTAAACACTGCAAACTTGGCACAACCAACTACCGAGCCCACGGGACCATTTGAGCCGCCCCTTGAACGAACAGCCATGTTTGGCATGGTAGTTGCGTCCCATGGGCATCCAATTCCTCGATATAGCCCAGACTCGTCATTAAACGCATCATGCCCCGTTTTGCAAAATGTGATCTACACTAACCTCCCAGGGGTTTGGGACAAGGACACGGGACCACTGGGGATGTATGCATGAGAAGTGGATTTCGGAGCCTCATCCTCCTCTTGGCATTATTCCCAAACCATGCAAGGAGGACGGCCGAAGGCGAGTGGCGAGTCGTCGATCTCAGGAACGGGAACGGCCGCAACGGGCTCTGATCTGCATCTGCGTGTGTTTGGCCAATGGGAGAAGCTAGGTATACATACAGCCGTGCCAGCGTCGAGTCGCAAGGGAAATATTGGGGGGCGAGGAGACGAGTTCTACATACGTATGTAAGGCCAAGGAACAGGGCTCTGGCAGTCGGCCGCGTGTCCACGTTATTTGTTGCCCCCCTAGAAACAGGACCGCGATGATACGCACTCCTTTTGTGAGTGTGTTTAGACGGATTGCGGCCCCTTGTCGTTCTAGAGGCCAGAGTTTTGTTCTCAAGTTTCAATCAAGGGAATTCGTCTCTCCAGTTCCAACTATGTCAAAACCAAGATGCCACTCTTGAGGGAGATGGGGGTTGGAAACCGCAGACAGGAAGGGAAGATGACAGACAGGCTGTATTGCATGGTTGTCCTAGATAATGGCAGCGATCCTCCGACGCGGCGTACATGGCCCCCTGGTTTGCACATTTGCCTCCCATCGCCATATCAAGGTGAATGAGAGCAAAGGAAGGGCGTGGGACCATGAACCTCCGTTGCGGGCACTGCATGCGAACCACCGGTGCCACTGGTATAACCTGGCTGGCCCAAATCCACCGATCCGCGACGCAACGAACCAACCCAGAAGAGCCCCCTCCAACGCGCGATTTTCCGGCCTATGAAAGGGGGAATGCTGCCGGGCTCAGATGAGCTGACGGCTATGCGGCCGGCGCGGGCGGCGTAAGATAAGACCTCATACAGACAGACCATGCTCGTGACATCCCGAGTCGAGGGCAGGACAGGCCATGCGTGTGACCACCCAAGTGAAGGGGGGGCCTAAGCCACTCAGTATAGCAGGGTCAGAGCCCAGCCATATCATGTCCTGCGTATGCCTTATCCTTCCATCGATGGCCAAAGAGGGAATCCCGAAGACAGCAGTCCAATGCGGACGAAAGTCGTATCCCGGGCCACGTCGCAGCCCTGGGAATGGTGTTGAGGGAGTGATTCTCGTGGCGCAGCGGTTCCCTCACACAGGCATGGGCTGCGGGTTATTCCCGACGGACTTGTACAGCTCCTTCAGCTCAAAGGCCTCGTGGCCCCCCTCGGGCACCTCGCCGACCACCCTCGCCGGCCTCCCCGCGACGACGCTGAAGCTGGGGATCACCATGTTGGGCGGCACGACGGTGCCGTCGAGTATGCGGGCGTAGTCCTTGATGATGGCGAACTCCCCGACGACGACTCCCTGCCCGATGTGCACGTGGCTGCCGATGCTCGCGGCCTGGACGACGGTGCCCTGCCCGACGAAGACGTGGTCGCCTATTCGGAGAGGCATGTAGGTGAAGGCCCTGTAAGCGAGGCAGTGGTGAGCATGGAATGTCACACGCGGAGAGGCATGGAGCTGCGGGCAAGGAGAAAACAAGCACACACGCACACATACCCTTTGTAGATGCGCCCAGGCGGGCGCAGGCAGGACCCCCGGCTCAGGAAGCAGTACCGCCCAATGGAAACGGCAGTGTTGTTGGCGGGGGCACTGCCCGAAGATGAAGAGGGTTGCATGGTGCGGGCAAGATCACCACGGATCATCACTTCGGGCTGGATGACCGTCTTGCCGCCGAGGATGATGTTCTGGGTCCCGACGAGGGTTGCTTTGCGGGCAACTTTGTTCCCGGTATCCTGAGGGAGGTCTTTTGTCAGCCAGGTTGTATTGCCGGGGATTCTGGGAGGGGCTGGTGCTCACCGTCTCTATATACTCTCCTCTGGGTGGCCGTCGCGACATTTTTTAGATCCAGTTCGCCGTTGGTTGGTGGAGGGAAGCTATTGGAGAAGCTATTGGCAGAGTTGATGATATTACTTCGCGTCCAACGCGGTGGAGTTTAGTGGCACCTGCCAGGTGGTATGTCACCTGGCACCGTGGAAGCTTCAACACTGTCACGACTGTCGAACACGCCAACCCTGCTGAACCTACTCGGCCACCATATTGTTTCAGAAGGCCGCTTCTTCGTTCCCCTAGTCCATATCATCTCTCAAGATGTATTCATGATGCGACAAAGATTCCTAGTGTTGTTCACTTGTTTACAAGGAGACGACATAATCTTACCTCCGCTGATTGCGCCTCTCTCTCTCCATGGCTTCTGGTCTGGTCCGCATGTGGAGTGAATGTATGGGCGGAAATGCAGGCCAGTCATCGATGATACATACACAAGGAGAAACAACAACCCGGTGTTCTAACCGAGGAAAGGCATGCTCTATTGCGGTATTTTCTGCAATATCTATCGCCGACCTGTACCGTGACCCAGCAACAGCACCGAAGCTCTCTACTCGGGCTTCATGGTCGGGAAAGCTAGCACCTCCCTGATACTGCAATTGTCGGTAAGGAACATGATCATGCGGTCGATACCCATGCCCCATCCTGCGGTAGGAGGCAGGCCATACTCGAGCGCTCGGCAGAAGGTCTCATCAACCAGTTGAGCCTCGTCGTCGCCCTGGGCCTTCTGCCGCGCCTGCTCCTCGAACCTCATCCGCTGTTCGCTTGCCACGTTCAACTCCGTATAGCTATGGGGGATCTTCTGTTAGCCGGATATGGAAATCGAGGATAAACCGGGGAACACGCGTGACACGTGGTAAGTGGCCAGCAACTTACGCGTTGACGATTTCCTTCTTGCAGACAAACACCTCGAAACGCTCGCAAAGACCCGGCGTTGTGCGAGAGCTCTTGGCGAGTGGTGACATTACCTGAGGGTGACCTGTGATGAAGGTAGGGTTGATCTGAAGGCTATTAGTTCTGTGTCCACTGATCCAGCAGGGCGACAGGCAAACTTACACATTGTTCCTCCAAGAAATGTCCCACCAAAGTGTCCAGCATGCGGACATTGGTCAATGGTGGTGTGCACTCGATATTCGCCTTCTTCAGTGCTCGCTTCAGGAATTCGTCGGTTTCTGGCAAATGGAACTGGTCCGCCGGCGGGAACTTCTCGCCTAAGCACTCCTACACAGCTTGAAGTCAGTAAAGCTTGCCCGGAGAATTCGTCCCAAAGGCGTCCTAAGGGTTCCGACGAGGGAGTAAGGCACGGACCTCTAGAGACGTAATCATGTCAATACGGCGCCACGGAGCTTCCCAGTTGACGGAAATCGCTTCCCCCTTGGCGTTATGGAAGGTGGTCTGGTAGGAGCCATGGATATGCTTGACCAACCCAGACACGAGTTCTTCAGTCATGCCGAAGAGGTCGTTGATATCTGCGTAGGCCATGTAGAACTCCAGACTTGTGAATTCCGGGTTGTGTGTCAAGTCGATGCCCTCGTTCCTGAATTGGCGACCCATTTCATATACTCGATTAAGCCCTCCGACGACCTTGAAACCAGTAAGCTTTGTCCGCAGGAGAGAAAGGGAGCCTGAGGCTCTCGCGACTGGTCAACGGAAAGGGGGTGCGGTTGACTGATGCGTCGACTCGAGGAGTCTCGACTCAGACACGACCACAAAAAAAAAAAACACACAAACTTACGAGCATCTTCAAGTACAGCTCTGGCGCAACACGAAGGAACATGTCGAGGTTAAGGTCGTTGTGGTGCGTGACAAAGGGGCGTGCTGTAGCGCCTCCCGCAATCAGATTCAGCATGGGGGTCTGTACTGAGATGAAATCGCGGTCGTCGAACCACCGGCGGATGTACGAGTCGACCTTGGCCCGGGTGATGAAGATGTTGGTCGACCTCTCGTTCATCATCAGATCGAGGTATCGCTGTCTGAATCGCTGCTCGGGGTTCTTGAATCCGTAGTGGTCGTCGGGAATCTGATGCAGACACGGCGAAAGAAGAGTGACCTCAATGGCGGCAATAGACAGTTCGCCGGAGTAGTCTCCTGTGCCCTGCTTGTTCTTGGGGTTTGTTCGCGTCGGGAAACCGCGAATGCCCACGATGTCTCCTCGGCGAAGGTTGACATGCTGGGATTCAAAGTCAGGGGCGTCTGGCGCCGAGTTTTGAGCCTGGGCAAGAACTTGGAGCTTGGCCCCGTCGGAACGGATATCGTAGAAGAAGAGCTTGCTGCTTGCTGAACGCTGCACATAGATCCTTCCGGCGAGCTGAATGGTCTTGTCGGATGCCGATTCGCCATTCTTGAGGTACGAAAACTCCTCGGCGAACTTTCGGATATCGTATGTCACATGGAACTGCGTGCCACCCATTGGTCAGCATGTCTTCCAGTATCTAGTCGGGGAACCCGTTACCTTGTGTGGGTATGCCTTGCCCTGCGCATGAAGCTCATTAACAGCCCTCGACCGGAGCTCAAAGTACTGTTGATCCATCCAGTCAGCGATGGTCACTCTTGACCACAGACACCCTTGCTATGACCGTACCTGGTTCGGGGTGAGATCCTTCTCCTTGGCCTCGGTGTCCTTGAAGCTGGTCTGGCTTTGGCCCACGGTTTCGCTCTTGCCGGCCTGCTTTTCCTTCCTCTGGGCCTCCTTGTCGCGTGCCTTTTGGCGCTTCTTGAGCTCGGACTTGGACACCATTTCGCCGGTCACATCATCCAGGTGGAGCTTGGCGACCGCGGCGGCCGCTTCAGATACGGCGGGAGCATCCGCCATGATTGGGGCAGGTTTGTGTTGACTCTATCTCGGGGTTTTCAAGTTTGCGCGTGTTTGAAGCGTGTTTCGAAGATCCGTCTGGCTGTGACTGGAAAATAAGAAGCCTGACTCACTGAATAAACCGAAATTCTGCCCCGCCTTGCCCCGCGTTAGGCGGTCCCGACACGCACAAAATTTTGCCGGAAAGGAAGATTATTTTGCCGCTAACATCCAGGCACAACCCCGCCGTTTGCATACATCCCTGGGCAAATTTGCACAGTTGCACAAATTCAGGGGTAAAATGTGGGCCGGAGATGACAGACAAGTCCAGTTAGGTACTGTAGGTAGGTAGATATTGCAGAGTTTCATAACGCTTCCAGTCCACAGTTTGAGAGTCTGATTTGTTCTACAACGGCCCAACTGATGTGGCTTGGAAAACGTAATCTGGCAGTGAAGAGCCCGTTTCCACTTGAGGTCGTCGATTGAAGCTATCAATTGCAAGATGGAACTGACTGACATGGTTGAATCGAAGCGCAAGAAAGACCGCGATAGAAGGACGGGGTCTTCCTTGCCCTCTCAACGACGTTCTATAATGAGAATGGAGGGAACCGAAGACCTACGCAGGTCACGATAGGAGGCCAGCTGGTGCTGACAAAATCTTTCACGCTTGCTCCCCCGAACCCTCTCTGAGCCGCCTTGACTACCAGGTACACAGTAGACTCACCACAAGAATAAGAGCACAACGGGCCATTGCCTCAACATGGCAATGACTACCTAGTTGATCTCCGAAATTGCATCCTCAGAACCGAGTACCACGTGAACTCGGCACCACCGTCCTGGAGTCCATCCGTTAGTGTGGCAACGGGGAGGTACAAAGCCGAAACACGATGGCAGTGTGGCTCAAAAGGTATTCGGACTAACAGACTCTAATACGATGGTATAGGCTAAAGGAAGCACCACCACCCCCCCCCTCCCCAAATATTTTGGGGGTTGAGCCATTCCGGGATATTTAGATGGACGGTTAAAACAGGGCATGGCATCGCCATATAGCATGCAAATCCATATTAACCGATCTCACCAGGCACGCCTCTCAGGAGCCAGGTCCGTGGGCAGTCCCTCATCGTATGAATTGATGCCAAGGGGGACGAAAGTTAAGCTGCGATTTTTGCCGCCAGAGTTCCGTTTCTCCGAGTTTGGTGACGACAAGACCAAGTCGTTCCAATATCCATCCAGCCGACATCGTGGCTGGACCTCGTTCGGGGCCAATGGGCCCAAGGGTCCGGATGTCTGGCTTATATAGCTGAAGTACGACTCCTCCCATGCGTCACGCCTCACGCCCCATGATCTTTGCCGAGCAAGACCGCGCGACTCTCCTACACCTCCAAGCTTGATCACGCTGCCCCGAAAATGCTCACCAGCTCTGTCGTGGCTCTCTTGCTCGCCGCGAGTGCGGCCGCAATGCCGATCGAGAGCCCCATCGAGGTGATGCGGCGGTCCGCGTCACCGGGAGTCGTCTACACCAAGTGCAGCAAGCCCGGCGTCCTGGCCCTGGCATACGACGACGGCCCGTACCAGTACACGTCGGAGCTGGTCGACATTCTCGACAAGGCCGGGGCCAAGGGCACCTTCTTCTGGACCGGCACCCTGTACGGTTGCATCTACGGCCAGAGCGCCGCCGTCAAGAAGGCCTTTGCGTCGGGCCACCAGATCGCCTCGCACACATGGTAAGCTCAGCCCCGGGAGCGTCGATCCCACCGTGAAACGGACGGGTGTGGCTGACTCTGCGCTACCCCAGGACGCACCCGCACATGGGCAGCATGGGTGCCGCGCAGATCACGCAGGAGATGCAGAAGGTGGAGCAAGCGATGGTGAATCTGATCGGCAAGAAGCCGGCGTACATGCGGCCGCCGTACCTGGAGACGAGCGGGCAGTTCCTGCCGACGATGAAGACGCTGGGCTACAAGGTCATCACCGACGACGTCGACGCGGGCGACTGGAACAACCAGACCCCGCAGCAGAGCGAGCAGCAGTTCTCGGCGGCTGGCACCGGCGGCAACGGCCACATCCCCCTCATGCACGAGACCTACGAGGGCACCGTGCGGACCCTCACCCCGTGGCTGATCAACTGGGCCAAGACGAATGACCTCGCGATTGTCACTGTCGGTAAGTGTTGGGAGATGCTCCTTTTCGGTGTCCCCTGGTCCCCGTGGCTGTTCCTGCTGACAATAATCAATAGCCGAGTGCCTCGGCGACCTCGATGGGATGTACCAGCCCGGAAACTTCAGCGGCAACGGCGCTACAGCCTGCTGAGAGGGAAAAGCTATGCATGGGTTGAACCTGAGGTCCCTTATTAGGCACGCCGTGTGTTCCCCGGGGTGAGGATGCTAGTCCCGGTGTAGGGGAGACAAATCGCTAGCGTCCATTTCGGCCCCGGTCACTGCACACTTCGACTGTCAATATTGATTATTGAATGCATTCGTCCGTATCCGTATGCCCTGTCAGAATTGTTCAATCCAGAGGTTAGGAGCTCAGACTGTGCAGGAGATGGTCTCTAGGAGGCGCCCCATAGTTGCCATAGTTGCATTAAACTTGACCTTGGCAGCACACTATCACACGAGGGTAATGCTACGCTGTAATTTCCGATTATCTCGGGGGTTTTCAAAATGGAAGTCTAGAAGCGTAAGTGAGCCTCAATGACGTCCCGTCCCGCGGGCTTTTATGCGATCCATATCAGACCCTGGCGCGTAATCAATAAAGAAACAAACTGAAAATCTAGGCCTCGATCATGATTGGGGCCAAAGACGTTTCCTTCCTCCCAATCGAACTTGCCGCTCAAGCCAAGCAGATGGATGCGGAGTTGTGTAAAATTACAGTTATCCGCGGCTAATTATTATATGCAATCCATGCTGACCCCCGCGTTGCATGTCGGAACCCACCCATGCGGCTGCCAATGGGCACAGTCCCGGTCTTTCCGAACCGTTCCTTGATCCCCATCATGGTAGCATTATCGACGGAGTGCAGGCTGAAAGTTGACTGACCGGGAAACAGGGTAGCTTAAACCAACAAGGGTCAATTAGCAGGTAAGATTTCGGGGATTTAACCACGGGGCATTTATAATGTACCCTTTCCCACACGGCCCGGACGGAAATAAAGGTGACGGCGTGAACCTGGAAAAGCTGACAGTTGGCGTGTTCGACGGCAAAAAGAAACACCAAGATGCACTCACTTTCACGCCACGCCATTTCGCTGTGGGCAGCATGGAGCTTTCTCCAGCCCGCTGCGGCCCGCTGCGGCCCAGCCGTGGAGAAGGCGGATCTTTTCGCCTGGGAGAAGGTGCAGCTCACCGACGCCACACTCCAGGGCCTCGATGACAATGTCGCCCGACTGTTCGCGTTCTACAACGCAACGGCCCCGACTGGTCCTCGTCACGAGTGCAAGGTGTTCCCCGGGGACGCAGACTGGCCGGAAGACTCGGTCTGGAGCAAGTTCAACGAGCTTGCCGGCGGGCAGCTGTTGCATCCGCGCCCGGAGGCATCCGTGTGCTACGAGGGGCCTACCTTCGACACCGCGGCCTGCGACGTCCTGACGGCCAATTGGACTAACTCGTATGAGCGGTACGTGGTCACTAACTGGAGCTGGAGAAGGAGCACCCATCAGATGGAGGGAAGATGAACAGCCAACTGATATCGGTGCAAATCGTCTAGGATGAAGGACCCGCTGGAAGTCTTCTGGCCGACCGAAGTCGGCTTGACATGTCTGCCCCCGGCTGTCATAGAGACCAATGGATGCACCCAAGTAAGGACCTCACAAGACTGCCTAGCAAACCCTTTGGACTGCAACAAATACTGACAAGGTTTACGAAAGGGGGGCTACCCGGTCTATGTAGTCAACATCACGAACGTGGCCCAGATCCAGCTCGCCGTCAACTTTGCCCGCAACACTGGCGTACGCTTTGTGATCAAGAACACGGGCCACGACTTCATGGGCAAGAGCTCTGGTGCAGGGGCACTATCCGTCTGGACTCATGTATGGATGACCATCGCATTCCCCTCTAACCACTGAAGCGAATCAGCGGTGGAAGCAAGCCATGCTTTCGTTGTCGAGTTTCTGACTTACACATCTGTAGAACCTCAAGGACATTGTCTTCTACGGCAACTATTCCGCCCCGGGATATAACGGACCAGCGTTCAAGGTTGGCGCCGGTGTCCAACTCTTTGAGATTTACAAGGTCGCGCGGACGAAGGGTCTCATGGTTGTCGGAGGTGAAGGCCAGGTGAGTTACCCCTAATTCCAAACCCAAGCTGCTCCTCCCTTACTGATCTGGTGCCACCCCCGTCAAAGACCATCGGAGCATTCGGCGGCTACACCCAAGGAGGCGGACACTCCCCCCTCTCCAGCCTCTACGGCCTCGGTGCAGACCAAGTCCTCGCCATCGAGGTCGTGACGCCTGACGGGCGATTCGTCTCTGCCACCGCCGACGGCCCCCACTCGGACCTCTTCTGGGCGATGCGCGGCGGCGGCGGCGGCACCTACGGCGTGGCGACGTCGATGGTGATCCGGGCCTACCGCGACGTGGCCGTCACGGCGTCGACCTTCACCATCGACTCGGCCGCCCTGGGCCTCAGCGCCGACACCTTCTGGGCCGTCGTCGACTCCTTCTTCAGCCACTTCCCGCGCTTCGTCGCCGCCGGCACCTACTCGTACCTGCACCTTACCTCGGACCCGCTGCCCTCGCTCAACATAGGGCCCTTCTTCGCCCCGGGCCTCGACATCGCGCAGTCCGTGGAATTGATCGCCCCCTTCCTCAGCGACCTCGCCGCGCTGGGCATCGACTTCGAGCCCGAGTGGATCCACTACGAGTCCTTCTACGACGCCTGGCTGGCCTCCTTCCCGCTCGAGCTAGTCGAGCTCCCCCGCTTCGCCAGCAGCTCGCGCCTCTGGCCGCGCCCCATCTGGGACGACGCCGCCGAGCGGGGCCCCAAGTTCCGGGCCATGATGGACGCGATCCGCTACACCGTGGAGGAGCACGGCATCTTCCTGAACGGGTTCCACATGGGGCCGCGGGGCCCCGCGGGGTGGGACGCCGACGCCGACTCGATACCCGACAACGCCGTCACCCCGGCCTGGAGGGACACGTACTGCCACCTCATCGCCGGCACGGGCTGGGGCCCCGACACCACGGACGAGGAGCAGATGGCCCTGCGGTTGGAGTTCACCAACGTCTACATGAAGCGCTGGAGGGACGCGAGCCCCGGCGGCGGCAGCTACATGAACGAGGCCGACCGCCTGGAGCCCGACTTCCAGCATTCGTTCTTCGGTAGCCACTATGAGCGGCTGCTGGAGATCAAGCAGAAGTATGATCCCGAGGAGGTCTTCTGGGCGGTGACCGCTGTTGGGAGCGATGCTTGGGCTGTGCGCAGTGTTGATGGACTGCCCAACGAGAACGGCAAGCTCTGTAGGGTTGACTAGGCGGAAGAGGGAGCCTGAAGGGAATTGAGTTTATAGAATCAAGCCAGATAGCGATGGGAATGATCTCAATTCCTCGCACGGACCATATGGCCGTACACGACGGAGTGAAAAACGGCCGTACACTGAGTGGAGCTCTAGTTATATGGCAAGAAAAGGGTTGGGCTGTACAACCCTTTACAAAAGCGATACGTAGCCAGTGATGATGACAGGATATTTGTTTGTGCTGAAACAAGGAAACAGAAAGTGAAGTCCATTCAAGGCAGGCAGGATAGGCCCGCGTCCCGCAGAATATCCAGCTAAGTAAGGTACACCATCCTCGACAGTAAAACATTGACTCGGCGAGGCCTGCGGGAGCAGCTCGATTCATTAGTCGTTCGGGTTGACGGAGAGAGCTTGACCATGCTTGACGATGCTTGCACATCAAAGCTTGCACATCAAACCGTGTGTCTCGTCTCGGCCCGAGATCAGTCATCGGGCGTGCCCGGCCGGCTGCCCTTGTACAGTTCGGTCCGCTGCCCGCTGTCCTCCTCCTGGTCCTCCCTGCCAAACCTCGTCATGCTGAACTCGGGGACGCGCCTCGACATGGGCCGCAGGAGACCCGAGACATTCTGCTTCCGCCGGCGCCCCTTCTCCGCCGCGCGCTCCACGGCCCCCAGCTCCCTCTCCCCGTCCTCGCCGAGCATCGTGCCCTCGATGCTGAGGTAGCCGTAGTCGCCCGCCAGCCCGACGTCAAAGTTCTTGATGCGGAACCGCAGCGTGCCGCCCGCGCGCTTGCCCCCGCCGTCGACCCAGTAGCCCGTCGTGTGCATCTGCGCCACCTCGAGTTCCGCCCCGTCGAGCATGTCCTCCTCGTCCTCGCCCTCGCCGTCCGACTTGGGCGACAGGAGCCCGTCATCCGACTTCTTCTTTGCCCTTGCGTGGCCGTTGTTGTTGTTGTTGTTGTTGTTGTTGTTGTTGTTATTGTTGGCGAGGTCGACCCAGCGCCAGCCTTGGGGGAGGCGCTTCGCTTCGATGCTGGCGTTGAACTTGTCCCAGCAGACCACGCCGATGTGCCCCTCGCTCTGGAGGTTGACGGTGCCCTCCATCCAGGCACCGCGACGCGGCACAAAGAGGTCGAGGTCGGCCGTGAGCCAGCCAAAGCCGACAGCATACTCGTCAACCGAAGTCAGGACGGCGCCAGTTCGGTCTGTCGGCGGATTGTTTGGGTCGGCACGGACCGGACGCTCGGAGAGGTTGACGTTGTGATAGCCGAGGAGCACCCCACGGAAGAGAGGGGAATAGTGGTTGAGAAGTGGCTCCAGGTGTTGGCTGGTGACGTTTGTGATGGGCTTGTCGAACCCCACGGGGTAGAAGGGGACATAGAGGGATACTGTTTGCGTATAGAAGGGGAAGATGTGATCCTTCGGAAGAGTCGAAGCACCAAGGGCCGTCGTTGTTTCGGGGGTATCGATATCCATGGCATCGGGTTCAGAGATGTCGGGACTGAGCTTCCGGCTTTTCTTCTCACTCAGTTCCTTGCTCGTCCGCTTGCCCTTGCCCGCCTCTCCTTCGGATGTGCTATCTTGCTCTTCTGCTGCAGACTTGGCATCCTTGTGGTGCTTCTTCTTCTCCTTCTTCGATTTCTTGTCCTTGGACCTCTCTCGGTTCGTCGACTCCTTGTCCACCCGCTCGGCTTCTTCAGAGGAGGGCCGGACAGGATTGGCAGCTACCTCCACAGAGGCTGCTTTGTGCTTGTCCTTCCTTCGTTTCTTCTTCGGTTCCGTTTCGGCCACAGGTGAGGGTTGTGCCTGGGCTTTCGGTTCGAGTGACTTTTCAGATCTCTCGTGTTTTCGGTGCTTCTTCTTGTCCTTCGACTTCTTCGCGACTTCTCCATCTTCGGCCGGAGCGTCCACACTGGGTTCCGTGACCGCGGGATGAGCGTCGCCATTCGTCAGTCCATTGGCCTTCTTGTGCTTCTCGAGGCTTTTCTTGCTGTCCTCCTCAGACCCATGTTGGCCATTGGGAAGCTCCTCGTCGCCGTTAAGCTGGGCCTCGCCATGCTTCTTGGACTTCTTCCGCTCCCTCGGTTCATCTTCCACCTTTCCATCGGCGTCGTCTAGCCGTGATCGTTTTCTTGAATGTGATTTGTCTCGTTTATGGTTCTTTTCAGACTTGTTGCCATTCACCTTGACGGGTCCCGCCTGGTCGGCGACCGGAGTTGAAGCCATTGTTGCTGAAGCCAAGATGCTGGGTCGCTGGAGCGCACACGCACTTGCACTTCCCAAGCTTAAGATAGAAAAAAAAAATATTCAGGTGCAGTGAGGAGTGGAAAGTGGGGCGTTATGACCGCCAATAAAAGAGGCTGATGTAAATTGTGGGACCGGGCTCGGATGCATCTAGCTTCGGGTGGGTAAGGCCCGAATCTGACCCGAGCCGATGGCAGCAGTGCTCTGGGACCTACATAGGTTTCCTAGCTCCAAGAGGAGCAAAGATAGTCAAAATGTTGCCAGTTAGGGAAGCCCCTTGGCCATAACTCGAGTTGCAATGACAATTGGCAAAGGGTTATCCTCAATTTCCATTTCATGTAACTGTCGCATCGCAAAGCTCCTCGGAGCGCAAATGATTATTCCCGCTGCTGGCCAAACCCGCCCGACCCAAGTGCCTACCTACCTACCTAAATGTTGACTGCCTCATGCAGCGTGGGGCCATCTAGTTTGTCAGCTATGACGTGATTCCCCCAGCGAATATCGGCAGCAATTGTATATAAAGGGACCAAAGAGCAAATCCCCTTCCCCGCATCGCACAAGGGCCAAGTCCACAGCACCCACCGTTTCAACCATGGCCTCCTCCGCACCATCCAAGATCCTCGTCTTCGGCGGCACCGGCACCATCGGGCGGTACATCACCACCTCGCTGCTAGCCGCCAACCCGGGCCCCGGCAAGGTCGTGCTGTTCACGTCTCCCGCCACGGCGTCGGCCAAGGCGGCGCAGCTGGACCGGTGGAAGACGGCCGGGCTGACCGTCATCGAGGGCGACATCACGAGCGAGGCGGACGTGCGAGCCGCGTACGCGAGCACCGGCGCCGACACGGTCGTCTCGGCCGTCGGGCGCGACGTCCTCGGCGCGCAGGTGGCGCTGATCCGCCTGGCCGAGGAGTCCGGGACCGTGCGGTGGTTCCTGCCATCCGAGTACGGCACCGACATCGAGCACGGGCCGCGGAGCGCCGAGGAGAGACCGCACCGGCTGAAGCTGGAGGTGCGGAGGTACGTGCGTGAGAATGTCAAGCGGCTAAAGGTCACATACGTCGTCACGGGGCCGTATTTCGATATGTGGGTTGACCTTTCGCCGGGGCTGGAGGCGGCGGGCGGGTTTGATGTTGCGAACAAGCGGGCCTATGTGATTGATGATGGACAGGGTAGGGTTGGGTTTTGCACTATGCGGGAGTGAGTTGTTGCACCCCTTCAAGGCCTGCGTCGTCATTTTGATGGTCTCGTTTCAGGGAACTAATAGCAGCCCAAACAATAGCGTGGGCAAGTTTGTCGCTGCAACGCTGAAACACCCCGAGCAATCCTACGGCAAGGCTTTGAAGGTGCAGTCCTTCGTTGTCACGCCAAAACAGGTCTTGGCCGAGTATGAGAAGCAGACGGGGGCCAAATGGGCCGTGTCTTCCACATCTCTCGATGATCTCAGGAAGTTGGAGGCAAAGGCGTGGGAGGAAGGCAACCCACGGGCTACCGGTGTGACCTTGAGAAGGATATGGGCCGAGGGCGGGACTCTGTACGAGAAGAATGACAATGGCCTTCTCGGCCTGGGCGAGGGAGACTTGGATTCCTTGGAAGCGGGAGTCCGCGCAGCTCTCGAGGGCGGCTGGAAGAACCGGGAGGTCTAAGACATGACCCCAAGATGCTTAAGCGGCACCACTCGCACTTCCCCCAGTTGGAAATCACCCGGTGGAGAAGTCGACGCCCAAGCAGAGCGCTCTACAACCGCCGTGTCGATGCCAAGGGCAATATATATATATATATATATATATGTATATTCTCCCGAGGCTTTTTTGTACAAGACCACCCCGACTTTGGACCAGGAGTTGTCAGTTTACTGCAACTCACAAACACCTAAGTTTGACCTTTTCAGTGTGCAATAATCAAGAAAACCGCAGTGATTGCTGCTGGTTGTACGAACTGCTGCTGCAAGTGTCTGCTCAATGATATGTTCAGAAGCGTTGTTAGAAAAAGGAAGGTAGGTAGGCAGCCAAATATGGGAGCGAGGGCAGGGGTCCATAGAGTTGCGGCTTGGCGTTGGGCACGGGCCACGTCTGCCGTCATGCTTGGAATGGCATTGACACACCGTCACACACGAGAGCAACGTCAATTGTCCGAAGCTGAGCTTGACATCGTCAGCAGCTCCAGAGCGCCTAGCCCTCCTCCTTCTCTCAAAATGGCGCCATCGGGATTGCGGCAATGCGTAAAAGATGTGTCGCTCTATCTTATTATCATCATCACCATCGCGACCCTCGGGCCTCTCCAGTTCGGCTTTCACCTGGTACGTTTACATGGGAACGCATTCCCCCTCCCTTTGCAGGATCGGAGCCGTATTTGCAACAACATCCTCCGACACGATAGCAATAGACAGCTGACTCCCCTCTCCCCATGTACAGGCCGAGCTGAACGCTCCACAAGATGCCATCACCTGCGCCCAGAAGTCCACGCCAGCGACCGTCATGTCCGCCCTGCTCTCCCTCGCTCGCAAGCCCGAAACCGATAGCACCCCCCGCTCGCTCCCGGACTGCATTCCCATGACGCCGGCCCAGTTCGCCACAGTCTCGTCCGCCTTCACGCTCGGCGGCCTCGGCGGGGCCCTTGCAGCGGGGCCCTTCGCCTCGACCCGCGGCCGCCTGCCGGCCATGCGCATCACCGCGGCCTTCTTCCTGCTAGGTTCTGTGGCCGAGACGCTAGCCGGGGGCATCCCCGTCCTGGGCGCGGGCCGCCTCATCGCGGGCGTCGGCGCCGGCGCCGCCACCGTGATCGTGCCGCTGTACATCAGCGAGGTGGCGCCCCCGCGGGAGCGCGGCCTGTTCGGCGCCTTCACGCAGATCAGCATCAACGTCGGCATCCTGGCCACCCAGACCCTTGGCTACTTCCTCAGCCACGGCGCCGCCTGGCGCTGGATCCTGGCCGCCGGCGTCGCCGTCGCGGCCGCCCAGGGCCTCGGACTGCTGCTCGTGCCCGAGAGCCCCGCCTGGACGGCTGCCTCGGGCGGTGACGTCGCGCGCGCGAGGAGGATCCTGCAGCGCATCCGCGGGACGGGCGTTGACGTCGGCGAAGAGGTCGACGGCTGGGGCGCCGGGAGCGGCATCCCGGCGGTTTCCGCAGAGGAGCAGGGGTTGCTGGCTGGCGGCGACGGGGCCGTGGCGTTGGCGTCGCCGGTGTCGTCGGGCAAGGCGCCGGCGGAGCATCTGGGCTTCGTCCAGGTCGTTCGGGATCCGTCTTACAGGCCGGCCATCGTCGCGGTCGTGGGCATCGCCTTTGCGCAGCAGTTCTGCGGCATCAATTCCATCATCATGTACTCGGTCGTGCTCCTAGCCGACTTGGTGCCTATGAACTCGTCGCTGCTGACGATCATGATCTCGGCCATCAACCTCTTCACCACCATTGCCTGCTCGCCGCTACCCGACCGGCTGGGCAGGAAGACCTGTCTGTTGCTCTCCATCATCGGCCAGGGCTCCAGCTCGCTAGCACTGGCGCTGTCTATCAGGTTCGGCGTCAAGATCCTGTCCGCCGTCTCGGTGCTGTTCTTCGTGGCCTTCTTCGCCGTCGGTCTTGGCCCCGTGCCCTTCATCATGGCATCGGAACTGGTCGGCCAGGAGGCCGTCGGGGCGACGCAGTCGTGGTGCCTGAGCGC
This sequence comes from Phialemonium atrogriseum, assembly GCF_030411735.1. Lineage (NCBI taxonomy): Eukaryota > Fungi > Ascomycota > Sordariomycetes > Cephalothecales > Cephalothecaceae > Phialemonium > Phialemonium atrogriseum. The sequence continues at coordinate 63,044 of NW_026848140.1, forward strand.
CAACTACGTGGCCACCTTCCTCGTGGCCCAGTTCTTCCCCATCATCAACGCCGCCCTGAACGAGCGCTTTGGCGGCGCCGGTTGGGTCTACTTTATCTTTGCGGCATTTGCCATGCTCTGGTCCGTGTTTGTCGCTTGGAATGTGCCGGAGACGAAGGGCAAGAAGGATGCCGACGAGGTTTGGGGACGGACGAGACGGATTGATTGACAATTACATGCGTTGTGATCTAGACCGGTTTGTGCAGCGTGCTTTTACCTTGGCGCAGTTTACTATTCGACGGGATTACTGCTTCTGGAACATTCTCTTGTTCCTGACCATCTGCTCTAGTAGGCCTATTCCTGCCTTCACTCCATCGATGATGTACAGACGGTTCCCAGCTTCCTTGCCATGCCTCTCGATCGCTGCATCCCTGATAGTCTCCTCTAGACCTGCCATTCCGGCACAGCCCATGACGACGCAGTCCACGGCGCCCGTGCTGAGTAGTCGCTTCGTCGCCTCCTTGAGCTTCTGCCGTATTATGGCCGGATGCATCTCGCCGTGAAAATCGCCCGCATCCAGACCGGTGGACTCGACTCCCGCAAATTTGACATTGCGAGAATTGGGGTCCTGTCCCAGGAGGTCGCTGACTCCCGCAGCCAAGTGACTCTCCCAGAACTTCCCGGTCGTCACGATACCCCAGGTTCGCGGGGTGGCCGAGCTCGAGAGCGGTGTGGTTAGCAGTGATAGAGAGGCAAGGATACTCGCTTCAAATATGCCGGTGACGGCCAAGAGTCCCCGACTTCCCTGCTCGTGGGCCAGTTTATGGACCAGTGGATGAGCACTGAAGCATGCCACAAGCACGCCGTCGTACTTCTGGAGTTCGCCGGTGCTCGTGAGGTTCTTGTAGACAACGTCGTAGCTCGACGCGACATCTTCTCCGGAGTTGATGCTTGCGGGAGACTCTGCCGGCGCAGTGTAGGTGTAGATCTCGGTTTCCTATGTTGTAGGTCAGGCCGGCAGCTCTCATGCCTATGACCAGATGCTGGATATTTTCGGCACAGCATACATCCGATGTTTTAGTCCCTTTGAGAGCTTCCTCCATCCCTCGCGTCATCTCCTGTGACGAGTTCGGGTTGACCACTAGTAGTCGGATGGATCTACGAAGGAATCGGGTCGTCATTTTCGTTGGCCTAGCTAGTCACCTCAGGTAGTTGATATTGATTCAATATTTTATGAGAGTAAATGTCCGCAGCATCTGATATGGACTCTCTCTGAAGCCAGCTGCAATCTCGGGATGAAGGAGGAGCTGCCGGGTCCCACGTGACTCTTGTCCTCCAGAAGTCCAGCTTCCTTGGGTTCAGCCACAAGTACAGCCACATGCAGAGCCCCACCTTTTATTATCCTTGCCCAACCTCATGGCATCTTTTCGAGGCCTGCATTCATTGCTATTCATTGGTTTACATTCCTCGACTTCTACGCTTCTTTCTATTGTACGCTTTTGGGCCATCTTTCCAGAGTTTTGAGACGCTACCCTTCAATCCCCGTTTCTCCCAGGTCTGTCCCCCCAACAGTGCACCAGTGAAGAAGGGGGGGTGGGGGTCGTTGAACTCGATTCGAAGTGCGCAACTCAGCTTTCTCCACACCAAATCTCCGCCTGCCTCCGATGAGCCTCACGAACCCATCGTCAGGGGCGTCTGGACCGGGGTCGGGGTCAGCATCGAGGACTCAATCCCTGAAGAGGAGTGTCCAGGCAGCATTTGATGGTAAGGCAGCTAGCTAGCCACGCTATTTTGCGGTGATTTCGTTTGTTTGCCTGCCTGCGTCTCGCTTCTTTCCACATCCCACATTTCCACATCCTCCATCCCACTAGCTGCGTAGGTTGCTGTCCTCCCCGCTCCCCCGCTCGTTCCTTCGGTGATCGGAAGTATTGGATCTCATATCCCGTAGTTCCGAGTCATGCTAGCTCCTGTCAGCTCCCATCCAATATCCCGTCCATAATACAACCCGGAAATCCAAGGTCCGCTCACCACTCGCCTAAGGCTTGGCTTGGCGGTAGCGAACGAACTTAAGGCTTTCTTTCCATCCTCTCCGCCCTCTGCCATATTTCTGCTTGTTCCATTATTCCAGACCATCGCCTACTTTCGCATCGATTTGCACCCTCTCTCTCCCTCCCCCTCTCTCCGTGCCATGTCACTGCTGCGGCGGTCTGACAACGCCGGCCGCCATGGCTTCGCCTGTCCGGGGTTTTCCTTACCTCCCGGCATGGTTTCTCACGCTTACGCATATCTGCAGATCCCGCCGATAGAGGCACCGGCCCGATGGGGTACCAGAGCAAGGTCCGGGTGACAGACAGGTACAAGGTCGTCGGCTTTATCAGTAGCGGGACCTACGGCCGCGTGTACAAGGCGCTCGGCCGCCACGGGTCGCCGGGCGAGTTCGCCATCAAAAAGTTCAAGCCCGACAAGGAGGGCGAGCAAGTGGCATACACGGGCATCTCCCAATCGGCGGTGCGCGAGATGGCACTGTGCTCCGAACTCAACCATCAGAACGTCATCAGGCTGGTCGAGATCATCCTCGAGGACAAGTGCATCTTCATGGTGTTCGAGTACGCCGAGCACGACCTCCTCCAGATCATCCACCACCACACCCAGCAGCCGCGGCACCCCATACCGGCCACCACCATAAAGTCCATCATGTTCCAGCTCCTCAACGGTTGCCAGTACCTGCACACCAACTGGGTGCTCCACCGCGACCTCAAGCCCGCTAACATCATGGTGACGTCGTCCGGCGAGGTCAAGATCGGCGACCTCGGGCTGGCCCGGCTGTTTTACAAGCCGCTCCACGCGCTCTTCAGCGGCGATAAGGTGGTCGTGACGATATGGTATCGCGCCCCGGAGCTGCTCCTGGGCAGCAAGCACTACACGCCCGCCATCGACATGTGGGCGGTGGGCTGCATCTTCGCCGAGCTGCTGTCGCTCCGGCCCATCTTCAAGGGAGAGGAGGCCAAGATGGACAACAAGAAGACGGTCCCCTTCCAGCGGAACCAGATGCAGCGCATCGTCGACATCATGGGCCTGCCGACCAAGGAGCGCTGGCCCCTGCTGACGAGCATGCCCGACTACAGCCACCTGTCCACCCTGCAGCCGCCGCTCAGCGGCCAGGGCCACCACCATTCCCACCACCACGCGGCCCAGCACTACGGCAGCGGCGGCCACCAGCAGCGGTCGTCGGCGGCAGCCGCCGGCGTCAGCCACCTGGAGAAGTGGTACTACAACACCATCAACCAGCCCACGACCAGCAGCGCCAACACCAGCTCCAGCGCCAGCAACGGCAACAGCAGCAGCAGCACCAGCGGCGGCACGTCCGGGCAGGGGTCGTCCCCACTAGCCAGCCTGGGGCAGGAGGGGTACGGGCTGCTGTCGGGCCTGCTGGAGTACGACCCGGAGCGGCGGCTGACGGCGGCGGAGGCGCTGCAGCACCCCTTCTTCACGACGGGCGACCCGGTCCGCGCCAACTGCTTCGAGGGCCTCAAGGCCGAGTACCCGCACCGCCGCGTCAGCCAGGACGACAACGACATACGCACCAGCTCGCTGCCGGGGACGAAGAGGAGTGGGCTGCCTGACGACACGATCGTCAGGCCTGGGAAGAGGGTCAAAGACGGGTGATGGGCTTCGCTTGCCTTTTTTCCTCTCCTTTTGTTGTGTCCTATTATGTCTCAGTGTTTTCCTAGCCAGAGTTTTGGGCAGCACTTGGGATGGCATTATTGGCTTTCCAGTCTGCTGCTTTTTTGGGTATCGTTTCTTTGTTGTGCATGGCGTTCCGGCTCCGGGCGGACTGCATTGGGCTCCTGGCGTTTATAATCCGCGTGGGCCGTATGTTCCCCTTCTGTTCTGAAGTCATAGATAGTTGCATCGTCGAGGTCTTGATAAGGCATGTAGTTCTAGCGTTCGGTTAGACGGAGGAGCCAGCTCAGGAAGCTCATTATGACAAGCTAGTATTCTCACAACAAGGAGCCATGTGCCATGTCTCTCAATGCATGGGCAAAACCAGGACTTTCTGTTGGAACACATCAGAACACCAGCAGATCTACGTTATATAGCGTTACCATGTACTAGTCAGGTAGGCGGCGGAAAGCAGGTAGAAGCAACCCCGTCTGGAACAAGCCAGGAAGAGGATTTTGGTTCAGTAGTAATAATCCGCCATTCTGGGTATCGCCCTGTAAGTATAAATATTCGATCGCAAGAGCCAAAAAAAAAAAAAAAAAAACCATATGAAGCAAATAGAAAATGCATACAGATTCCAACACGAGCAACAAACAAGCAGCAAGAGAGAAAAAAAAAATAAAGGACAAAAGTTCATACACATCAAGGACCCGAGAAATCAGATCAAAAAGAGCATTTCCGGGGTTCTCTTGACCCCCCGTCTTGGACAGCCCGTGACTAGCATCCCCCCATCCTCCTTCTACCGCCTGATCCTCCCGGGCCTTTCCATTTCCATTTCCAACCCCGACCGCCCACATCCTAATCTCCACGACACAGGTTCTGGTCCGCAAGATAGAAACCGTCTGTATCCTTTGCCCTTGCACGTTATGTAAGGCCCCACCTAGCATGCGATGCAGACACAGGCGAAACCAGGGGGGTGTTTTGGGGAGAAGGGGGCGAGCCGATTGATGATGGAGTTTCCACATCGCTTCCGGGCCTTCTTTCAAAGGTCGCAGGTAAACCGGCGGGTATTCGATAGCACGTAGTATCCAGCGGGTAAGCCAAGGCTAGGCTAGGGTAGGCCAGGCCAGGCCCAGGGGGAGAAGAAAAAAAGGTAAAACCGAGGTGGCGGTGGCAGCAGAGGGAAAGAAGATAAACCTCGTCGAACTGTGAAGGAGGTGTCCTCTAGATAATTAAAAAATGAAGAAGATAACCCGAGACACGGTCCCCCCCGCGCCTTTCCTCCAGCCCGCGGCAGACCCGGGGCTCCCCGGCTACTTCTTCGACGGGGCGGGCTGGGCCTTGACGTTGTTGGACAGCCAGGCCAGGCCCTCGAGGAGGCCCTCGCCCGTGGTGGCGCAGCTGGGCACGACGTACCAGACCTTGTCCTTCAGCTTGGACAGCTGGAGGGCCTCGGTTACTTCTTGGGGCTTCATGGCTATTTTGGGGGGGGGGGAAGGGCGTTAGTTTGGTCTGCGTGTGGTTGGCTGCGTCTGTCTCCCCTTTACGTACCATTGTCGAGATCCTGCTTGTTCGCAAACACCAGCAGCAGGCTATCCTTCATCTCCCGGTCGTTGATGATGCGGTGCAGCTCCTGTCTTGCCTCGTCCATCCGCGCCCGGTCCGACGAGTCGATAACGAAGATCAATCCCTGGGTGCCTGGTGATTATCATTAGCTCTCGAATCCTTCAGCCGAACCGCACCCTTCCAGCGAAAGCAGCAGCCAGAGAAAGAAAGGGAAAGGCCCGTACCGCTAAAGTAATGCCTCCACAGTGGCCTGATCTTGTCCTGGCCGCCGACGTCCCACACGTTGAACTTGACGTTCTTGTACGTGACCGTCTCGACGTTGAAGCCGACTGTGGGGATGGTGGTGACGTCCTGGCCCAGCTTGAGCTTGTAGAGGATCGTGGTCTTGCCCGCGGCGTCGAGGCCCAGCATCAGGAGGCGCATCTCCTTCGATCCGAAGATCTTGCCCATCATCTTGGAGAGCTGCCCGCCCATCTTGAGGGGACTTGGCTGTAAGCGGCTTAGGGGTGTCTCGGGTGCGGTTCCCTGTGCCGAAGAGGGGAGTAGGTTTGGGGAAGCGCCGGTGTGGAGGAGGGTTGTCGGAGCAGATATGTCGCGGGGCTGTATATGATATGCGGGCGATCGGTGAGGTGTGGATGGATGTCAGTGGGCGCGGGAGAAGTGTTCGAAAGTGTTCGAGAAGCTCCTGTCGTCGCGAGAGCTCGGTGTTTGGCCCGTGTATGCGGTTGATCCAACGCCACTCTGCCTTGATGGATGTGCGTATATTGCGATCGCTGCGCGCTTATCGACTTCGAGTTAACGCTCCGACCAGTTCGGGGAAAATGATTTGGCGCTACGACAAATCAATCGGATGCCAGTAGGGTGGAAGGCAGGCCTGGACGCAGTGAATTGGAGGTCGATAATCTGCAAGTAAACAATAGCGACCAAGATAAGGTGGATGGATGGACGGTCTGCGAAAGCTGTCAAAGCTACGAGCACGGCAGTGGCTTGGTTCGAGACAGGTTGGCAGGGGACTCGAGTCTGTCGCAAGTGCGGAACAGACTAGCAACGACGCTTCTTGGGAGTCGAGCAATGCTTTTCCTGTTTCAATTCATCTCTCGTGGCTTCGACCCCTGACCCTATTTCGCCAGGGCGCAACAGTGCGGGCACGGACAGCTCACTTTTTGACACGCTCAACCGAGATTTGCTACCCCTGTTCGGAGCAGCCAATGGGGGCAGTTTTCTCCTGAGGCTCACCTGCCCGCCAGTGCCCGTCAAACACCAGTGCCAAGTGCCAAGTGAGCACGGGGCGTCTCTTTGGTCAAATCTCGCAAAAGCTTCAACACGAGCGTTGCAAACTTTATCATGTGCCTTATTAGTGTATGGACGACGCATCTGCCATCGCTTGTTTGACTAATAATAATGCCTGTACAGTACATAGGTAGTGACTAGAGGCCTTGCCAGACCTTTTTGTAACCTTAATGCCCAAATCTGCCCACCCATCATGCCCAACTCCGCTCCCCAAGAAACACACCTTACTCCCGTTGCAAACAACAGCTGGGTTCACCCAAATTGAGAGCCAGCAAATGGGGTTGAAAATAAAGAGAGTAGAGAAGAAAAAAGAAGGCAAAATCAAAGCAAGGGGGGACCCCAAGTCCCCCTTACCGTCCGAGTCAGCTCCTGTACTCGACAACAAACCGCCTGTCAACAACCTGCAGGGTCCCGCTGTTCTCCTCGCCCTCGAACCTGAGGTTGACCTTCCCCGTCGTGGCGTCCATGTCCGTGACCTCGGCCTTGTAGAAGGTGGTGCTATCGGGATACAGCGCCAGCACGATCCTCCCCTTGTCGAGCCCCGGCAGCTCGGCGCCCTCGGCGGGGATGGGGATCATGCTGCTCGCGCTGGTCCGGTACTCGATCCTGTCCTCGGGCGCCACGTCGGGGTCGGCGTCCTGCACCTTGTACCGCCTGGACTTGCCCTCGCCCAGGACCTGCTGCACCCGCCCGAGAAACCAGTCCGGGTTGTCGTTGGTCGGCGTCGGCTTCGGCTTGAAGACAACGTCCTGGCCCTTGACGAAGTTCACCTTGGAGCGCTGCGTGGCGGCCGCGCTGGCCGGGAGGTCCGGCGGCATGCTGTCGCGCGGCGGGAGACTATCCCGGGTGCCCGAGCGGTCGCTCCCCGCCCCGCCGCCCAGCTTCCTCGTGTGGCTGCCCAACGGCGACGGGACGGGCGAGTCGCCACCCCCGTCGAAGTCGTAGAGAGACGAGGGATCTCTGTCCCTCTCCTTTTCTTTGTCCTTCTCCTTCTCTTTTTCCTTCTCCTTGTCCTTTTCTTTATCTTTGTCTTTATCCTTGTCTCGCTCCTTCTCCTTTTCGCGCTCGCGCTCGCGGTCTTTTGCGCCCGCTCCACGGACCGAGCCCGATCTCCCCGTGCCGGACATGGATCCCCCGGACCGCTCCCTGGTCGACGGTCCCGAGCCGCCTCCAGCCGCGGCCTCGGCCTCTTCCTTGCTCTTCTGTATCGCCCTGACCATGATGAGTTTGTGCATGGTTTCGTCGAGCTTCTGCTTGATATTTTCGGTATCCCGGACCCCTCCGCGGAATAATGCCTCCAGCTTGTCTTCCTCGGCCTGCGGATCGTAGCTCCCCTTGTTCTTTGCCATGTAGCTGTCCTGTGCTCCGATGGCGCGCATGTCGTCGCTGCTGCTGTTGATCATTTCCACCAGCTTGTGTATGTCACTTTTGGAGGCATTCCAGAGATCCAGCTCCTCGCCCTGGTTCCCGCCGTTGCCACGTCCGGGGCCTCGGGCACTGCGGCTGCGTTGGGAGGCCATACCTGTCGGCGGGTTTGACGGTAAGTTCTAGTAATCGCCAAGGCTGGAGTGTAAATCCTGTTTCTTGAGGTCGGGCATGATGTTAGCACGATACGGCTGCAGCTGAATGCTAGGTAGAATGAATATCAAAGAGATACCACTGGGGTCCGAAATAAGGGGGCCTGGTTTTTTTGGAGGGGTTTTGGCAACGCATGTGGCAAGTCGAGACAGGCATAGAGGTAGGCACGCATATAAGCCGTGTCTCGAGCTCAGGGGGTCGGGGGCGTGCTTACAGGTTAGAGTCTGTTGGGAAGGTAGGCGCGAAGTGGTCGGCAAGGAGGGGAGTTGCCAGGCAACGAAGAGGGAAATAGGTAATTGAGGGGGCGGGAATGCCTGGATTTGAGCAGCAGCGGCAAGTTTATCAGGACCCCATATTAATTAGGTTCTTGGGCCTGGAGTTTGAGCTTGCGCCTTCCTACTGAAACCCTATGTATATATGCCGCCGGGAGCTTCAAGTTTGTTGTCCTTACGAGGGGAACCCGTTGCGGCAGAATCAGGGCGGTGAGATGGAATAACCCCGCCTATACCCACCCCTCCTGCCTGCCCGGCTCGCTCTTGGCGCGCGCTCCATGCGGGTGTGATGTCAAGGGAGGGGTTAGCAATGGCTTGTGTCCTACTAGACCGCCCCTTTTGCAAAGCAACCTACTAAAGTTTCCTACTACTCAGGTACCAAACACAAAAAGCAAAAAGGCCTCCCTTCCAGGCGCCTCACTCTCCGGCATTTGGCAACCCCTACGTCCCCAAAACAACCATGCAGGTCCCTCTAATTCGGCTCCAGTGCGGGGTCAATTCGTATGACTGGGGAAAGAAAGGGCAAGCCTCCGTCGCCGCCAAGCTCGCCGCTGCCACTCCGTCCGAAGATTTCGTCGTGCAAGATGACCGGCCGTACGCAGAGGTATGTGGCTATTTCAGAACCCGTAGACTGTAGACTATGTTGCTAACCAATGCTTTGCACGCGTTCCGTAGCTATGGATGGGCACGCATCCTTCCAACCCGTCCAAGGACTTGACCACGGGCCGGACCCTTCTCGATCTCGTCCAGGACAACCAGGCGCTTCTCTCCCGGTCCGTCGTGGCGAGATACGGGAATAAGCTCCCCTTCCTGCTCAAGGTCCTCTCGATCGACAAGGCCCTGTCCATCCAAGCACATCCAAACAAGAAGCTGGCGGGAGAATTGCATGCCAGGGACCCCAAGAACTACCCCGATGACAACCACAAGCCCGAGATGACCATTGCCATCACCCCGTTCGAGGGGCTGTGCGGGTTTCGCCCGCTCAACGAGATAGCCCACTTCCTCGAGAATGTGCCAGCACTCCGCCAGCTCGTCGGTGAGGAGGCCGCCAGGGAATTCGTGGACACGGTGAAGGGCAACGAGGGGGACGAGTCACAGGAGGCGACAGCCAAGAACAAGCAAGTTCTCCGGAAGGCCTTTGCCGCGGTCATGTCGTCGTCGGAAGCAGACCTGTCGGCGGCAACCAAGAGCCTCGTGGAGTCGGCGTCCAGCGCGGGCGCCGACTTCGCCGCCAAGGGCGTGGCCGCGACATCCGGGGCGACGCTCGCCGAGCTGGTGACGCGCCTCCACGGCCAGTTTGGCACCGACCACGGCCTCTTCGTGCTCTTGTTCCTCAACTACGTCACCCTGCAGCCTGGCGAGGCGCTCTTCCTACGGGCCGACGACATCCACGCCTACCTCAGCGGCGACGTGGTCGAGTGCATGGCCGCCAGCGACAACGTGGTGCGGGCGGGGCTGACGCCCAAGTTCAAGGACGTCGACACCCTCGTCTCCATGCTGACCTACAACTACGCGCCCATCGAGGAGCAGAAGATGCACCCGACCGAGTACCCCTACGCGACCCTAAACGCCAAGGCCTACAGCTCTGGGAGCACCGCCACTCTCTACGACCCCCCCATCGACGAGTTCAGCATCATCCGGACCGTGCTGAGCGGCGACGGGTCAAAGGCGACCTTTGAGCAGCTGGACGGGCCGAGCATCGTCATCTGCACCACCGGCAAGGGCAAGATATCGGTCGGCCCCACGGTGCACGACATTGAGGAGGGCCACATATTCTTCGTCGGCGCCACGGCAGAGCTTGTCCTGACGTCGGAGGGCGGGAAGGATGACAGCTTCATCACGTTCAAGGCCTTCTGCGAGGTCGAGGACCACAGCAATGGGAAGTTGTGAGCGATAAAGACATGTTCCGACGGTTGCTTTACCAACAGATTTACTTGATTAGAGGTCACGACGTTCCCAAGGGTAATGAAAAAAAAATCTAAAAGGGGGTTTCGATTGGGGCAAGTGGATCGACCTGTATCCCTGGCTTGGGTGATTTGAGGTCCGCAATCTTGGGATTGTCCAACTCCGGGCCGGGCAGTAACTTCAAAGTTCGATCAAGGCGGTTAAGAAGAAAAACAAGGTTAAAAAAGGTTAATCGTCCGATCTCATCAGGGGCCCAGGATTCCTGACCAGGCAAGACAATCCCGTGATGCTATATCCGGCTTTCCATATATATACCCCTGACGCCAGCCGTCCCCCTTTTTGGATGATGACACCCCCTTTGCTCGTAGCCCCGGGATTCGCCCCGTAAGACGGGACGACATTATCTTGGGAGCGAGGGGGGACCTTGGAGCCTCGCTTGTTTCCATCCACAAGAAGATAGTAAAGACATGGACGGTGTAGGAGGAGGCGGAACCGCGATAAGCTTGGTCCACTCAAGCCGCTACCAGCCGCAGAGGAGGATTATTTTTATTTTATTTCTCATTTCCCACCCGGCTACCGGTTTCCTGGTCCGGCCTCCGAGGGCTGCTCCCTAAGTCCCAGGAGCCGGATCTTAGAGCTTCATTTAGCGGATAGATATGATATAATTAGGACCCCGGCAGGAGTTTGGCAACTGGCCCCAGGCTCCATGGAGCCGAGCGCGTGATGGGGCTCAGCTTGGGAGATGCAGGCTTGCAGAGAACCGAGGCGTCTCTCTCTCTGCGAGAGAATGCGAGAGCGGGGGACACACATGTCAAGTACAGTGCATAACCCTGTGTTTGTATCTTAAGGGCAATGGTCGGTTTTCACCCGCCGGCCCGGGGGGTGGATGGGATTTATCCAGATGGTGTTTTCCCATTCCCAACGAGAAGAGGCGAGGAAAAGAAAAAAAACTAGGGAAAAACAAAGAGAACAATATACCATACTCAGGGCTTTCGTCCGACGGCTCGGTCTTGGCACAGACGGAAATAGAAGCGGCTCCAGATTGTGGCAAACACCCGGGAACCTGGGTTAATGAATCGGACAATAGCAGCCCGTGCCCCCGGGAGCAACAGGCGAGTGTCCCGTCGTTAGGAGGGTAGCACTGGGAACAAGCGACAGAGTTCCCCCCTGGCGTAAGCGAGCGGGCGGGAGCAGATCTCGCCTGGCTGGCACACATGGATGTTTTTTGGGCCCATGGTACATTCATGTTTCCGATCTAGTGGTTTATCAGCTGTCTGGAGCCGATCCCGGGGGGTTGGGTATTTTTCCTTGGCCAAGGAGTAGACGCACGGAGTGATGGGGATAGCCGACAACAGGCTCTGCCGCACGCCTTGCTACATAAGAGGCTAAAATGACAGCCCATTTCACAATATTATGTGATCATTCACAGCAAGCCCAATCCCTGATCCGGCTAAGCTGGCTGGGCTCTTGGTCCCGCCCAATATCAATCTCGTCTCCTGTTTTAATAAGTCGAGCTTGATCTGGGCCCCCCCTGAGCCGAGCCGTGCGTGTTTATTGTGATGAAGCGGCCAATCCAGGATGTGGTACGGAGATATTGCTACAATTTGGCAAACTGTAAACCCGGCTCTTGGACGTTGTTGTTCCCCTGGGGGGGAGAGGGTCCCCTATTCTGATTCCTGGGATGATTTCTCCCCATATATGTATCAAGGGACGAGCTCTGGGAAGTCAGCCCGGGCGAGGCATTGCAACTACTCTTTCTTCGTTATTTTCGACTCTCAGTCTTTCATACTCGATCATCCATCCTTGATCCTCCCTCCATCCTCCATCCCCCATCCTCCATACCCTCTATCCGGTCTCGCCGACTTGTAGGGCACCATGTTGAAGTCGCTTCTCGTTTCCACCCTGCTGCTCGGAGCAGGTCTATGCCAGAGGGGCGGCGGCCGGAGGCCGACTACGATCTCGAGGGGTCAGACCCAGACTCAGACCGTGACCCAAATCCAGACCCAGACGCGGGCGCCGAACGGGGCCCAAACCATATGGGGACAATGTGAGCACAATATCCATCCGCCTTCCCACACTTCCGTCGGCTCGCTCGCTCGATCTGAAATATCTGGAGCTGACCACTATCTTGAATAGGCGGTGGCATAACCTATTCGGGCGCGTCTGCCTGTCCCACTTCTGCATACTGCTACAACGACGGAAAGTAAGTTGAACCCACCAAAGCAACGGCACATCACGCGTGCGTCCAAAAGGCGAGACACATGCTGACGCTTTCTGCCCTCCCCGCTGCGCAGCATATATTACTCGCAGTGCGTCCCCAACGACTACCAGCCCAGCTCCAAGGGCGGCGACAACGGCAACGTCGTCACGGTCACCGTCGGGACCATCATCAGCGTCAGCGGCCCCACGCCCACCGTCGTCACCACCTTCATCACGGTCCTGGGCCCGGAGCCGACGCCCACGCCCACCTCTATTGTCACCGTCACCCTCATCCCCGACGACCCGGTAACGTCGCAGTGGTAGGCGGGGCAGGGCGGAGGAGCCCGGCCGTTGGCGGGAGGCGGGAGATGCGAGGTTAGGAATACGATCGACACTTTAATCATGTAATGACGGGGAGATATGTTTCGATTTGCTCTGGGGGGGGGGGGGGGGGTTGGTTCATGCACCTAGTCGTCAATGCATTGTTGTCCATGGCCTAGTATCTACCTACTTTACTGGGAGATATATAAGTTACTATCAACAATAATGCGTAGGAGGAAGGAAGTACCTACACGGAGATCTCCGTCAGTTGACCCACTCAGAAACCAATGTAGTTAGACCTACCTTACTTTGTAGCATAACCGAAGGAGAGCTAAAGGGGCGCGGGACCTGGGGTACTGAACGCGCCCCTGATTGGATTTCCCTTCTTTCTTTCCTTTTATTTACAGTACACTTCAATATACTGAGTATAGCCAAATAAGGATACGTTGCCCACAACCACTCTCAATGGATGCACACTATATTATTTTGTCCCACCGGTTATGACCACTTGTAGGCGCTTCTAATGAAACATTTGGGGAACAAGCTCCATTCCCCACCTGTTTCCCCAAGGTTTGATCCCTCTCTATATACCTATACTATAGATACCCTCTTCTTCGGCGCCCACTTCGACTAAAATCTGATAGTCGACAAGCCTGACAACAGTTCTTTGGGCCCAAACTCTTTGTTGAACCTTGAATGCCAGATCTGCTAGCCAGATCACTGTCCCTAGCGTCGATTTCCTTCATTCTTTGCTTGAGAGTCCCATCATGAGCTTCCTCAACGTCAGGGGCCCGTAGTTGAGGTCCCAACCCAGGCCAATTTGCCAGCCATAATTACCTATCCAAGCTGTTGATCACAATCCACATTGCGATCTTGTCCTCCGTCTCAAATCCAAGCTGCATAAGCCTCTTCTCTCTCCGGTACTTGTACATGACACGAGATTGGGGGTCTCTCATGGAACCAAAGTTGGCACTCTCAACCTTTAAGCTGGCTAGCTGAGTACTTCGAAACTCGGTTCACGGTCTTGTGAACAAGGTCGTACAGCACCGTTGAGTCTTGATGACTGTCCTTCGGACCCCAGCCAGAGTTGACGAGCAAGTAGCGGACTCGCGTCAAGGAGCCGTTCAGGATATATTACAACGCCTGCGTCGTCTCAGACCTTTTGGCAAGTTGATCGAACGAATGTCAAGAAGGGTCGTTGAGCTGCGCCTGGACAAACTTGTTGATGTGCCCATTACTAAAGATTGATTCTTCGCCTTCGAAACGAACGGAATGTTGTCTATATATAGCTGCTTTTGGTAGAGAAACGTATAAGTAAATGTCACTGGTACGTACTCAGATGTAGAAGTTGCTATACAGATTCGGGAGGGAACTGGGGCAAGTAAAAAAAGAACAAAAAGGCTGGGCCCTGTGTAAGTCCACGCAGAATACCTACATGGGAGCTTTCATCTAATTACCCCCTCCTCATCATATGTATTTCGGTTTAATACTGCTTTTTTGTACCTTCCAAAGGCAGATGAGAGCACAGGCATTGCAAGCAGGTAGGGCAAATAAAGTCAACAATGATTTCTCTGTTACCACATCATTGTAACAATGGTGTGCAACTTCAACCTCATCATTACTTCATAGCCAGCTAATTATAATTCGTTTGTTACGTCTCATCCCTGTATTTCTTTAAGTTGATTGCCCATAAGGGTCTCAAGCCTCTGGTAATCAGCTGTCCTCACAGACATGAGTTTCTATTTACTAGGTAGGATGAGATTATGTTTAGTTTGTTTCATTAAACCCTTGGCCCAAAATCTCAGTTACTTTTCATGATTGCCGTTTAGCGCCATCGTCTCAATTTCCGGACTTGGTTATCCGTGACAAAAGCTTGTCAACAGGTAAATCGTGATAGGTAATTAATAAGTTAGAGGTGCTAATAGTCATCAACCGCCTTGGCAGTCTGGTGCCGTGGACGCGGTTTCCCTCACGACTGAGAGTGAGAGTCTGATATCAACCAAAACTCCCCCTTGGTTGCTACCTTCTGCAACCGAATGAATAAAGTCTGAAGTCACTTCTTAAAATAGAGCCCCGCTGTGAACTGGCTAGGCAGATGAAACCCCGGCTCTTTCAACAAGAGTAACCACCCCTCGCCCAGAATTCCGAGACTGACGACAAGTTGCACCACCCACATATGCATACACAAGCAATACCCAAGAGCCACATCCTCGAAGAACTCACAAGATCAGTTCTGACACGACTGTGGATTTCCACGGATAGAAGGACCATAATTTGATAATTTGGGGGCCGGCAGCTGCCAAGCTCCAATAGCGAGAAGGCCCTACTCGAGGTCACCAGGTCGCGTCTCCGCACATTCCGGGGTTCGCGCGCGCGGCATCGGCGCATGTCAAGGAGGGCCGGGAATCCTCCAGGCGAAGAGCTGATGTCATTCAAAACTGCCGATGATTAGGATCCATCCCCTCCCCTCGAGGGCAAATCGTTAGCCATACCCAGCAGCAAAGAAACCACCACACACTAGCCGGCAGCAAACCAGTGGTGTGGGACGATTCCGTAGCATCTCCGAATCTTTAGGCCCATCTCCACAATCCACAAGCCCCCTTCCCTCATGGCTCATCGCCGAAGAGGGATCGTGTTGTTGCGGGGTTAATTATATTTCTTTGAGAGCGCTCCTTCCAAAAAGTTTGCCGTGCAATCTCGAGCACGACACACAACCTGTAATCATCCCCAAACCGCCAGTCCCGTCTATTTGTGTGTCCAGCCAGCAGACGGAATGGAGCGTCCCTTCAAGAAGGTTCGAGAAAACCACTCCCCCTTTCCCCCCTTCCCCGACCCCCCATCCCCCCATCACCCCATCCCCAAAAACACGACTGACACGCCCCACCAGGTCCTGATCGTTGGCGCCGGGCCCTCGGGCCTGCTCCTGGCCCTCCTGCTCTCCAAGCACGGCATCCCCGTGCAGATCCTCGAGGCGTCGGACCACCTGGACGAGCAGCCGCGGGCGGCGCATTACGGCCCGCCCGCGGTGCCGGACCTCGCGCGCGCGGGCATCATCGACGAGGTGCGGCGGCGGGGCATCTCGCCGACGACCATGGTGTGGCGGCGGTGGGACGACCACAGCGTGATTGCGGGCACCGACGGCAGCATGCTGGCCGACGTGGACGGACAGGACCTGCGCACCGTGTCGCTGGTGCTGCACGACCTGGACCAGCTCATGCTCGACGAGATCACCTCAAAGTACGGCGGGAAGATCCACTGGGAGCACAAGGTCGTCGACATCGGGCAGGACGACGGCAAGGCCTGGGTCGACGCCGAGACCCCCGACGGCAAGGTGCGCATCGAGGCCGATTATGTTGTCGGCTGCGACGGCGCAAACAGCCAGATCCGGAGGTCCCTGTTCGGCAACGACTACCCGGGCTTCACCTGGGATAAGCAGATTGTCGCCACCAACGTGAGTCTTCGCCCCCCTCCCCCCTTTTCCCCGCTGAGTTCCCCTAGTTGTCAAGGATGATGATATTGACTGTGTTCGCAGGTATACTACGATTTCGAGGGCAAGCATGGCTTCACTGACTCGAGCTTCGCCATCCACCCAGACCACTTCTTTGTGAGCACGCCACCCGTTCCCCCTAGATCTGTTTTCTTTCTTTTGCAATAACACCTGCTGACTGACTGCCTCCCTGCAAATCAGATGGTCGCCAAGATGACGGCCGACGGCCTCTACCGCGTCACATACGGCGAGGAGACGGGCCTGACACAGGAGCAGCTAATAGAGCGACAGCCGTGGAAGTACGAGATGATGCTCCCCGGCAACCCCAAGCCGGGCGACTACAAGATCACGACCATCGCGCCCTACAGGATGCACCAGCGCTGCGCGCCGGCCTTCCGGGTGGGGCGGTTCCTGCTGGCCGCCGACGCGGCGCACCTGTGCAACCCGTGGGGCGGGCTGGGCATCACGGGCGGCTTCGTCGACGTCGGCGGGCTGTACGACTGCCTGGCGGGCATCTACGACGGCAGGGCCGACGAGTCCATCCTCGACCTGTACAGCGAGAAGCGCATCGAGAAGTGGAGGACCGTCATCGACCCCATCTCGCAGGACAACTTCAGGCGCGTGTCCGACCCGGACCCGGACACCCGCTTCGAGAGGGACGAGTTCATGCAGCACTGCAAGAAGTGCGAGTCGGACCCCGTCGCCATGAAGGAGCTGCTGATGGGATTCATGGCCGTGAGGTATGACTTCACCCAGCATTACAAGGATGCGGCGAAATAGGAGAGAGGGTCGTGTCATTTTTGTGTGTGTCTGAATATCGACGGGTTATTTAGGAGGCATGTAACGAAGAGCCCAAATCTAATGTACATGTACATACACACTGCTGGCTTGCTGTGACAACCCAGAGTAGACTGCAGAGTCCCTAAAATGACATGCCCTTCTCCAGAGCGTCCATAATCTCAACCGCCCTCTTCGCAACGTTTTAGATTATTACCACGGAACTGGTGAATATCTACCTTCATTTTCAAAGTCGACAAGAAGGGAAGGGAGATATGATTTCAGGCTAGTTAGAATCTATCTACAGATACCTTGTTGCTGCCTGCGGTACTGGAAACACTACGAGTGGCCGAATTACTCACCGTAACTACTGTTAATGAGTTACTGCTTGATGAATTTAGCCTAGATATACTGTATTAACCACCTAACCCCTCAAACTCACATGACACTCGCGGCCTTAGCCCAAACTGGCTCCCACAAGGTCAGTCCCCCCACTTTACTTTCCGTGAGAGGGAGTTCACAATCATCAGAATTCGCTTCCAAGATGCCAATCCAAGAACCTGCCTCCAGAGTTGCTAGTCTGCATTCTTGCCTTGGCCTGCTTTCTATCCGATCTGCAAGCCATGGCAAGCACCGCCCAGCGCATTTACTTAGTCTTCCTTGACGAGAAAGCTGCGCTTATCTATCAAGTTCTCTCCAACAAACTAGGCCTAGTCCTTAGCAATGCCTTTGCTTTCTCCAAGATAGAATCTCTCAACGCATTGGTGCTGTTATATTATTAGCAAGTTTGGGACTTGGTAGCTATGTATAATGGCTATCTCACAGGATAGAATCATCTATCTCTACGCCAACTCTTACTAGATTATGCACTTGGTCTGGTCAACTCTTACCAAATCATAGCCTTTTTGACAGGCATGTACACCATCTACAGGTTAAAATTAATCCAAAAGGAAATCAAACCCTCCTCCTCAATCATGTCTTTTGTTAGTCTGCTAAGCTATATAGAGCATCTACGCATCTTGCATGCCTTTTACTAGCTGCAAATCATCTACAGGCTTGGTGCCCTCCGAAACTTCATCAAGAAACTGTGCGCAGCTAGTGAAGCCAGACGCCAACGGTTCTACCGACCTGGGGTCTATCATATCCCGCAAACTGCTAATTGATATCTAAGCGTTTGAGCGTGATGACCTACGCTTGGCGTTGATCGATATCAAGGAGCATGGCCGGTCCGAGCCACTTGGCAGCGAGGTTTTTCGTGGCATGGGAGGGGGAGTTGCGTGATAGTAGAACGCTAGCCTAGAATTGGTTTCTCTGACTGGCGATCCAATCGTTGACAACGGTTTTGACTACAATCCTATTGTTCAAACCCGGGCAACGATCATATCAATACCTCTCTGCCGCCACTGACTACACCCGTGATCCATGATTTACTTCGGAGGCAGAGTCGCCGAGCGAGTATAGTGCCACTCCTCGCCCTGCAGGTCCGCCCTGACCTTGTAATATTCCTCCGCATACCTAACGGTATCAAAGTCGACCTCCCCAAACACGATCCCCTCCTCCCCGGTCCCGAGCTTCCCCAGGCTCCCCAGGATCGGCACCGCCACCTGGCTGCTCCCAAAGGCGTTGCAGAGCGCGACGGCGCACGTGTTCTCAAACGCCCTCGACACCGTCGTCGCGTCCAGGAACACGGCCTCGGACTCGCGGTTCAGCGAGAGGACCCGCCGCTCGATCCCGGTGATGTCCCAGAACGACGGCACGATGACCAGCTCCGCCCCGTCGGCGACCAGCTCGCGGAACGGCTCCGGGAACGCGAGGTCCCAGCAGATGAGCAACCCCGCCCGCACCACCCCGGCGGCGCCGGCGCCGCTGCCGTCGGGGTCCGGGAGGGGCAGGTCGAAGGCGCGGTGGGGCGCGTGCTTCCCGGCCGTCAGGACGCCGCGCTCCTCGTGCCACAGGTTCTTCTTCTGGTAGGTGGCGAGGATGTCGCCCGTGGAGGCGGCGATGAAGTACGCCAGGTTGTGCAGCTCCGTGGCGTGGTCCGGCTCGCGGCCCCTGTTGTCGTCGTCGGGGGGGAGTTCCACCGGCTTCACGAGGGTCCCGGGCACGATGTGGATGTGGAGCTCCCGGGCGAGGGCCTGGTAGCGTTCAAGGTAGGGCAGGGAGTCCCTGCAGGACGCGGCGAAGTCTGGGTTATCCGGGACCCATGACGTGAGGTGGAATTCCGGGAGGACTGCGAGGTGGCATCCTTGGCGGGCGGCAGACCGAAGGTTCCGATCTGCTACGGCGAAGTTGGCCTCGGGAGAAAGAGGCTGTTTGGGGAGGGGAAAGTCAGTCCAGCGAAACTGTGGGAAGAGCAAATTCTTGCCGACCGAACCTTTGGCAGGAATTGGATCAGTGCGATGTTGAGCTTATGTGTGGGCGTCATCATGTGAGAGACGAATCAATCGGAAGTTACCTAATTACCTAGTTACCTAGTTGATGACGGGAGCCGGCCGCGTGGTTGGTGATGAACCTATGTGGTGTTCTCGGGCGGCACAATGGTTGGTGCCCAACATCCGTAAATCAGCCGACGTGACGTCATGCACATAGAACACTCCAGTCGTGCGATGTCGCCGTACACCGAAGTTGCGCGTCGGAGATCCATGGTATGAGGACTTAATGCCCCGTAGGGTTTCTTACTTCCAAACCAACCTTCGATGCATTTAACTAGGTGATTCTGAAGGAACCAATGCCCAGCCTCTAATCAATGCATTCTGTCGTTAGTACAAGTATTGTATTGTACAGTACATGTAAAAAGTTGGGGGTCCGAGATATTGAACCCCGGGGCCGTGGAATCCCGAGATAACGGTGAGATCTAGTCGCAGTACCCGTAGGTTGAGAGGAAATAGGGAAGAAATTCGATTAATAATGTTCAGCATTAAGAATAACTTAGACTGAGTTGTGAGTAGAGAGTGGAACCCTGAATCTCACGGAAGTGCGATCGACGGACCTTGCGTTGGTTTCTAATTATCTGATCTTTCGGTTCTCCACTGCCCAATTCTTCCTCGTTTTGGTCAAGGCCCTCGATGTCGAGGACATGGTCAGGTTGTTCTCATGGGAATTCCTGGATTGTGATTGTCCATGCATGTCGACCAAGGGGGAATATATCCTTCCATCTCTAACACGATTCCAGTAGTCAACAGGGGACAGCTCGTATGCTGTATGGCATTTTCATAGACAAGAATGGACGTGTCAGACTGATGGCTCCTGACCCGTCTAGTGTGTCTGTCCTGGTTTCGCCATACCGACGCTGATACTTCCTGCTCAACGACAGACGCTACCATCCCGCGTATGGAAGATCCCGGCGGACTATGACGAAAGGAATAACGATTGCGAGCACTTCGCCCGCTTCTTTATAAATGGGATACTCATAGATAGATCCGACCCACCTGCATAAGAACAGGCATACAAGGCAGCTTGAATCCATTGGCCATGACCTGGGGCCAGCCCTGGATGGATATGCCAGGGAAGGCTGACGGCAAGGCAGTTAGAATCGCTATAGACGAGATTGGCATTGTTACCAGCTTGTGTACAAAGTTCCAAGAGTCTGGTATCCAATGTCCTGTCTTGACAATGTTTGAAACGCGCCCAACCAAGATTCGGCACGGTTTCAGCCTCTGGAGGTCAGAGAAACGCCTCGTAGGTTGCTCTTATGCTCCCCCCCCAGAACCTTTTCCCCCATCCGGGCTTTCGCGAAACCGCACTGCACCTTAGACTGATGTCTCCGACTCCATAAAAAAAAGCTTATCCCATGCGAATTTGCCGAAACTGGCGTTAGGGGCGAGGAGTTAATATCTCTCAATTTGGACATGCGAGATATCAAGTCCATCGGCGCGTCCACGCAACACGCACAGGACTTTCGGGCAAAAGTCAAATCGCTGCTCTCGGACCTGAGGAATTTGAGCGAGGCTCGAGCAGCCGAGAGTGTGTCAAAGGGCTTTCACGTCCGTGACAGAGTACTGAAGTTTTGGAAACTGATGAGATTCGCAGATCCCATCGATATCTCCGTCGGCAACCAGAACTTGTTTGCCAGCACGGCAACCCAAACGGCGCCAAGCCAGCCAGGGGGTAAGCAAATGCCCCGTCAACACGGTCAAACTCGGTATGTCTGCTAACTTCGAGAGCGCAGACTTAACCGCCTACCACAAACAGCCTTGCCGGATTGTTGCTCCCCCTCGGCAATGCCCAGGCGTCTCAGGGAAAGTGGGATGCTGCAGCGCTGTCCCACCAACAAGCACTAGACATGTGCTACCTAATTACCGGCGATAACTACAAGACCGCCCAAGCCAGGCTCAAGCACGCAGAACATCTAGGTCGGAAGGGACTGATCCAAGAGGCCATGTTAGTAGCAGCCCCATTCCAGTTCCCCTTACTATTTGTCTTCAACCGCCGAGATGGACCTTCAGTGTATCTCGCAGCTAATGCCATGAAATAGACATCACTGGACACTTGTCATTGAAGCCTTTGCCAGGAACAAGTACTTCAAGTCTGAGTTGGCTCGAGCTCAGATCAAAGCTGGTCGCTATCACCTGTCTATTGGCAGCGTGGAGGCTGGACAATTTCTTACAGTTTGTACAGTTAGTCTCTTATCTAGATCAAGAAGCTCTAGGGTAGATTTTCTAATGAATTCAGCAAAGACTTTGAGAAACTGTAAGCGGAAGGTACTTGAAATAGTACTGTGTTTACTGAACAAATCCTTCTTAAACCTATCGTTCGTATTAGCTTGTTATTTTCTGCAACTCCTTTTTTCAGCTAACATCAACTCACTCATCCTATAGTTCTAGCTGCATATTATACTGAGTATTAGTAGGGCAAGACTAGCTAGGGCACAACTGTCTTATCGACAGTACTAATATTGCTAGTATACCTATTTGCTTCAGCGAACCTTCATTTCTCCGCTGTAGACCTTGCCTTAGGCATCTCAGGCAACTATAGAGTTGGAGGGGAAGGGAAAAGGCGATTGGTTTGAGGAAGGTGCCGGAGATGGGAGAATGGAGGATGTAGGCAGGACTTGGGACAACAAGCGTAGGTCAGTGTGCGGTTGAGTCAAAACTGGAGGGCGTTGTAACAGCCTGGAACGCCTAATCTAAATCCGTGTAGCACCCGGTGCCATCCTGTGCTAGCCCTGCTTGGCCGAGAGGGAAAGATTCGGCCAGCACAACAAGTGGTGTGTTTCCTCTAGAGACAATCTTCCTTCCCCTTGAGCCAATCCAACTGCAAACACAACCGACCATACAGCTCTATGTATTGCAGCAGCTATAGCTTACCTACGAGGTAATCAAGGTTATCAACATTTAAGCTGGCGGCTGGCAAGTCCCAACCAAAGGACCCAGTTAGCGCCGGTCTTGCGTTTAATAAGTGCGATCTCAGCCCTGGTGGGCGCCACCGACCACTAACAGCGGGCTGGATCGTCTAGCCGGGCGGCCGGTCGGCCAGACCATGGGCAGATGCGCTCTTTCAATCGGACCGATGCTCAGGCCACGGAACCTACCGCACCAACGACTTGTGTGGTGCCGGACCGAGCATGGGCCCGGGGCGGCTCATCATAATCTCGCTACCTAGACATGTTCATCCGATAGAGGGGCCGGGGAACGGCAGGATCATGTCGCCAAGATCTAGGAGGGCGCCGGAGCCGAGCGATGATGGCAGATGTGCCAAACATATCGGCGGCAACGGTGGGAGAGGGTCGGGTGGCCTTATCAGTCGTGCCAGGCACGGGCGGCGTGCCTGATAATTATCAAGATCGAGTTGCGGAGCCGACCGATGGGATCCATCATGCCGGCGGGTCCGGGAAGGCTAGAAGGATTTATCAGAGGTGGCAAGAAAGACCTGCAAATCGATGGGAGAGCCAAGGAGCGTAACTCATAATCTATGGCTACCTTACCTAATTATACACCAGCTTAAGTACAGTCAGTGTCTTTCCATCTTATTCAGACCCGGAACCCGGATTCTGCAGGGACTCCATTGCTGCATCAGGAACCGACAACATGGATACCTCAGCTGAGGTAAATCTATGGGCCGGATGTCATTGGACCGGAGCTGTCAGCAGCCGAGGTAAAAACCTCCATCAGCCAGCTGGGATGGAAAGTCTAGGAAGTCTCTACACCTCCTCGGGGGTTTCAAATGTTAGCGTGAGGACTGGTGGGACCATTCTTGCGCACTCTAGTGTAATTGCTTGACTCGCCTGGATGAGCAGGAGGCAGGAGTGGGAGGGGGCGTGAAAGGAGGTACAGTACATACCTGCGCGGGAGCTATAAGTTAGCCCCAACCTTAAAAAACCTGTGCTGTTCCGAATCCATGGCGAACTGAACCCGGGCACCTGTTGCCGAGATGTAATCTGTATAGGACAATGCATTCCCAAGAAGCACCTATGAAAGTGAGAATAATTTCTAGTTGGCAGTTGCTTAGAGAACTCAACGTCGGAGACCGAGATAGGGGAAAGAGCGTCGCACCTTGCTCCTAGAATGCTGCCCATTTTTTGCAATGTGCCGGAACAGCCGGTTGCGTCCACTACCATAGTATGGAGGTGCGCTACTAGCAACAATTTCTCGACCGGATGGCGCTAGGGCAATACCATCCGCCCGTCCCAACCCCCCCACTGTTTATGTACACTTGCCTACATGCGTATACCGAGGCGAGGGGGAAACTTTCCATGCTGGGCCCATGGTGCGGCGGTGCCCATCTCTGGCCGCTAAGTGGTTGCTTGCAGATGCCCCCCCCCGGATTGATCGGCCTGCGTCTCGATCGGTCTAGGTCTCAGGGCGCAGATTGATCGGGTCTGGGCCCCAAGCACACCACCGTTTTTTTTTAAGTTTGGCGCCTCCGGAGGTCATGTCCAACCGATAGATGGTATCCTTATATATTACCAATATCCAATCCCATTTTTCCACTAGGCTCGGCTCTCGGGCCTTCCACTTGCATGGCATTTGTGAATCCGAGTTTGAATCCCCATCGTCTGTCCCATCATCTGTCCCAAACCACCATGACAACGCCGCCTTGTCGATGGGATCTACGACACCCACGATGACAACCAAGGCTCATTGCCCTATATCAGAGGCAACTCGGGAGAGAGAGACGTTCAAGTAAGTATGCTTGCAGCAAGTCCAGTAACCGGCCATTTATTGACCGCGAAATCCCTTCCACGTAGGTACGATTCCCTAGAAACCAAGACTGCCGCCCTCTATGATCCCGCGCCGGTCCCTTCGTTGGATCTGTCGGCGTCGCCGGACCCCGGCCTGACAGCATTCGCGCAGCTGGGACTGTACCGGTTGAATGCTTGCCATTCGGTCATCTCTCTCTTTGACCGCAGCCACCAGCATATCGTCGCCGATGCGCTGCGCCCTGGCCCAGAGGCGGCCCAGTCTATTTGCGGCAATGCCATCCCTCGCTCAGTCAGCATCTGCGAACATGTCCTGACCGGGCCCGTCCGCCGCAATGCTGCTGCTGGCCAGCACCCACCGGAGGATCTCCCGGTATCGATCGTCCACGACCTCGAGACACATCCCCGGTTCTGCAGTCTCGCAGACGCACGCTATAAGTTCTATGCTGCAGTTCCGATCCGGTCTCCAGAAGACATCAACATCGGGGTTTACTGCGTGTTCGATACCAATCCCAGACCAGACGGCTTGACAGCGGAAGAACAGCGATTCCTGCAGGATATTTCGCCGACGGTGATGGATTACTTGGAGTTCAAGAGAGCGAACAAGTGGTGCAAGCGCGAGGGCCGTAAGGTATGGGGACTGGGAAACTTTGTGCAAGGAAAGGCGACGCTGTCTCCGTCGTCAGGGATGTCGCGCAGGGCATCACTCCACGACATCCCCGAGGTAGGAGAAGGGGCGCTCAACAAAAGTCTGCAGGATCTCCACGTCCATGACTCGCAAGGACAGGCCGGTGCCGACGAGATAGTCGAGCCGGGGGTCTGGAAACCACGACAGGGGCCCAACGGCGTTTCTGTCCGGCGAATCAATACCCGACCGCCTGCAATACCACAAGCCAGGAAGGCGGCACCGCGCCTCAGCCCTGCAGATATCTTGAAGGGCGAGGTCGAGCGCGTCTTCTCAAAGGCGGCCAACATCATCCGCGAATCTATCCAAGTCGAAGGTGCTCTGTTCCTGGACGCCAGCATCCACTCTTTCGGGGGTCTTGTGGGCGGAGATCCCAAGTCAGCCATCTCGGAGAGCCTTGGAATCCCAGACGAGTCGAACAGCGATGAGGCTATACCAAACCAATTTGGCTTCGCGCAGGACCCTACTTGCAAGGTGCTGGGCTTCTCAACCTCTCAAAGCTCGTCGATCAACGGTGATGGACCACCGATCGAACACACCTGCCTACCCGAGAGGTACCTCCAGACCCTGCTCCAGAAGTATCCGAACGGCCACATCATAAACTTTGAAGAGGATGGGACCCCGCCGGATCACTCCAGCTCGGAAGCAGACGACACCCCACCCTCCTCACCACTGGCCCAGAGAACCAGCACGGTCAACGGCGATGATTGGACGTGGAAAGGGGCCGACCCCAAGAGGGCGCACTCGGCCCGGAGCGCCGCCTCCTCCCTCATCAAGATCTTCCCCGGCGCCAGGAGCGCCGCCATCGTCCCGCTCTGGGACCCGCAGCGGTCCCGGTGGTTCGCCGGCGGGTTCGTGTGGACCAAGACGCCGGCGCGCATCTTCACGGTGGAGAGTGAGCTGAGCTACCTCAAGGTCTTTGGCCTGGCCGCCATGGCCGAGGTGTCGCGGCTCAACGCAAAGGCCAGCATCAAGACCGAGACGGGCATCCTCGGGTCCATAAGCCACGAGCTGAGGTCCCCCCTGCACGGCGTCGTCGGCGCCGCCGAGCTGCTGCGCGATACCGCCCTGGACGGCTTCCAGCAGGGCATCGTCAACACCATCGAGACGTCTGGGAGGACGCTGCTCGACACCATCGACCATGTTAGTTGCACGCCTTCCCCTTCCCCTTCCCCGCTCTAATGTTTCTGATTGCTGACCCGTCGGAACCCGCAGTTGCTGGACTACAGCCAGACGAGCAACATCCTCCGGGCATCGCACACCGAACAGAGGGCAAGCAGCGTGGCAGGCCCTCGCACGCGGGCCAGCTCGTCAGCCTCCCTGCCCCAGAGCGTGCCAGAGCTGCCCGTCCAGCTGGACCTGCTGGTGGAGGAGGTCGTCGAGAGCGTCATGGCGGGGCACGCATTCCGGGCCCTCTCGGATTCCCGGTTCACTGCCCTGGACCCGCCCCGCCGCCCGTCGAATCCCCCGCGTGCCAAGACCTCGCCTGGCTCGGGGCATACGCAGCGAGCCGACGGGTGGTTCTTCAGCCCAGGCGCAGTCCAGATCTACCTCGACATCGACCCGTCTGCCAGCTGGGCGTTCCGCACCCACCCGGGCGCCTTCCGGCGGGTCGTCATGAACCTGTTCGGCAACTCCCTCAAGTTCACCTCGGCGGGCTCCATCACCGTATCCCTCCGCCAACAGCGGCAGCCACCGGCCGGGCACGACGGGACCCCCGCCGATGACGACGACGACGCCATCGTCGTCCTCACCGTCTCCGACACGGGCCGCGGCATCAACGAGTCGTACCTGCGCGACCACCTCTTCACCCCCTTCTCGCAGGAGGACAACTTCTCGCCCGGCACCGGCCTGGGACTCAGCCTGGTCCGCCAGATGGCCACGGTGCTGGGCGGCACCGTCGACGTCTCCAGCCGCGTCGGCAAGGGGACCACCGTCACCGTGTCGCTGCCCCTCCCTCGCGGCGGCGGCGACCACCACCACGACGGCATCGTCGATGGCGGCGCCGGCGCGGAGGAGGCCGCGTTCAGGGAGGACGTGCGGGCGCTGGCGGGGCGGACGGTCCTGCTGCGCGGGTTCGAGGCCGGCGCGGGCCGGAAACAGCATCTGCGGCTCGTGGAGGGCATCTGCCGCGACTGGTTGGGCATGCAAGTTGTGCTCTCCGGTGCCGTGCCGCACGCGTCGCCGGACTTTGTCATCTGTACCGAGGGAGGGGAGGGAGCAGGAGAAGGTAACGACCTGACGGCAGCCCGCGTAGAGAATGTCGAGGACGAGCCCGACCTCCTCGCCTCCTGTCCGCACATATTCATCTGTCTCGGCTCCACCATGGCGCATGACATGCTCAGGCCGAACCAGGTCCGTTTGCGGAAGAGTTTTGAGTTCCTGTCGCAGCCGTAAGTGTCCTTCCCCAGTCTTCTTTTTTCTTTTCCCTTTTCTTTTTTTTCGGCTGCTAACAAACTTGTAGTGTCGGGCCGCGGAAGCTAGCCCAGGCATTGCTTAGCAGCCAGTCCCGGTGGAAGGAATCCCGGGCATCGTCAGCGGACTCTGCAGGCTCCGAGCCTAGCTCCTCCGGGTACATAGCCGAGCCGGCAACCCCGCTCCAAAGCGGGGACGAGATGGGCGCCTCACACGTCGCCGAGTTCCCGGGCGATCCGAAGCTGGAGCCCACAAGCGGCGCAAAGCTGGTACCGGTCGTGGTGGAGACGGCGCTGCCCTCCGCCGACGGCGACTTCGAGGTCCCCGACTCGCCGCCGCAGGGCGTCCAGACGAGGGACGCCGCGGTGGTGGTTCCGGCACGACAGCAGCCGGTCCTCGCGAGGCCGGTCACGCCGGCCGTGGAGGCGCAGGCGTCGATACTTATTGTCGACGACAACGCCATCAACCTCAAGGTGCGTAACGGTCTGACGGGCAAGGGGGATTTCCTCCCTCAGAACCAAGACCAGATACAAGCTAACTATCCCGCCCGTCCCAGATCCTCGCCGCCTACATGACCAAGCTCAAACAACCCCACACCTCAGCGACTAACGGCCTCGAAGCCGTGGAGAGATACACCCAGTCCCCGCACAAATACAGCTGCATCCTCACAGGTATGTCCTCATCCTCGTCCCCTGTCCCCGAACCCCTCCCTCTCAAAAGACAACCAACTGACCTGACCCCCCAAAAAATTCAGACATCTCCATGCCCGTAATGGACGGCCTCGAGTCGACGCGCCGCATCCGCGCCTTCGAGTCGGCGCGCCGCCTCCGCCCGGCCGTCGTCATCGCCCTCACGGGCCTCGGCGGCGCCGACGTGCGCCGCGACGCCTTCGCCAGCGGCGTCGACCTGCTGCTCACCCGCCCGCTGGTCCTCAAGGGCCTCGTTGGGGCGCTCGAGGCCACGGGGTTGAGGTGATTTCTTTTTCTTTTTCTTCCCCGCTTCCTCTTTTTCTCCTTTAACTTGGGGGAGAGAGGGGCTGGAAACTTTTTTTTTTGGCCTTCTTCGACTGGACTCGAACTTGCCTTGCTTACTTTTCTACTTCTTCTACCTCACGTCATATTGGGGCTTTCTTTGGATATAAAAAGGTTTTGTGCGGGATGCGGGCTCTGGGAAGCGGCTACACACACAGAGAGAGATTTATTTTGTGCAGGGTTTTTGGTTTATCCTTTGCATCGCCAGGAGTCTGGATGGATTTACCTGAATACCCACTTGGGATGGAGACGTCTTTCGCGACAGAGTCGGACAGGCAATAAGGGCCAGACTTGACTAGTTTAAAGTGACAATGGAGACGGCAGATGGGGTGGCTGGGCGAAGCCACGAAAATGAACCCCAAGGTTTAACATCGATATTTACGGAGCTGGTTGAACGGGAAGGGGAAACTACTGCAGGGCGGTACCGGTAGGGTTCTTAAAGGCGGCCTGTACTTCACATATACGAGGCATGAAGAAATCGAATAAGAAGAAAGATCCCCTTGATTTTGTGCCTGCTTGTCTGCGCCTATTTCTTCCCCAGCCCGTGAGAGTTGATCTCAGGGCAATAAACGCCTCGGGTTACGCCCAACCACCTGATTTTACTTGCCCCCGCGAAGGAAAAGAAGACAAGAGAGAGAGAGAACAAACAAAGCGCGCTCACAATTTCAAGTCTCCCTATTATCCGCCAGTGCTCATGGCTCACCGGGCCAGATCGAGTCGGCGAGCTGCCTCACCAGCTTCAGCTTGGCGATCATGTCCTCCCTCGTGACCGAGTTGCCGAGGTGGTGGCTCGCGAAGCCGCACTGGGGGCTGACGCCCATCCTCTGCAGGGCCTGCTCCCTGGTCTGGCCGGCTCCCTTGGCCACAAAGTCGGCCGCCTGGAACACGCGCTCGCGCATCTCGCCGAGGTCCTCGAGCTCGGGGAACTTGCTGGTGATGACGCCGACGACGACGTTCTTGTGCGCCGGCAGCTGCTCGAGCGGCTCGAAGCCGCCGGCCCGCTCCGTGTCGTACTCGAGGAAGTACGTGTCCACGTTGATCTCGCGGAACAGCTTCTCCGCCACCCGGTCGTAGCCGCCCTCGCTGAAATGCCGGCTGTACGCGAAGTTGCCCCGGCACAGGTGGAGGCCCACGTGCAAGTCCGCGGGCCGAGCGGACAGGCAGTCGTTGTACAGCGCCACGTAGCTGTCCAGCAGGGCGTCGGCGTCTTCGCCGGCGTCGCGGAAGCCCTCGAGCATCTTCTCCGAGCAGAAGTCTGTAGGGGGTTTGGAAACATCAGTGCTTGCTTCGCTGGAGAAGACGGATCAAGAGGTCACGAGAGCTTGGGCTCGGCTACTTACAGGCAAGGTTGGGGTCATCGATTGTGACGTTGCGGCAGCCGGCGTCGTACAGGATCTGGAGCTCAGTGCGGTACGCCTTGGCAACATCGGCAAAGTACTCGGCGTCGTTCGCATATACACCCTTGACGTAGGCCCTACCGGACTGGTAACGAAGATGATACCACTCCGGCGCCGGCAGAGTCAACTTGGCCTCCTTAACCCGGTCAGCCGGGAGGAGGTTCTTGAGATAGTTCCACTCGTTGGTATACGTGCTGCCCTTGTGCTTGATCTTGCCAGTGCAAACAATCGACTCTCCGGGCTTGTGTCCGGCCTCAGCTGTGAACGGGCGCGCTCGTGGTTAGCTGGACATCCTCGTTCCAGGGGCGGGGAGGTGAACGGGAACGGGAACGGGATCTTACTGAAAGCGGCCAGGTCCGGCACGTAGAGTCGGAACATGTCCATTGGGGGATCCATAATTTCTTCAAAGCCCTCCAGGCCAGGGAAGAAAGTCCCCCAGAATTGATGACGACGGTACTCGCCATCCGTGAGACCGTGATACCCCAGGTCGAGCTGGACCTTGACAATGTCATTGATGGCCTCGTCCTCGAGGCCTTTCAGCTCCTTGTCCTGGATAATGTCCAGGGCTGGCTTTCCGTCAAGGGCCACGCGCTTCTCAGACAGCTTCTTCGGGCGAAGAAGCGATCCCATGTGCTCAGCCCTGAACGGGGGTCGCTGGTGATTCTTGGTCGACGCCATGATGAAGGACTGCCTAGGTAGCTTCCTGATAGGTGTTGGTGTTGTGCTGTGTGAAGGAGGAAGACGCGAGATGGGTATTTATAGGTTGGTGGCTAGGTTTGGGGACAGTGGTGAATGAGAAGATACCTAGTAGTGAAGTTGAGGAGATGGCGATGTTGAGGAGATGGGCGTAAAAGAGGGGAGGAGGGAGCTATCCTTATCCCTTACCGCCAACCTAGGTGGTACGGGTACTTAACCTACCCACCTAATAATGGAGCGAACGCTGTTAACCCTCGCAGGGAAGATAATTCACCCCCTCTGCCCACCCCTAGATGGAGTCATTGAGCGGGCTCGAGTTTGGTTGGCTGTTTACGGTGAGATTCCCGGTATCCGCCACCATCCTCGTCCCAATTGGCACGGCCAAGGCACGCGGAGAACTTCAAGAGGGCTTCCGAGAGGCCTGGTCCAAGGCAAAATCGACAGATCAAACGTTATATTATATGGTGGGGTTAAAAGACCCCGCATACTTTGGACTTTGTAAGGGCTGACAGACGCTTCCATTGGCCTCGGTCGTGTCAATCTGCGGAGACGAAGGAGGCCCTCAAGCTTAAGGGGGTGGGCAAATTACGCCTGGACACTCGCCATGCATGAGCAGGTACAGGAAGCATGCATAAGGGCTAGAGACTCGGCGTAGTCTTGACCTTATCAACCAGTTAAGTGTGGCAGCAGCAGGGCTGTTGTTGGTCTGACTTCTCCATCTCTCCGCACCCGGAGCGATGTCGGTTGGATGGAAGCTCCAGGCGATTTATGTAATACCCCGCCATCACGCATCACGTCGCGTTGAGTGATACTGTGATACTCCCTTGGGACTGTACAGTGCCTGCCACAAGTACCGCAGGGAGGTAGGTACCGGCATCTATGTACTGAGTGGCCAATCAATCGGAAGCTGTCTGTCTGTATTCTCCGGGTAGGCACCGAGGGCATCTACTCGGGTACTCCTCTGTGGTGAAAATTAGGTACCTCGTACGGATTACTCCGACGGAACTGTGAAACAGAAAGTGGGCTCCCCAAATACCCGTCATCGACGACATCACGATGGTCGCCGCCCATCACTACTAGAATCGCTTCACTATGAACCACGAATAACTCACAGCCCCTCTATTTCCACCTCCACTACTTAAACCTGAGACATATCCCTGGCGGCTTTACTCTCCAATGGCTTCTCCCAACCCCAAAATGCCGGGCATCCAAGCCCTCCCTCCCGAGCTCCTCACCCACATTTTCAGCTACCTTGACCGGCCCGCACCGTCCGATTCCCGCCTCCACGATGAGCCGCATCCTGCCATGCTCAGGAACGAGCCGTCATCCAACTTTCTCAAGACCATCTCCCTCGTCAGCAAGCGATGGCGCACCACCATCCTACCCTCCCTCTTCCGGCACGTTCGGTGGGCCTTCGACCGCTGGGACCTGCTAATGGTCGAGCCGGGACGCAGCGGCGCCCACGAGCCCGATCCCGCCTCCGCCCTCCCGCTGCTCGCCTTCCTCCGCGCCAACGACCTCGGGCGCCACGTCGACACCCTGACCCTGATCATCGGCGACAGCATGCAAGGCATATACCGGCTGACCGAGTCCGGCCGGCCGTCCGACACGACCGTCCCTCGGCATGGTAGCCCGACTGCCGGACCGGCGGAACAACCCTCGTCGCCGGTACCACGGCCCATGTCCCTGGCAGAAGCACAGGCGGGCCGGGGCGGCGGGCAACGTCCCGGTCGGCAGGCACGAGAGAAGAGATACGGCGAGGATAGCAATTGGTTCTGGGAGGTGCTGTTTGAGACCATGGATCCCAGGCGGTTCACCATGATCGCGTCGCCGAGGATGCTGTCGAGCCTGCTGTCCCGGATGCTGTTCGTGGGAGATGCGTGGAGCTTCAAAAGCCAATGTCACATCTTGTCACTATCAAGAGAAGACAGGAGGGTGCCCTTGAGCGACGAGGTCCCCTCGGACCAGTACAGCCCCACCGAGAACGGACCAAGCATAGCCACGCAGGCCAGTTCCTCGACCGAGACGGCAGCCGGATCATCGTCCACGACAGGTGACTGCCCAGACACGCAGTGCCACAATCCCCCAGAACGGATCCGCAGCGCCCTCTTCACCATCCGGCCGTGGACGTGTCTGCTCCTCAACGAGGGGTCCTCGATGCCCGTCTACAAGACGTACGAGTTCTTCCTCAAGCGGCCGCCGTCGATCCTGGGCGCCCTCCTGGGCTGCGAGGAGCCGCCCAACGACGCCCCGCTGGTCCCGCCGTCGGTCCGCTCCCTCTCCTACGTCGCCATGTTCCCGCTGTCGTCGCACTTCAACACCCTCGTCGGCCACCTGCCGCCCCTCGACCGCCTCTTCGTCCAGCTGGTGCCCCGCACCGCCATCCTCGACGACCCAGACGAGATGCGCTGCATCGACGCCGGCGACCTGTGGATGGAGCGCAACACGTGCTACAGCCTGGTCATGCGCCGCCTGTTCGACGGCGGCGCTGCCATGGACGACGACGACGACGACGATGATGATGATGATGACGACGACGACGACGACGACGACGACGATGATGCCTTGAGGGTGGAGCGGCCCGCGCGCTCCAACTGGATGAGCCTGCGCGAGTTCGAGAGCGGCGACGCCGCCGACAAGGAGGCCTGGGACATGGCGGTGTACTTTGTGAGCATGAACCGGTCAGCCTGGCGCGTTGAGCGGGAGGGCGTGTTCGTCAAGAAGGGGCCGCCCGGTGGACAGGGGCAACAGGAGGATGAGGAGGAAGGGAAGGAGGGTGACGGCCCTCCGGCAAATCCACCCAACTTCGCCAACGCCCACTTATTCGGCGACCTGAATCCAGAGGAAGGCTTCGAGCTTTTGTCAGTGTGAAAAACGCCACTTGAGCTACTAGGGGGCGAGAAATCAAAAGCTGATGCGAACCTAAGCCAGGGACTCCTAGAACGACTCGCCTTTAACGGCACGGCGCGCCTCCAGTACTCGGCAATTGGTCAATATACTGCGATGGGATGAAAACCCAAGAGAGGGCGGCCACGCCAGGGTTGCTCCCATCGGCTAGGCGAAACAACATCCGACGCAGCCCTTCGAGTCTGGCGTCGGCCTGGGTGTTGTTGGTAGTGAAGCATACAGGATGGCAAACGTGGTTCAAGACGAATCGCTTCGCTTGTACATGCCAATATATGAATTACTCTATATATGTCCAACCCCAGAGAGAGCACGACCATGCGAGTGCCTTCACTGGCAATGTAGTCTCCGTGCTTTCTGTATGCGACCTTAAGGCCAAGCTTGCATCGTCGATGCATTCGAGACCTCTTTATGCCATTCCGTAATCAAAAAGAAATCCAAAAAGAAAATCTAATGATCCAATGCATACGCCAACCCAACCGAGGCCTCCTCAACTAGTACCCATATCCGTAGGTATATGAGTACCGCTGCGTTGGTGGGCCATGCAAATAGAATAAAAGAAGCCGACATTCCTCTAAGCCACATCCCCATCCCAACTTCAACAATCACATCCAGTCCGGTCTCACTGACCCCAATGTAGATCTTGCTTCTCATGTCCTTTGGGGCCGCATCCCTCAATCAGTCATCGTCGCTATCGTAGTCCTCGTCGTCCCGGCTAATATCGACATCCCGCCTCTTCTCGTCCTCGGCCATCTCGCGCCAGGTGCTCCAGCTGAGCATAGCGAATGCGACGACGATGAGGCAGCCGCCCACGACGGCGGCGGCGCTGAGCGGCTGGCCCGTCAGCATCCAGTCGACGATGGCGACCAGGAAGATGGTCAGCAGCGAGGCGACGCTGCTGAGCACGGGGCTGGTCAGGCTGATGAGGACGAGGAAGGAGCCCGCAAAGGTGGCGTTCATGACGGTGCTCAGGAACAGCAGCCAGGCCGTGTGGCCCGTCGGCATCTCGAACGTCTCCCACCCGAGCACGTGCAGCACGGGAAGCGGCACCCACAGCACCAGCAGCGTAAACACCCCGATCAGGCTGCCGAACCCGTTGGCGAAGATCATGCCCCGTCCGGGAGACGTGCCCTCGGGCGGGCACGCGTACCGCTTGTACAGCACCTCGTACAACCCGTAGAGCACCGACCCGACCCCGATGATCATGTTACCCAAAAACCGCGTCCCGGCGTCGAGCTCGTTGGTGGGCGGGGTCGGCGGCTCGTCGGCGGCGGCGGTGCCGGGCGGCGGGGTCGGCGGGGTCGGCTTCGACGGCGACGAGTCGTTGCCGCCGTCGCCGTACGCGACGACCAGCACGCCGGCGATGGCGATGGCAACGGCGATGCTCTTGTCGAGGCGCAGGCGCTCCTTGAGCAGGGGTACGCTAAAGGCGTAGGCAAAGAAGGCGCTGCAGTTGTAGATGGCGGTCAGGTCGCTCGGGGTGGTCTTGTTGACGGCGACGTACCAGCTCAGGCCGGCGACGGTGAGGGCGGTGGTGACGAGGGCGGTGGTGCGCACCATGTAGACGAGCGGGGACATGGACGAGGCGCCGCCGCGGCCGCGCGGCGCGACGTCGAGCGAGCGGGTCTGCACCATCTGGGCCGTCGTCCGCAGCAGCCAGACGTGCCGGCGCCAGAAGACGGGCCACGGCATGTCGAGCTTCTGCAGGCGCAGCACCAGCAGCTGCACCGGCCACAGCAGCGCCCAGCTGCCGTGGGTCACGTACAGCATGCAGTACGCCTTGTCCCACCCGAGGTCGCGCTGCACGTAGGCCGCCAACTCCGTCTGCGCCGTGAAGCTGACCAGGCTGACGACCAGGAAGAAGGTCGCGTACGTGTATTTCTTCCGCGCCGCGAGCCGGGCGTTCGTGCTCGGCGACCGACTGCGCATCGTGCTGCTGCGGGAGAAGGTCGGGCGGGCCGAGGGCGTTATCGGCGTGCGAGAGAGGAACGACGCCGAGGAATTGGTCGCGGGGAGCGGGCTGTGACGCCGGTTGCCCCCGTAGCTGGGCCGGCCCCGTGTGTCTTCTTCGTCGGCCTCGGCGGCGCGAAGCAGCGGTGTGCCGGACGGACCGTCCGTCGGGCGGAACAACGGGGATCGGCGGCGGTCGTCCATGAGTGGCAGCGACGTGAACCCGGAGCAATCGCGTTTCGTTGGGGGTGTCTCGAGCGAGCAAAGCAGGCGAGCGAGCGTTACCGCCCTTTTCTTTTCTGTCTGAGTTGGAGACTTGTTTGAGTAAACGCTGATCTCAAATCCTCAACCGGGGGTACGGAAATCCTCTGCTGAGAAGGTTCCGAGGGGGCTTTGATAGGCATAAGGGTCTCTCCGAAGCCCGGATCGAAGAGGATCAGTCAGTACAGGCTCCTCGTCTTCGTATCGATTGCATTTCGATCCCCTGAGTCTCGATTCTTCACGCCCAGTACGGAGTACAATCTGCAGAGATTGAATCATTAAGATGCTTGGCCTCGTTTCAGGAGTAGTTGGCACCGGATTGTCGAGGCGGTCACACCTTGGTAGCCAGGGCTCGATGTTGCTTTCGACACGTTAGTCAGTCAGCTGGCTGTTATCCCTATTTTGCAGCTGCCTATGGACACTTTTCTGCAGCGCAAAAAGATTTAAGTGGTTGCCCCTGGCGCAGGTGACGTCAAACAGCGTTCGGCTGATTCATTTCCTGCAAGTGCAAATCTGGAACGTGCCTCGTTCCATGCATGACTGGGCTATATGCAAGACGAGTTCCTATATTTACAGGTTACGGATCAGTACGGACACTTGGGCCGAGAATATGCATTTGCTCAGAACTATAGCCTCACAAACTACATATTATCTCGAGTTCGGAATAAACGGCAGAGCAGCAGTGGTTGATCGACAGGATCATGCATGCCCCGTGACAAGGGCCTGGAGATTGCAGCAATGCTACCTCACTATCAAGGTTTGTGAACCTCGTCGTTGTCGTTCTTCCCCGTCAGTCCACTCGGAACCCAAGGCGTATTGAACTCGGACAACAACACGGCACTCGGCCAACAGCCAAAGTTCATTCTTTCCAAGTTCAGGTCATCAATATCCACAGACAGGAGTCGGCCTGCTGACTTGGTACCAAGTCCTCCGTCCCGGGTTGCGTACAATACATTGGTTCTCAATCCAAAGTTATATGCAAAAAATCGCGTTGTAGTCAACTGTCGTCACCTGCGAAACTACTAATCCTCGCCTTCCAGACGGACGGACCCTTGGTAACGTCCTTCCTTTGTCATGACATATCTACACACTTGCTGCTCCGCTGTTTGTCCATCTATAAACCGGCCATCAAAAACAATCACATGGTGGAAATACAAACGAATAACCGCATATAACCCTCGGGGCTCTGGCGGCTCGTGGCAGTTCATCGCCTTCCCGCCCTCGTCACAGCGCTGAACCCCTTGCCGGTCGTTTCGGGGGGCCGGGCCGGATACGGATACTATGTACGACGTCGTTCCCGGGCACGGCGCTTCTGGCGTCCTCATTGCCACCACCATCCTCGTCGGTGCCACTCTCCGCGTCACCACTGCCCCCGTGTTTCACCCGGCGGAAGGGCACCGTTCCCCTGGCTACTTTTCGACCGGCGAGGAAGAGGCGGCTGAACAGGTTCCTGACTCTTGACATTACCCCTGTCCTGGTTCTGCTGCGATCTCCGTCCTGTGCAGAGAGGCTCGAACAGAGATCGATATTATTCAGACAGGGGCGATCTGACTCATGGTCTTTGTTCAGGTCATGATCCTCGGTGTATACCTCCATACCCTCGCCATAATTTATCATGCGCTTCTGCCTTAGGTCGGCCTCGATGTCCAGGATGGAGGGCGGCACGGAGGACGTCCCACTGGTCACGGCCAAATGGAGACGCAGCTTGTTCAAACCGGCGTGCGTTGATGTGGGAGGCCGTGGTACATGAGCTGGGCCTCGTACCAGTGGTCGGGGTGGTCGGGGTGGTCTAGCCCTCCGTCTGACCGGCTGATGTCTCCAGTCATGGGCCGTGGCTCAGGCATGCATGTGGTGGTTGGCGGTCTTGACGAGGAATGTTATTTCTCTCAACGAAAACCTAGAGGCGTAAGGGACAGACATCTTGACCGGCTGAGCATTGTTACTTTAGTCTAGCAGTTTGAGGGAGAGAAGGCGGATCGTGGAATTTCAAGACGTATATTCCATTTCGATAGCAGCTGCCTATTTTTCCAACGTTTTCCCGTGACGAAATCCTTCTTTTCCAAAGTTTGCCGAACTTGGATTCCAATATCTCATACAGTCTAAACTCCATCGCGGCTTGCATGCAAAGAATGAGTGCAGCCGGATGCAACATCCAAGATCGGCGCAAGGTCCTCGGCCCCACCCCGACCGAGTCCGGTGTCGTGATCCCGAGCAAAATGTCTTGTTCTGTCTCCCGGGCTTACCTAACTTGAAACTGTTGTTGATTCGTGTCGTGGACGGCACCCATCTCGTGCCGGTTGAGTCTTATCGCCAAGTTGCGTGAGATGACGCGATAATGGCACCTCGAAACCCGGATACACCTTGGTTCAGTTCACGAGAGGAGACACTCGGCATCCCATCTCGAGCCAGAAGCGACCGACTTCCGAGAAGCCAATGATGTATCAGGAGCCACTTGACGTCTTACCTTTACTTCCATTCCATTCGCCCCCTGGGATTTCCACCGGGAAGCTACCACTGCAGGTCTAATCTATGGTGTGCCGCCAAATCCCATCGCACCCAAGCAAGACTTCATATTCGCTGGAAGTCAAGATCAAGCCCGGGTAAAGATAGTACTGCGCCCGTGACTCCTTCCTAACCTCTTAGCAATATCAAATCTTCAAGCGTGATGTGTGACGCAAAGTGCGGAGTATCGCACCTCATCATCATCATCGGAGGGTCTATCCCAAGGGCAGAAGGGTAGTTAGGCTTGGACATACTCCTCCCGTAAAGTATTTAAAGGCCCTTCTTCTCCTTCCATGTAGCCATGTGGTCCTGGACTTCCATCCTCAACGACTTGGCGCTGTACACTGCTCCAGATATCCAAGTCTCTACTCAAGAAACATAACATTAATCCAAATCGAAACACTCCTCAACATGGCTCCTCCAGCTGCAGATATCGACGTGGAGACTTCCACCCCAATCATTGATCTCCCCGGCAAGACAATCAGCAGTTCCCGGATCCCTGGGCCGCTCGTGTACTCGGGATCTCTCGACGCCCACGAGCAGTTCGACGTCACTGCTGTCATCGGGCGGGAGTTCCCAAGCCTCCAGCTTAGCCAGATTCTGCACGATGATAACAAGATCCGAGACTTGGCTATCCTTGGTAAGATCACAAAGCCATACCCTCCGGGGCCACACTTAGTAGAAGATGCTAATTCATAACTACACTCCAGTCTCGCAGCGCGGCGTGGTCTTCTTCCGCAACCAAGACCTGAACATCGATGAGCAGAAGCTCCTTGGCCAGCGGCTCGGCGAGCTGACCGGCAAGCCGGAGACGTCGAAGCTGCACCGCCACGCGCTGTCCAACAGCAAGCGGGGCATCGCGGTCGACGAGAACGGCAAGCTCGACGACGAGGTGTCGGTCATCTCCTCGGAGCAGAACCGCAAGTACTACAAGGACCGCTTCACCCCGCAGTCGAAGAAGCTCGCGAGCGAGGGCTGGCACGCCGAGTATGCCTTCCCGCACCCACCCCCTTTCTGCCCCTGAGTAGTATATTGATCCCCCTTCGCAGCATCACCTTCGAGCGCATTCCCTCCGACTACGCGATCCTCAAGATCGTCCAGCCTCCAACCGACGCCGGCGGAGACACCCTCTGGGCGTCCGGGTATGAGGCGTACGACCGCCTCTCCCCGGCGATCCAGAAGCTCGCCGACGGCCTCACGGCGACCCACCACCAGCCCAACTTCGTCAAAGTCAAGGAGGCCTTTGGTGAGGAGCTCATTGACGATTACCGCGGGGCGCCAGAGAACACCGGCCTGGATTTCCTGGCTGAGCAGTGAGTTCCACAGTTGCTCCCCATGCGTTTTGGGAATGAGGAGACGGTCCCGTGGTGAAAATGCTGACGCGAGACACAGCCCTCTTGTCCGAACCAACCCGGTCACGGGCTGGAAGAGTCTGTTCGGAGCTGGCCATCAGGTTGCGGCCGGGTGGATCAACGGGGTGACCGAGCGCGAGAGCGAGGTCTTGAAGGCGTACTGTATGTCGGCATTGCCCTTACAGACCTGTTGCTTGCGCGTGTGTGTGCGAACTAACCGGCAAAACAAACAGTCCTCCAACTCATCGCGGAGAATCATGACCTCCAGGTCCGTTTCCGCTGGAACAAGGATGATCTTGCTATCTGGGACAAGTAAGTCTTAACCGGCAGCACCAATGCTGGCACGGTAGGCATGGCCATTTTGCTAACCCAAATTCCGCTCGTCAGCCGTTCCGTGTTCCACACTGCTACCAAGTGAGTAATTCCCGTGTCCCTTTGCTTGGGCGAAGAGAACCCTCACTAACGGTGGTGGACAATAGTGACTATGTCGGGAAACGCCAGGGTAACCGTGTTGTATCCCTCGGAGAGAAGCCCTTCTTCGACCCCCGCTCCAAGTCTCGGCGCGAGGCTCTCGGTCAGCTGCAGTAATCTCGCTCGTTTTGTCACGGATCCGGCATTATCGGCACTCCCTCTTTCGCTGGAAATGTGTGCGAGAACAGTACCCCCAGTTTAGTGAACAGTTAGCCAGAGACACACTCATTAAATACATCACCGGAAGAACGGTTTGACAGTTTGTCCTGTACTCAGAATCTACATCTAGCCCAACCCCCTTTTCCTCCCTCCTCAACCAATGAGCTTCATCCCACATGTCCCAAAACAGACACGCCTCGAAAACGCTGGAGAATCCACCGTTACCAACACCTCGTCCATTTCAGGGGAATAACCGTGACCTCCACCTCACTTCGCGCCGGCCCCAAACAGCGCTTCCCTAGTATCATACGTATACTTGATATCCATGTGCCAGTAATTCGGCGCATCCGCCTTAGTGATAAGCCACGCCTCATCGAGCGCCTTCACCACCTCATCAGGCAAGGGCCCCTTCTCCAGATTCGTGAAGTTATCCTCGAGCTGCTGCGCGCCCGACACGCCAATGATGACACCATCATTTCCATCCTTCACCTTGAGCGCAGAGTGATGCACCGTCCACCGCAGCGCCGTCTCAATCATGCTAAGGCCATGCTTCTCCGCCGCCTCCTCGACGACCCTCAGGGCCCTGAACGTGCTCTCCTTGAAGTACCGCCCACGGTAGTTTCGCCCCGTCGGGTTCGCGTCGCTGAACCTGCCCTCGGCGGGCACCATGTCCTTCGACTTGATCTTCCCGCTGAACAGGCCCCCCGCGATGGGGTTGTACACGACGATGTCGAGGCCGTACCGCCGGCACGCGGGCACCAGCTCCGGCTCGATGCCCCGCGTGATGCAGTTGTACATGGCCTGGTACACCGTCGGCCGCACCCAGCCGTTGTGCTTGCACGTCAGCACGATCTCGGCCACCTCGAAGGACGTGAAGTTGCTGATGCCGAGCCGCACAAACTTGCCCGCCCTGTGGAGCTTGTCGAGGGCCGAGAGGGTCTCGGCGAAGGGAGTGCCGCGGTCCTGCAAGGAGCTTGGTTAGATATGGGGGGCGTATTTTGAGGGAATAGGGGTATTCAAGTAAGAACGTACGGCGGCATGAAGGTACAGAAGGTCCACCGAGTCGGTACCCAGCTCCTTCAAGCTCGTCTCCAGCGACTCAATGACCTTGTCGTGCGTGTTCGCTCCGGGTTCGCCGGGATACACGATCTTGGTCGCCAGGGTCAAGCCTCTGTCCTTCCATTGCGCCTCCCTGGTGAAGGCCTCCTGCTGCTTGCCGATGTAGACTCGCGCCGTGTCGACCTCGTTGTAACCGCGGGACTGGAACAGGTCCAGGATCTTGTTGAACTCGTTGATATCCGTAATGCGGGCTCCGGCGGACTCGTCCTTGCCAAAGGTCATGAGACCCAGGATGATCCGCGAAGTGGGAGCTTGAGCGATGAGGGGCGACATCTTTTTTGAGATCGAATTGGCACGACTAGTGTGGGTTGATAGGCCAGTTGGAAGGCAATTGAATGGAAGGCAAGCTTGGCTTTATAATCTGAGGCTCCGGGCTTAAGAGGAGACTATTCCCTACAAAACAAGTTGGAGGGGGTGAGGGCGAGAGGCGGGGCTAAAAAGTGACGACATGGATGACCCACATGCGACCGACTTCCGGCCCCAGTTCGGGCAAAGCACCGTCCAATCCCGGGCCGTGTCGCCGGCGATAAGCGCCGTTATCACCGGTCACCATGGGCAGCGAGCAATAGCAAGAATCCCAATGCTGGAGACGGGATTGCATATTGCCAATGCTTATCGCCTATCGCTATTGCCTAGCGCCGTCACTTACCTGTCGTATTTATCGCTGTTGCTGTTGTCGCCATTGCTGCCGTTGATGCTGTTACTATCATTGCCGTCGCTGGTATCGCACAGACCACATGCCCGTGAAAAGGCGTAGGCCACCCCCAAGATTTCCAAGATTCATCTATATATAGGTAGGTACCTGCCTACCTTCTTGGGAAACCCGTTGGTTACATGTGTCTTTTCTGCACGAGATGACGCGTCGCTTGGAAAGATCACCCCTGAATTCGTATTTCCCCCTCAATGCAGCAAAAGAGACGTGCCGGTTTTGGCCAACGAGACGGACCCGAGCTGTTATAATTAGCTCGGAAATGCAGTGCACGGGAGCTACCTAACTGCGGGGTTCGTCACCGCATGAATGACTAGAGGCGACAGGAGGGGGAGGAGGCTACTAAGATGCAGATAGAAGCAGATATATAGATGCCACTCAGCACAGATATAGGGCGTTCATCCTACCCAGAAACTAAAAAATAAACCAGTACTTCCTCTCGAAACATGCCCTTCCCGTACAAGACGGTCCTCATCACGGGCGCCACGGCCGGCATCGGCCTTGCCCTCGCCGAGCGCATGATCGGCAGCGGCATCTTCGTCATCGCCGTCGGCCGCCGCCAGGACCGCCTCAACGCACTGGTCGCCAAGCACGGCGCTGACAAGGTCGCCGCCGAGGTGTTTGACGTATCCGACGTCGACGCCATCCCGGAGTGGGCGAAGAGGTAAACAGCCCTTCTCCCCTTCCCCCCCCAACCGTCCCCCCCTATCAAAACCCACAGTGTCAAATTTAATCCCCCCTTCCAACCAGAATCACCGCCACCCACCCCTCCCTCGACAGCATAGTCCTCAACGCCGGCCTCCAACGCACCATCGACTTCACCCGGCCCGACACCGTCTCCGTCTCCTCCGCCGCCTTCGAGCTGCGCACAAACTACCTCTCCCCGCTCGCCACCGTCGCCGCCTTCCTGCCCCACCTGACCTCCTCCCCCGACCGCCCGGCCTCGATCGTGCTCGTCTCCTCCGGCCTCGCCCTGATCCCCCACCCTCGCTGCCCAAACTACTGCGCCTCTAAGGCCGCCCTCCACAGCCTTGCCTGGTCCCTGCGCGCCCAGCTGTCGGCCTCGAGCTCTCCAGGGACGCACCGTATGTTTCCCCATCCCCCTCCCCTCCCCCGCACCCCCAAAAAAAATCCCTACCGCTTCTTAGCTAACCAACCCCCAACAAAGACATCCGCGTCATCGAGATCATCCCCCCGGCAGTGCAGACGGAGCTGCACGAGCTGCAGCCCGACCTCGTGGCCGCGGGCCAGGCCCGCATCGGCCTGCCGCTGCAGGCCTTCGCCGACGAGACCTGGGCACTGCTGGCCGCCGACGAGGAGCTGGACGAGGTCGTCGTCACGGCCGTGAGGGACCGCTTCTCCGGCATCGAGGTGGAGAAGAGGAAGGGGTTCGAGCTGATGAAGAGCTTGTTGGGGAAGGGGTAAGGGAGGGGGAGAGAACAGAAGGAAGGAGAGGGAGGGAGGGAGAAAGCCGTGTCATTTGCTTGCAAGGGTAGCACAAATGCACATCTGATTAATGATGGAGGGACAGTAATAACTTGTGAATCTTTTGTTCTTGATCTAGGTTTCTTTAAGAATGCACATGGAATGTTAACAAAAAGGAGGGTGCGAACTTGGTTCCTGCTCCCTCAAAAATATGAAGACACGCAACCGCCTTTCCCTTTCTCTGCATCCGCCAAACTCATGCCCCCAACTCTCCCTCAAAAAGGTCATCAAGGCGCGTGTAAAGAAGCAAAGCGTCCCTCCAATTGTGCACTGGATTTCCATTCTCAACAGCGTGCCTTGGCTATTTCTCCTGCCCCTATCCCCTGACTTGCATGGTATTCCTTCCCATCGAACAAAAAGAGGCGCCAGCGAGATTCACTCCCTAGCCCGTCCCCGAGAAAAAGAGTCCAAAAAGAGGTCGATGCCACGAGTGGCAGAAAGGATTGGAAGAATGGAATGACGGGCATCCCCTCCAGATTCGCGCCCAGCGGCGTGTTCGGTGTCGCGTGTAGCCACAGGCATATCGTGGGATGGATCGACATCAGGTCCAATTGCAAGTCAAAACGAAGCCAAGTAAACGTCGGAAAAAAAACGAAGAGAATAAAACAAAACCAGTTCTCCCAAATGCAATAAACCACACAGCCTTTGTGAAACAAAGGTGGTTGACCCACAAAAGCAACCAACTGTGTGGAACCCATAGTCAATGGCAAGAGCTCCAATGTCCAAGTCATTTCGCCCGACCGAATCATTTCATAAGCGTCCCGAAGAGGGGAGAGGCACTCCTGCTAGACTTCGGAAGCTCTGCAACCTTGATCCCCTTTTTTTCTTTCTTTCTGTTTCTTTGCTCCTCCCCATCGTCGGGCCGTGAAAGGAGAGACATGGGCCATAATCGTTATTAGCATAAATAGAAAACCGTCACTCTGCCACTCCCATTTGCTGAACGCCGGTGCATGATAAGTCCCAGAACTTAGACAACAAGCTTCCGCTTCTCGGCACTGGTGAGGACCAACATGGGCGCCTTGCGCTGTCCCTCCGTAACCTCGCCGGCCTTGGGGGTACGGTTGGCATTCTTGAACACGCTGGCGAAGCTGCCAGAGTCGCGGCCACTCTCGCTGTCTGAGGAGCTGGCACTGGCGACGCTGTCACGAGCCACCTTCTGTCGGGAGCTAGGTCGGTCGGAGCCAATGGCACCCCAGCTGCCAGTGCTTGTCCGGGAGCTGGGAAGGCTGCACTCGGCATCATCGCCGTCAACCAGGCTGCCAGATCCGCTGCGGCCCGAGTCCGAGTCGTTATCCGTCACTTGGGTCTCGACGAGCTCCTCGGCGCTCTCGGAAATGGGACTGATGCTGCCAGAGCTCCGGGCCTCCTTACGGCGCTCGAGGCCCGCGCGGACGAGGTTGTGGACAGCTGAGCGTCGGGTGCGGGTGATGAAGTTCTTGCTACCCTCGTGCTTGGCGGTCGGCTTTGCCTTGAGCTCGTCCATGGATGGCGGGTTTCGTGGCTGCCGCACTGGGTGCTCGCCAGCGCGCGCCTGTCCGGGTCCATAGCTTCCGGTGGCTGTCATCGGGGTGAGCGGGAAAGAGGCCGTCTTAGGGCCCGCGGACAT
The DNA here is from genome assembly GCF_030411735.1 of Phialemonium atrogriseum. NCBI lineage: Eukaryota > Fungi > Ascomycota > Sordariomycetes > Cephalothecales > Cephalothecaceae > Phialemonium > Phialemonium atrogriseum. Next base: position 107,961 of record NW_026848140.1, read on the forward strand.
GGGCGGCTCCTCAGTGCCGATGGAGAGAGGTCCCTTGATGCCGTTGGCAAGCGAAGAGGATTTCTTATGACCCCGGCGGAAGGCATTCGCACTAGGCGGCGGCAGCGGCGCGTGGTTATCAGAGGGCGAGTCGAAGCGGCGAGGAGGCGACGAATTGCGGAAGCTAGGCCTGTTGGCGTCAACGGGAGGGGGCGAGACTTGCACCCGAGGCGTCCCCACAGCAGGTTGCTGCTGTTGCAGGTTCGAGGCGCCGTTACTGAACTGGTTCTGGGTGACGAACTGCGTGTTCATCTGAGGCTGGCCCTGGTCGACATACAGAGTCTGCTGGCCGGTCACCGGATCGTAAACGGTGTAGATGTTGGGCTGAGACATGCCGTTGGTCATCATTGGCTGCATATTCCTAACCTGCTGCTGTTGATACAAGTTTGAGTACGTCTGCTGCATCGTCTGATACTGCCCGTTGATGTTCAGACCCTGGAACTGCTGGGCAGCGGCCTGAAGATTCATGAGCTGCTGCTGGAGCCGCTGCTGTTGTTCAGACAGGTAAGCGTTCGCGACCAGCAATTGGGCTTGCAGGTTGGGGTCGATCTGTTCCTGACCGTGCTCATTGACGTGGAACTCGGGCGGTGCGAGGACCTGGTCGGCCGTGTAGTGCTGTCCGAAGTTCATCTGATTGTAACCCTGTTGCTGCTGGCCGCTCGGGAAGCGGGGAAGCGAGGTTTTCGGGGCGTTGAACCGGGCGTTGTTGTCGTACATTCCCGATGTTCTGGCCCCTCTCGCCTGCGGCGGGACAGAAGTCGGGGAAGCCGGGTTGTTGGCGAACATGGGGTTGGCGGTCTTAGGAGCGGTCCGAAGGCCAGCCAGCAGGTGTGATCGGCTAGTGCGGGGAGTAGGAATGCCGTTGTCCCGGGTATCGGTTGGAGACTTCAAGGCCTCGAAGGAAAGCGGCTTGATGTTCTGGCCTCCACGGCGAGAAGCGAGGCCCGAGCCGGGCATTGCGAAGGTAGAGTGAGACATGGGAGCGAGACCGCCTGCGTCCATGGCTCCGAGGGATGATTCGTGCTGAAACGTAGAGTCGTCTATTGTGTCGTGGGGTATCCAGCCAAGCTGCGTCACGAACACGGCAGCTAAATTAGGGGGAGCCCTAGAAAGCGCAACTGATATTGGTCGGGAAAGGAGTGAAGCGATGGGCTGCAATGTGTGCACCCGGTCGACTTGAATTAGAATAGCGTCGGAAGAACGAAAATTGGAAACCCGATGGTGATATTATGACGGCGCGTAATGCTGCAGCCGAGAACGACAAGTGGGATCGTGGTCGAACAATCCGTGGTCGTCTCTTTGTCTATGCTGATCGATCTCTCTCGGAGAACGTGCGAAAATGATGTGTTTGATGCCTGTCAGAAAAGGATCCAAAAAAACGGTACTCGAATGAGGCGAGGCGCGTGAAGATGGTGAATGCTGATCAGTGAATGGTATTAACGGTCGTATTGGACGAGGTTATAATGAGTGGAGGTTGCTGAATGAGCGGCAGGGCAGACAGGGGCTGTCGAAGCTGATATGGTCGGAAGGAAGGATCGATGGGAAGCGAAACGAGGAAGCTTTGATCAAGGACCGCCAACGAGACAAGTGAATTTCTTCGAAGGGAAGCAGGCAGGTCCCTGTCAATGAAAATAGACGGTCGAGAATCGGTGGCAAGCGCCGGCAGCAGGAGCAAGCAAGAGCTGGTTGCGTTTCCCAAGAACGGCGATTCGGCAAAACAAAAACCGTCCTTTGTCCTTCAAATGAAGGCTGCAGTTGGCCTGGCGGCTTTCAACGGTTGGATCGGCGCGTTTCCCCAACGTCAATGGCGAGCAGCTACGGATTGATTCGAGACTCGCCACGCTTCGTCCCAGGAATCGTCGGGATGGTGAATTAGGATTCGATGTTGATATCAGGTCGAATATAAAATAGAAACCGGCGATGGAAATAGAGTACAATGATTAAAACGCGAAAAAAGTCGGAATGGTGCTGAGCCAGAACCCCTTAACGATGATGATGGTTGCCGCTGTCACTCGAGAGAATGCGATGACAGTCAAGATTGTGATTTCGACGATTACTACGGGCGGTGGCAGTGGCGGCGCAAAGCCTCGAACACGGAGGAAGGGAGGGGGAGGGTAAAGGGGATGAGGAAAAAAGGAAGGGCGGTGTGTGGTGGTGATGATGGAGAGAAGGGGATGTCGAGAAAAATCAAGAGGGATAGGAGAGGAAGCTGAGTGGAGCAGATGTATCGGGCGAGTAGCTGTGGAGGAGACGGCGAAGGAGTCACGGAGCAAAATGACTGGCTGGAGGCGACAGGGTAGCGCAACTCGAAGCAGGGGCTAGCGGATAGCGGGCCACGGTGATTGAGTGAAATGCCTTGGTGGGCAAAATGGCGCGAATTCTGGCGTGCACAAAGGACGAATTGCCCGCCAGCCAATGGAGCTTGAAGAAGTCGAGATTGCCAGATGACGCTAGGCTTCTTTGGGCCAGGGGACTTCTCCGTCTATCAGCAGATACGAAATTTTGCGGCAGATTCTGCAAGGCGGACCCCTTGCCCCAGTTATCATCCGAGGTTCTGTTGCTCCCTTTGCCCTCACTGGCCGGACGCGATCGTGAAGACAGCGCATCAACCCCCTGAGGCCCAATCAGGCTAAGACCTACGATCGCTTAGGCCGCCAGCTACCAATCGCAGCACCTCTCACCACCTAAACATGACCACCAGGCCTTACGGGGGTGGTGGGCATGTAAATTGTGGTCTAGAAGCCAAAGTATGTACACACATAACGTGCATCACTGTAAACAAGTGGCAATCAGTCATCTGGTCCCATCGCCCCGTTCCCCTTGGGACACGGAACGAGTGGGTGTGAATCACATTGTAAGTTTACCTGGGGCTTTTGTCGGTCTATTATTAAGATAAAATGCCAAGCATGCCTCTCGTTAGGGCCGGGAATGCGCCAGAGGTGATCCCCCAAGATCAGCGCATGCTTTAGAAGCCTTTCCGGGGATGCTCTGGGTTTCCTGAGCCGAAAAGAACCCAGCGCATCGTGGCTGCTGGCATGGCGACGGGAACGGCATTGAACCATGGGGGCTAGCCTCCGCCAATCCATTCTGGCTTCGGTCGAAAAGCTGTCAATGCTGGACTAACCTGGAAATCAAATCCGCAATATCAGCAATCTGTGCTGGATTTGGCACTGGCGCCGAACAATCCGTAAGGGGGCTCTGTCCATTCGGAGGGCTGGTTGCGGACTGGAAATTGTTAGTCAGGTACTAATGGGTACTGTACCTGCCTTTGTCGAGACCTGCCTCTAAGCCCGCGACACCGGTGCAGAGAATGGTAGGTCTTGAGCACTAAAACCTGCCCTGCCCACGGTGATTCCCACGTTTCGCCCATCAGCAACTGCCCCTCCGCAGCAAGCAGGGGGCTGCCAGGTGGCGGCGCAAACGGCCAGCAACTCGACCCGGTGGCAAGGAGACACACGGACCGGGCATCTGAAACACGACCCCAGGTACCTAAAATGGCTTCAACCTTGCTTTCCACGAGAGCACGGTAGCGAAAAATCTCCCCTGATCAGTCACACACGAGGTTGCAGCAGTGCGAGCGGGCAATCTATCTCAGGCCTCGGGCCCTTACCTCGGTTTTCCAGCACAACAGATGGCCGTGTGTTCTTGGTGTTCTTTGTTCCCGTGTGTTATGTCCCGAGTTAATGAGTCGCTCGGAGTTTTTAATATGACATTCCAATGCCTCCCACTGTCCAGATGGAAAGTGAAATATGCAAGTCACCTTTTGTGGCTGGGCGTTAGGTTGGCCAGGCCCAGCAGATCTTTTCCTCATCATCAAAATCCATATTCCGGAGTAATCCAAGATATCAACGATCAATTCCCAAGTTGTGGTGCCCCCTGCCCCCCATGTAATTACGAGGTTGGGCCAGTTCCTTGTGAAACCCACGGCACCTGCACGCCCTGCAGCTGCCTGCATTTGGTGTTATTAGCTTCGTTGGGCATTCTGCGGTACAAGATCGGGCCCGTGCCCTCCACACACCAACGGCGCGCTTCGTCGTGGCTCCAGCGAAGCGCACGGATCGGGGGGCTCTCCCCGCCGCTGTTCGATAGTGTAGCCTCCCGGTTTCCTCATTTGTCAGCCGAGTCAACGGGGCCCGCGTTGGGCCGACTCGAGTGGGCAGAGTTCCAAGGTGTTCCATCGATTGCGGTCCTTTCTCACGTGTCCCCCTTCTACAACAGCGTTGGCCTGGTAGGCCTTGCTGATTCTACACTAGGTACTTATATGTACTACCTACGGATTACACAAAGTCTGTGATCTAAAAATAGAATCAAGGAACTTGGCTGTGCGACCTTAAGAAGCATGCCTATGGGATCACCTGACCCCCCATACGATACCTCCTGAGGTAGCCAAACGTCAAGCTCGGGGAAGGCACCTTTCTTTATTCTACTCTCTGTTTTGTCGATTCTAACTTCAAACCATCAGATCGTGTTTGCAGTTGAATCTCCTGCTCTAATCCAGATCAAATCCAAACCCATCAGGGTTTGCGAAGACCGTGACGCCCATGTTTGGTCTGATGTTGAGCTGGTGCAAGAGACGTCAAACCCGTTTTGCAAGTGCTTTCTGGGTGACAAGATTTCAACTTTACAACTTCCCGTCTATCTCCTCTGAGCGCGGGATTGTATCTGCTTTGAGTGTGGTATTATCCACACGAACAAGGGATCAGGACTATCCCCGACAGCCACTTCATCCTCATATTGGCATCAGATACTAACAGAACACTGTTATGACGCGGTTCAAGATGACCAACCTAGATTTTGGTTACCCACCTACTTTACAGGGCGTCTCAACCACTTCGAACCCCCATTCGAGCTCCCCTTCTTCCACCCTTCAGGGGTTGGCCCTGCAGGCACAGGCATCTGTAAGCTGCCGTTGTGATGGGCGGCAGCTTCATCGTCCCTGTTTGGGTGTTGCGAAGCCAGGGCTTAGTTCACCGAGACATGCAGAGGAAGAAGACAACCTTGAGCCGTCTAATACCCATTGCAATGCCCGGTACAATTCTCGACCCGGATCAGGATAGCCCCTTAATCTGTCGAAATTCACTCCTCTGTCAGGAAATATCCCAACCCCTTCACTCTTGGGCAGCAAGTACTCTTGCTCAACTCCCTCTAACACCTCAGCAGGCTAGGAAGGCAGCCAACGACCCCTGATTTGGTCTGAACCCAGACTCTTGTTCTTCAAGGCTTGGCTGGCCCAGAACATCCAAGGGCATCACAGACCTGTTATTGCCTCAAACTTCCATCGGTTTAAGCCGATGGTCCCTCTAAGAAACCAGCGCGCTGCCAAGGCAATGCGAGCCATTTAGCAGGTTAAGGTCTCGTTCGTTATCGCAATTAAGCAGACACATCACTCCACCAACTAAGAATTGACATGCACCACCACCCACAAAATCAAGAAAGAGCTCTCAATCTGTCAATCCTACTTGTGTCTGGACCTGCCGGACTTTGTCTTAGCCGCAGCGCCGGGCCACTCCAGCGAACTGGAGCTCGATGGGCCCAGCACTGCGACCACCCCCTTCAAGTCTCTGAACCTTCCCCCTGGCTCGCTAGAGCTGTAGGAGCTTGGCTGCGGATCATCCATTGTGGCATCTCGTGTAGTGTTACTCCCCTGAGGCTATTAACCCGGCCCCGGCACGCGTTCGCGCACTGGTTAGTCACACGAGCCCCCAAGGGAACTGCACAACCTAGCCGTACCCACCCCGGGACCGAATCTGCTTGTTCGGTTCCCGCTCAACGAGGCTTAGTCAGTCGAGCTTATTCGCATCCCAGTCCAGTTGTTAGAGCGGCCGCGTGGGGGCTAGGGTGGATTCTCTGCTAGGCTGAATCCGTCTATACTTCGATGATATACAATGACCAGCGCCTCTAAGCCCTGGTTTTGGGCTAGATGAGGTCAAAGAGATCATCAGGATGACCTTGTGGGCATGGGGCGAGCATGGGAGAAACACCGATGCATCCTTCTCCCCATCCCCCCCGCAAACTCGAACGGGAGCAGGCCAGACAGGGGTGGAGGTAATATTGTCGATCACAGGCCGTATGACGTGAGACGGCCGCTACCACATCATCAACACTTGTGACTGCTTCTGGCCAAGTTATTAAATCACAACCCCACTCTAGAGGTCGCCATAGCCCGCCATATTCCTTGCCAGTTTCGATCAAGTTCCAGGATCTGTCCTGTCCTGGCCCTTCCCCCCAAAAGAAGAGCTCGCCTCGTCAAACGGCGCTCGCGATCCTCAACGTCGATCCTCGGGCGTTCGGCTACGATTTTGGCCCCCACTGTGGCATTGTTTGTGGCCTTTCCCCATGTTGAGAGTCGAAACCCGTCAAAGATTCTTTGTGCTTGTCAAGCAGAGAAAACATGTGGGCGTTGGTCTGATTTGCCGATGAACGCCTCTCTGCTTCAGGGGAGGAGGGTGAATAGCCACAGGGTAAAAGGGGCAGTTTCGTACTCTGAAAAAGGGTTATGTACGACTACAAGCAAAACTTTCCCAATTTTTTGGAGTTGGCGGCGCTCTAAGTAGCGGGAGCAGATGCGACTCAAAGAACGAGTTCCCATTCATCGTGTACTGCAAACGGCAGGGACTCATTATTGAGACAAGAATCCGTAGGGTCCAAGTCCAACAAGGCAGCAAGCTTGCAACGGCGTATTCATCACAGTCGTTATTTCGACCCGGCAGGCAGTTGGTTCACCTGGTGCTTGTTTCTCCAGGTAGCAGATCCCTCCCCCTACCCCGACCACCTGCGAGGCGAGGAGGAAGCGAAAGATTATGATTTGAAATAAGGAAGCTCTTGATCAATGAAGTAGATGAAACCCGAAGTGACCGCCAATGCAGATAGATCAAAGACGAAACTTGGGGAAAATACCAATAGGTGAACATAAAGGAATAAAGGTAGGTCGTAACACATTATGAATAACAAGGCCAACTGGCCTGAAAATGCGCCGTAATATTCCCGTGGGCTTGTTTGCTGCCTTGCGACTTCTTTCGTGTCGCGGTTTCGGCGCCACGGCGTGGCGTCTGGTGGTGGACGGTTGACGGCGCACCGTTCCTCTAATTGCAGCCCATGGCCCTCCTTCGACTTTCCTGCCTCTTCCTCTCTCCCCACAGTCCCACAGTCTCACAGTCCTGCTACCGCCGTTCCTCGGGAGGCACCTTGTCTCCATAAAATCCTCCTTGGCCTCCAGCCGCCATGCATGCCAAGCAGACACCGCCGCCATAGACCCTGGTGTGCCTCTTCCACCCGTGTCCCGCATCGTCCATGACGGAGATGATCTCGCCTTGCAGGTCAATCTCTTGCGGCTGCCCATCATGCTCGTATCTGAAGTCATCGAACAGGCTTGGCGGAGGTGGCGGCAATCGAGGAGATGTTGGCGGGTACGACGATGGCGAGAACGGTTCCGACGACGCGGAACTATCTTGCGACCGAGGCGAAGAAGCCGACCCCGAAGAGATGGGGATGCCAATCGGCACGGTCTTAGTGTAGGACCGCCTCCTTGGCGTCGTGACCACACTCGTAGGACTGGAGCTGAGCTCCGCTGACGTTGACGACGCAATATAATCGGGATTTGGTTGGTGAATGAAGGATGTGTCCAGTTGGGGAGGGATGGAGACCGCGTAATGGGGCCGGCGATCTTCAAATGCGAACATGGCAGTGGAGAGGGTCGGCGGCGTCAGGGGAGGCGGCGGAGGTGGCCGGGAGAACTGTCTCGGGGCGGCGCGGTCTAGATCTAGACCGCTACCGCCTGCTGCGGCCGCCGCCAGGCCTGTGTTGTCGCCACCGAAATGCTGTTCAAGCACCCCGTCTCCGCTCATGGAGCCCGGCTGGAGAAGGCCTGGCCGGCTGTCGTCTGCCATGGCGCTGCCTCTTCCGTCCGAGGGCCCATCAGAACAGGTGCTACGTGTCCGGGACGAAGAGGGCGCCCGCGAAGCCCTAGGAGAACGACTGATTCTCCTCTCCGGGCGAAGTCCATGGGCCGAGAGGGGGGGTGGTTGTTGTCTCGAGTCTGTGGCACCGGTGCTGACTCCACGTGACCTGGATTGATCCTTCAGCTGCCCACCCATCCCCGGCACAGCAACAAACCCGATTCGCGCTGGAGAAGCAGGGGGGTCTAGTAGGCCCGCTGCCCAAACGGTCTGCGCTTCCTTCTCGAAAATCGGAGCCTGGAATGGCAACGAAGATCTGGAGATGACCGTCGCCGAGGCTGGAGCGGATGAATCCCAATCGCACGATCCAGAATCCTTCGAGGATCCCGGCTGCCTAGCCCGAAATTGCACGGACCGGTCGGACCACAGGCAGAATGACTTTGGGAGGCGCCGAAAGATGAAGCGAAGAACAAGGACGACAGCAAGGACGGCGAGCGCTACGTATATATGCGGGTGAAACAGTAGAGACTGTTGGTGGCTTGAACCCGGCTTCGAGGTGACGCTGCTGTCGGGCGGCAGCTGGAGGGCGGGCATGGCCTGCAGATCCAAACGGGAACAGCGGCAAAGCGCAGGAGAAGGCAACTGAGCAGGAGATTAGCGATGGCTAAGGTTGGCTTTACAGGCCACTTCAGGGCTCCCCCTCCCTCCCTCCCCCCAATGTCAGCCTCGGCCTGGGAACTTTCCGGCGCTATCGTGGGACAGCATGGATGGAGCATGCATGGCCGTGTGCCTGGGGTTTTTTCCATGTCACTAATATCTGACACCCGCTTTGGGATGGATCGGTGTGGCGCTGGCGCCGAGCACTAGAGGGAATTCCAAGGCTGGCACACCCCCCATGCTCCCCCCATGTCCCTTTCCCCCATGTTGGTCACCTTCACTTGCGCCAAGGACCGAACAGGTGACACGAAACGACGAGGGCTGGGCAATGAGACCAAGCACAAGCACAGGGCTGCGTAGGTAGGACTGACAACAGACTCCATGGGCAGGGAAACAGGAACAGCGGGTGGTAGGTGGCAGGAAGGGGAAATGGGAGCGTCGCGAATTGCCCAATGAGAAACCCGGAGACTTGATGGAACAGCAGCACTTACACAGCAGCCGTTTGTTGGTGCTGGGCACTTTATTTCGCACGGTAGGGCTGAGGCTTCGAGAGGGTGAGGGGCAAACTTAGCATAGAGGGAGGGGTAAACGAGACCCCGAAAGAATAGGAAAAGAAGGGAAAATAATAAAACTAGGACCCGGGGACCTCGAAGATAGATTAGGTAGGTAGGTATGTTTTTGTGGTGGGTTTGTGATCCAATGTCGAGGAAGCTCAGATCTGGCGCTGGCTAGGTACTGTACTGTACTTGAATGGACACACCCTGCGTCCCAACCAAAGTGCGAAAATGCGAGCTTCCCAGTGCATGTCAGATGGGACAGAGACGGGAGAAACTATTATATGTATATGTAGAGCGCAGGTGTGTAAGAACCTAGGTGACTAGGTAGGTAGGTAGCAAAGGCCGACAAAAGGGTAAGGAAGCGATTACCTACCAGTTAGGTACGTCGCAAAGGAGGCTAGAAGCGTAATGGTGTGAGGGGAACGTGGGCAGGAGTAGGCGTAGCAAAGAGGAAGGAGGGAGGGGATGGTGATGAAGGTTGTGAGCTGCACCTAGTTTCAGTCAGCCAGCTGCTCTCTCTCTGTCCCTGCCGATGACACGAGGCGTGGCCAATAACGGTAAGCTTGACCGGGATCTGTGTTTTGAGGGCAGGTGGGCATGGATGGCATGGATGGCAGGGTGGTATGGGTGGTAGGGCTGTTAGTCAACGAGGCAAGCTTGAGAAGAGGCGGCCAAGCAGACGGCGTCTGGTGGCGGGCAGCCAACTCCGGATGCAGACGGCGACCAACAGGGGGACCTGGGAATTAGTGGAAGACTAGGAGGCGGCCCATCTACACATGTAGATTTCTAGAAACGCACCCCGAGTGTTGATTAGCTGTCCAAGGACGCCTGTCCCTGCTCTTCTGTCTGCTCTGCAAGCGAGACGCCCGGGAGCCCCAAGACATCCATCGGGGAGGACGGTGAGCGGCGGCAAGCGCCAGAGAAGGCAAGTCAGCATGGCGGAAGGCGAGCTGGACCTCTGAAGAGTGCGGAATGCGACAGGCGAATCGAAATGCTGGATCCCTGTCATTCAGCCCAACAGTTCGTCCTCTCGTTTCTGTTGCTCGTCTCTCCCCAGCGGAATTTTTTTTTTTTTTAGATTCTAAAACCCATAATTTGGCGCAGCGACTATGCGTAGGCATCTTGAATTAGCCAGACTGGTCTCCCTCGGAGGATTGCGACAAGGAGAGCGGTGGCGTTGACAGGGCAGGCTCGAAATGGAACTCTTTGGAGAGATTGAAGGAGGCACGTGCTAGTTCGCAACAGGCTTAGTTTTCGGTAGCGTTGAAAAGTTTCAGCTGAGTGCGAGCCCGTCCTCTATACTACGTACGCAGTACATGCATACGCACATAAACTGCAAGGCGTACAGCCACCCCCGTCTCCGCCTGGCAAGGGCAATGGAAGCGAATTGATCCCTGTACGATTTCAGGTACCTCCGTACAACGCTGGGTTCAGATCTGGTATGGTATGTATCCGTCTTCTTGGCCGAGCCCGACATCTGTGTTGCCAGCTGGGAGCATCAATCAGAGCGCTTTCGGGTTGGAGCTCCAATGGATGCAATGTGTTCCGTACGTAGATGGCGCTCTACACTAGTAAGACGAGCCTCGTGGCGGTTTGCACTCCAAGAGCGAGCGAGGGCCTTCATGCAGGCAGCCTGCAGAAACACGAACATGAACGGTCCGGCAACCACCTCCATTTCCCAGGATATTTAGGGGTGGGGGTGTGCAGCCTGATGCAATACTTATGTACTACCTGCAGTATGTATGCCTGCATAACAAGCAGCACGATTAAGATACATGCAGATTGCAGATTCCAAGGATTCCCAGGCCAGTTGGAGCTCTCGCCTGTCCATGGTTCCCAAGATGGCGGCTCAGAGCTCAGCTTCCATTGTCGTCAGGTGTGGCAGATTCCGGTTTTTGACAGGAAGACATCCACCCATGTGAACCACTGTTGCGGAGGCTAGGTTCTTTTTTTGGCACCATTTCAGGGGGGGTTGGGCGGGGTAATTAATGGCACTCTGTTATTTATTAGAAAACTGGGATTTGGGTGTCTTTTTCAGCTCATAACAGCGCGGTGGCAACCAGGTACCTAGGTAGGTTCACTGTACTTGGCTGCTGGTGACACCCGACCCCTGCACCCGCCACAAATGCCCAGACCCCCGAATATGTGAGATGCTCTTTCCATGCACAATCAACGAGAATCGCATCATCAGGAATCGAACTTGCACCTAGGTGCTTAAATTGGAACAAGAACCCTCACTGTCTGCTACATAGGTACATTACCTTACCACCTGGTGCCTGATTGAGAGCAAGTGCCGAATGTCCCATCCAACATGGAACTCGACCAACAACACATAACATAAAGATGAAATCGTGCCTGACTCGTTCCACACAGCGCACAAAACGATATTGGGTTTCCCCCCCAACACTACCACCGTTACAACGCAGATAGAGTCTGGATCTTGGATCAGATCTTCTCAGCATCGCCACCCTACTGCAAGCCAAGGCTCGAGTGCACCAGCTGATCGAATAAGACCCTTCAAGTAGTTCCTCCAGGTTTTTTTCTCCCATGAGATGGCCTTCGTTAGCAGCGATCCCTCTGCTGCCACTTCTTCGATGCTATTTGCGAACACATCCAGGGGTGCTCGAGGTCGTCAACCTCGCTACTGCCAACCACTTTAGACGCTTCCAGGGTGTGTCTCCTCGGTCACCGAAGAATTGTCGCGATGGAATTGGTTCGGGGCTCTTACTCTTGTTTCGCGTCCGATGCCGCTGCCGCTGCCGCCCGTCAGGCGGGTTGTTGATTACCTACCTACCTTGGCTGCTCGGCTGTCCAGTGGATAGTATGTATGCAAGGGAGACAGTTGGGTGACCACTGACAGTGTAGATCGCCCAATTGGCTGCCGACGAGCCGGACAGATCTCGAATTTCTCAGCCCTATGGATGTACACATGTATCCCGCAGGCGCACAGTATTCCGTTCCCAACCCTGTCAATCCTTGCAAATGGCTGGCTGACTCGAGCCTCCTGACCAGAGCCGCGCTGGATCAAGTGCGGATCTCACGCCTCCCATCGTATACTACCCGTGTAGATGCAAGGCACGGTTCGGTTTCGTGTTTCGCGAGTTGGCTCTGCTACCTATTTTGACCGCTCTTTTACATACCATACCGCCTTTGAGGCGATATCTATTCCTGGCATCATCATTGGCTTGCCTGTTGGCCAAATCAGCTAATTACCGTCGCGAGAGTCCAGAACTGGCACTAGGACCGATCTAAACATGATTAACGACCCACTCAGAGCAGGCAGCGATGGTCATCGCCATCTAGTGTACTATGTAATCCTGTGAGCCGTTGCCCGTCACTCTGTCAATCCTCACTTCGATTTCTTATGAGCTAGTGGTGTCGCCAAGACTGAACGGATATCGATTTGATCCAACCAGTCGCTCGAGGAGCCTCGCCGCCGCAATGCCGAGTTGCTTCGGCCAACCACCACAACACCACACCGTCCCCTGCAGCCGAGAATACGGCCGTGGCCACCACCGTCCATGCATCTCGAGAGCAAGTAAACACCGTATGCCGTATGCGATCCAATCTTTGCAATTCAAGCAAACGGCATCGAACCCAGCTGACAGCCTTTTCCCCAGCCCTCCCTCGCGGACGCAGTCCAGTGACTTGCGGCGTGCTTGGGTTTTGGAACTGCAATTTGGGCCTTCGCAACACTTCAAGCTCAGCCACAAACAAGTAGGATTCAGCCCCCAGTGGTCTCCGCAGCATGGCACTTATTAGGACCCACTCGCTGAGACAGGTTCGCACCACAAGACGGTCAAGTGATGCTGTCGATTTTGCAAACCATGTTAGCTCCTTGTCTGCCCATGACTACCCAGTCGCGGCTGTCCTGTCTCAGGCGCTCAGCTGGTGCCCGGGCGAGAATCTTGGCCTCGAGTTCTACACCCTCTTCGGCAGTTAGCACATATAAGCGTTCTGGCCCTTGGTCGGTTGATCCGCCTAGTGTCTCAGAACCCGACCCAGCCGGCCGAGCTAACGTGGCCTCGGAGGTGCCTCTCAGCTTTGCCGTTGTTGGTCTGTATCACTCTGAACTTGCTTGCCGTCTGCTGACATGTCGCATCCAAGGTGGTCCATATTGGGGCCAGGCCGCCCCAGAAGCCGAATAAAGACCAGGCTCCACCGCCTCAAGCTGAAATTTGTGTGGGCTTTCTTACGGGCTCTCTCTCGCCGTCTTCTCCAGTGTCAGCCGGGAGCCGCGTCCGCCTTCGTGTAGTCGGAATCACACAGCCCAGGTCTAGATGCCTTGCTTAGTGAACCCGGGGCCCCAAGCTGGTATCCTGTGCGATATTCACTAAAGCCTGATTCCGACCTGCATCTATTGGCAATCTCTGGTTGCCAGCCGACTCGTCCCAATCTACTCTAGAGATACGAAGCATGCTATCTACCAGGCTCACCGCCACGGTCAAGCGGGGTGGGGGACAACAACTACTGGGAAAACCTGGACCAAGCGAGCTAGTAGAAGCCCCCGCCCCTACGACTTTCTTGATCGCCGGTCTAGTCGTTGGGAAGAATGGGTCAGCAGTGGCCGTTAATCCTCAAGAGAAAGTTCTCACGTTCTCACGCTGGACGCCCGGCTTTGATGAATCGTGACCCGAGCCGACTGTGCTGCCTTTGAACATCTCGAGGTCAGCGTTTGACACATGGCCTGACCATAAACCCCACCGGCAAACCAGACCTGACGGCCTGTTACAGCTCCGCGACCATGAGTGCCGCGATGGGAATTGGTTCAACATGCTTTGCCACGCCGAGTCTTAAGCCTGAATCTCCGCCCCAGGCTGCCTTGGCCAACTCAGCCGCCGCGTAAGAGATCAGCAACTAAAGACGGTCATGATAGGGATTCTCCGTAGTCCCACCTCTCGACAGCAGACACGGGCAGAGGCTTTACGAGCGGGAAAGTCTCACAAGTTGGCAGCGATGCAAGGTGCACTGTTTCCTTTTTTCTCCTAGTCCTACATGATCCACCAGACAAGAGCTCGTGGTATCAGAAGCTGTCCCTGCTCCCTTTTCGCTTCTCTTTCCCGCCAGCCCCTCAACAGCCAAGAATATAGAGAAAATATAAACCATGCACTTGTCCGAGCCATACACTACTAGCCCGAGCCGCGCGAGTTGCTTGAGAATGCTGATGAACCAACCACCCCTACTACATATATCGCCGGAAGGGACCAAAGAAAGAAAAAAAAAAACATGATCGAACCCTGAGGGGTTTAAGCCAAATGACCTTCCTCTCCGTAACCACATAGTAGATAACATGGGAGCCAAGGGTCTCTTAGCCAAGAGATAGGGGACGCAAAGTGATGACCCGATCCAGAAGAGCCCGGGGGACATCTACACTTCTCCCTTCCGGGATATTCGATGTGTAGATAACAAAAAGCGTGTAGTGTGGAAAAAGCTCAACCGGCCGTTGCCTATCGCATCGTCGTTACACGGGGGAACCAAAAAGGGGAGGAGGGGGGGGGGAGGAGAGAGAACAAGATGGCTTTTAAAGGCCCCGTCACACAGGCGTGATCTCCATCTGCTCGCCCCCTCCCCCGGCCCCCCCACCGACGTCCGTCTCCTCCTCCATCATCTTGATGAGGTCGTCCAGGTTGGCGTCCAGCATGTCCTGGTCTCCGGGCCCGAGGCAGCTCCTCAGCAGGCGCCTGTACTTGTCGATATTCTCGCCCGTGCCCAGCATGCCCCTTGCCTCGACGTAGTCGGCCTCGGCCCGCCGCTGCTCCGCCAGCAGGGCCCCGAGCTCGGCCGCGAGCCGGAGCCGCTCCTCCGCGCCGTCGGGGCCGTCTCCTCCTCCTCCTCCGTTACTGCCGCCGGCGGCGGCGGTGGTGGTGGTGCTGCTGCTGTCGCCGTTGGCCATGTTGGCTAGCTCGGCCTCGACGGCCTCCTGGACGGCGATGCGGTTCTGGTGCGCGACGTAGGCGAGCACCTGCTTGCGCAGCACGGCCGCGTCGCCGGCGACCTTGTCGGCGACGTCGTCGGGCTCGGCGAGGCCGTCGAGGTCGGCGATGGCGGCGCGGAGGTTGGCGAGCTCGGCCTGCGTGTTGAGCACGATGCGGCGCGCCTCCCTCTCGGCCTCGTCCTTCTCCTTGAACTCCTCCTCGTAGCTCTGGGCCAGGTCCTGGAACTTCTCGAGCACCAGCGGGGTGATCCGGCTCTGCACCGTGCTGGCCGCCTCGCTCTTGAACGACATGGCCAGCCTGCCGACCGACTCGCCGACGGCGTCGCGGAACGAGGCGTGCCGCTGCGACTCCGGGCCGAAGGGGCTCGACGACCGCTGCTGCACGGTGCGCGAGGACTTGGACTTGGTGGCGTTGAGCTCCTTGATCAGGTCCTCGGCGCGGACCCCTTCCTTGTTGGGGATGTCTGTCGACGCCCCGCGGCCCAGGAGGGCGCGGATGCATTTCCGGGCGTCACGCTGGGCGGCGAGGTGGACGGCCGTGTTGCCGTCGTTGTCCTGTGCGTCGATCAGCTGCTGGACGTAGTTCGGCTCGTGTGTCTCCTGGAGCTTGTTGAGTATATTGTCCAGGTAGTAACGCGAGCACGAGTGGGAGACGACTCGGCCGCTCTTCATGACTGCCGCGTGGTGGATGGCTGTGCACCCGGACGCGTCTCTGGCGTCCAGGGTACTGAAGAGCTCCTTCATGACCAGCGGGAAGGTTTGCTTTTCGTAGCAGTTGGTGAAGTTGACAGCCCGCATGAACGGTGTCTCGCCGCGGACGTTTTGGGAGGCCAGATTCGCACCGAAACGCTTGAGTTGCTTGATTATATCAACATCACCCATGGCCGATGCCCAGTGGAGGGCCGTGTGTCGTTCCGTGTCTATGGTCCAGTCGGGCTGGAAGTTGGTCGGAGGGTCCGGACGTATGGCAGGCTGCTCGTTCCTAGAGAGAAGAAAGTAGTCCAGGAGCTCATCTCCGTACATGGCGTGCTGTTGATCTGTCAGATCTTGAATCATCTCTTCCCGCTTCCGTTTCCTATGTCCTGTCGAGAACTGTGGGGCGTCGTATCTGTCGTCCTCGGCCATGTAAGACGCCGAGGCAATGGTGAGGTTGTCTGGGGTGTCGTCTTCGTTCATGTGCACATCGCCATTGTCATACTCCTCTAGGACAGGAGGAGGAGGAGCAGCACCTTTGCGGCCTTGTGAGACGTTGTCTGCGCGCGCTAAGTTGGACGACTTACTGCTCCATTTCGGAACAGCAGGCTTGGCTTTTGGAGCCTTGGGCTTGCTGGCATGTCGAGGTGCAGGCGGGGGGCTTTCGCCGCCAGCCTGATATTCAAATATTGGCCGTAGGCGTTCGAAAATATCGTTTCGGCGGGCGAGTGCCTGGCCTTGTTCCAATGGAATCCATGTCCCTGTTCGAGAGCATGCGTAAGGATCACTGTTCGTCTCCGGGGTAGCGGAAGAGGGGAAGGGAGAGGCGAGGCGAACCTTGGTACTTTCCATATCCACCCTGAATCTTCTCGTGGACGTCCTTCTGCACTTCGCGCTCGAGGATTCGGGTGCGCGCGGGCTTATCGAACCCGGCGGCTTTGAGGATATGTGTCGCATTGATCCAGTCGTCGTGTCGCCGTCGCATTACATGCTCTTTGAGATCTGCTCCGAACTGGAATTCCCATACAGGAATCTGCCAGACAAACGGGTCAGCAGTCGCCCCTAACGGTGAACCAATACTCAGGAGTAGTCGCTAGGTCGAAACCGCCCAACAAGGGGTCGGTCGCTCTTGGGGGAAACGCCAGCGCGCGGACGCAGTTGCGGACCAGGAACCAAGGCAGGCCGATCAACTTACGCCGCTGTACGTGGCACTATAGATGCCCTCGGGGGCGCTGCCTTTCACCATCTTCCTTCAATGCTGGAAACAACCAAGGTTGGCCGCAGGGGTGTCGAATTCTCAATGGCGCTGCCCTGGCGCTGATAGAAAGATGGGAAGGTGGGAAGGTTCAAGGGAGGTCGCAAGAAAGTTAGCCGCAGTGAGAGAAACCAGAGTGTCACCGCAGAAAATAGCCCATGAAGGGTTAGCAGACAACTGCAGCAGTCCGAGGTTGCACGGTGGCGGCGGATTGCTCCAATGACTAGGTAGGCAGTCACCAGACAGATTTGAGAGGAGAAATGAGCGCAAGTCACGTCGCAAAGACGCGAAGCTGAAAGTGGGGAAGACGCGGTCAGGATACGGCGACACGCGAATCAATTAAAACAGCCTGCATGTGAGCAGGCACGTGCTGCATCGACCACCACCCAATTAAGTGTACATGCTGCCTAATTTTAGAACGTGCTACCTCCATTCACATTGCAATTGCAATGCTCAGCGTTCGATCACTTGTTTATATCTTCTTAACTTGCTTCTGATTGTCGTCACTTATACTTATCTCTCCCAGCTGGTTGGGGCCGCCATTTAAAGAACCCCTTAAAAACAATAAGAGCGTGCTAAATGTGAAAACGTTTGGATATTTGGAAATGTGAAGCTAACTTTCCACATATCTATTTTATCTAATAATACCTGAGACATAAATTAGAAAAGAAAGAAATATTTTGATAACTTCTCACTCTTAAGTTGATTTACAAATACTGACCGCTGACATGGTTGTTCTTCGGGTTAGATATCAATGTCGACGACTGAAAGCGCCAGGTTCCACATAATATGGCCCAGGATGATAAGGGGAAGGTGACGGAGGGATGAGAAACTGAAATATATTATTGTGTAAGCGCTCGTAGATGGAAAGAAAATCTATCAAAACTTGTTGAGATGTGATGGTCATTTCAACGCAGTCATACATACTCATATCACCACGAACCGAGAGGAGCAAGGCCAAGCTCGACGAGGTACTTGTTCGCCTCGGCCGTCGTATTATCCCACAGGCCCCGCACCTGCTTCTCGTTCTTTGTGACCACATGCGGAGTTCCCACCTTCCCAAACGGCTCCAGAAATCTCCCCTTGTACTTCTCCGGGCTGTCGCGCACCTCCTTCGCGGTCGCTGCGAAGAAGGGCGTCACGCCACCTTGGTCCGGGGTGATGAATGTTGTCCGCACGAGGAGGCCGAACACGCTGTTGCCAATGTCCGTGACGCTGTCGGTCGCCACCCCTCCCGGGTGCACCGACGTGGATATGATCGGGAGCCCCTGCTGGTCCATCAGGCGCTGCAGTTCCTGTGCAAACATCATGTTTGCAGCCTTGGCGACCCCGTAGCGGATCATGTCTACGACGAATATATGCCGGTTTAAATATCGCCACCGCCACGGGTAAGAAGGGGCTGGGTTTGTGAGGAAAGACGGAGAGTCGAAATGGAAGTCGTAGTTGGGCGGGAGAAAATCGCACACGACGCAAGAGCTGAGCGTTACGACCCTGACGTCCGCGTTCTCGTAGGTGAGAGCGTGCTTGAGCAGAGGCATGATGCCGTTTGTGAAGACGAAGTGGCCAACATGGCTGGCGACACCGGTAAGCGGGTGGCAACAGGGGTAATTTGTTCGGGATCGTTCATACCAGACAGCCATATGGCTTTCCCAACCCGGCCCCACAGTCTCAGTCGAACCTGTTACAAATCCGGCATTATTGACTATTCGAGTTGTCAGTACCAACCAACGTGTAGTAATGATAGGTTATGGCACCATGAGAGATGCTAAAACTGTAATTACTTAGAATGTCAACTTTGTCCTCTTTCTTCTTCAGCTCCTCAACGGCAGAAGTGACTGTCTTGAGATCTGCCAAGTCAAGCAACAGCCAGACGAGATTGTTCAGATCAATGTCTGGGTGACTGGCTTTGAGGTGATCTCGTGCTTTCTGGGCCTTCGCCTCGGACCTGGCTGTGAAGTACACCTTGGCTCCGCGTAAGGCGAGGTACTTGACCGTTACCAGCCCTATACCGGCGCTGTTGAGGCTGTCAGTCCAATACAGTGACTAGGTACCCATAGACTATTGTTACTTGTATGATTGGGGAGAAACGAAAAAAAGGAGGTTGGGGGGCGGTGGGGGGGGGGGGGGGGGTTGCATATCTTACTTGCCGCCTGTCACCACCGCCACTTTCCCGTGGAGGTCAGGGGCGTCAGTGAGAGGATCCCACATCCTTGGCATGATGATGATGATGATGATGAACAACGAAAAAGACTCGTTAGACTTTACTACACGAAATATGTTGCTCTGGGCAACTCGTTAGTTTTAGAGCCTCGAAGTGTTGGAGGTAATTAGATCGCGGAAAGGTGCAGCCACGGTTAATTATATAGCATTTGTCGAAGGATTTCGCGATGCCACCAAATATGGGAACATGACCGGTATCGACCCAAATTTCAATCAATCAGCAAGCATCCATGGCTGTCAGCAAGCAACGCCAACATGAGACTTCCCAATTAGGAAAATGCGAAGCTTGGCGTTCGGAGGTGTGGAGTCGGCATCGGACCAATACAGGATCAATGCTGAATAATATCCATGGATCTCCATTTGCAATCTCCCATCCCTCCGAGAGCGAAGATACTAGGTTACCATATACTCCGTACTCCTCTTGCCGACTCTTGACTGATCTCACCCGCATCGTGAGACCGAATGCCGCCGAAGGAGCCAACACCAGGCGGCTTTCAGTTCGTCCACATATCCCACCCTGACAATGCCCCTGCCTGGAAGAAGAAGGTTCGCTCTCATGCAGCACGCAACTCTCAGGCTCGGCAAAAGAGAGTGGCCGACCACCAGTCGGTGTTGTCGGCGGAGCACCCACCAAGAGATGAATTACTAGCGTTGACGCCCGCTGCGAGCCCCCTGAGCCCTCACATCGTAGCCATTGCCAGTCCGCAGTCTGTTCTCGGTGCTGCCAGGACGGACCCGTTCGACAGCTTTGCGCGGCGACTCTCCCCGCTTGAAGGATTCCTCCTCGATCACTGTAAGTGGGGGTCATTTCAACTCTCATCGTTGGGCGTATAATTATAGTCTCGAGGAATCCAGCGTTTTATCAACTGCTACAAGGTAATTAATTAGCAACTGACTGACGGCCTCCTTCAATAACAGTCGTCAAATATGTCATCCTGTCCTCTTCGTTGGCTTGTTTCCCCATCCAAGCCAATATCGAGAAACAGGTTATTCGAGACGGCATGGCCAAGTCCTGGATGCAGATGGCAGCCACCGACGCCGGCGTCCTTGCGGGCGTTCTCCTCGTTGCAAGTCGTCATCTATCCACGCTGAATCATGCAGAGATATACGCCAACCAGGCGTTGAAGTACAAGACCGAGTGCATCCGTATGTTGAACCTCGCCTTGACTTTAGAGGGCCAGTCGGTCAGCGATGCGACGATTCTCAAGACCCTCGCTCTTGCATCTGACGCTGTAAGTTTGAATCTTTTGGTGCACGGGGAACTCGCAGGACACACACTGACTTTTTTTTTTGTCTTGAGTCCTCAACTGGAGAGGTTGATCTAGCGAGAAGGCACCTGCAAGCTGCTGCACATATGGTCTGGCTGCGGGGAGGCGTTGAAAATCTTGGGTTCAGCGGTTTCTTGGGCAGGCTGGTGGTTTGGTTGGTCAAGGGACCTCTTCAGGAGAAGAAGACACTCGTGGCGCCCTTCTTAAGCTCTACTGCTGGCGGTCGCGAAACTGGGGGAACTAAAAAGATATTGGATTTGAAATTTATTGTAACTTCATGACACTTACGGTTCTCTGATGGCCTGCTCTGATAACCCATGAGTGTGTGTTGGGAAGACAGCCGTGAATAGCAAAGCTGGCCCGAAATTGACGACACACACAACGAAGAATGGCGCACAGTCACAGTCTTTGAAGGTGTCGAGGCGATTGCGGATTTACTGGAAGCCGAAGGATTTTGAATGACTGGTAGGCTAGTTTCACTGATTGTCTTGGTGGAACAACAAATTCACAAATATGCTGGTGACTTGACCCTTTTCTGTTGTCAAAACGCAGCGCTTGATGTATAGGTATATATACGCGCACATACTCTTGAAGAAATGATGTCCCATCGCTTTCCTTGGCCCACCAGTACCTCTTTTGGCATCCCAACAAGAGACAACCTGAAATCAATATGTCAAAATCCCACGTACACTCCACGGCCATACCCCCCCTGGCTCTTGTTTGTTTCTTTCTACTGGTGGTGGTTAACTCGAGTGCAGGTAAGGAGAGATGGATATATATATATATATCCCCTATTTCCCACTCTGGCGAGCTCGGCTCTTCGTTATCCCACTTACACATATATCTGCAGTCACAGTAAACTGCGTTGCGACCTGTGAGCCCCTTGTTCTTGTTTACCACACGGTTGTTGTCGTCGCAGGCACAGCCATTACGAAGACAGGGAGCACAATATCCTCCTGTGATTCTATATCCCCTTGGTTAGTCAGATCAGCTATCAGTTTTCAAACGAGACTTTATGTCTGACATGGCTTCCAGCGTGGTCTCAGGTGCTCCCGATTCCCCGGCAGTTCCAAATTCCCCCGAATCACTTCAATCGGTCTCACAATCAGCCGCTGTATTGTCTCCCTTGATTGCCTAGACTATAAGATAATCAGCAGCTAACATCGACGTAGTCAACTCGGAGTTCGGGAACGTTATCATTCTCGTCCACTTTCGAACCCACAGCGACGAGGCCATCTTCGACGACATCTCCACAATCTTCGCATATCTCTTCCCTTCGATCAAAGACCTGTCGTCCAACCAGGATGTCCGATGTCTCCAATACAGCAACTTCCTCCCCAACCTCGATACCTTCCCGAACGAGCCAAATAGCCCCCCAAGGCGACACCATTATAATCACTCAAACGGTCACCGAAACGATCACGGTAGATCCCTCTTCCCTGTCCTCAATGGGACTGTAACTGCTATTCCTCCGGTTTCATCACCTCCACAGCATCGAGAAAATGTAGGCAGCAGGAATCACCAATTTGAACGAATGGCGAGCGACGCATTGCGGCAAGGAAGAGGCTATTGGATATCCAGAGTAACAATTTCTTGTTCTCGTGGTACGCGGTGCCAACCTAGAAGATTTCGATAGGGCCGGATAGGAGGGCTAATGAAGGGAAGAAAAAGCGTCAGATCGAAAGTTTCATAAAATTAACAACTGACCTGGATACGGTCAGCTTTAGCATTGGGTCTAAACATCTCGGTTTCTCAGCAGCTTAAGGGGAGATTTTTCGGAGTAGCAAGGCCACTGCATGCCGCAGTAAAGGGAAGGTAGATGCGAGTAATAGGTTGGAACGTAAGTGATCAGCAAAGTGGTTGGACTAGTTAAACTCAGTAGTATCAAGGCTACTATGAAAATAATGACAGACCATATCTCATAGCTTCGTGAGAAAAAAGTGACCATGATCGCACATGGGCTAACCAAGGTTTGATCTCTAGCTTCGACTGAGAGTGAATGGATGATTGTTCTCATACAAGTGGCTTGTCAGAAACCTAATAGTCAGTGCAAGACGACGGAAATGTGAATCACTAGATAATAATTAGCAGCCGCCATTTGTGCTCCAGGCTTTTGATGGCTTCCTAGTCACACATCGTCACGACATGAGCAGCACACTCTTGGCAAATCCAAACTTTTCATCTAAATGACCGTCTATGGTAGGAGGAACTGAAACCAAAAGAAGAAGACCGAAAGCCCCAACCAGGGGCAAACCGAGCAGCCAACGCGCCAGCGTCCCAGCAGTACGGAACCAAGGCTAGGTCCGTAAAATACCGGACCCGGATAAAAATGTACAAGAGACGCCTTGAATACTCTTCCCGGCATGAGAGAGAGAGCCGTAAAAGGAGGAGCTAAACATGCCTGGAAACAAGTTCCAACCAACTCCATACCTCGTACAATTCCTTGATGCCCAAGCGGTCTGAGATGTCACGAATATCCCAGACCCGGGAGGTAAAAACGACAGGGGAAGCAGGTAAAACGACAAGGGAAGAAGTGAAAAGGGGGAAACCCGTCATGTCCTCATACCCCTCACGAGTCAAAGATAGCGCCATACGCAGCCACGCCCCTGCTCTCAAGCCCATAGACCACCTTCCTAGTGACCTTCTGATTCGAGATGACGACGACGGCCTCGCACGGCCCCGACGCAGGCGCCCCCTTCCCCGCCCGCGCAACCTCCCGCCTGCTCGACTCCCAGATCCGGTACGCGATATCGACCAGGTCCGGGCGGCCCGTCTTGCGGGTATCGATAACAACGGCGCCAGGGTCGGCGCGGTAGAGCAGGTCGACGACGGCCTGGCCGTAGGTGGCGGCGGGTCTCGGGGCCGACCAGACGATGCGGACGGGGTGGTCTGGCCGCTGGACGAACAGCGACAGGCACGGGCCGATGCCCGACCCCGTCGCCACCACGATGCATGGCGAGAAGAGCCCCGCCACCCGGAGGACGCCGTACTGCGGCGCCCCGCGCGTGTACATCTTCTTGGGCGGGTTGTGGATCACCTTCTTGGTCCAGTCGCCCGCGTTGGAGACGAGCACGGAGAAGCCGGCCTTGCCCGCGTGGGAGGATCCGAAGGCGGGCTGGGAGGCCTGTACTTGTTGCTGTGGTGAGGGGGATGGCGTCCGGGGTTGGGTCTTGGGCTGGGTGGTTGAGAGAGGAGAACCCTCGGCCATGGTAGTCGTGGCTTCGTTGTTGTCCGTGCCGTCGAGCACAGCCCTGCAGCGGCAGCACACCAGTTGCGCCTCGCCCGCCTGTTGATGTGGGGCAGCTGAAGGAGCAGGGGGGTTGGGGATGACTGCAAAGGAGTGAGTCTCTCGGAGCGGAGCGTCGGTCAGCCTCACGGCCTGGCCGTACTGGACGTCGCCGTAGTTGAAGTTGAGCTTGACACAGTGGTCCGAGAGGACCTCCGCCTCGACGTCGCGGAGGCGTAGGCGAGTCCAAGGGTAGATGATCAGGAGCGTGATCGCCAGGAGCATCCAGAAGGGTGGCGAGGTGATGAGGACCGTGCCAAAGGGAATGGAGCGGGAGGCGGCCGCATCGACGGTCAGAAGCATGATCTGCGCCCAGAAGAGGAGAACGACTGTCCAGCCCATGAACCGGTGCACGCCCTCGAACCAATTATGGATGACGGAGCGTAGTCGAGGGTGGGCGAAGATGATGATGGAGACAAGTAAGAGTATGATAAGGTAGCTGACCAGTAGGAGGTATCCTCGCAGGACGGAAATCCCGACGCTGGTGAAAACTTGAGTGAGGAGAACGAGAAACACAATGTACCAGAACGTGGCGGCGACGCTGCAGCCGCTATGGACGCCTCCGTATGAGTAGACCTTTGCGACCAGTCGTCGAAGCCAGAAAGGGGCGCGTTTAGGCCAAGTGCCAAAAACGATGAACATGGCGTTGACAACATGCTCGTTCCGGGCGAGGATGGCCGCGAGAATGTTGGCCGAAACAGCGGTAGATGCTACCTGGTGTGTCAGGCGTGGCCCGCCGAGTAGACCATGAGCGAGAAGGTATGCGAGGGGGGCGATGTTGCCCAAGACCGAGAGGCAAAAGATTCGGCGGTAGACAGACCCGAAATTCCAGCGTAGATAGCGATAGAACCTGTTGCCCTTCTTGGCTGGTAGGGGAGCATCACTAGGGCCATGAGGAGGATTTCGGTCAGGGATGGAAGGCTCAGACCTCCTGGTCTTCTCCCAGTGGTCATCGCCCTCGCTGCTCTCACTTGTCTCAAGCGTCGTTGAAGAATCGTAACTGTGATAGACACGGGCCTCTTCCAAATCCCGAGGTGTGATAGGGAGGCTCTTGCGGCGACCGGGGAGGAATGCCTTTACTGGTTGTGTGATAGACTCATCATGGACGATCGTTGTAGAGTTGGATAGATTCTCGATATCAGGAAAAGGGAGGCTGACATCGCCGGGATATTGACGGCCACTAGGAACCGTTGAAGCCATTTTTGAAGAGCTGAAGAGGGCAGAGGTAGATCTCAGGCAAAGAGCTGAAGAGGACAGAGGTAGAAGGCAAATGGAAACCAAAGGATGTAGTTGACGTGGCTCTGTATTTATTACGCCACCCAAGGAAAGAAAACTCGTCTAGGGCTGCCCAACGCACCAATGAAAGGGGAAGGCCGATGCGGACAGGGAAGGGGGGAGGGGACCCGAGGAAGAAAACGGAAGAATGACGAAAGAAAGATGGAGAGGAGGGACTTGGCGGGCTTGTGGGAAGGTCTATGAGCAGATATGAAGGGAGGGAGGAAGACGGCGAGGGCATCTTATAGCCAAAGACAAGCCCGGGACCCGGGGAGTATACCGGAGGTATGTATAAAGGAGACTTCTTGAGATCACCAGCACAAAATGCAGGAACAAATTGACGCCGTGGGAAACGGGGCCTCCATTGAATGCACCGAGATATTGCCCGGGAGGCTTGCCTGGTTGGCTCCCGCTGTTGGAGCCACCCTGGGATACCGGCTGAGCTCACGGGAGAGGAGCCCACGGGATAGTCTCCATGATGGAGTGGCGGAATAGGTGACCTGCATTCTAGAAATAGAAAGGGTGAAGAGGTGGAGGATGCAACGCCATTGGAAGCCATCCTGACTGGTGGGTTCCCTGGTCGAGGGAAGCACAGAGAATCCTTGTCTCTGCTGTCCCAAATTCTTGAAGATCCGCGCCTAAACGAATGGCTTGCTGATGGCAGCTTGACCGGTGTTGAGCACAAAGGAGGCTGAAGTGACGCACGACACAACCCACCTATCTTGGAGGGGGCAGCGCCATGGATCTACCTCGTAGGTTGGATATCTCCAGACACGGGAGGAGGGTATTGGCTGGCCACTGGCCACTGACCGGCTACCCGACTGGGCGACGAGCTGCACCCTGGCTGGCATGGGTATTTGGGAAGTACCGAGAGAGCTTCCATGTTGACGTTCGGTATAATACAGACTGCTAAGATTCGGTCTCCAAGCGGCACGGACCGGTGGCACAGTCTCAGAGGGGGGTAGGTGTACGCCCGCGTCGTGGCCTGCGCGTGGGTCTGCAGGTAGCGCGGTTACGCCCCCACTCGGGGAGCAAAGGGAGGCTGCGAGAGACCCGATGCTACGGTTCCTGCCGAATGTCTCAAGTCACACAAAGGTGTCAGGCTGTGGCGGAAGCCACTTGTGGAGGATCATCATGGCCCGAGGAGTCAGACAGGCTGGAGGAAGAGGACGGAGGATAGAGGTCGCTGCAAAGAAAGACAGCTTGCTCTTCATAGGACAGCCTGCCAATAACAGAGTAAATCGGGAGCGCTTGCTCTGGTTCCTGGTCTGGTTCCTGGTCTGGTTCTTGGTCTTGTTTTGGTCCTGGTCCTGGTCCTGGTTCTTGCCCTCGCCCTCGCCCTTGGCGCTTCTCCGCGATTGAATGCGCTTGTGGCACGCTATCCTGTGTTCCATGCCACTTAAAAAAAAAGGAGGAAAGAAATGTGATGCATACATGTACATGACATGTGGTGCAAGCGATAAGGTAGGTAGTGTGGGATCCCATGCAACGATCAACTTGACCAATCTCCAGTCCACCAACAAAGGCGTCAACTTCAGCTGGGCCTGTCGGTAAGAAGTTTTCTGACGTGGGATAGACACTGCTAGAATCACGAGTATCACCGAGGAATAGCAATAGAGCTCGGGACGAGGCATTGGACTTGCATTCCATTCGGTATTACGTTAGAACCCGCCGCAGAATTGCACCCAGGCGGGGATTTCATGCTGCTGAGTATGCTATTATTGGGAGGGCTGGGGACGGACAAATTGGGGGAAATAGCGAAAATAGCGATAATTTGCCCGCTTTACCCTGCCTGTCCTGCCCTGTAAGAGAGCCGAAAATATCCCTGATTAAATAGGGTTCATCAGCATCAGCATCGGCATCGGCCTTCCCGCCGGTCTACATCGAATAGGTAGGTATCTATCTCTTAATTCAAGGGCGTGGCATGGTATGCAGACGCCTGTTCTTTTGCCTTAACAATAAATGCGCAGAGTCTTCGCCAGCTGGATTGATCGACGCAACGTTGCACTTCCACAATCAAGATATTCCGTGCAAATACATCCTCAATGTATGTACTGGACCTCCACGTGCAGGTGTGCCTACATACCGCGCTTCCGGATCGCGCTTCCGCGGCTCTTGAATTTGGTTAACATGACGCAGGAATGGATTCACTTCCAAAACTAGACATCTCTCTGCGCTCGTCTTCTTCTGGTTCTCCATCTCTGAAAGTAATTGGTTGATCTTCAATTGAACATGATGTCGGTCTGTGATAGTGGCGCCCAATATTCCCAATGTCGCCTGGCTCGCATCCTCACCTCACCGACGAACCAGCAGCAGCCCCATGCTGGTCCCAACAAGCTGGGAATGCACATCACCACGACAAGGATGCGGCCCGATAGGCCAGTTATCTGCATTCCAGCACAGACAGGCCCGTTCTGATACGACCAGACAAACTCACTGGCCACTGACAATGCACGCCGAGGTCGTTGGTTGCTTCGGAACCGCTTTGGCCTGCCAGCTCACCTTGTCATCCCGGTTTCCAGTTTTCCTTCGCGCATAACCCGGCTCCGGGATTCCCACAGCAACCTCAAAATTAGACACGACCCCCGGTGACTGCTGACTGCTGCCTTGTCACAAGCCTCGTCGCAAGCCTCTCCTCGTGGGACCTGACAACCTCTGCTGGGTGCTTTGGAAATAGCTATCTCGTCAAACCCAACGAGAAGTGCGATGATCGCCACGAACGAGTGGTATTACAACCGTGAGACAAGCCGCCGAGGCTCTGTTGAGTGGAGATTTCGCCGCCAGCCAACACGCCTCGAGACCGCAGCCAACGGTCCTTCCCTCACACCCACTTCCCTGCTCTCGGAAAGGACGCAATCCCCGTGGCCCCCGGGGATTGGGTAGCTGTGCCTCGCATCGGGGACCGATCGGCAGCGCGGGAAGAAGCAAATAACCAACAACGGCCGGGCCATGCGCATCCGTTATGCATGTCAACACCTCTGCCGTTTCCCATGCTCCGTGCGTCGATTTGGCGTCAAGACGTCACGCAGTAGCATTCTCACGCCGCGGGGTTGCAGCCGTGTTGGAGATCCAGTCTGTGCCAGTGCAGGATCGAGTTTCCACATTTCTGACATGGTTGGCTGTTGGTTGCAGATTGTGCCTCACAACGGCGTAAACCATTCTCAGGTCAGCGAGGTTTATCAAATTTAGCAACACTTCGCATTCTCTTCTCTCGTCCGAACTCGTCATCCCTCATTACAACCCAGCCCCCAACCTCCAGCCCCCATCCCCCATCTCAAGTCCCCCGCCCACCACTGCCGGCTCCTCCCCTCCTGCCCCCGTCCCCCACCCCCTTAGCCCCCATCCGCGTAGAACTCCCCCACCCACCGGGTCATCAGATCCATCTGCGCCGTCTGCGCCGTCCGGACGTCGGCGTTGACCTCTCCGTTGAGCCAGGTCAGGTCGTTGCAGTGCCGCGAGCCGGCGATGAGGAAGACGGGCGCCTCCGCCGTGCCCTGCAGCGGGCCGCCGGGCCGCAGCTCGCTCGAGACGGAGGCCGAGCGCCAGGGGTCGAACTCGCTGTTTGACATCCCGGGAGTTAGCACGAGGTCGGTTATTTCCTGCTGGGAGTTGCTTGATGGGATGGAGAGCGACGCAATAAATATATATTTATAAAAAGGGGGGTACGAACCCATTTGCCCAGAGCAATCGTGTCGTGTTGGTCAAGTCCCAGCCTTCGGTCAGGGCATTCAGCTCTTCCGCCGTCCGGCCGGCGTTGGAGCCGTAGGTGTAGTTGCCGTCCTTGGGGAAGAAGAGCCCGCACTGGCGCTGATAGTACTCTGCTGTGACATAGCGTGAGATGATAGTCGGCCGATGTTTCGGTGCGCCGCTGGGAATCGTGTAAGTCAGTAGCTGTGCTCTCTCTCTCTCTCCCTCGCTCCCTCCCTCCCTCTCTGTCTCTCTCGGCAGAAAACATGGCGGGCTGTCAAAAACTTACGTCTGCCAGTAGAAGAATGGCTCGTTGCAGATATACCAGAACCACTGCCGATTGATCGTATTGTTGGGGCTCCGGTCCGTGTACATGACACTGGTCTCGTTGTAGGTTTCAAAACAGCCGACGGAATTCGTGCTATTCCAGTCCTCATAATCCAAGTCCTGGCAATCTGAAGGCAGCCAGAGTCAGTTTCAACAAACTCTGATCAGAGAAGGCGGGAGAAGCTCACATCCCGGCAGATACTCGGCCTTGAACCAGGCTGCATAGTTGGCCAGGGCCTTCTCCAGCCCGACACCATGCGCGGACGGGATCGTAGCGTTTGTGCGCGTGTTTGTCTTGTTCGTGGAAACGGCCCTCACGCCCTCGATGGTGTCGCACATCTGGAAGAAGGTGGAATAGTTCGAATAGAACTGCACCGCCTGCCATTCTCCCAAGGAAACCGCAATTGCTCTATCACGCACACACGTCAGCGGGGGAGGCTGTGCAGGGCTTTGTCCTGGGACTGGGATAAGTCATACGCAGCGAAATCGTCGGCGTGCCCAAGTTCCTGCAGACCAAACGACTTCTGGAGCTTGGCAAGCTTGTCCGCATCTCCTTCCGATATCACGTCGTCCACATAGTCCACAATCCGCTCAAAGTCTCTGCTGCAGTTCTTGGCCATCCCTTTCTGGATGGGCAGGAAGTACGACCAGTAGTCGTAAACGGCCTCGACCGGCCCGCTGCTGGCATGATATGCCCAGTATGTCCCGGGAGAGAGCCTCTCGTTCCATGCGGCCAATGCTCCGCTGTAGCTCCCACCTACTTGAATCCATGGCTTGAGGGACATCGATTAGCAAGGTGGCCTCCTCCCCACCACCCAATGCTCACTTTGCTAACTTACCGCTTGCGGCGCGTTGCTGGAGTGGTTCGTATCGAACGGAAGATCGACAGTACGGGCGAAGTGGACCAAATCGGCCACAGAGTTGTTGAGGGTTAGATATTGCAGTGCCTGGTTGTCGAGTATCTCGTACGGGGACGACTTCCCGTAGTAGCGGTCTGCAGAAACTGTTTAGAAAACGTGGACAACGTGAACCTCGATCTCTCAGTCGGGCAACGTACGTTCAAACAAGATGGTCGCAGCTCCGAGGGCTTGAGCATACTGGCCGATCATGGTACGATTCGTCAGGTGCGCCTGGTATGGCTCTGCCTCTACCTCGCCAGGGGTGAAGATGACTATCTAGAAGCTGCTTCAGCAAGAGCTGGTTCCCAGATAGGAGGAGGCTCGCCATACCGGCGATCCGGGCCCCTTCCAGTAGGTCGAGTTCCACCAATACTGCTGCGAGAACGTCCCCAAGCTCGGGTTAGAATGATCAATGAGTTGTTCAAATATCTCGGCCCCATTGCCCCCCGGGGGAGCTGCGATCGCTTGGATAACAGGCGGGAATGGTAACGAGACGCGAGATTCTGCTCCCGTGCCGAGCAGGCCGACGACGGCAGAAAGCACCGGCAACAGCCCCGATGTCCTCATCTTGAAGCACACCTAGCGAGACGAGGATTCACAAATTTAGAAAATAAAAGGGAGAAAACGTTAAGAGAGGTCCCGGAGCCACATTGCAGAGGAAGGGGGACATTATATTCAAAATCCCCCCCCCTTGGGCCAAGCTAAATTGCGAGTAGGGCGCAGAAAGCTTACGAATTAACAGAAAAACTATATACCTAATCCTCGTGCAGACCATCGCACAGACGAATGAATAACTCGCGGTGCGACGAAGGGTCTCTTAATTCCGTGACGGACGGAGCACAGTCAGATTAGATATTGCATACTGAACATCATCTAGAATCATGCAGCTTGGGGGCAACGAAGTCCATGCTCCTGCTTCTTCCCGGATAAGATCTGCAAACGAAGGGCGGACCTGCTGTGGAACAACCCTTGATATGGCGGTTAAAGCTGAACAGCCGGGGTGCGCTAGATTGAGGCCGCATAGCTAGTGGAAGAGAAGTGCCGCATAAAGGCCACACAGGATTTGGGTTTGGGGGTTTGGAAGCCTCGTACGGAGAGGGGTTGGTTAGTTCTTGTCGATGCCGAGCTTCGGAAGGAACACGGCGACCGTGTGAAGTCTGATCCATGAAATATTGCGAGTCTCCATGGCCTTCTCGGCAGCACATTATGGGCTTTCGAGAGCACGATGTGTCCGATAAGCTGCAGCATAGCACGGCACTGTCACGCCGAAGCAATATTAGGCGACGCATAAAGTTAATAGCAACAGTGGACTCGGCCTCCCAGAAAGTCAGTCTTTTGCAGCAGCGTTGATCTGCTTTTCCATGCTGTCCCGAGTTGAGCGTGTGGAGATCATCCAATGACAAGTGCCTTAGTTCCATGTTCTAGACACGTGACCTTGATCTGTCAGCGCCCATTCCGGTTAGCGTGGAATCTGGACAATCGAAACAGCTCCTTCCATCTTTGAACGACATCGACGTCAACCCCAATCCCAACCCTCGCAATTGCTGGCGGAAGCGTCTCAATTGCATTCCAAGATGGCGCTAGATGGTTCCTCAGTCGAGACCCCGCGGCGTAAGCGAATCTCTGAAACCATACCGCTGCCTGAAGCTCAAGCTGACCCTGCAATCCCAGCTGCGACCCGGGAAGAGATGAGCGTTGCGAAAATCCCGTTGGCCTACCGAGACAGCTGCGCGCATCTTCTAATCCCTCTCAATCGGTGCCGTTACGAGACCTATTACCTGCCTTGGAAGTGCGAGGTACGTGCATTCTCCGGAACCCGAGGCCGCGGCCCAGAACGGGATATCCTAAGAAGCTCGAGTTCAATGGTATTTGGGCAAGGAGCTGACACCTTTCCCCCACACGCTTAGGACGAGAGACATACCTACGAGAAGTGCCAATACGTCGAATTCAAGAAGCGGGTGGCTAAGATGGACGAGTTGAGGGAAGCCAAGGCAGGTCAGAGGAGCAACTGAGTTAGCCCTTCCATCGGGCACAGTCCTGGACAGAGGTGCCATTGTACTTATCGCCGAATCCAGCGGCCATGCGATGCAGTCGGTCCGGTTTAGGCACAAATGTACCAGATTCAAACAACAGCAGCAGGTACCCTTCCTGACGCCAGCCTGCGCCAGCGACTTCGTGATATAATCCGCCGCGCGGGACTGGGTGGTCCTCCTGGAAATGGTATGGGTTCGAGCCCGGGCGTCAATCCCTATCTGCTCGACAAGATGATCTTCATATGTCTTCTTCGGTTACGGTACAATGCCGGTGGGCCGAATTGTTCTTCTCTCAGTGCATGTTCCATGTCTACTATTCTCCTGGAAAATGTTGTATAAGCAGTTGAACCGCTGCACACATGGGCTCTTCCTTGCGGTAAGAAGGCTGCCGCGGTCGATTGAAGCGTATGCGACCGTCCATAATCTCCTAGGAGACCAGCAATGGCACAGCAGCCATATCCGTATTCCCACGCATAAATGCCTAAGGACCCGTTAATTTAGCATGCCGGATAGATGCATTAAGCCACCCCACCAGGCCCCTCCCTTGTTTGAAGCTCCGAGAGTAAGCGCACAAGAGGGGTTCTCTGGTTGGTGACCACCATCTTGCATCCCAATTCCGTGACGCCTCGCTCTTTAGACTCCCAAATGCCCCGCACACTATTCATACGACCTTCCCAATTGATCCCGTCGACACCTCTTCGGCTAGCTCTGCCTCTGTTTCGAAGTTTTTCTTCAAAGCCCTCGTGCCATTCGTCTTCTCCTTCGCTTTTCGCAACTCGTCCTCTACCAAACTTCTCGCGGGCCTACATCACAGACTCGATACGCTCCCACCAAGCTCGCAAGATGGCTCCCCAACTCGATGGTTTCTTCCAGAAGGTCGACGGCCTGTCTGACCACTTCATCGACCGACTCCGCAGAGCCGTCGCTATCCCATCCATCTCTTCCGACGCCGCCCGCCGTCCGGATGTCGTCCGCATGGCCAACTGGCTCGCCGACGAGCTGGTTGCCCTCGGCGCCCAGGTCGAGCTCCGCCCCCTCGGCAAGCAGCCCGACATGCCAGAGCTCGACCTGCCCCCGGTAATCCTCTCGCGGTACGGTAGCGACAAGAACAAGCGAACGATCCTCGTCTACGGCCACTACGATGTCCAGCCCGCCGAGAAGAGCGACGGGTGGGCGACCGAGCCGTTCGACCTCACCGTCGATTCCGACGGCCGCATGTTCGGCCGAGGCTCCACCGACGACAAGGGGCCCGTCCTGGGCTGGCTCAACGCCATCGAGGCCCACCAGAAGGCCGGTGTCGACTTCCCCGTCAACCTGCTCATGTGCTTCGAGGGTATGGAGGAGTACGGCTCCGAGGGCCTGGATGAGCTCATCGAGGTCGAGGCCAAGAAGTTCTTCGCCGACGCCGAGGCGGTTTGCATCTCGGACAACTACTGGCTGGGCACGGAGAAGCCCTGCCTGACCTACGGGCTGCGCGGGTGCAACTACTACTCGGTTGAGATCTCGGGGCCTGGCCAGGACTTGCACAGCGGCGTCTTCGGAGGCACCGCGCAGGAGCCCATGACCGACCTCGTGCGCGTGCTGGGGACACTGGTCGATACTAACGGCAAGATCTTGATCCCCGGCATCAACGAGCAGGTCGCCCCCGTGACGGCCGAGGAGGAGGGTCTGTATTCCGACATCAGCTTCACCATGGAGACGCTCCACGAGTCGCTGGGGAGCAAGACGACCATCTTCGAAGAGAAGGAGCCGACCCTCATGGCGAGGTGGCGGTACCCCAGTCTGTCGGTGCACGGTGTCGAGGGCGCGTTCTCGGCCCCGGGGGCCAAGACGGTCATCCCGGCCAAGGTCATCGGCAAGTTCTCGATCCGCACCGTGCCGAACATGGAGATCGATGAGACAAACGAGTGCGTCTACAAGTACGTCAACGAGCAGTTCGCCAAGCTCGGGAGCAAGAATACTCTGAAGGTCTACGCCCAGCACACGGGTAAGTGGTGGGTTGCGAGCCCAAACCACTGGAACTTCACCGCAGCCGCCAAGGCCGTGGAGCGCGTGTGGGGGGTGAAGCCCGACTTCACCAGGGAAGGCGGCAGGTAAGCAAACCAACAACACCCAGCGAGAAGGGAGGCTCTCCCCAGCACGCACAGTGAAGCTAACCACAGATCGCACAGTATTCCCGTCACCCTCACGTTCGAGCAGGCCACCGGCAAGAACGTCCTTCTCCTGCCGATGGGCAGCTCCACGGACGGCGCTCACTCGATTAACGAGAAGCTGGACAAGCGAAACTACATCGAGGGCATTAAACTGCTTGGAGCATACCTCCATTATGTTTCGGAGGAGCCAAAGGTCTAAATAGTTGCCGGGCCTCACAATATCAAGGTAGATCAGCCCGTGGCAGCGGCTCCCCTGATGCTCAAGGCTACAGGGCGACGGGATTGGTGTCCGTTATAGGCACCGCTTTTACGGGACCTCGTGTAACTGAGAGTCAGGTTCCTGCTCAGCCAGTGATATAGCCATGCCCTAATATGATGGTCGCTTAGATTTGGTACATCGCGATATAAGGAGTGGCCTTAAAGGCGCCCAATGACTAAACCATTCCAGTCTGCCTGCCTTCATTACTAGTATATTGCCATACCTGCCTACATGAACCCTATTTAAGGGGGGTATTGTGGTGTCCCAATTTCCTGTTAGTCCGCCCAATATGATGCGCCCAATATTATGAATGCCATTATCAGGAATGACAATAATGATCCCCGGCCGCCAGCCGCGAGGCCTAAGTGAGAGGTCTGAATCCCAGCCCAGAGAAAAAGAAAAGAGAGAGAAAAAAAAGGGGAAAGTGGGAAGGGGGCAGGTGTCGCCTTGAAGTACCCAAGCATCCGTCTTAGGTCTCGAGAGGGCGCCTCAAACCACCCCTCTTTCTCAGGTTGGCAACCTTGCCCCGTCGTCTCTTGGCCACGACGGCAGGGTCCCACGTCCCGGCGAAGATATCCTCGCACTCCTGCTCATCCTCCGAGTCGAACACCACGACCCCACCATCATCATCACCGTCCTCTCCACCCTCGCTCCCACCCCCGCCCACCTGCTCCATCTCAACCTCCAACGAATCTGCCCTCCTCCTCCTCCGACCCGGCACCACCCCCTCAGCCGGTCCGTCCCCGTCCCCGTCCCCATCCTCGACGTCCTCCCAGTCCCGGCAGGCCACGACGCGCCGCGTCTCGAGGATGAACTTGCCGACCTTGTACTTCTGCGCCGCCTCCAGGGCGTCGACGTACTTCCATCCCAGGCGGGCGCCGCACACGGCGCAGCTGATGTCCGCCACGACGTGCATCCCCGTCGCCAGCGGGCGGCTCTCGGAGCGGCCGATGCGGATGTTGGCGAGCTCGGCCCCGGTGGTGGTGGTGGCGGGCGGGTGGTGGCCGGCGATGGTGAGGGCGGCGGCGGGAGGGGACACGAGGTAGGCGCGCCCGTGTCGGCCCGTGAAGCCCTTGCTGACCACCTGGGCGCCGAAGGCGAGGTCGGCGGAGCAGGTGCTGCAGCGCAGGGTGTCTGGGTGGGTGCGCGACAGGCGCCGGTGGTCGCGGCCAGCGGTCGGCAACGGCGGCGCCTTGGGTCGTAGGAACCTGCTCAGATCCCAGTCGGCGAGGAAGGCCGTGCCGGGGCTGTTCGGGCTGGTGGGGGAGGCGGGACTGGAGGAGGAGAGGGAGGAGGAGAGGGATGGGGGGCTGGAGTCGTGCGGGGGGCTGGAAGATATGGACGACGAGGTCCGCCGCCGACGGAAGGGGATGCTGAGGCTGGGGAGGAGGAAGGCCGGGAACAAAGGGCCGGAGGAGAGTTTGTTGGTGTTGGAACCGCGGTCGGCCATGGTGTATTACTGGTACCTTTTGCGGCAAGCAGCTAACAGCGGTGAGGAAAAGAAGCTGCGCGGGAGGATTTCAATATCGCACCCAAGGGGTTTGGAGTTGAAACGGGCTATTTCTTTGCACAAGTCACGCATGCCCACGCCCTACGCGCTTTTCTCATTACTCGCATGCGGTGACCCTCGCGGCTTCCGTTGACTTAACAGATGCCTCGGAGACGTCGGATCTGCTGAACTGCTGAACTGTGGCGATGGAGGGGCAATTACTCGGTTGGTTCCATTCGCCAGTGTCTCAGACCTTGGACCTGGGACCCTGGAATCTGGAGTCTGGAATCTGCAACATGAAATCTGGCAGCGAGCCAGAACACAGGGTGGAACACTGGAGGAAGACGGGGTGCCGAAATATAATAGTTATAATTGAGGACTTTTACCGCCTTTGCCGCAATGTCCAGCATCGGGAAGAGCATGTCGATCTGCTTGCACAAGCAAAGATCCCCGTGATGACATTTAGGCCGTCTGGTCGTCACGGCTATTTCGGAGCAGGCCGATCTCATGATCTCCCCCCATTCCCCGCCAAAACCTTTATCGATAAAGAAACCTGAGCGGGGCATCCCTGCATATTCAGAGTCTTTGGTGGGGACCGAATCAATCAATTAAGATCTGACTGCCTGACTAGGGTAACTGTAACCAACCGCCTAACCTTACTTCCGTACCACCGAACGACAAAGACAATGAAAGTTTAGGTAGTTAAATGGGCAATCCATATTTTGCGAGTTGAAAATTGCTAGGGGCCAAGCTTGGAGCAGCACCTCTGGATAGCTGCCTGCTCTTCAAGCTTACAAAGTGAGTCATGGGCAGTGGCAGCCATGTCACATTCCAAAAGCACACCGCCAACGCCCACGCCAACGCCAACGCCAAGCTCATTATGGAGCTGGGCTGCATCGGTTGCGATTCATGAACGGTGCAATGGTGCATCTCCTACTCCGACACAGTACGTCAACCCCTATTGATACGTTATCTTTCGATAGATACTACATCCTATGGTTATGTAGGTTATGATGGTACATATTTCCATACTTGCATAGTAAACCTCGGGCCCACCGGCAAAGGCAGAAGGAAAGTATAAACCATCACAACCAATTCATGCCCTAGCAATTTCACCACAAGGCTTATGCATAGGTAGTACTTCCGCGGCTAGATGATGCTTTTTGTGTAACTTTGGTCGCAAGAAAGCTACCTTACTGTATACTATGTACATTAGAAATGGAAGGGGCGGCTTCCGGCGGTCTCAACTCTCAAGTGCCGCACATCCCGCCTGTAAGGATCCGAGACCGGCCACGTGATAACCCCCACTCCACCGAAGGTTCGCTATTCTTCTTGGCTGGCCTTGGCTGGCCACGAACTCAACTTGGGAGACTTCGCACCAGAATTCCATTTCAACCTCCTGATCCTTCCAACCGCTTCCATTCTCAAGATCATCAAATCGACGCCGACCATCAATCGCCCGACAACAAATTCTTTTCTACCGCCCTCCAGAAAACGACAGCTGTTTAACCAAGCCCATTTTCACTTGCGAATTCCCCTCCAGGCGATTTT
Organism: Phialemonium atrogriseum; assembly: GCF_030411735.1. Lineage (NCBI taxonomy): Eukaryota > Fungi > Ascomycota > Sordariomycetes > Cephalothecales > Cephalothecaceae > Phialemonium > Phialemonium atrogriseum. The sequence goes on from NW_026848140.1 coordinate 145,439, forward strand.
GACCATTTGTCCCAGCACACCAAAAACCCTCACCGAACTTCACCCTAGTCGATCAAGGTGGCATCAATAGGCAGTCATGGCGCCAATGAAACAACACAATATCAATTACTCAAGTAATTATGGCGAGGGCGTTGTCCGTCAGGCCGATGTCCTTGCCAGCTGCTACCTCGTCAACTCCTCTGCCTCCCTGCAGGGGCTCCACTATTGCACTACGTCTCTTACAGGTAAGCTTCTCCCCTTCTCCCCCCCCCCCAACTCGATTGCCCTCCCCTTTGGAGAGACACTCGTTCCTATGAAAGCCCCCGCTGACGCTCTTCCGCAGGGGCCGAGTGGTATTCCTGAGGTCCCTTCAACGGGACTACCATCGCCGCCGTCAAGCCCCCCCCTCGCGGCCATCACCTCGACGAACCAGCTGGCGTTGACTCCAAAGACGAAGTCGCGCACCGACGGCAGCTGGGGCGGTCGCAATGGGAATGGCAGCCCTCGACCGCGCCGTCGAGGGGGGGCAACATCACGGATCAGGGAAGAATGTGAGAGATTCTTTTGCGAGACCCTGCGGGCCATGTTTCTTGGTGAGAGGAACTTGGCAGCGCACGGCGCCGTCCTGACGGATGTCATCAACTACAACAACTACCACAACCGCAACCACCACAACTACAACGGCACCGGTAACGATGCTGGTGGCATCATCGCGGCCGACGACCCGCTTACGCCGCCCGAGCACTTCCCCATCACGGATCAATCCCTGATGGCCTCACGGGCGGCCGGAGCGGATACCGGCAACGTTTCCGCCTGGTTGGAGGTATACGACTACGCTGGCGGGACTAGCTTCCGGGCTTTCGTGTCTGAGGATACGGAAATCAAGAGTCTATTCGTCTTTTTCGATGCTGGCGTTCTCGGAAGGGACTTGAAGCAAGCGTGAGTAGAATCCATCCGATCGCCCCCCCCTTTGCAATCTTTGCTGACAAGTCACTCACAGTCTCGTCGCTCTAATCGAACTTGCCGAAGGACCACTTGACTGTTCCCACATGGTCATCTGCCTTGATCGGTCCTTCCCTGACGAGGAGCTGAAGGCAATGATGAAGGGCCTGCAATGGGCCGGATTCTCGCTTACAACTCTTGATCACTGGACCGGTGGCATGGACATCATAAGTAATCAGTGGCTGTTCATGGGCATGGAAGTCTAAGGGATCAGTTATCCAGGGCGAATGAATGAATTATTTGATGGAGTTCTCGGGGGTTCGGTGTCGTTCTGCGAAATTGCATTTCATATTTGGGTGGCCGCGTATTGCCCTTTTCAGATTTGCTCCTTTTAGCTCTGCTCCTTCTTCTTCTTCTTCCGGTCGTAACAACGCACCACGTCTAGCAAATTGAATCTTGGTTTCACAGTCAAATTTCTTGTTTTTACCATAGGTATCATAGCAAGTCTCTGGAGAAGAAAATCTATCCACATTGAGGCTGCGCATTTTGCTGGTATCCGAGCAGTATTGTGCCAAGTACCCTCTTCATCAATCCAGTCAAGAGTCTTCCCGGCCAGTCCCAAGAACCCCCCTTCCCCTCGCCACGATCCCGACTACAAGTCCCCTTCGAACTGCCTCACAGTCAAGCCCTTGTCAGCCAGGTAATCCTTGACCTGCTTAACCGTGTACTCGCCCCTGTGGAACATGCCGGCGCCCAGCGCCGCGTCGGTGGTGGTCTTCTCAAAGACCTCTTGGAAGTGGCCCGGGTGGCCGGCGCCGCTGCTCGCGATGACGGGTATCCTGACGGCGCGCTTGACCTGAGCGATCAGCTCCAGGTCGAAACCGCTGTTCGTGCCGTCCTTATCGATGCAGTTCAGGAGAATCTCGCCGGCGCCCATGGCCTCGACCGCCTGCGCGAGCTCCACCACGTCTAGGTCCCGCGTCTCGCGCCCGCCCTTGATCGTGCACGCGTACCAGCAGTACTCGTCGCCCCTGGGGCCCGGGTGCGCGGTGCGCAGGGTCGCGTGCCGCGTCGCGTCCGCCTTGGGCACGTAGACGCGCTTCGGGTCGACGCTGACCACGACGGCCTGGTTGCCGTACGCCTTGCTGATCTGCTCGATGGCCGTGTTGCCGAACAGCGACTTGCCAGCGGCGTAGTACTCCTCGGCGGCGAGCACGGCGTCGCTGCCGACCGACACCTTGTCGGCGCCCGACTTGAAGTACATGGTCGCGATCTCCAGGGCCGACACCTTGGTGCCGTCCATGTCGAGCGTGTCCCTGATGCCGCCGCCGACGGTCAGGGGCACGAAGACGGTCTCCGAGGTCTGGCGCAGGATCTCCAGCATGGGCAGGTCGGCCAGCGGGCAGTCGCGGAAGCTCGTGATGTTGAGGAAGGTCACCTCGTCGGCGCCCTGCTCGTAGTACCGCCTCGCCAGCTCGACCGGCTTGCCCAGGTTGCGGACGCCGCGGTCCGCCGATTTCTCCCGCACGTCGTACTGGTCGCCCTTGGTCACCACCAGGTCGCCCTTGTCGTTAGTCCGCACGTCCAGACACGCGATCACCCGCCTCGTCAGGCCGTCGGGGCCGCCTTCGCCCGCCACGCCGCCGTCATTCGCCGCCGCCGCCGCCGCGTCAGACGTCGGGGGGTGCGCGCCCAGCGCCGTAGCGCCTGACCCCGTCAGGAAAGCGCGGAGCACCCGCAGACCCGCCACGCCGCTCTTCTCGGGGTGGAACTGGGTCGCGACAACGTTGCCGCGCGCCACGGCCCCGACAAAGGTCTCCCCGCCGTAGGTGGCCGTCGCGACGGCCCAGCCCAGCCCCTCCAGCTCGCCTTGCCTGTACGGGAATTTGTACGAGTGCACGTAGTAGTACTTGGAGCCCGGGCGGAGGTCGTACAGCGTCGGGTTCGTCGGGCAGCTGGCGTTGTTCCAGCCGATGTGCGGTACCGACTTGGAGGCGTCGTCGAAGCGGTCGAGCGTGCCGGGGATGACGCCCAGGCCGGGGCAGTCGGCGTCCTCGGAGGAGCCGGAGAAGAGGGCCTGGAGCCCCACGCAGATGCCCATGAATGGCTTGCCGGCGTCGATGTGCGCCTGCAAAGCGGGCACGTACCCCGCCGAGGCGAGTTGGGAGAGGCAGTGGCCAAAGTGGCCCACGCCGGGGAGAATCAGTTTCTGAGATGGACGCCGTGTCAGTATATACCGCTGCTGAACTCGAGACAACGGGCAGCGGGGAAATAAGTGCTGTACCTCCGCATTTGCGACCTCTTCGGGTGTGCGAACCCACTCGACCTCAAAGCCTAGCTTCTCGATGGCATTCACCAGGCTGCGCACATTGCCGGCGACATAGTCGAGCAGGTGGACTTTCGGCATCCTTGAACCAGTCTTTGAACCCGTCTTTCAGAGGAGGTATGAAGGAATGAATCGAAGGGGAAATTCAGGAAGTCGCAGCACCGTGACTGTGACTATGACCTCGGTGATCTTGATCTTGACCGTGACCGTGGTCGAGACAGGATATCAGATCACACTCGGGAAAGTGAGTCAAATCCAAGGGTCTATAAAATGTTGCCAATGGCGGGGCACTAGAACCCCGCCGTTGTATGTAAGGTACTTCCGTACCCCTGCCGTCAATCCTACATTTTTGCCGCACTTGACCGCTATATTTCCCTTGGCTACCATCATGCCATGAATTGAGTTACCCAGCCCTGCATCCCGTCCCAATCAACAAGACTGGAATAGAAGTATTTACTTACATTTTAAAGTCGGCGAGCCACTGCCCACAATGGCGACTCCAGCGACTTATATCACAAAATCCATCCAGGCCGAGGATGAGGACGAGTGGGAATATGAGTACTCGGCCACGGAAACCGAGGCTAGAACCCTTACCTTCACAATGCCTTCATGCAGGCGCCCAACTAACCATTTTTACCATTTAAACAGACCTACTATCTCACTCTTGACTTGCCAGTCCGAGATTTCAATAAAAATAGGGATGAAATAGTTCATAATACCCGCGGCGGGTATCGTGTGTGGTTCAATCCGAATTTCAATGGACCAGATGACGAGGAGACGGGCCGCCCCTTGGACCAGGATGAATTTGACGCCAACAACGCCGAGAACGACACAGAACATGGAGGGCTCAACGATGGCGACGATGATGACGAGTCGACCATGGGGGGTGGAAGGCCGAATCGTCTACTACAAGAGAAACGAGCGGCCTCGGGTGAAGCACAAGAGCCAGGGGATTCCTCCACGATCGAGCCTGAACAGATCCAGATCTTGGGGCTACACTCGAAACATCCTCTCATCTCGTACCGTGGCACGATACTTCGCGGTTCATGGGCCGAAAATATTGGCACGGAGATGATATTTGCATCCCATGACCCTCAAGGCAGCCTTCCCGTGCTTCGTCACCTCTCTGAGGATCTGGACCTCATCGCAGCATCTAGTGCGCGAGTCAACTTCAACCACGTCGAGTTGAAACCAAATCAGGAGGAACAGTCTACGGGGGCCGAAGATAAAATTGGACGGTATCAACAGAACGGCGGTGTTTACATTCACGTCCACAGCGATAAATTCGGAACACGGCGGCCACAGGCCGACTTCCTGGAAGACCTGACGACGCTGAAGCGCAAACGAGGCGAGCCGGACGATGTGACAATAATGCCCCAGGACACGCCCCACAACCAGCTCCTAGAAGAGGATGCCGATGAGGAAATATATCGGAACAAACTGGAAAAGGACCGAGTACGGCGCCTGCACCAGAAGAAGCTTGATGCTGGAGAGCAGGCCCCAGGTGATGGAGAAAACGGCCCAACAACGCCACAACGCGGTCGCCGACGCAGGGGTAAACGCTCTCGCTGGGGATAGGAGACAAAGAAGACCGAGTCCAAATCTACGCCCTCAAAATAGAACGAATCGCCGGGCCTGGTTCCCAGGAGCCGGGAGCCGGAGGTCAGGTGGCGATTCTGAATCGAGCAGCGGCAATGGCTAAATGAGGGATACAAGTCTCTTTCACTAAAGACTACCACTACCTGCCTACCTAACCTACCTACCTAATCGATCCCCCCTTTACCCCTCCAGGAAGGCGTGCTTCGTCGCAGAGTTGCAGTTGGTCCAGGTGAAATTCGCAAACATGCGCAAACATGCACCTGGAGAGTGTCGAGACTCGACAACGAAGGTGAGGTCTGCAGAACGCGATCACCCCGTCACCCCTCGATTTTTTATTATGGACAGAGGCTGACGTTGACCTAGCAAACGTCATTAAGATGAAAAACCCAGATACCAATGTTGTCTCTCATGTGGCCTCTCTCCGACTCTTTACTGGATTCCTTGGTTTCATGCCCCGGCAGTCAGCTGCCACTTTCTAAGGCTTGTCCAATGACCGGTTCCGGGCTGAGACCGTGCACACTCCACGCTAGGTACATACCTGCTTAGCGGTACATCCGTACACCAAAGTATATGAGGTCAACGGTACCTTGGGCCATTAGTCATGTAATGCCGGTGGAGGGGTAAAGTGTACACGCTACGGCTAGAATGGGCCAGAGTAGCCCCGCTCAAAGGCCTTCTCAGTGGCTCGTCCTGTGATCCTTGGCTGATCTTTTCCATTAAAAGTTGCGACACCGCGACCAACACATACCCTCTGTGACATGGCAGGCTTTTCTCCGTCCGCGTCCGTCGTTGACAACTACACCACCGTTACACCAACATAAACCCTCGCGATCCGGAGTCACGGTCGTTCAAGCTCGCCAATGCCTTTGCCGCTCTTGAGTCAAGCCCGACTTACCTACTACCTCTTCTTCGGCTACCTCGGATACCCATTCTCTCTTTCAGAATAGCGAACGGAGCGGGCTCATCGCTTCCGAAACTCCGGCCCAATGCACCACCTCCAAAAGCTGATCATCGTCGTTCTCTTCCTCTCCACCACCGTCGTCTTAGTTCTCTCGAAATTACCACGATTCCTCGACCCGACTCCGCCGAGCTCGGAGGACCGCCTCCGCGACAAGCGCTGGGTCAGCTCGTCTCCGTACTGGATCGATCGCCAGACCTGTCGGTGGCTCACTCTATGCGGCATCCATCATCTCCGGTCGGACCCGGCCACGCACCCCTCGCATAGCCGCAAGAACGAGACGGGCGAGTTGGGGCGACTTGATTTGCGAAGGCGTTCACATTGGAGCCAAGGTGGCGAGACCGAGACTCTTGCCAGGCCGAATGCTGCAATTTGGGGGTCCGCGAGGCGGCGCAAGGAAGGAGACCCGGACCACCGGGACGCGAACGATCTCAAAGAAGTCCCCGACTACGTTCTCAAATATGCGCCGCTGATCCATCTGCACTCGGAGGAGTACTTCTTCCCCTCGGATATCGCGGATCATGTCGAACACATGGTGCCGTATGCCAACGGCATGCCGCTGAACCTCTCCAAACCCGTGAGCCTCGACGAGTTGCAAGATCTCGACGCACACCCTTTACCGATATATCTTACGAGCGAGGAAGATGTCGAGGATCGGCCAGAGTGGCTCCACAGCGAGGCTGGAATGCCAAGACCGTTTGTCGGCGATGGAGAAGGTGGTGGAGATGACGGCGGGCCGGATCGCCCCCGTAGTGGAGACCAGTACAGGGGATCCGGCCCACCAAGACACGGCACAACGTGGTGGGATGTCGACAAAGACCATCCACTCCACCATATCACAGAGCCTCGAAAGGGATCCGGAAGCCGGCGTGGCGATCGAGGGCCGCGCATCGGCCCCCGAAATCAGCAGCCCCTCGCGTCGCCGTCGCCCATGTACAAGCCGGATTCTAGCGGGTACTCGGACGCCCCGGCCGTGCTTGTCCTCGTCGACAAGGGCTCGGGGATCCTCGACGCCTTCTGGTACGCTACGCTTTGCTCATTTTAAATTAGATCGTGCTGGAATTAGCTAACAACATATATTAGGTTCTTCTTCTACAGCTACAACCTCGGGCAGACGGTGCTCAGCGTCCGGTTCGGCAACCATGTCGGGGACTGGGAGCACTGCATGGTGCGGTTCGAGAACGGCATCCCGCGGGCGTTGTTCATGAGCGAGCACGCGGGCGGGCAGGCGTACGCCTGGAACGCGCTGGAGAAGTACCGGGTGACGAGGACGAAGACGACGCATGGGGGCTCCGACGACGGTGAGGAAGAGACGGTCGACAGGCCGGTCATCTACTCAGCCATCGGCAGCCACGCCATGTACGCGGTGCCGGGGAACCACCCGTACGTCCTCCCGTTCGGGATGCTGAAGGACGTGACGGACCGCGGACCGCTCTGGGACCCGGCCAAGAACACGTACGCCTACTTTTACGACTACGAGGCCGACCGCGAGGCCGACGGGAGGGCCTACATGGAGGGCGGCGGCATCGACGCGAACCAGACGAGTCTCGTCCCGGCGGCGTCGAACCCGGACGCGCCGACGTCGTGGTTCCACTTCGGGGGCCCGTGGGGCGACGAGCTCTACGCGCTCAGCGACATGCGGCAGTGGAGGCTGTTCGGGCAGTACCACTACATTACGGGCCCGCAGGGGCCCAAATTCAAGAACCTGGGCAGGCGGAATGTGTGCCAGACGGAGCACTGCACGATACTGTACAACATCGAGGACGGGAAGAAGGCGGTGTGGTACGGGTGAAGGCAAGGGGCTTATTAGCTAGCTGGGTGGCCTGGCTGGCTGGCTCTCTTTTGCGCGGAATTCGGACAGATACCCTTAGACCAGACTCGACATAGAATACCCAATTTGCTCGTTCTTTTCAAGTGTCACCTTGCCGTTCGGTATTGCCGTTGAGTATTGCCGTCTCACCATTGGCTTTTCCGGGGGGCGGGGTTTGGTTATCTAGATAACCCCCCATGTCCTAGCATGAGGGCCTCCTCGGACAGCAAGCATTCTAGCCACTCATACGGAGATGCAGCTCCCACGACAACTCTCGCTGGCCTTAACCTCGGCCTGGGTTGGGTTAGCATGGAAGGCCAGGGAGAGTCAAGTACCGACCTCCGCATGGGGAATGCACTCTATGCGTACTGGTGTATGTCGCATGGTATCCGGCTACCAGGTTAACCTCCTTGGTGTCATCATCAGTCAAACCAATCAGCAGCAACTGATATCGGCGTCCTTGCAGGAAGTGGTCCTGCGCGGAAGGGATGGTGCGACGGCGAATTGACATCATTGAACAGATGCCGCCCGCAGCGCTGCAACGCTAGTTATCTAACCTGGTCCTGGTCGCCGCGGGGAAGGTCGAGTCGGGAAGGGAATTGCCCTATCAAGGCTCTTCAAGATGCGCAACCCCCTGCTACGACCAACGGGCATTTACCTTGATCGGTGATTTACCTGCTGCGTCACATCGTGGCAACAAAACCTCTTAGCAGTGCTGTGCATAGGAGGGAAACAATTGCCGTCCACCGATCCCGAGCAACCAGGGATGGAGCCCCAAGGCCTTGAAGCTCAGGCTTTCTCTGGCAATATGGCAAGTATCGTTATTATATGCCAGTCGGATCCAGATGCTGGGAGACCTTCCATTCGTCATCCATTCGTCCTCCATCTGTCCTCTATCCCCAAGGTTCATCTGCATCCCAACAACACCGTGTTTGCCCTACTCAAGGAGTCTTACGTACAGGACAAGCATTGGTTCGACAGCCTCACCACCCTTCCGGGCCGACTGACTGAGAAAGATCATCCACGATGGACGAAAACCTGGACGAAGGGACAATACACGAGCTCGAGGATGTGCTGCACACCAAGATCTATCCGGGGACGGAGATCATGAAAGATGTCGGCAGTCACCACTTTGTCAAGGCCGGAGGGCGCAGCCGAAACGTGCTCATCCCCCAGCCATCCGACGACCCCAGGGACCCTCTGAACTGGTCTCCCCTCTGGAAGAACCTGACCATCTTCTGCGCCACGGCCCTCTCCTTCAGCCTGAACCTGGGCCCTCTGGCCTTGGCCCCGATGTTCGAGGCCTACGTCCAGGAGTGGAACAGGAGCCTGGCCGACGTCGTCCAGTTCACCGGCGTGGCCATTCTCTGCCTGGGCTTCAGCAACTTCATCTGGGTCCCCGTCATGGTCTGTTTCGGCCGCCGTCCGGTCGCCATCTTCTCGACTCTCATCTGCATTGGCTCTTCCTTCTGGAGGACCTACGCCACGAGCTACAACTCCTTCATGGGCGCCTGCATCCTGAACGGCCTGGCAGCAGGGCCGTGCGAGACTCTGATGCCGCAGGTCATAGCCGACGTCATCTTCCTCCACGACCGGGGCAAGTACCAGACCCTATACTTCTCCATGTACTTCATCTCGCTCATGGTCGGGCCCATCATCTCCGGCGCCATGTCTGAGCATCTGAGCTGGCGGGGCTTCTGGTGGTTCAACACGGGCCTCCTGCTGTTCACCCTCGTCGTCAACATCTTCCTCTTCCCCGAAACACGGTATCGGCGAGCGGTCGAGCCGTCGGGGGAGAAGGACGCTCCACCAAACGGCAACGCCGCTGCCGGGGCCGGAATCATCGACAACGACCTCGACAATAAGATCGAGCGCAGCAACGGCGCAACCCACACCGAAGGCTTGCCTCCAGCCACCACCACCAACACCACCACCCTCAGCAACAATAACAACACCAATATAAACGGCAACAGCAACGCCGACGACGCCGACCTCGCACCGCAGATGACGCACCACGACCCCTTCTTGGGGTGTGGCTCGCCGTCCAAGAAGCAGTTCCTGCCCTTCCAGCGGTTCGAGGGCAACCTCCTCCGCGAGCTCTGGCTGCCCCTATACCTGCACGCCTTCCCGATCGTCGAGTTCGCCGCCTTCGTCGTCTCTTGGTCCGCCTCGGGCTTCCTGGTCGTCAACCTGTCGCAGTCGCAGGCCTTCGGGGCCCCTCCCTACAGCTTCAGCCCCCAGACCATCGGCCTGTTCAACCTGGCCGTCCTGGTCGGCGGCATCGTCGGCCTCGTCACCTGCGGGCCCCTGTCCGACTGGGTGGCCGCGCACCTGACGGCGCGCAACGGCGGCGTCCGCGAGCCCGAGATGAGGCTCGTCGCCATGGTGCCGTACGTCCTGGTCATGGTCCTCGGGAGCGTCGTCACCGCCGTCGGGTACGACTACCACTGGCCGTGGCAGGCCATCGTCATCATCGGCTACGGCTGCCTGGGCATGCAGGTGTCGGCCCTGCCGTCCATTGCGAGCACGTACGCCATCGATAGCTACAAGCCCGTGACGGGGTCCATGTTCGTCACCATCACCATCAACAAGAACCTGTGGGGATATGGAGTCAGGTCAGTCGCCGAGATATTTCTTCCCCTTAAATCTGTTTCGACTTTGCTCTAACATGATCGACCTTGCAGCAAGTTCCTCACTCCCTGGGCGGAGGAGAGCGGCTTCAGGCCGCCGATCCTGATGAACATGGCTCTGATCACGCTATTCTCCTCCTGTGGGATCATCTTTTGGTTTTGGGGGAAGAAGTTCAGGGGCATTACTTCCAAGTCGTTTGTGCACAAGTTGTGAAACCATACCCTGTAGAAGAGTTTACCACGCCAGGTTTTAAGCTCCGGCTTCTCTTTCTTTCAATAATGGCAATAATCTGGACTCTCCTGAAATGTCTGTGTAGTTGTCTTGGCTTCCGACTTTCTGATTTCTCCTGCGTGCGCCTAGGGGTCTAACTGTCGGTTTGGAGGTTAGGTGACCAGTTCTGTCTAGGTTCCAGGTTCCGTATGCCAGGGTAATCCTAAAGCCTTGTTCGGTTCAGCTAATTTAACATCAGGCAATTGCAGCATGTCACATAGCATCAACTGATTTCTTTTAGACTAGTTCAGAACCAACAGGTCCATGATTTGACTCATCTGTTGCTTGTTCTATGCCATTGATGCATTCTACGTAGAGTTGGCAAGAGACCAACCCCAACCCCAACCCCCCCCGCCTCCTTCCCTCCCTCCCTCCCTCCCTCCCATAACGCCTCTAAGAAAGGAAAAAACGACTAACCCCCAAAGGCGGGGTTAACTCCCAGAAAATTCGAGGCTTGGATGAGAGCAAAGATCCTCTCGAGGAGTTGGAAGTCAGCCAAGTTCTCCGGGATCCCGGCCCCATTGAGCGTCCAGTAGTCTAGCGAATACGCCCACTGCTTGTCCACAACCAACCGCCCCGTTTGACTTAGGTTAATATGCGTCTGACCTGTTAGAGCTGCCTGGGGTATCATTTTAACGCGAGGGTCTAGCTGCCAGCGTTCGGCTTTGAAGTGATCCCGGAATTATATCGGGTTCTGTCCCGGCATTGTTGGATCCCACACAAACGGCATCCATTTTAGGCCGATGGCCAGGATGAAATAAACCTTGCGCGGCGAGTACGATATAGCTAGTCGGTGTGTTGCCTCGAACATCAGGTTCTTCCATTCGAACGGGGAATTGTGAATCGGAGCCTTGCACTCGATCCAGAGCACGTCTCGCTCTGTGGCCAACGGGGCTATGCCTTGCTGTGGCTGGATGTTATGGTGCCGGACTGTGACAACATCAGGGCGAACTTGGGGCAGATGCTCATCGTCGTCCTGGCCTTGCGCCCCAACTGGGCGCCGGTACGGCTCGCGTACGACCGAGTACCGGTCGCCAAGGAGCACGACAGATTGAGTGGGAAGGTATACGCGAGGAATCTCTTCCCAGGCATGCCAGATGACACCCTCTTTGTTGTAGTTCTCGCCCTTATGGAATATAGTGGCAATCTTATTCGAAGAAACTTCGTCGAGGTTCCAGAAGTGACGGCTTTGGACATAATTAGTTAGTATGAGAGTGTAGAGAGGAACTAGGTTCCAATAATAGGCTTAACTTACTTTACAGCCATCTTGAGGGTGTTTGCTTGGCTTTGGTTTTGGCTGTAATCTTGTAGATGCTTGAATAGGATTTACTAGAAGACCTGGTATAACCAAGAGATTAGAGTTGACCAGGAGCAAGCAGAGAGGAGGTTAGGAGCTTACTGAAAAATCCTGCATCGATATCAAAAGAAGGCCTTAGGTGACTGGATTTAAGAAGACCTAGTATAGCCAAAAGATTAGATATGACTGGGAGAAGGCATAGAAAGGGTTGAGGGTTTACTAGAAGACTTGGTATGGCTGAGCAACCAGATCTGGCGGAGAAATGGCAGAGTAGGAAGCGGTTGGAGGTCAGTCTTATATAGTTGAGAAGTTTGAAAAGGAATTCACTTCCCTCCCATTCACTACTATTTCGAAGGCTAACAGCTACAGGAATTGCCACATGTACACTGCAGGGAAAATAATAGCCTGAGATATAAGTGACACAGTGACGACTGCTATGCTATCGTTAAATTAGTCACAATTCCTAGCTCGCCGCCTACCTTCCTTCCTTTCTTTTTTTTACTGTTGAATAGACCGTATTATCTTCAGATTCTTCTACTAGCCTGTAAGGCCCTAGGACTTGCTCCTGTGACAGCCCGTGACATTATTCAACAGTCCCCTTGGCTTAGGTAGGTAACCTAGCTTCTTCCTTCCTAAATCCACAGATTCCTTTAGTCAGCATACAACAGGCCAGCCATGCCGAGCAAGTAGAAGAGGTACAAGGAGCCGGCGACCTTACTACTGTGCTGTGAGCCTGCCTGGGCATACGACACTGGGCTACTGACCGGAACTCCCGAAACGGCCTTGGCAAGCCATACTAATCGCCATCCCGAATTTTCCCCCTCCTTCCTAACCCTCGCGACCAGCCTATAATGGCTACGGTTAAGCAATTACAGGCTCTAGAAGCCTCTTTCGTAACGACAATTCAGAACCTTTGCAACGAAATCAAGCACCTCCGACTAAGTCGAGCCCTCCTCTTCTTCCTGATCCCTCGATCAAAGCTAGTCCTCCAAGATCCTGAGAAATCCAACAGCACGACCTACGGTTGGGATACGTGGCAGCCATAGATCGCAGCCAAGTTACAAATCGACACTTCTGCGATTGGCTCTGAAGAAGCTCAATTCTAATACGTCTATAGCAATCTTATATCGCATTGTACCGCCCAAATTCAAGAGAAGAAGGTTGTTTTTGTTATTGTTGTAGCTGACCCCGAGCTGCTTCCAAATACAGAAAGAAACGGAGTCCAGCCATATGTCTGTCAGGGGTACAAGTCCAGAGTGAGGAACGAAGAGGGAAGAGTGATAGGCGATAGTTCACCGGTCGGTCACAGGTAGGGTGCAGTGAGGGGCTGCGGTGTTAATCTCTCTTGTCGTCCAGATCGAAGACAGGCCTAACGCTAGCCTGCCTCTTCCTTCCAGGGAGAAAGGAGCTGTCTGTCTATATGTAGGAAGACATGTCGGGTAGGTAGCCGGGCTGTTCATTCCCCCGGAAGAATCTAGGTCCGTACAGGTGTGTCACCAGTCCTGACGGGACCTGCCAGTATCCTCCGTGCCCATGACAATGTCACATGATATTGTGGTAGCCCCTCACTGCTGCTTTGCCTATGTATGTTTCAACTCTTCTCAAGCAAGAAACCTCTACCTACCTATTATCGTCCTTGAACCACACCATATTTTTAAACTTCCAAATCTCAAATATACCTGGATCATACTTCGAAAATGCCAGTATTAGCTGTCCAGGGCTTCAGGATGCTGCGTAACGACCTGAGCAAATTCCTTGTGCGCAATGGGCTGTCAAACGTTTGGGACACAGATGCAGAACCTCTGGTAGCGAATGATGATGGGGTTTCTGCAGAGGAAGAAGAGGAGATTATAACAGTATTCAGACAAAAGGGTATAGACTGCAATCTTAAAATTGTACTACCCTGGCCTAACGTCGACTGGGATTTTGACCCTTCGATATGGGTCTTTGTTTGCTTTTACTGGGTCTACCTTCTTTCTAATAAGAGGATTGATAACGAACTGGACGAGCCAGTCCCTGCGTCTTTTATGCATCTCCGTCAGATGCTCCAGGTCCAATCGCCTATCTGCCAGTACCTCTTGAATACCAATAAACCAACAACTTGGAAGTTTGAAGGGCTAGCTAAGGAGCTAAATAAGGTAAGTAACTCGTTCTTCAAAATAATGTTTTTGTTCTAGACTAATATACAATGCAGATTCCGGTTACTTGCGATAAGTGCGATCTAATATTTACTACCGACGACAACCCTGGAGATTCTCCGCGCCAAGCAAGGTATCAGCACCGGGCTAAACTCCACGGCAGAGGGGGATGTTGGCCACTTCCTGACAACTTTTGAAGGAGGCTGTTACATTCATTACTTGTGAAGGCATCGCCAACCCTTCCCTAGTGTATCGGACTTGGGCCATCTTTCATTCAGGAGTTACATCATGAGTTTCACTTGTATTTTAGTACTGGAACTGATAGCTGGAGAGAGGAGATCTCTTCCCTCTGATAAGAATCAGTCTCTGACTGAATAAGGATACACCTACGATTCCCTGGCGAACCACCCGTGACTTCCTGTTGATTACCTTGCAGGGCCATCTTGCCTGACATACAACCGCGTACAAGGATGTTAAGAGGCGATGGATTAAACGGACCATGGACTCCAACATCCTCCGGGCGTGTCGCCCCATCGCTAAGCGATGTGAATATGTATCTCAAGCAACGCCTCGTTGCTAGACAGGCTCAAGTCGGGCCCGAGGATGGTATGCCAGTTTTCGAGAGCCCGTTTCACACCAAAGCGGCTCTGCTGGCAGCCTGTGTCCTTCGGCGAACCCCTCAGATTCGCCAAGGTCGCAGAATGTCATCGTGAATGACATAGTCCTCCAACCAGCGAATCATTCTCCGGCGGCTCAGCTACATCAAGAACAGCCTGCTCACAGGCATATCATGCGCCCTAAACGTCCTGGGCCATTACCGAGCGCCAACTTTGCGAATGATCATCAAGATGGGAGGCAAGGGTCGTGTTGGGGAGAGCTGGCGCCGTATTTCGCCCTGGGTTCCAAATCGGCCAATGGCCCATCGGGTCCGTGACAGATGCAACGAGGTCCTGGTAGCTCTCTACGCTTGGAGCGAAAGCCCTTCTGTTTCGGGAATAAATTGAGGGTCTAGGCTGCCTTGGTTTTATTTTTATTATTTTTATTTTTTAAAAACGAGGCTCCAGATTCGTTGGCCGAACAGTAGCTACATAGCCTCCAACTAATTGATTTGTGCTGTCACCCATTCGAACTCCCAAATGGTGGAGTCCACCTGATGGGGGCGCAGGGCTGCGGCCTCAAGTGAATACATTGGCTTGGACTACTGCACCCACTCCATCTGTCGATCGGGACTGGCCACTAAGAAAGTCACATTTGACATGATAAAAATGGTTTGGTCTCCGTCAGCATCGCCCAACTAGGCAGGCTTGATCCAGCCCTCTGCTGTGGTATAACCCAAGGGTGTATCCGTGATAGGTTCCACGTACATCTAGTGAGGCTCCGAGGCTGCGGTTCTTCTGTGGGACGAGTTGCCCGGTTTGTATCAGGATGCGCGAGGTGGTGGAGGGTCGGTAGGTGACGGGGCAAAGGCCTAAACTTCTGTAGAGCCTCGGCCGGTCCGGTCAACTCGATACTGCAGAGCCTGATATACGCCGCGAAACCTCTTTCTTCCACGTTTGAATTCCCACCAAGCTCAAGCTCATTAGACCCATCAGTTGGCCTAATCTCTCCAGGTTGCTTGTCCTTCAAGACAGACCACTCCAAGATTTCATCTTCCCAAACGGGCCCCTGGAGTCACAAAGAGCACCTTCACCAAACCCACAAACCTCCCAAACAAATCCCTTTCTTCACCCCCATCCCACAAACTCCACCACCGAGCTCCCGTCCCAAGCGATGCCATCACGCTACTACTACGACGAAGCCGACGACCTCTCCATCCCCCGTCGCCCAGTCCCGCACCCTCCTCCCCGCCGCCACCCCCGCCGCCAGCCACATGCGCACCCAGACATCAGGATCGCAACAGACCCAGACATCAGGCTCGCAACAACGATAACAACAGCAGCGGACGCCCCCCACCCAGACGCCGAGCGCATCTACGACTACATAGCGCGGCACCTCGTCCCCGCCATGCTGGCCGCCCGCCCCGAGCGGCCGCTGCAGCTGGTCCTCAACCTCGGCGGCGGCGCCCTGCAGCTCGGGTCGCGGTGGGAGGGCCTGGCCGCCACGGCGGCTGCTGCGCGGGAGGACGTGGCGGCCAACATGCCCGGCTGGGACCAGGACCGGGACCGGGGCTGGGATTGGGGTCGGGGGTTGTCGGCGGGGGCCCGGACGCCTGGGAGGAGGAGGGTGGGGTACTGCCGTGGGTGCCAGAGGAGGCAGCTTGTTGGGCTGGAGGGGTATTGCCCGGACTGCGACCCCGGGATCGGGGAGAGGGGTGGTGGCGGGGGTGGTGGTGGTGGTGTCTGGTTG
Organism: Phialemonium atrogriseum; assembly: GCF_030411735.1. Lineage (NCBI taxonomy): Eukaryota > Fungi > Ascomycota > Sordariomycetes > Cephalothecales > Cephalothecaceae > Phialemonium > Phialemonium atrogriseum. Next base: position 161,735 of record NW_026848140.1, read on the forward strand.
GACGGGGTGCGCCATGTGTCGACGCGGGAGCCGTGGGTGAGGAGGGAGGCGAGGGATCCGAGGACTGGGAGGGGCCGATACTCGGGATATTGGAGTGACTCCGAGGCCGGGGGAGCTGGATACGCCAGCGGCGCCTGGTAAGGAATCTAAGGGCAAGGCCTGTTCCTTATTTTACCTTGTTTCATGGTTTCATCTGTGAGGATATGAGAGATGCCGACTACCGTACCTCTGTACTGTCACCTTTAACTGCCATGAGGAGGATTGACGTCTTGAGATGTATCTGTAAATCTGGAATTTGACCCCCTTGAGATTGACTGCCTAGCTTCGTAGAATAATCAAGCGCAATGAAACAAGAGATAGAAATGGAGAGAAAAGACTAACGTCTCGATATGCAACCGAGGCTCATTATTATTGCAGTTCATGCAGAAACACGAGGGACGGATTATACCAGGTAAAACGCCATGCCCTTTCAATGGGACCCGCCAATCTGGGTGGGTGGGGCATCATCAGAGGAGCCTCGGCTCGTTCACTCCCTCGCGTGTCAACTCCTGCCCATACGCGAAGTTTTTAATGGGAGGACCATTGTGGGCGCAGGAGTCAGTCTCCATCGTTCCCTGACACAGCTTCCCTTCCTCCCTGACCAAGTCATTCATTTCTACCGTTCTTCCTGGTCTTTTAGGTGAGAGAACCCTCTTGCGCCGCAAGCCCAAACCAAATCTACACCCAGGCGAAAAGACACCCTGCCGCCCACCATGGCTTCCGTCTCGACGCTCTCGTTGTTTTTTCCCGTCTTTGTTCCGTCCATCGCCGCGGCGACAGCCTATCTAGGCCACCGGGCGCTCCGCGTCGACTGGCGCACACGGACGCGCGCCTTCCTGACTGGCCCCGGGCGGACGAGCCGCATCCTCCTGGCCCTCTTCATCCTGACCAACTGGAAAAGCATGCCCCTGGCATGGACGGTGAGCCACATCCCCTCTCCCTCTATGACATATCTCCCAAGGCCGGCCAGCTAAACCCCCCCCCGTTTCCATCTCCCAGACGCGCATCTTCCACGCCTTCCTCTACCACTTCATCCGCCCACGCGGCCCCCTGCCCCCCCGCGCCCTCTTCCACTACTCCATCACGACAAGCCGCACCTCCCCTCTGGAGACGGACTACAACTTCCACAAGTCCAACTCGACCTACTTCACCGACCTAGACGTCAGCCGCTCCCACCTAGTGACCCACCTCCTGGGCCCCGGCATGCCCCGCCTCTCCGCCAACGCCCGCACCCGCCTCGTCCCCGACCCGGCCTCCCCGACCGGCGAGCCCGTCAGGGGCGGCTTCGGCATCGGCCTCGGCGCCGTCTTCTGCTCCTTCCGCCGCGAGATCGCCGCCGCCCAGCCCTACGACATGTGGAGCCGCGTCCTCGCCTGGGACCGCAAGTGGCTGTACATCGTCACCCACTTCGTCGTCAGGGGGAAGGCGAGGCCCACGTCCTGGGACGGGAGGTCGGGCGGGCGCGTCAGGCCGGCCAAGGCTGGCGGTTCCGGTTTTGGTTCTTCGGGCGCGCCGGAGGAACAGGAGGGGGAGGACTTCTCAAAGTACGTCATCGCCACGGCGGTGAGCAAGTACGTCTTCAAGCTGGGCCGCCTCACCGTCCACCCCGCCATCCTGCTGCACGAGAACGGCCTGCTCCCCGAGCGGCCTGGCGCAGGTTGGAGGGGCGGCGACGCTGGCGTGGGTACGGCCGACGACTTGGGCGACGTGAGGGTCGACGGCGACGGCGAGTGGGACTGGAGGAGGATCGAGTTCGAGCGGAGGAGGGGCATGGAGCTCGCGGCGCATTTCGCGGCTTTGGACGGCACCAATAATCTGTTTGACGGCGGTGAAGACGGAGCTCTGGGCCATTTCCCTCTGGGTTAGAGGCGGTGGGACACTGACACTGCCAAGTCTTTTCGAAGCGCGCTAGAATTGTTGGTATTTAGATAGACATATAGACACTGCCAGCGGTTCACTCGATTAGGTCCGGATCTTGAGATACCTCGTAGGCGAGAGCATCTTAGGTGACTACCTGGCGTAGTAACGAATGGTGACGTTCGCAGTCACGAAACGCACCAGACGCAAAGAAAGGGGATCTCAGGGGTAGACAGTGATGAAGGCAAGATAGCCGATTTTGATCGATTTTCAATTTGAGTACCTATATGAGGCTATCTCCATAACAAGGAAGCATGTCTGTCTAACCTGGGTGTCCGTGGACAAACGAGCAGGAAACATATGGATCCAGGAGATCATCGGCCAGCATATTTCTAGATGATCCGGAAAATGAACAACCCCTCAACTTTCCCAGCAATTGTACGAAGACATGACGGCAAAGAACGGAGTGTTATGCTGGATCGTGTGCCCTGATATTGAAGCCATCTTACCAGGCGGAAGTGATGCCGGCACTTGGAGTGGTGCCCCAAGCCTCTTCACCACCACCAGCAGGAGCATCTGGGCCGAAGTCGCCACCGCCGAGGCCATTAGTGTCAGCCTCGAGAGTACCGCCATTCGTGTTGCCAAATCCTCCATTGTCATTGTCATCTTCCTCCTTGATGGGGTTGGGGCACTTGGACTTGAAATGGCCCACCTCCTGGCAGTTAGAGCACTTCACGCGAGTGACTTGTTTAGGCTGTCAGTAGAGGCTCATTACACCATGGGGCCACCTGGGGGACTCACTGTCACGAGGCTTGGGGCATTCCTTGTTCGTATGCCCGAACTCGTCGCAGTTACGGCACTGGACGTTGGCCATGTTCCGTGGCTCGGTGCAATCCTTCGAAAAATGGCCTTCCTCGCCACAGTTGCGGCAACCACGTGGCCCAGCCTTGGGACAATCCTTGGAGAAGTGGCCAACTAAATATGGTGTCAGTCATATATGGATCAACGTCTCCGAGGTCGACACTTACTCTCGTTGCACTTCCGACACTCAACACCTTCCGCTGAACGAGGCTCGGGGCCTGTGGGAATCCATGGTCAGTCAAGTTCCACAATGCAAGGGGCGGAATCTCTTTACAGTCGCTAGCCTTGTGGTCATCTTTGCTATGGAAGATGTTAGCGGTTACGAAACGACAGAACAGACAGAAGGGGTCGGTTCTTACCCGCAGTTCCGGCAACCGAACTTGTTGACACGCGGAACCGGGCCTTCAGAATGTTAGTCAGGTTACCAAATCCAGAGTTTGGGGCAGCGCTTACAGTCGCGGATACGGTGACCCTCGCCTTCGCAGTTGAAGCACTTGATAGCGACGACACCCTGGGGCTCTTGCTTCTCCTGTGGGCAACTCTTGGAGATATGGCCGAGCTCATCACAGTTGCGGCACTTGGGAATGCCAAGTTCAACAACTTCTCCGGCATCCTTGAGCCGTTCCATGTTCTCTTCGGCGCTCTGGGGCCAAACCTCGCGCTCACGAGGACGGGGTGGGTTCGGGCCGAAGCGGTAAGTAACGTTGTACTTCTTACCCAAGTTGCCCTGGAGGTCCATGTGGGTGAAAGTCGCCGCCAGGTGAGGCTTTTCAACGGCAATCAACCAGAGACCGACTTCCTGAGAGCGGAATGCCTCCTCCAGTTCGGCGAACGTGGTTTCCGGGGCGGCCTTCACATAGATTTGGACAGCCGCTTTGATGTCCTCGATGTCTTGTTCCTCGACGGCCGCCATGAGAAGCTCCCAGGCAGCCTCCAAGGTCATGTCGGGGTATTCGCTGCGATCAACCTTGCGGGCGTTCTCACACGCGGAAGCGGTATGGCCTTGGGAGAGATGTTGTCAGCTGCGAACCAAGGCATAAACTGGATTGGAAAGGTCTCACCATCTTTGCCACAATTCTTGCAGACGACCGGCAGCGGGCAATCCTTGCTCATATGTCCTTCCTCACTGCATCGATGGCAAGTTCCAGAAAAGACGCGCGGGTTCGGGCAATCAGCCTTGTTGTGGCTATTGCAAATGTGAGTGGTGCGAGAACCATGCAAGCTTTGCCATCGAGGAGAGACTTACCCAGGCTTGCCGCAGTTGAAGCAACCACCGTCGCCAGCACCACCATCGAGTTCGCCGGCTGGGGCAGATAGGCCGTCATTCCCCTCGTTATCACCGTTGGCGGCCTGAATGCCACCGTTCTCGCCCCCGGTCGAATCGGCAGACGCAATCTTGACACCACCATCATCACCCCAGGCGGAGTCGACCGCCATGGTCTTAGCACCAGCCTCATCATTACCCCACGGCGAGTCGGCAGTCATACTCTGAGTCGGAGCAGGACTCCCCCAGCCGGGGTTTGCCGCGGCTTGCACGGCGGTGCAGGACATGATGAACACGATTGATGCGGAAAGTGATTTCGGAGACTAAAGCATGGTGTCAGCAATTAGAAATCCGAGACGGAGACGTTGAGGTGAGTTGACAGAGGGTCTGGGACAAGAAGTGAAGGCAGAAAGATAAATGCAACGGGTGGAGGGGGAATGTGATTCGGATGCTGATGGTATCAACAACACTGGGTCAACCGGATGCCCTGCCATGCCTGCTGTTTGCGGTATCACACCGAGGAAGCCAGGGCCAACAGCCGAACACGCGGTTGTTCTGGTTACGGGATAGGATCGAAAGGGCAGTGATAATGTCAAACGCAGAAGGAGGACGGGTCATGTGGGATGGCCTCACTTTATGGGGAGATGGAGAGGTGAAGGGAGACAGGCCACCTATGCACCTAGGTAGTGTCGGGGAGGAGTAGGTGGTGGTGCGGGTGTGCAGGTTGACAGCGCGTTGGGAAGTCAAGGGTAGTAGGGAGGGAGAGGTGACGACGTAGGAGAGAAGGGGCCAGGAAGGTAAACAATGGGTAATTTCCGTCGACGCAATACCGTAGGCAGATACCTACCTAGGTATCTGAACGATACGCGTAGATGGCGGAAAGGGCTCGGGTTAGATGAGAACAGCCCGGGGACGGGAGCCTTGCCGTCATGGGGGAAGAGGGAGAAGGGCGGCATCAAAACTAACCTTTCGAGGAATTCGCGATGCAAGAATTGCCCGGATACCAACGCGTTCAAGTTGACCTTGGAGTGTGTACTGTACAAGGTGAGTGAGTGTCAGACCATGGAAATCAAGACGCGCATGAGGGGAGAAGTAAACAAGTACCTCAATACCTTTTGCTCCGGAGATACTCGATATCTGAGGCGGACGGAACGGACCCCACGAAGCCAGGTACGGAAGATAAGTACCTCTGTTGGTGTGGTCCGAAAAAAGGAAGTTGCAAATAGGATGGATGGTTTCCAGGTTACCAGTGGAGGTTTTATAGCTGGAATCCCACCCCTAGTGCCCCTTTACACGCGAGTTGGCCAGAATCTCAACTGCCTTCACGAACCTAGTTATTGTGTAATGGGACCTGGGTTGTCGAATATGCGCTTTGGGAAGGAGTGAACGACAAAGACACGAAATTTCCCAGGCTCACCCCAGCATGGCTGGGTCTGGAGCAAAAGACACACATCATAAAGGGGGTGTCCTTCTCTAAGTGGCTGGCCGAGGGATGGAGACATCTTGCTCCTCGTCCTGCAGCTTGCCTCCTAGGTAGGTACCTACCTAGTCATCATCGTCAAGATCCTTTGGCCGGATCAACTGGGCCAAAAAGCAGGCCTGGGACAGCGCCCCTCCCACTCATCCCCAGAAGCAGCTGAGATAAAGAACCAGGCAGGGTTCACAGTATTCCGGACGGCAACAAGAAAATGGAAACCCCTTTAGGGAAGCCTAACCATGGCCGCTCCATCTGAGAGCGACAGACCCTTCAAGTAAGGGGTGGTCGGGCGGACCAACAGGACGAAAGAGAATGATACTTAGAGCGGAACTTGTTTGTACTCGCCGTCTTGCCACGATACCGCGTACACCAAGGTATGGGGCTCTGCTTGTTGGTGTGCTCTAGCCTGTAATTCTCCTTTTGCACGCTCCTTGCCGCACTAGAGTTGGTTGACGGCCTACCAGGTAAGATTGGGCCCTTTCTGATCTCGGTGTCGAGATAATTGACGCTCATTCAAGTGATTAGGGGTGCTGGACTTTAACCATCTAAAGTTCTAAACTGGAGAGTGTGATGCTCCCGATCTCCGAATTCCGAGTTCGGAGATCTACAACGTCCAAGCATATCGCAATGACCCCGCCCCCATGCCTTCAATGCAACGCCGGTGGAGTGGGTTGGTGTCCGGGCAGAAAGGACACGACCCCACAGAATCCTCCAAACATATAAAGGTTTAGCTTCTCAACAAACAGGAAACCCTCATTTCCCCCACCTGTTCTCTATATTGTGCGGAAATAGCTCGCTCGCATTTACACACATCTGCGTCGTCAAACCGTCGCACCACGCTGGGAGGTACCTATACGAATAGAACCATCCATATCTGTCTTCGCAATGTCGGAGAAGCCAGAGGGTCTCCCCGAGATGGAATACCGGTTCCTTGGCCGGTCTGGCCTCCAGGTCTCGGCCATTTCCCTGGGCGGCTGGCTTACCTACGGCGGGCATGTAGATAGAGGTGAGCCCCCAACAGCACATACGACATCGAAGTTGCGAACTAATCGTCATTCTGCCAACAGAGGGCACTTTTGCTTGCATGAAGGCCGCATATGACGCGGGAGTCAACTTTTTTGACTGCGCCGAAGAATATACTCAGGGCGAATCAGAGAAGGTCATGGGCGAGGCCGTCAAGAAGTTCGGCTGGAACCGCAATGACCTCGTGATCTCTACTAAGGTGGCTTAACCTCCATTCCGCTCCCGCGCCCTGCAAGGACGAACTCTGACAAGCCGGTGATAGCTGTACTGGGGCGCTGCCTTCGGCAAGAACAAGGCCAACAACGTTGGGCTATCACGGAAACATGTGCTCGAGGGGATGGACCAGTCGTTGGAGCGACTCCAGCTTCCGTACGTGGACCTTGTCTACGCCCATCGGCCAGACCGGCGTACGCCAATGGAGGAGACGGTCCGAGCATTCAATCACCTCATCAGCACGGGCAAGGCGCTGTACTGGGGCACGTCGGAGTGGAATGCCGACGAGATTGCCCAGGCGTGGCGGTACGCCGACAAGCTGGGACTGATTGGACCTCTGATGGAGCAGCCCAAGTACAACATGCTCGAGCGGACGAAGGTGGAGAGCGAGTATGCGCACCTTTACCGCGAGACGGGGCTGGGCTTGACCGTCTTCTCACCCATGGGGCAGGGCATCCTGTCGGGGAAGTACAAGGACGGAGTCCCCGATGACTCGCGGTTTGCGCAGACCCAGGTTGAGTTCATCAAGGGCCATTGGCAGCGGACCGGCAAGGACTCGTGGCAGACTACCATCGACCAGGTCAACAAGCTCGAGCCCATTGCCCAGAAGCTCGGCATCAAGATGAGCGTGCTGGCTATTGCCTGGGTCCTGAGCAACCCGAATGTCAGCTCGGCCATCACCGGCGCGAGTAGCCCCGCCCAGGTGTACGAGAACGTGCAGGCAGTTGCGGCATACAAGAAGTTGACGCCGGAAATACTGAGCGAGATTGACGAAGTCCTTAACAACAAGCCACCCGCGATCACGATGAGATACTGAGTGTTTGGGCACCTCACCTGCGGCAGTCAACCACTAGATATATAGTCAAATAAGCTTTGCCCTAGGAAAAGAAAGCTAAATGCGTTTTTGAATTCTACCTCTCTAAAATAAAATTTGGCGGCCCCAAGGTTCAGTTGCTGGAACATGAGCATGCTTTCCAGGACGGACATGGGCGGAGTTTCCGGCATCCGAGCGCGGTTTCTCGAACCACTTTATATGCCCCACCGCCACTCCTATGCCACGCCATCTGCTGCGGAATCTGGGATCATCAGTGAAATTGGCTGGACCGCCCAACTTCAACTTCGAGGGCCGAATTCCTCAATCTTGCGGGCCGGTCTGTCAAAATCTTTGCACGATGGCACCGTCTACAACCACAATCACGAATTCCTCCTCTCAGCGGAAGAAGGGAAGCAACGCGGTTCCCGAGGAGAACGGCACCAGTACCTCCAAGACAGAGCAGCAAGAGATCGAGACCAAGTATCGCGACTTCTTCTGGACATACACCGAGGAGCCACACAGGACAAGGCGCCTTGCCATAATCAAGGCTCACCCGGAGGTTGGTTTGCTCGCCATTCCAGAACCAAAAACAAAGACAAATCCGGGTTCCCAACTGACTTTACAATTTCGTCCAGGTCACCAAGCTTTGCGGCCCCGAGCCCTTGACCAAATATGTCGTCCTCGGCGTTGTTTCGTTACAAGTCCTCCTTGCATACCTGCTACGCGACACCTCCTTCTGGTCGTGGAAGTTCTGGGCCGTCGCCTACGTCTTTGGCGCAACCTGCAACCAGAACCTCTTCCTCGCGATCCACGAGATCTCGCACAACCTAGCCTTCCGCTCGCCCCTCGCGAACCGGCTGCTTGCCATTTTTGCGAACCTGCCAATTGGCGTGCCCTATAGTGCCTCGTTCAGGGTAAGGATGACCCCTCCCCCCCGGGGGGAACATTTGAGACGAGAATATGGTTTGGGAAAAACAGATGTTGACATGTGCTTTAGCCGTACCACCTCACACACCACAAATCCCTTGGGGTCGACGGGCTCGACACGGACCTCCCGACGGCCTTTGAGGCCCTCTTCCTCGACTCCATCCTCGGCAAAGCCTTCTTCTGCACCTTCCAGATCTTCTTCTACGCCGTCCGGCCCATGGCCGTCTACCGCGTGCCCTTCACCGGGGTGCACTACCTCAACCTGGCTGTGCAGCTGGGCTTCGACTACCTCGTCGTCTTCCACCTGGGGGGCGCCAACTCGCTCCTCTACCTCCTCCTGTCCTCCTTCCTGGCCGGCTCGCTGCACCCGCTGGCCGGGCACTTCATCGCCGAGCACTACGTGTACGAGACGGTCCCCGCCGAGGCGCGCGACCCGGCCAAGGGCGTGCCCGTCCCCGAGACGTTCAGCTACTACGGCCCGCTCAACCTGCTGACCTACAACGTGGGCCTGCACAACGAGCACCACGACTTCCCCGCCGTGCCGTGGACGCGCCTGCCCGCGCTGCACCGCATCGCCGGCGAGTTCTACCGCGACCTGCCGCAGCACCGTAGCTGGACCTACGCGCTCTGGCGGTTCATCTGGGACGACCAGGTCGGTATCACGTGCCGCGTCAAGAGGAAGAATGGCGGGAGGGTGGTCGGCGGCGGGAGCAAGTCCGCTGCTCCCAAGGTGGCGGAGTGGAGGGAGGATGAGATTGAGGCTTGAAGGGGGGGGGGAGAGCGAAATCTTTTGTCCTATCTCCTCTTTTTCTCTCTCTCTCTGCGATTGCACAAGAGATGTGAACCTTGCTTATCTGCAGAGTCATTTCCACTTGATAGATAGGGGTTTTGTCTTCGTCTGGCATCTTGTGTGTCCATGTGGCAGCTAAATAGACGGCGGGGAGTTGTTTGATATAATGACATTGCAGCGTGAGTCAAGGCTCATCTCTAATTACCAATCGATGATTTCTCTCTACATCCTCAGTTATATGAAAGAACCGGTTGTTGAAACATGGGAAACTTGGCTCAATGTCAGCCCTGAGATATGCCTATCAAGGGTGTGAGGTGACATTCCATATCGTAGAAGATGCATGGGGATATCTGCCTGGAATCGTGGGATGATGAACGTGCATCTATAAGGGTGTCGTTGTAGATGCTGGTGAAATAAAGGGGGGGGGTGGGCAGGAGCAAGCTCAAAAAGATGCGCCTAGGTACCTACCTCGGTGGTTGGACCATAGGGGAGCCACGTGAGCCACTTATCGCTCCCGTTATCAATTTACACCCCACCAGCGCTGCAAGCGCGAGGTTCTTTTGCTGCAAAGAAGAGCTCTTCAGGGGTCCATTCTCACATCAAACTGGGACATACACTGCGTAGATTCTAGGTAGAATCGCAAGTCAATTATTGTTTATTTTTAAGCGATCATCACCTTAACTGTGGTCGCAGGTACCTCCCGGCTACTCCTTCTTCTCGTATCTGCATTTGGGGTTGGGCGTGGGCAGGAAAGCAGCTTCCACCAGCAGACAAGATGCCAGACCAGGTGTCGGTACTGTTCGTCTGTCTGGGCAATATTTGCCGGTCAACCATGGCCGAGGGTGTCTTCCAGTCCATGACTTCAAAGGCTCCATACAATGGTCTTGTTAGCAGGGTCGACTCCTGCGGAACAGGTAGGATATCCGTGGCGCTCTCTTAGAAGACTCTCCCAGCTCAGTGGGCTCACCAACCCCCCTAGCCGCGTATCATACTGGTGAGGAGCCCGATGACCGGACCATGTCGACACTCGAACGGCACGGAATCACGGACTATGTACACGCTGCGCGCAAAGTATGTTTGGCACAGTTCCCCCAGAGGCCAGGCTCTCGATTGGCGGAAACTAATTTTCGCAAAAGCTGCGATCGTCCGACTTCGACGAGTTCGACTACGTCTTCGCCATGGACAGGTCGAACCTGAGCGATCTGCAGCGAGAAGCGAGGAAGAAACCGAACGGCAAGGCCAAGGTGATGCTGTTCGGCGAGTACTCCGGGTCGGGCAAGGCGGAAGTCGTCAATGACCCCTACTATGGGGGGCGTGACGGGTTTGAGAAGGCGTATGAGCAGGCAACGCGGTTCTCTAAGAACTTCTTGAACGACGTCTTTCCAGACGTGCAGGCCGAATGAGCACCGAACAGCTTGGACTTTCCAGTTGAGGGCTCCCATATTGCATAACTGCAGAGTAGTGTGCCTTCTATAGCCACCGACGTGTTCACTGCCTCCTAAACATACTATATAACTTCACGTGGATCCAAGATGATCCTAGTCAAAGCACTGGCCATTCTCCAGCCTCATGTTATAGCTTCAAAGTTTCCACAGTCTCAAGACAGTTTCCTAGCATACTGCATCACCCCAATCAAAAGGATAGTCAAACCTGTCAGGATAATGTAGGCCAGATCAATGCATTTGGAGCAGCCTGCCCAATCGCACCAGGACCAGGCAAAGAGCGAAATGATTATAGACAGCAGAAGAAGCCTAAGGTAGGACACACTCAATGTTAGACTCCGAGCAAGACAGTGAACTAAGAGGGTGTTTGGTATGAAAGTGATCTATTTCTATACTCTTTCTCATAGCAAACAATCGCTCTGACAAGGCTGTCCATCAAGATATCAGCCGAGGCTGCAGGGGTAGTGGCAGTCTCTGATGCTTCTTCGCTGCCATCTTGTAGTGGCGTAGTAGCAACAGCCATGCTTTTCTCGCCAGACAGCGTTTTCGGATTAGAATCGGAAGGTCTCTCCATGCTGTACAAAGAGGAGTAAATGGTGAGGGAGAATCTTGGAGCAGGGTGTGTACCTATGTAGGTGCATGGAGTATGGGCCAACTCAAACCCCACTACGGGTTACCTGTATGGGCGTGGCTGCATTACTGTACAGATACCTGCATTTGGGCATACCGTGCCAAAACTAACCAGTTTAGGTATGCTTCTAGCAGCCAACGCCCCTAATCGATCAGTAACGCCCCTTTGACTTGGGATTTGTCGGTTCGAAATTCCATAAATAAGGTGCTCATTGATTCCTGGACATCCCATGAGGAATCTCCTCGGCACTTAGTCGCCCTTCCTCATTTCGTGCTTTATTTTTAGGGCCCATTGTCGGCCCGTGGTGCTATTCGTGGGCCGCGAGGCTGGGGATGGTGGCTATGAGCTGGTGGGCTGTGACCTTGGATTTGGAAGCTAGATTTTTGGATCTTGGCAGTGGATTCCAGTTCAAATCCCAGGCAGAGAAGTACCTACCTACTCTACCTAGGTAGCCATCCATATCCACGCCTAAGTTACCTACCTTGTCTTGTCGATCTCTGCCCGTTGAGAATGGAAGTTATAAGTGTCATAGTTGTCGCGCGCGGCTACTGATGGAGGGTGGAGGGGCGGAAGCAACCTAAGATTGGACCATAACCAATCAGTGCCGCCAAAATTAAGGTACACATCATAATGAGAAGGTAGCGTCCGGTACAAGTTTGGTGTAGAGGTACAGTACCTCTGCGGGATTCTGAGGCCAGTTGGCTGGCCGTTCCTGTTGGCCAGATCATCAAGAATGCGGGGCCTCCCCTGTTGCTCCTGTTTTGGGTCGGGCAGAGAGCAGAGCAATGGATCGGGAAGGCTCTCGTCAGCCCACCTCTTCCAACAGAGCTTTAAATATCAAGGATTTCTCTGGACTCCTGCATTTGCATTTTCATTGCTCGATCTCATCTCTTCTTATATCTGCGGCCCATTGCTTGTTGCGACTCTGCGCCGCCTTGATCTCGCTGCCACCCTGGTGACCCGGCCCCTCCCTCTGCCCCTCATTGACTAGGGCCACAATCACGGAAGCCCGAGGTTTCGTACCGCAACGGATAGATAGCCTGCCATGGCTGACCTTCAGGGCCGCAAGGTGTTCAAGGTGTTCAATCAGGACTTCATCGTTGACGAGCGATACATGGTCACGAAGGAGCTCGGACAGGGCGCCTATGGTATTGTCTGGTGCGACAACTTCCCAACTTCCCATTATTGATTCATCCGTTCCCCCCCGCCCTTATCGAGCTCCAACCTATGCTAACATCGCCCTCGTGCGAAAACAGCGCCGCAGTGAACAACCAGACCAACGAGGGCGTCGCCATCAAGAAGGTCACCAATGTATTCAGCAAGAAGATCCTGGCCAAGCGCGCCTTGCGCGAGATCAAGCTCCTGCAACACTTCAGGGGACACCGAAACGTAAGCCCCGGTGCGCGAACGAGTGCGACAGTGTGCGCCCATGGCGAATAAAGACTGACTCAAGTGCCCCGGCGCCGGCATGATAGATCACCTGTCTCTATGACATGGACATTCCTCGACCCGACAATTTCAACGAGACTTATCTGTACGAGGGTATGTGGTCGGAATCCCCCTGCATCACTTAATAGCGCCGGGGGCTGACGCGGACCACCTTTTGCAGAGTTGATGGAGTGCGATTTAGCGGCCATTATCCGCTCTGGTCAACCTCTCACCGATGCCCACTTCCAGTCCTTTATCTATCAGATACTGTGCGGTCTGAAGTACATCCATTCCGCCAACGTGCTGCACAGAGATCTGAAGCCCGGTAACTTGTTGGTCAACGCCGACTGCGAGCTCAAGATCTGCGACTTCGGCCTGGCCCGAGGTTTCTCTGTTGATCCCGAGGAGAATGCTGGATACATGACAGAATACGTCGCCACGAGATGGTATCGTGCGCCCGAGATCATGCTGAGCTTCCAGAACTACACCAAAGCCAGTATGTTTGCGATCCCCCGCCCCTCCCCCTTAATCTCCAACCCTCGCCCGCCCGGCTCCACTCCCTTAGCTAACGCAGTCCTGCAGTTGATGTCTGGTCAGTCGGCTGCATCCTCGCGGAACTCCTCGGCGGTCGACCGTTCTTTAAGGGCCGCGACTACGTCGACCAGCTGAACCAGATCCTCCATATTCTCGGCACGCCGAACGAAGAGACGCTGTCTCGCATAGGGTCCCCGAGAGCGCAGGAGTACGTGCGTAACCTGCCATTCATGGCCAAGAAGCCTTTCCCCTCTCTGTTCCCCAACGCCAACCCAGACGCCCTCGACCTACTGGACCGCATGCTGGCCTTCGACCCGTCCAGCCGCATCACCGTCGACGAGGCCCTCGAGCACCCCTACCTGCACATCTGGCACGACGCTAGTGACGAGCCAGACTGCCCGGCCACCTTCAACTTCGACTTCGAGGTCGTCGAGGAGGTCGCCGACATGCGCAAGATGATCCTCGAGGAGGTCTTCCGGTTCCGCCAGCTCGTCCGCACCGTCCCCGGCTCCGGCCCCGCGGGCAGCACCGGCCAGCAGCCGGGCGCCAGCCAGGTGCCCATCCCCCAGGGCGCCGCGGGCCACAACCAGTGGACCGCCGAGGATCCCAGGCCCCAGGAGTATATTGGCCAGCATCAAGATCTGGAGGCCGAGCTGGGCGGCCGGTAAAGGGTTCGTGCATTGTTGTCCGTTGGCATTGCGTTGAGCAGCGGGGGCCGGCGGCAGTTAAGGAAAAGGACGGAAGCTAGGTGGTGGGAATGGGCGAGGTCTTGGACGGCCGGTTCGACAGTGACTTTGTTAGAAGCCGGCAACTGTGGGAAAAAGAACAGATGGAGACGAAGGAATGCTTTCCCGGCTCTCCCTCTCGTCAGTTTACTCCAGGGTTTATTTTCTTTTACAAGGGGAGGCTGCTCTGCTTGCAACCCTTGCTGGCAGAATGCTCGTATCAGTAAAAAATCCCAGTTTTAGCGGATGACGATGCTAGAAGGGGGACTTGGGATGTGTTTTTGGTTGTTGTTCTTTTTGGGTATGTCTCCGTTCAGTAGGGGAGCGGACAAGCCGAAAATGAGCTTTATATGATGAATGCGTCAACATGATACAAGACACAGTTTGTTATTATTCGCTGGTCCATGGCCACTCTTCGATGCCATCAGGAGCGTGTTTCCAGTTGCTTGTGGGCGGCACTTGTCTTTGAATCGGTCTTCATCTCGTCCATAATATGATGATTCTGGATCCCCCTTGAAACGCAGATACCATTACCCCCTCGCCGTTGACGAGCATGAGTTGTTCCTTAAGAAGTAGAAGCTTGGATTTTTCAGTTCCGATATTAGAGATAAAGTACAGCGTAAAATATGCACCCAAGCTCGCCATAGATGGGATGCTTTCCAGGGCGCGATTAAACCCCTCACACCTTTGGGCGCCCTCCCCGGCCCAACCGTAAAGAATTTATTCATATATGTCCATCGCAATGGCTTGCCTCCATTGCCCGTTTTCCGCATCCCGAAATAGAAACCCTTTCCTCCCCCCCACCCCCACCACGCGCGCATGCGCACCCAGGCTCTCTCCTACCCATAAAACCAGTACATGGCCGTGTACGGCACGCTCCCGCTCCCGGCGCCGCTCTGCGAGCAGGGCTCGGCCTGTCCGCCGGCGGTGATGACGCGGTAGACGGCCGTGACGCCCTCGCCGGCCCCCGTGCCGTCGTCGACCAGACGGAGCCAGTCGACGGCCCCCGTGCCGAGGACGCCGCCGTCCGAGGCGGGCGGGGCGGCGACGCCGTCGGCCTTGGCCACGCGACCGAACAGGCCGTCGCCCGCGGCGCGGAGGTCGAAGGTGGGCGCGCCGGCGGCGTCGAAGTAGTGGTGGCCGAGGTAGGCGATCGGGGCCAGGCCGCCCAGGACGAGGTCGGCGGCCGGGTTTGGGAAAGGGTCGCCGATCACGGCGCCGTAGGAGGACTCGGCGAGGGCGTTGTTGGGGTCGGATGGGGTGCCGGCGGAGGCGGCGCTGGGGTCCTGGAGGTTGAGCGGTAGGGGTTGGGTCCAGAGGATGGTGGTCGGGAGGGCGTTGAAGGCCTCGGCGGACAGGCCCGTGTTGGGCGTCCCTGGGTAGAGGGATGTGATGTCGTAGAGGACGGCGAGAGCGCCCGTGGCCGCTGCCTTGGCCTGGTCGCTGGAAGCGCATGTGTAGTTCTGAATGCCGTGGCCGGCGGCTATGCGCTTGAGGGAGAGGCTTGCGGCCGGGGGAGGTAGTTCGGTTGCTAAGGATACCGATTAGACAAAAAGATCTGTGCTAGGGGTGGTGGTATGTTGGTGGGGGGCTCTTACCTCCTCCTGTGGCGGGGAGGGTTGGTACCGGTGCACCGGCAGAACCAGTAGTGGCCGGCTTGCATCGTGGTACCGCAGACACGGCTGCCACGAGGGCACCGAGGAGGACTAGTGTCTTGGAAACCATGTTGGCTGATATAAGGGCAGTAGACCTCGAGCTGGTTGTGGACTATAGGATCACTGGCGAAGAAGACACAGCAGGCGTAGCAAGTAGTAGGGTTTTTGTAAAGCTTCCTGAGCAAGGGTGGAGAATTGAAGGCTTTCGGATGAAAAGTGCCAGAAGACGAACAAGGAACGTGAAGAGAAGAAGGGAAAGCTTCGGACCCGAGGAAGTGACAGTAAGGGAAGGGGGTATTAACAAGACACGGGAGGGACGGTGAGTTTATATCTCAGTATCGAGTGTCGACGAGAGAGGAGGTGGACTTGAAGGCCAAGGCAGAACCGGGAGACTGGCCGAAACAGCGATGCAGGTAGGCTGTTGGCTGGAGTTCTCGATGCAGGGTTCTCGATGAGCCACGGGGAGAAGAGAAGGATGAGGAAGGATACACCAACCCCGGACCTTGGGCCATGTGTAGTCATATACGCTTGTATATTGGACTCGGGCAAGGGGCCTTGGGATGGGAGCGGCCGCAGGAAACGGCCACGCAATTTGGCCTGCGGTTGGAATACGTCTAGAAGAGGGAATTCGAGAGGCGAGGCGGGCGCATGCGTACACGGTACAAGCAAGGCACTAGTGAACACTAGTGATTCAAATGAACCCAGGTAGCTGCGTCTAAAAGGACTGGGATCTTGCGGCAGGGGTGTGGGTGTCGCTCCGACGCTCGCTGATGGCTGGGCTTGACGACCATGGTTCAATACTTTTTAGACCTGGTATCTGTTGCTTATTGCAACCCTGAGAACCAGGGCCCGCCCACACAATCGCGAGGATGGTATGTACATAGGACCTACCTCTACCATAATAGTCGCATTTCCAACTGCAGGTTTGTTTGTCTGCCTCGTTTGGCAAAATCCTGTCGGGCAGAATTTTGTGTTGTTGGTTGCCAAACGAGCAGACATCCCAATCCTTGGGATTTGCCGCCGGTTACTCGGAACCCATCAAGAATGAGAGAGAAAAGAGCCCGCCGCCTTCCATTCGAGCTATGCGCGGCGCTTGGTCTCGAAAACGGGCCAGGCTGTGCACTAAGGCATGCACGTATATGTAAGGCAAGTAGCCTTGTGATGATAACAGCGCCGCGTGAGTCGCCCGAGGAGTTGTATATTCGCACTGACTGCATACTGTCCACAGTTCGTCGAAAAGCTCCCCCAGACCCACGGGCTGACACATGGCTGCCGGGATTTCCAACGAAAATCTCTTTGAGGACGGGAGAGACATTCCCCCCTCTCTGGTGGTGGAAACACGGGTACCTACGCCACGAATTATGTGTAATCTCCCCTCATGTTGCTTGCCGATGAAGCGTTCGATGCGCGGCTAAGTCATCTCATAACTGCGCCTCCTATTTGTGGACAGGCCGAGCCCAACGGGCCGCCTGTCCCTTTCCGGTATGGCGGCATCGCCCAGCCCGTCTATTAGCCCCCCTTGGGCACCCCAGCTAGAGGCAAATTTAGCCCAAATTTAGCATTTAACACGGAACAAGGCGAGCTGCCCAACAGGGTCCAACCTAATATCACCGTCTCACGCTGAGTGGCTGGTTAGCCGGCCTTCCCGTATTGGTGAGCGGGCGGCAAAAAGCACACTAGCACCGTCCTTAGCTCTCTCACGGTTCCACTGGGCCTCCGCTATTTACGCAGTGCAACGTGTAAGACAGACCTCGAGCGCAGCGGGGAAGCAAGAGCTGCGGATAGAGCAAGGTATGGTATGATCATGCGAAGGTCTGTTCATGTTCTCGTTCCTCGGGGAGTTTGGGCTAGTGCGGCCGCCCAAATCCTCCTTTTTCTTTTTTCTGCAATGTCAATTGTTTCATCTGATGTTCGTTTCGTTTCCAGCGGAGGCGCACGGACGGTTCCCCTTTACCCTACACTAGACTGATCTTCGATCAATGGGCAAGGGGGCAGACAAGCCTCGCTCGGATCTTCTTGTCATCTTGATTAACCGTACCTTGTCTTGTTGTGGGGGGATGTTCCTCCAGCTGCCTTACGCCCAACTAGTCCAGCTCTAGTTGCATATTTGCTGTTTTATGTCCTGCGAACTAATTCCTCCAGGAACGGGGAACGAACACACACCAACACCCCCCAGTCCCGACTTCCTGCATGAGTCCAGCCTGCGAAGATCCTGATCGAGCTAAGCTTTTTTGCATTGACCCCATTTGCCCTGGTCCTGGGCCTGGCGAGCCCAGCCGGTTCAGCTCCCACGCCACCATCTTTGACAGCGCCTGAGCGCACAGAACAGTCGTACGATTTTTATTCTGATTTCCAATTCCGGTTGAGTTACGAAGTATATGCGAATAGCAAGTATCCGTATAGTTTATGCTTTTGCAATGAAGAGTGGATGTGGTTACCTTTGGGCCGGGTTACCTGCCCGTCTAGGAAATCCGTGCCTCCCGGTAATATCTACACCTCCCAACCCGTGTTGTCTTGCCGATAATGTTGGGTTGGATGGGACCTGGGGTTAAATTCGGTCGGTATATCACACCTACCAACAACGCAGATACCTGGCTCCGTTCCCGGTGATGGTTGCTTTTCCGCGGGGTCGGAGTCGGGACGGAGGAGCAGCCTATCCCACCTTCGTCTGCCGCGTTTTATGTAGTATTTATCCCCGCGGCTGGAGAGCATCCAAACGGTTGATCCAGATATCGATATATTAAACCTACTCTTTCAACCTTTTAATCTCTCTTAACGTACCGCCGAGTTACAGAGGCTTGATTGGAGGGAAGGCCTCATCACCACAAGTTAAGGAACAAAAGTTTTTTCAAGCGGGCACTCGGCAGCAAAAACCATGACATCACTAACCGACGTCGCCGTTGTCGAGGTTTGTTCGTTTGAGGTATCCCTTGACTCTACCATATGTCACCCTGATCTGTATGCCGTCTCCTGGGTCATCGTATTGATCACGAATCCCTCCCGAGATAAGCCAGTAGAGTCGAAAGGCAACCGAATAATTGGATGGTCAGCAGCATTGCACCGGGGATCAGCAATGGAGTACAGTATCCGAAGGAGACGAGGGCAGCAATGGAGGTGGGTGAAAGTGACGCCTCGTGAAATTTGTGTGACAAGAGTGAAATCACGGTGAGGCAAGAATGCATTGCTCCCTTCCACCTCGTGTCAAGGGTACTGGACGCGCCCTGAACGTCAGCCAAGCAGTACTAGGGCTGGAGGGCCATCCGCACTGCAAGGGAATTGCTTCGACGCGCCCCAAAATTTCAGGAACCATGTCTCGTCTCGACAATTGAAGCCTCGTAGCCAATCAATGTGTACCTTGTCCTACGCAATACGTTGCAAACAACGAACAAGGTAGAGAAGCTGCCATCCTGAATCCCAGCCCCATGCTGACTAGTAATGATGGTAGCCGCCAGGGTGGATAGCCTCGGCGGGAGCCAAGGCCTTCCTCAGTAATCCGTAACGAGACTGTGCTTTCGCAGAAGCGCTGAGGCTTCCCATATTTAATCTTGTCTTGGGGAGATGAGAGAGTATTTCGTGTCAACCACCATTGTATCACCATGGTCTTGTGACAAGGATTTGCGATAGGACTGGCCCGTAAATGTTTAAAATATTTCGAGCGTCGTATGCAAGCGTCAAGGATCTAACCCCAGACGCTATGGATATCGGAAATCTCCCACCCAACCCAAGGACATGCATGCCCACGACTCCAGTAACTCCAAGACAAGGCACCCCGATGAGCCCTTAGGCGAAGTGGATCCCTTCAGAGTTGAATGCAAAGAGTAATTTCAGGAAGTCGTTTTCATCGCACTTCGACGCTCGCTTGTCCGCCATCTCGGTGACGTCTTCGAGAACCTTCCTGATCTTTTCCCGGACAATCTCGCCCATCTTGGTCTTCTTCCGCCTGCTCGGCGTCTTTACCGGCTGGTTCGCGGCCGCTGATTCGCTCAACTCCTTGAAGAACTCGGGCGCGTCGTCGTCCACGTCCATGATACCGCCCCATTCTTCCTCCCCCTCGCCGGCATCACCTCCTCTCGGCCCGACGTTGTTGTCCTCGACGTCCATGCCGCCTTCGTCTTCGTCGTCATCGCCACCCTCTACCACCCCTTCGTGAATCGGAATGTTGTTCATGGCGCAATATATCCTGTAGTTCTTCTCCACAATCGATAATACCTCCTTTGTGAACCAGGAGGCTCGCAGGGTTTTGTTTTTCCTGTTGAAACAAAAGCGAAGCATCCCGTCGAATTCCTCAAAACTTATGTTCCTGTTGACCCATCAGCATTAGGACTGGAGACAAGTACGAGACACTTACGGCCTCTCTTTCCCAAGTTTTGGCTCGATGCGAACAACCTATGCAGGCGGGAGTTTAGCGTGTGCCATAATTTTTTTTAAAAAGGGGTAAGTTGAACACGCAATACGCACGCTGGAGTCGACCTGTGGGGGCGGTCGGAAGTTGTTGCGTCCAACTTTCATTATGTGCGTACACCTCGCCCAGAACTGGCTGTTTAAGCTCAGCCGATTGAAAAGGGCGTCACCTGGCCGTGCCGTCAGGCGCATGGCAAATTCCCGTTGGAACTGTGCATTTGTTAGACCCGGCACTGAGGGACATGTCTGAGCAGCCTCATATGGAGAGCTCGTCTCGGGGAAGATATACGGACCATGAGTACTGAAGTCCTTGGAGGGTTGGGAAGAGCGAGAATCTGTGCGACTTCTCGTTAGCTCGGTGAAAGCTGTAGGTTTACAGATACTGAAATAGGAGGCCCCGGACCTTGAATATGAGAGGTGAGGAGATCTGGTAAGGGGTATTGCTGATAAGAACATCAAACGGAGGGAGTTCCATCTTGATCACGTCGCCGAGCAAAACCTCCAACTTATTCTGGAGCGGTGTACCCTGAACGCGCTTGGTGACCTTTGCCCCCACGACGGTTAGCGAGCCGTGGCAATGAGACTGTTCCGGGAGACGGAGAGACTGACTTCGGCAGCCATGCGCGGGTCAAGTTCGACGGCTATGACCTTGCGGACCTTCTCGAGGATCCGGACTGTTAGGTTGCCCGTTCCTGGGCCAACTTCAAGCACAACGTCGGTCGGCTTCAGGTCGGCTTTCTGTACCCACGACAGTCAGCGAAATGACCTATGCTGAGGGGTATAAGGCCATTGTCTGGGGATATACATGCCGCTACAATCTGGTCGGATACCGAGGGATTCTTTAGAATGTGTTGGCCAAATTCCTTGTTGAACTTGAAGACATTGTTCTTCGGCGGCCCGGACGGTTTCGAGGAAGTAGAGTGTCGGTCGTACGGCGAGCTCGGCGTAGCGCCTGCGCGCTTCGGCGTCTTGACCTTGCCCATTGGAGGAGTTCACGGGAAGGAAACCAGCTTGGCTTGGAAAGAAAGAGCGGTTCGTTCCTCAATTCCAAGGTCGTGATGGCGGGGCACATTCGGAGTTGAAGTTGAAGATCGAAAAAATATTTGTGGGTCGCAGCTTATCTTATCAGCTAGCCCCACATGTGGGGGCTGGGAAAAAGTGGCTTTGAGTCGCAATGCCGGTGACGTCGTCAGCCTTGAAGATGGAACCGAGAAACCGAGGCCGTTGGAACGCCTCCGTAGCGATTCCAGTTGCATTGACTGCGGCCCGGCGAGACCACGAACCTCGTTTAAATGCAGGAGGGAAGAGGCCACGACTACAACTCACGCGGAACCCGTTCGATTTAGTCCAGCAAGGCTGTTTCCCCCTGAAGCTTTGTGGATCTCGGTTTCGTTGGTCTAAGCTAGGGAGGCTGAGCCGATCAGTCCACGTCGCCCTCGTCGAAAGCTCGAACAGTCGAAATCGAAACGCCCATTTAGGGGCCATTTTGTTCCAGACGTCCCTCCATGAGCCAGACAGTCGTCCTTAACTCTCGTCGTTCCCTCCTCAGCGATGCACGGTAGTCTACATTGCCCCGCGTCAAGAACGAATTACCACCATATTCCAAGGCGCAATCGAATTCAGACGGCGACAACATGTCAATACGGATAGCCCTGGACAACGCTCCCGAGTTTTACACCAATCTGGATGTCATCCGGGGCCGCGTAATCCTCGGAGTCAGCCGCCATGAGAATGTTGGCGCCATCATTGTGAAGCTCGAGGGCGAGTCCAAGACGGCCCTCGCTGTGCCGGCTGAAGGTGGGCAAGGTAACCGTGGCCCCAGCAGCGGTGAAATCGTCCACGAGAACCACAAGATTCTCTACAAGGTCGCCCAGGTCTTCCCTGATGAGAACACCCCAGCCATCCCCCCTTTCATCCTTGCGCCGGGCCAGCACGAGTATTCGTTCCGGTTCAAAATCCCCTTCAACAATGCCTGCGGCGACCCCTCCGCAATGGCCAGCCTAGGCGGCCTCACAGGAGCAGGGGGCTTTGGTTCTGGACCGAGCATCTTCGGTCTTGGTGGTATCAGGGTCATGGATGGGAGCAAGCAACTGCTGTATTCGCACGTCACCAAGACGCTGCCCCCGAGCTTTACCGGCTTCCCCAGGCAAGCCGAGATCCGGTACTACATCAAGGTCACGGTGCAACGGCCCGGCTTATTCAAGGAGAACTGGAGATACCATGTTGGCTTCAAGTTCCTGCCCATAGAACCGCCCAGGCCTGCAGCGACGAGCCAAGAAGCATACGCACGCCGGCCATTCACTTTCCGCCCCCGGAGTCCCGGACTTCAATCCCCAGGGAAAGGGTCGTTTCTCGGCAACCGACGGCAAAGCAACCAAGGAAGCCCGGTTCCTTCTCCTTCCCCGGTCCCTGTTACCGGCGAGGACGGCAAAATGCAGCCACCCTCAGGTCCTGTCGCGCCATCGGTCGAGATGTCGGCGCGCCTGCCACACCCCCCAATCCTTACGTGCAACAAGCCCGTACCGCTCCGCCTGGTCGCCAAGAAGCTCGCCCCGGGCACCGCGGATATCTTCCTCGTCAGCCTGCAGATCGACCTGATCGGCACGACGGTGATCCGGTGCGAGGACCTCGTCAACACCGAGACCTCCCGCTGGGTGATCATGTCGCGGCACGGGCTCTCCATCCCCGTTTCCCACGCCGCCGACGGCGTCGGCGCCGAGGCCGTCGTCCCCGAAGCCCTCTGGCGCGACAGCCCCCTGCCCAACACCGTCATGCCCAGCTTCCTCGCCTGCAACCTCAGGCGCTCCTACCAGCTCGAGATCAAGATCGGCCTGAGCTGCGGGAAACCCTCTTCGTCGTCGTCCTCCTCCTCCACTTCCTTCTTCAAGGCCAAGTCCCGCTCCCAGCTGGATGCCGACGTCCCACAGGCCATCCACCTGCCCCTGCACTTCAGCGCGGTGGATGTGTACTCCGGCCTCGCGCCGCCGGCACCGCTCCTCGAGGCGATGCGCCGCCAACAACAACAACAGCAGGCAGGCAGGCGGAGACCATCAGCGACCATTACCACCAGCGCCACCCGGCCGCAAGCCCAGCGACCCCCGCAGCAGCGACCGCCGATCCCTCCTCCGCGACCGGCGGCACAAGCTCAACAGCAGCAGCAGCAGCAGCAACAACCGCCGCCCCACGACCCGCTATACCCGCCGCAGCTGGCTCCCGGGCAGGACTCGCCGCCGTACGACGACGCGCCGCCCAGCTACGACGAGGCCGTGGCCGAGTCCGTGTCCGGGCCGGTGGTGCCCGACGGGACGGCGAGGCCGGCGTACAGCGGGGTCACCAATGAGAACGGGCCGAGCACGATACCGGAGAAGGGGTGAGTGATTTGGAAAAAAGGGGGGGCAAGAGGCGGGGTTAGATCCTCTGGTCTGGGGGGAGTTGGGCTGTGTTTATGGTGTCATTTGCAGGAGAGAGACGTCTCACTTATCGATCGGTTAGTGGGTCCTGGAGAGGCAATGGCGTACTGAGCGTATAGAATCATTCATGACACGGGGAATATGTGAATATTTGAAGGTTTCAGTGTATCTTTTCATCGATCAAATGCTTAGGCGCAGGGGTGGTATAGGAGAAAGACAGGCCCCAGGAAGACGTAGTCATGGTTTATAGAAATAGACCTCTCCCTTTCTTGACACGCTCACACACACCACAAGCAGCAACGATAGATTGCGCAAGCATTTATTCATTTACATTTACATCAATTGACCCTGAATTAGCGCGACAGACTCGATATTGAACCCGCGAGTCTTGTCCCGCCAGAAAGCAACTCAAAACTCATGGTAAGAGTAGGTAGCCCCCTCTGGACGCGGCACCTCGATGAAAAGCCACGCTGTAGCTCCCAACAAAACGTGTTTCCCACTTTCCCAGCCCTTGCTCATTCGGTGTATATGTAATGTAGGTACTGTACCACCACCGACGGACGGGCCGAGCGAGGATGCCCCGCGATTAAAATCAAAAGGGCAAAGAAGGGGCTTCCTGCGCAACTGCTAAGCCACTGAACAATGCTATGCCCGTAGAATCAAAATCAAAAAAAAATGGGCGGAATGCGTATAACCCGTTCCCCAGACGCCGCCCCTTGTGACAGCCTCCCTGTCGCCCGCCCTTAAAAAACACCGACGCGATAAAAGTTCATGTCATGTAGCCACAGCGCAGTCGTTGATCAGCGTGTATTAAGATCGTAAGTATCAAAACGCCCGGGGCATCCGAAACCAGACACCCCATATCTCTCCCACCCCCCGCGCAGTCGGGAGGAGTGGCCATCAGCTCCAACGGGCTGAGTTATGCCTTGTTGAGGCCCCGGATGGGCAACTGGACCGTCGGGTTTGTCGAGCTCTGTGTGCTTGGCGCCTAATCATCATCCAGGAGCTCAATAACCTCGACGTTC
Source organism: Phialemonium atrogriseum (assembly GCF_030411735.1). Taxonomy (NCBI): domain Eukaryota; kingdom Fungi; phylum Ascomycota; class Sordariomycetes; order Cephalothecales; family Cephalothecaceae; genus Phialemonium; species Phialemonium atrogriseum. The sequence continues at coordinate 186,251 of NW_026848140.1, forward strand.
TGGTTCCTCGACACCGGGGGAGCCGGCAAGGAGCCCGACTTCGCCGCCGCAGGTGCTGACCTCGGTTCGTCGTCATCGGTATTGTCGTCAACTTCGTCCTCGACGGTAGCGGTCCAGGTTCCGTCTGCGGCGACAAGCATCGACTTGGCATGCAGCTTTCCCTGCCTTTCTAGTTGCTGGCGGGCTTCGAGGAGGAAGCCGTCAACGCGTAGGCTGTAAGGCCGGGCATCCTTGAAGCAGATGGGACACTTCCACTTGTCAGGGTTCGACGGTTCGCTGGGCTTGGGGCAGTTGCACTGAACTCGGCCATGGGGACACTTCGCCGGGGCTTTGGCCGGCCTCGTATTCAGCCAAGTCTCCAGGTCGAAGCACTCCATGTGCGTACATGCTATGCCCCTGGCGGGGATCTTGAACATGACTGAGGTGAAGGGATCCGCGAGGTCGATGGAGAGCTCCTTATCGACCAGCAAGATACCGTCGTCATCCGCTTTTCCGCTCAGACGGGACTTGATGATCCCCAGAGTTCTCTCCGGGCTGGTGAAGCCGTGCCTCTCGACGTAGGCGAGAACTTCCGAGTGGCTCAGAGTCTGCACGAGCTCCACGGCCACGATGAACTGACCGTTGGTCGGCTGCTTCGCATCAGCCACCGCAATGCGGAGGTCGTTCGTGCCAGGAACGATGTACGGCGTGAGCTCTGCAGGAAGGTCTTTGCCGTTTTGCATATGCCTCCGAATTTCAATGACCCGATTGTTCAGTTTTACCGAGATATGTGGAGGCCAATTTGTCTCCATTGAGACCCATGCGTGTTCGGGTATGGAGGCGGACTTGGATCTAGAAAAGCAGCACCTAAGCCTCCACCGGAGGGATCCATTGAAATGCTCAGTCACGGGCAGGCGTTCTTCGGGCTTCCGGCGGCTTGTGGATGTTAGAGCACACTGCTCACCCGTCACCGCGAAATTCAGCTTGTAGAGGCGGTTGACCGGAGGAACGGCGGTTGGCGGCACAGGAAGTGACTTGACAGCCTGGTAATACCGCTCGGCAGGGCCGTCGCTGTCCGTCGTCCGCACAGTCCTCTTCGGGCTGCGAACCTGTGCCTGGTGGAGCGACATCAGAATGGACTTCCTATCCTGAGGGTCGGCAGGCCACTCGTGCCTCGGTATATAACCCCGCTTCGGCGCTACAAACTGATCTGGGCCCACTGGTTGTGTCTGTCTCTGACGCACATTCGGCACCTGTTGCACATGTTGCACATTTGGCGTGTGTTGTTGCACATTCGGCGTGTTTTGTTGCACATTTTGCGTGTTTTGCTGCATGTACGATTGGCGCGCGAGTTGCTGCTGGAGCAATACAATCCCATTCGGAAACGTAGGCGTATGCCCTGCAGATGTAGGGGCGGCAGCTGGCGCAGCAGTTCCAGGCGGCGTGACAGAGAGTTGGGATGGATATGGGAGGGCCTGTCCATGAGAAACGGCCCTCCCCAGTCGGGGAGTGGGAGGGCCGGTGACAGGATTAGTTGAAAAGGGTTGGCTTGAACAAACTTGTAGTCGCTGGTGCATTTGTTCATACTGTTCCAGCATTCCGCCAGCCACCACGCCTGTGTTTTGCGTCTGTTGTGTTATTTGGTATGAGGGGAAGTTCACATAACCAGGCGATTGCGGTTGCTGCGCCATGGCATGATGCCCGGTGGGCTGAGTGGCCACCTGCCCACGGGGTACGCCGGCGCCCTGTTGATGGGTCGGTTGTTGGGGGGGCCCGTTCATGTATGGCGAGGTTGGAAATTGGCCTGAGCCTGGGCCTGGTCCTGCAACGGCATGTAGAGTAGGCCTTCGCGGAGGAACACTATTGCTCGGAAGGGTTGGAGTCCCAGGATGAGAGCCCGAATGTTGCCCTTGGGCCTGGGGCCTTGGTGACATACTCAGCCCGAGAGTGGTGGCCGACTGTGGAGTGGGAGACGCAAGGGGTCCCTGTCCCGGCGATCGACCCTGGTATAGTTGGTAGGCTTGATTCATGACGTGTCTAAAATACTGGATCAAGGTTGTGTTGCGTTGCTCGAATTGGTCGGGCTCCACCTGCAGAAGGAACGGCGGAAAGGTGCCCGTCGCTGTTAGGTGGTTACTTTGGTCGTCGAGAAATGCCTGGTCTATGGTTACGCCAAGGGGTCCATCTGGCACACCAAGTCTTCGCCGGGATGCCGTGAAGAGGACTACCTGGAGGACGCGCGAGAAACAGTGCAGCTCTACAAGGAGCTCCTCGACAAGGTATGGATATCTTCGTCTCAATGTCGCCTGTGTGAGACTGCTGAAGTTGAACGAGACTCTCAGCAAGAAGGACCCCACAGAGTCGACCATCGAGGAGTATTGTGGTGACTTTTGGAGGAGTTGAGGGAGCGGCGCCGGCAGATTCGCGAACCAAAACGAGTTCGCAGGCGACAGCAGGTCATTCTTCTTCAGGATCTGCTCGATAACCGTGAAGCCGGCGTCCAAAATACCGGGTGGATGGGCTAGATATCTGTATGCCTCATTTCGGTCCCGAGACCAAATGCAAAACAACTGATGTAATGCGAGGAAGAAACTATCGCTCATCTTACAGGCTTCCCTTAGTAGCAGCATCCTGGGCCATTCGATGTCTTGCGAGAAAGACTGAGGACCGCCGCAGGAAGTGATCCATGACTCGATGATTATAGAGTATTGAGAGAAGTCCATTGCATTTGTACCTTTCTGCCTGATTTCTCGTTAGCTTCCCACTATACATAGTTGTTTCACGGCATAGGTGTACGGCATACTCTGTGCGTCGCCGTTTTGAGGGAGGGCCGTTGTTGGCCATAGGTTGGTTCGACGTTGTGGTGGATGATCGCACCACATTTGAGCTCGAATCAATTCCTCTGGTGCCTTCGAAATTCGGAGCCGTTGATGGTTGGTTCATAGCGGCCCGGGTAACCTGCATCGGTGCAGTCGTATGTGGCGGTAGCGGCTGTGGCAATGATCGGGTACGGACAGGTTGTGGCTGAGACGGTGCCGAGACAGGAGGAGACCGAATACCCACGCCTGTTCCTCGCGGCGAGGGCGCATCCATCTCTTGAGGTGTGTGCGCGTTGGCTGATGCGGGCAAGGGGTTGTCTAGAGTCAAGGCATGCACAAATCGCGCTTCGGTGACGGGAAGCGCCACGGAGTTCGGGGGGCCCGTCGGCTGTCCCATATCTTGACCCTCCGGGAGGGAGGCAGGATTGGGATTAGGACTGTATACCGATGTTGAGACAGCCGGGCTCGGTTCGTCGCTTGGGGCGGGGGAGGGGAGGACGCTCGATGGTATCCTGGTACTATAGGTCAGGACCTTCTTCCTCTGTATAATCTGAGATGGGTAGGGGAGGGAGGGAGAGGATCCATACGGTTGAGCGGCCTGCTGTTGTGACTGTGACTGTGGCTGCTGAGGCTGATTCGAACGAGGAGTGCTTGGCCGAGGAGTAGGTTTGACGGGATGAGTATTTACCATCCATGACGGCTGGCGACCACCAATGAAGGTTTTGACAGTTGAGTTCGACGAGGCGACTTGCCATTCAGGAGGAAGAAAAGACTGGGAGCGGGCAGACGGCTGTCGCGCTGGCATGATGAGGCATCGGGGTTGTTGCCCGCCAAGCAGTTTGGGGTTCGTATGGATATCTCTAGACTTCGGGCAGGGTGTCAGAACATGGCTCAGGTCGGGATCAGAGTCGATAGTTCGGACCGTGAGGAGCCCTAAGTATGCGCCGGTGGGAATCTGGGGCGTAGATGGGTCGAGAAGGATAAGGAGTCGTAGAGTCGATGGAATTGGGGTGGGCGAGGAAGGAGATAAAGATCAAGGCAAGGAAAAGTCTCTTCTACCTTGCAAGCGGAATTTCCGGCACAAATACCTTACCACCTTGCAAAAGCAGCAGAGGAAAAGGCTGCCAGGCAGGCCTTCTTTGTTGGCATGCAAGTCACTTCGAAGTCAAGTTCAGAATCATCTCTCTTGCAGTCGCGCCTGCGGCTCGGGGCCATCCCAACCGAAAATTAGTGCCATATAATCCAGCCAATTAAACCACCCAGTCTGACAGCTGTTGGCGCTTATGAGGGGCCGCATCCACAGTGAATCAGATGGAAGCCGATTCCAGTCCGATTTTTATAAGCCTAGGCCAGCTTGAATTCCAAGGTTATTTCAAGGTCGTATATTCGCCCTTTGCAACATGTCCATAGCCTTATTTTCATTATGTACATAGGAGGAGAAGGAAGAACCAATGTGGATAGTGGCCTACCAATCTGTCCATCCCGATGCCCCATTCTTCATGAGGAGGGCGTCAAAGCCAGTGCACAAGCCACGTGATGGGCACCAGATGGCGACCCAGTCTACCAGGTACAGCAGTAACAAAAAGCAAATTCGGTACACTTCTTCAAAGCGGGAACTCAACTGGAGAGGAAGAGTTGGAGTCTTGGGAGTAACCCACTAATTGCTCTGCCCCTCAGGGTTAAAGTTGAGATGGTAGCTTGGGAAGTGCACCAATGCCCTACAGATACAACTGGAATGTCCTGATCGGCTCCCGTCTCTTCTGAGTTGTTGGCAATGGATGTAAATATGAAAGAGAGGTGTTTCAAGTTTCGAGGAATAGTGGCTACAAGCCGCCCAGGCAGGTCAGGATGATGATGCTGCGATACTGCGATACATCTCGTAAGTTCGTTAGCTCGGTGTAAAAGGTAGATTTATCAAGGCTTAGACCCAGTGTGTAGCAAATAGGAGCACCCGACATGTTGCACGCCACAAAGGGACTGGGAGTACAACAACAAAAATGAGGAAGATGCGGCATTGAAGGAGCGGAATAGAAGAGGTATGTCCAAGTACTATACTACCTTGGTACATAGCAGGCTACAAGAATGGCTGAGGTGTGGCTGCAATACAAGAGAGCGTAGGTGATCCCTGGGCGTCGGGCGGCGGGGGTCGCAGACATCGCATCGGAAGATCTCCAGTCCGATGCAGCCAATCAAAATCCCCTGATCCGTTTACCAATGCATAACGAGAGAAAAAAAAAGAAGCTTGACCTGCAAAGTCCATCAACGCAACCTAAAGATATAAGCCGCGATCGACCATCATGGCGGCAGAAGTGGCCGCGCTTGCTCAATTGAAGCTCGCCTCGGGGCCGTCGCCCATCACGGCTGAGCAGAAATACTGGAAGTCATTCAAGAACCCGAAATTGCACACCTCGACTGCATCATGGCCCATCACCCACATCAGCTTTCCCGCACCCTCGGCGGCGACAGCAACGTCGAGTTCCCTCGCAACAGCGGCCAAGTCCAATGATCTCTTTGCCGTGACGTCCGGCCCCCGCGTCGACGTCTACTCGATCCGGAAAAGGGAGCCCCTGAAGACGATAGGGCGATTCGAGCACGTGGCGCGGAGCGGCGAGATACGGGCTGACTCGCGGGTCCTGGTGGCTGGAGACGACTCAGGGAAGATGCAAGTATTTGACGTTGCGGGCGGCGCCCGGTCGGCGGTCCTCAAGACATGGCATACCCACAAGCAGCCCGTATGGGTGACGAAGTGGTCCCCGACGGAGATGACAACACTCATGAGCGGGAGCGACGACAAGACGGTCCGACTATGGGACCTGCCCTCGAACACCCCGACACGGACGTTCTCGGGCCACCAGGACTATGTGCGATGCGGCGCGTTCATGCCGGGCCCGGGAGCGCACGGGAACACGCTTGTGTCGGGCAGCTACGACACGACGGTCCGGCTGTGGGATCCCCGGTCACCCGGCGGCGCCATCCTCACCTTCAAGCACACCGCCCCCGTCGAGACGGTCCTCCCCCTCCCCTCCGGCACGACCATCCTGGCGGCGTCGGGCACAACCATCTCGGTGCTCGACCTCGTCGCCGCAAAACCGCTCCACATCATCAGCAACCACCAGAAGACGGTCACGTCGCTCTGTCTCGCGTCCAACGGCCGGCGAGTCATCAGCGGCGGCCTGGACGGGCACGTCAAGGTCTTCGACACCAGCAACTGGAAGGTCGTCGCGGGGTCCAAGTACCCAAGCCCCATCCTCTCCCTCTCCGTCATCTCGGCCGGCGCCAACCACAGCGACCGCCACCTCGCCGTGGGCATGCAATCGGGCGTCCTATCGCTGCGCACCCGCCTGACAGGCGCCGCCGCCGAGCGCGACCGCGCCCGCGAAGCCGAGCGCTCCGCCCTAGACGCCGGGGCCGACGCCGTGGACCGACTGGACGCCGCGCGGGCGCGCCGCGCCCGCTCCACCGCCTTGGGCCGGTCCATGGAGATGCTGGGCGAGACGGTCGACTTCGTGATCCCGACCAACGAGGACAAGGACGGCAAGCGCAAGCGGCGCGTGCGGCAGCAGCCCTGGCAGAAGGACCTGCGGCACGGGCGGCACGGGCAGGCGCTCGACGCGGTCCTCGAGTCCCCCTCGCCGAACCCGCTGACGGCGCTGACGCTGCTGGTGGCGCTGCGGCACCGCAGCGCCCTGCGCGACGCCCTCGCGGGCCGCGACGAGGTCAGCGTCCAGCCCGTCCTGCGCTGGGTGTCGCGCCACATCGTCGACCCGCGCTACGCGCCCGTGTGCGTCGACGTCGGCCTGCACCTGCTCGACCTGTACGGCGAGTTCGTCGGCGGCTCCGCCGAGCTGGCCGAGGGCTTCCGCGTCCTGCGCATGCGCGTCGTCCGCGAAGCCGAGAAGGCCCAGATGGCCTGCCAAACCAACGGCATGCTGGAGAGCTTGTTGGTCGGCGCTGCGACGAGGGGGGCGTGATTTGGAGTCCCCCGGGGATGGACGAAACGGAGGGGTTGGATGTGATGAGCATGGAAAAAGTGGGGGAGGGGTGATGTGGTCAAGTTTCCGGTTCATGGTTTTTCAACTGCATTGCGTCGGCGTTAGTGGACGGCTTACAGGCGGACTGGAAAAGAAAGAATGAACCAAAAGCAAAAATTTGTCTCTCACGAGAGACAGCCTGTATAGACAAGATATCTAGACCTGGGGTGAAATAGACTGCTGTCGTTTCCCGTCGCTGAGAATCTGCACGGCATCGAGTAATAAGGCTCACCACATTCCGCACTCATGAGCTAACCAGTATGTTCAGGCAACAGACCATATGCTCGTTTTCTCACGCCTTTCAGTTCAGGTATCATTTGCCATAGTCCAGCCAAATGACAAGTCCAGCCTGCGCCTTGATTTCCCACCACCAACTTCCGTGGCTCTAAGAGAGGTCCGTTAAGTGTGTGTACATGTCAATAATGGTTTCCAGAATGGAAGACAGAAGAGAGAAGCCAACATCGGTCCCGCATTCTCCCCGCCCTGTCATCTAAACCCAAGAGATTCGTGCCGTTTCCCATTCCTCCATTATTTTTACATGCGATGTATTACGTCGGTTTCCTATCAAACATCCCAAATCTCGTCAATATCCATGGCCATAGCCATGACCACGCCTGCGAGACCTGCCTGTCCCGATATCGATCTGGCGCATCTCCTCAAGGAGTGACAGATCGCCACCGCCTGCGCCCGCGCTACCCCATTCATCGTAGCCCATGCTCCTGCTAGCGGGCAACGCTCCGCTCATGGAGGGAGGGCTAGTAAGAGCAAGCGGGACTTTCGCAGGGATCGGAGGGCCGTTGTTGCCTCCATACGTCCCTGCCCTGGTCCTCTCCCCGGGGCTGCTACCATACATGGGCGCATGGTTTTCGCTTGGGTAATCGAATGTCGAGGCCCGCGCCAACGTCCGAGGTGGCGTGAAGTTGTCTTGGTGATGCGGGAGAGGAGCGAGCGGGCTGGAACCATGCGAAGCAAAGGGATCGCCACCCGGCGACCCGTTCGCGCCCGCCATGACAGGCATGGCGGACGCTCGGTTGGACTTCTTTTGAAGTCTGTTACGGCCTGTGCTGGCGGGAGTGGAGGGCGCAGGCGAGTCCGCGAAGGAAATATCCTGTGATATATACCCCGAACTCGGCGCCATGGACTGTGGCCGGCCCGCGATTCGTAATTGTCTGCGGCCAGACGGTGGCAAAGCCTGCGGCCCGCCGGGAGAGGGCCTTGATGAGGAAGGTCCCGGAGGCTTCTTGTTCTTGGGCTCGGGCTCTGGGGCCCACGTATCCATCGGTAGGTGGTCTGAAGGATCAACCTCGCGGCCATCGTAAGTGATTATCTTTCCTCTCGATTCGTTGTAGTCAGGACGAGAGACGGACTGTTCTGAAGTAGCCGAGGGAAGGCTAGGGTTCAGAGCATCGTACGAGTCCGGCCCGAAGGGGACGCCAGACAAGCGGCGACCATCACTCAGAGGGGGGGCAGGGCTTATAGATTTCCGCCGGATGGTGTGGCGTGGATTCGGGCTTAGGTCTCGCTGTGGCATTGGAGAGACAGATCCTGACCTGGCGGCCTCCGCCGTTGTCGACCCTCCGGAATATGGGACTGGGCTACGACTGTGATGTTGAGGTTGCGGTGGTGTTGTGTAGGGAACCGGCGAACCATTTGACGCGTAATTCGACGGAAGACCATTCATTTGGCGGCCGCGTGGCGGAGTCGACATGGCAGGCTGTGTATAGTGTCTCTCCATGCGCCGGTCCTCATTGATCCGGTGGGAGATTTCCTGCACAAGGCTGGGGTCCATGCCGGGAACCAAGGAAGCCGGCACGGGTGGTAGATCGTACGTATTCGACGTGTCGTCGAGTTCGCTCCGGTAGGGAAGAAGCAATTGGCCCTGTGCGTTGTACGAGTCGGAAGTGGCTTGAGACGGGTGGTCTAGATCTCTCGAGATCATAGCCGAGTCAGAGGATTGGTAGGCGTTTGGGTTGTAGTAACCAGTAGAATCGCGGCCAGAATCGCGGCCACGGCTACCGACGTTCAACGGAGCGGGACTCGCGACCGGGTCGAATTCAGGCTCGTATTGGGGCATCCGAGAGCCGCTTCTTCTGAACGAGCTTACCAGCATATTGTCTGGGGAGTCTGGAGCATCCTCGACAGTCGGCTGCATCGATCTGTTGCTCAAATCGCATGTCGGGTCATACGCATAGTGAGCGGGAGGCGAAGAATGGTGATGATATTCCTCGCCGGAAAATTGGGCAGCGGCCGGAGCTGCAGGAGCGGAGTCATAGGCCTTATAAGTAGGCCGCCCCGGATATGTCGCGGGCACCGAGCGCCTGTGAGCCTCATTCCGCAAGACATCTTGCCTCATAGTCGGCGGCGTTCCCTTAGCTGCCACGCTGTCAAAACTGTTTCGAAGCCCCTGTTCCTGAGTCATTCCGCTGTTGTTCCGGCTTCTGTGGACAGGAGGCGGAGGAGGCCGATCGTCTTCGAGAGGCGCGGGGCTTTCGCTCATTTGGAGCATGTAAGCATCCGAGCCATGTCTGGAGTTCTGACGCTCGTATGATTGCTGACGGTAGTTCGGGCTGATGTCATCAGGGTGGACCGAATACCGGTCATGCTGTTCTGGCGTATGGTATTGGGACATAGACGGCTCTGCCCGCTGCACTGGAGCTCCATAGCCACTATTCGATAAGCCGGGCGACTGGTGATCCTGTTGTTGATACCGGCTTGAGGCGGGCGGGGGTGTCTTGTACTCGACCTGCTGAAGGGGAGACTGGTTCGGGACATAGGATGTGGACGGATTGGGCTGAGGGCGTTGCGGAGTTTGGACGAAATCCGGGGTTTGCTGCACCGGGACCTTCCCGGTGACTGGGTCTGAAGGAAGAGGACGTCTCTTAGGGACGCTCCTCTGTTGGGATCTAGAACCATCGACTTCCGAAGGGCCAGGCTGCCTCGCTTTTACCGCGGGCTTCTCTGGCTTCGGCCGGGTGTCGTAGTATGTGATTTCTATGCGGATATCGCCAGCATATTTGCCCTTGCAAGTAAGTTGGTGCCACAGGTCGTTCTGCCCACCACCAGGCACGACGACCTCCCGGAGGTCAATCCATGCCTCGCCGATCAGGTCCGTCTTCTTATCGTCGTTGAAAACGGAGACTTTCAGCTGGTAGTAATCCGGAGAATCGTGGACGTTAAATCTGAGCTCCTGGTCCCTATTTGGTAACATGTCAGTTATGGCAAGCTCGGGACCGGCGGCGTGGACAAAGGTGCCATAGGCAAGAGAGAAAATACCATTTCGGCGTCTGTCCGCCGCGAATATCCGTATTCGTCTTCCTCGCCTCCTTTCCCAGACGTGCTGCGCAGTAGGGGTCCTGCTTCCCTATGGTTTTCCTGTTGGGTAGGTTCTTGGCCCGGTCGACCACGACAACGAGAGTCCCAATGGGCGGGCCATCAATGGTCATGTCAGAATAGATTCCGGCGGTGTGCATGCCGTTCAGGGGGTGAGCCTTGGCTTTGGCCGCCATTTTGCCGGATTTTGAGGGCAAGATTGCGACTTTTCGTGGTGCAATACCGATGCTGTCAGGCTTTGTTTACGTCGTCGTTCCCTGTTGGCGGGTCGGCTCTCCAAGCCTGAAACGGGACAAGCAGTTCAGCACGGGATGACGGCGGAGTGGAGAAGAGAAAGAACCCAAGGCTGTTGAAAATGAGAAAAGAACTCGTTGGATCATCGGACAGAGCGACAATGCCGAGTCAATGGGCCATGAATGGGAGAAAAGAAGGGAAGGTGCAGCTGCAATTGTCCCGTTGCTTGTTGTTTTCCAACCATAGTGAGGTAGACGGCCGCCTGGCAAGGTACGAAGCTAACTCGACTGCGTACCAATCAAGGAGACGCATTCTATTCCGTCTATTCCGCTTTGGGGATAATGGGGGTGGTTGGTGCACTTTCGCAGGGTTGCTAGCGTGGTGGAGACTGTAAATCGGCGAGGCTGGCAGGACTTGGCAGTCCTAACCAGGGTTGTGGTTGCTAGCGTCACAGGTCAATCGCAGGGATTCGACAGCCTCCTCTGCCGGCTTGTTTCCCAAAGTACGACTCTGCCCTGGCATATTCCGCTATCACCGGCATCATTACCAACACCTCAATCCTGTGGTACTCCTCGCGAATGTGAAACATGCAATCTTGACTAACCATCCTTGAGTTTGTGCCACAGCTGCCACTCAATGGACGATTTGATATCGTTCGACATGGCGTGCCCACTCACACCGGAAACAGCCTTAGGAGAAACTCCAAATCCTTGCCTCGGCGATTTCGGCATCCAATTCGATCTCTGATGCCCCGCAATCTGACGCGTTGATCCCAGTATCGATGCTTTTCTTGGCGTAGATTTTCACAAGGAAATACGGATTACAGACGCTCCGTACACAAAGTTACCGACGGGAGTACGTATAGCTCAATGCCTCTATGTGTGAAGCCAAAAGTTGCCATATTGGATTAGTTGGTGACGTTCCATCCCCCTGCAACGGGCACATACTGTACATTTTGCATCTTACTGTGGTACATACATGCATACGTGCTGATTGATTGCTTGGCATCTCCAGGAACGCTTGTTTGGAGTGCGCTGCGCCTCGTGTCGTCAGCAGGCCTCGTCAACCTCCACCACATGGTTCTATAATTAACTCGACCTATCCATAATTATTCTCCGCCATCAAGGTCATCGCATCCTCGAGGATTCCCATTCGCTTCGAGCGATTGACTTCGTCTACCTAGTCTGACGCTGGACGTGGTGGTAAGGCTCTGTGGGTCAGAGGGATCTCAGTGTTCTCTTCCCTAGAACGCCTTCCTATCAGTTACCAAGGGGCAGCCAGTCATACTAACTCGTCCCAACCTTCATATGACAGCTTAAAATAAACCAGCACCAGGGACTGCTCCGTCTGAAGGGTATGCAAGGGCTTTTAAATGCGTCCAGCTGCTGCAGAAGGTGAAAGATGCGGGCCGCCCCTTGAGAAATAATCCCCAAGATCAGATAACTACCTTGCTAAAAGTATGTGATATGCAGCATGTCAAAGAATCCAAGAATACCTAAGAACCCCAACAGCCGTGCATCTGCCAATTCAAGATAAGCAGCCTGGTTTGACCACTCAGAATCACGGATTGGCCCGGGGGATCTCCGGCACCTTGGCGTTGGAATTAGGCCCCTGATGCAAAGCAGATGCTGGGTGATTAATCAACGTCATAATTCCGAGCCTCACAACATCGAAATCGCCCCTTAATGTCTTCCTTGTAGAACACCTTCTGTCCCCCTCCCCCTCACCGCCCAATCAAATAAGGGAAAAGACCGAAGAGACATAAAAACAAAATGTCCTCCCGACCCCCAGAGACCTCCCCGCCCTCCCCCCATCCGCCGGCCATCAACTACGTCGTCGGCTTCCTGATGGTGGGGCTGGCCTGGGGCCTGACGACGCCCTTCATCCGGCGGGCGGCGCGCGAGCACCGGCCCCCCGCGCACCCGGTCCTCGAGTCCGAGGCCGTGCGCTCCAGCCGCCTGAGGTCGCGGGCCTACGGCGCCTTCTTCGCCGTCGTCGACCTGCTGCGGAACCCGCGCTACGCCGTGCCGCTGCTGCTGAACCTGACGGGGAGCGTCTGGTTCTTCCTGCTGATCGGGAAGGCTGGTGAGTTTTTGGGGCTCTTTGTTTACCCCTCCTCTCTGTGCTCTTTTCTGCTTTTTCGTCTTCTTTTCTTGTCTCTTTTCGTTTCCCGTTTTCTCGCCCCCTTTCAGTCCTGCATTATGGGAGCCGCTGGTGAAAAGTGACGGTCACTAATCCCGTCCCCCACGTAGAACTGAGCCTGACGGTCCCCATCGTTAACACGCTTGCGTTCCTCTTCACCGTGGTCGGGGAATGGTGGGTGGAGAAGAAAGTGATCAGTCGAGGTAGGTCGAATCCATCTCTGTTTATCCCTTCCGCCCCCGCCTGGAAACTCGCCTGCTTACTTGCCACGCCTCACCCCAGAGATATTGGTGGGCATGATACTGTCTATCTGCGGCATTGCCTTGTGTGTACATAGCAAGAGTGGTTGACGGGGGTTGAGCCCCAGGCCAGGAGCCTTCGATTTTTGCTTGTAAGCCTTTTTGTTAGCATATAGCGCTATTGATCCTGTTACCTCCACGAAGCTTGCGATAACAGGGTAGATTTTATGTTATGCGCACACCTGATATCACTATGTAGGCTATTGGGAACATATATCGTGATGAAAATCAGGAGATGTTAAGGATTCCCAATTTTGCATCGACGGGATCATGCATTGGCTTCGACCACTTATCCACTCCCACCGTTTTACACACTAGAAAGCCTCATATACATACACTTAAGCACCGTAAGCTATGAAGAAGACACTTGCGCCAACAGTAACTCCCGACAGATGGGGCGGTTTTAGGGCGTAGTGGCTAGTTTACGGATTCCATGCATTTCATTCTTCTCCGCCTCGTCTCGACAGTCTCGTCCGACGAGATGCGCGACGGCGTAGCAGTAGTGGTGCATATTGACATTTCTCGGTGCTTTGTGAATTTGAACTTTCGAATTTACTTTGAGAGCCAGCCCACATTCGTTGCTATCATCCCTGCTCCTGGCAGATACTCTCCTCCAGCTACCGACCCTCTCCCTCTCACCACATGCCTGTCATGACCCCCACTTTCCCGTACGAGGGCCATGAGACGGGGGACCATTGCCCCAACCAAAGATGCGAGTCCGGCTCGCAGTAGCAAATACGTACAATGAAGGAAAAATGACACGACACACAAACGCTATCAGTGCTTTTCCTGTATCCCTGTGCGCGCCCCAATGTGGTATACCGGTCGTTTCCCTTGCCAACGTGCACGTTTGGCGCCAATTATATGCAATAAATGAAGAAAGGAAGGAAGGAATTAAGGCCCCCTGTTTCCGTTGTCATGGCTGACCCAACGGAGGGAGAGAGGGATCAGGCACCTCTGGAGTTGACCCATCGTTGAACGCTCCGCAAGCTGGGGTCCTCGGCGATCCAGCGGCCCATGGCAAGATCCGAGGTTTGGAGCTCGGTGTAGACGTACTCATCGGTGACCATGGCGAGCTCCTAGGCAGGACGTGTCAGCTCCAGCTCCAAAGATAGACAGTCGTCTGCCCCGTTTCTCTCGTAATCGGCGCTGTAGACGTAACCTCCCAAGAGGCAAACATGCCTGCGGGGAACGGGGGAGGGAAACTCACAGCTCGCAATTGTTGGTCGCAGCTCCGGAGCTGCGACTGGTTGCCCTGGTGAGGGCGGTCACCCATCAAGGTCTGGTTTCTCCACTCGACCCAGCGCTGCGCAGCAGCCTGGCGGAGGTAGATCTTCTGACCCTGGTGTCTGCGGGCGAATGCGTCGAGCAGAACGCTTCACAAAACGATTGTTAGCCCATTTCCGTTGGTACCCACAGTACCGCCAACAGCGCTCGGAACAGGGGGGGCGCGGGGGGCGGGCGGGGGGACAAACTGTTTCAGCTCCGCCTTTTCCTGCTCCTCGGGCCCGCCGGTGGCCTGGGGCACCGTGGTGTCGGCGCCGCAGTTGAGGATGTGCTGCCCGTCGAGGGCGCACTGCCGGAGCACAGCCCAGCCTTCGGTGTAGTAGTCGTCCATGTCTTCGGGGTCGACGGGCGCCGCGGCGATGTAGTACTGCAGCGTGCGGAAGTCGGAGAGGACATCGGCGACTCGCGCCGTTCGGTATATGTTGACTGGGCGTGTGAGTTGGGTCAGTGGGTTTGATAGCTTGCGCTGTCTTGACGGGTGACCAGGGAGCATGGAAACCCGCAAGAGACCCCGAGCAAGTGGTGAAGGCGACGTACGTCCATCCATTGGTCCTTTTAACTTAGAGACAATAGTAATTAACGGGAAGATAGATATGGCTGGTATGCCCGAGGAAGGTGACGTAGGGGTATATCGACAGCGAAAGGAAGTATGGACAAAAGGACGCGACAAACGACGCTATTACAATCAAAGCCCCTAGGGCGAAACGATGGGAACAGAAGGACTGGCGCTCTTCAGATATCTGTCGGGCTGGATATCATGGCGTTCGACAAGTGCGGCGAGGCGTTAACCCTTTTGTATAGATTCCCATCGTAGCGGATGATAGGATTCAACTGGTAGGACCGTGTCACGCATATCAAATCTCGTAAGAGGAAAGGCTCGAGGACTTGCTGAGGTAGCTTTTCCGTGGATGGAAGCCCGCCGTGGAGTTGCGAGTAGATCGTTTAGTCCATCAGCCCTCCCAGTGCATGCATGCCGAGGTCGTCGTCGCCAAATCGGAGATATTATCCAACCACTGGGGCGCCGACTTGGATGGCAGCCCCAAGCTAAGTGAACCCTGAGGAGCTGGAAAACTCACTCCAATATCGAGTGAGTCGCTTGGCACTACCCCACCGCCCGCGTGGGATCGTCAGTCTGCGGGAGGCATCCATGGCCTTTCGTGGGTCTCGTCCATCGTCAAGCACTAGTTACCCCCCTGGTCAAGCCATGTTCCCCCCTGAGAGAGCGGGCCTTGGACCGATTACCAACCCATGAGAGACATGCATGCTTGCTGCAAGGGACACATATGCACAACCCAAGCCAAGTAAGTGTGTGTCCTTCTCAACAAACGACCCACCACTTGTGGTTGGTGTGGTTGGGAATATATCGATTCCACAGGGAACCCTAACATGGTTGGCAGGGACTAGCCGGAGGCCCAGAAAGAGCCTCCTAGGTGGGGTCTTGGAATGGCGGATCTTATTGGCCCAGATGAGGTTGGTCGTCGAAAGAGGAAGTTTAAGCGATCGTTCAGCGACGCCACAACGCCATTCAACTGCCAAATCTAGAACAACAGCCCCAATTTCTGTGGAGGCAGCTTGTGTGGCTCATCCACGCGGCGGCCAATGAGGCCGCCGGCGCAGACGGTTGTGCACGTTTCGTACCTTGCTGGGCTGAAATGGATTGATTTTAGCACTTCTCACCCGCATTAGACGATGACAGCCCCGTGAGCTGTACTATGTAGTCATGTATCCTGCAGACGGGAGTTCGGACGGTCCAGTGAATGAGGAGGTCCATGAGGCGGATGAGGCGGTGAAACGGACGGAAAATGCGGCAAGGCTGTAACTAAGATTGATTAGCTGTCTCTTGCGAGTGCGACTGTATATTGATTGATTGTCTTCATCAGCCCCTGCCCCCGCTAGCAGATCCCAAGTGTCCGGTTCGGGTACCCGAAGCGCAGGACAACTTGGTGCTTGCATCACTGCATGGCATAAGGCAGATTCACACACTGCTCTGCAAGTATTTCTGATATGGCTGGGCTGAACTGCACATCGCTCATTTTCGAGCACCACCACCTCGGGATGCCACTGGCTGGCCTCTCTTACGGCCCGATGACTGCGCTGGATGTCTCAGATGGGTGCCATTCACATCTACACTCGTAGATGTGGCTTGGGGGGTAAGATTGAAATACCGATCTTCGTTGTTATTTAGAGCGTGTATCCTGTATGGTCTCAACGTTGTATACACCAAGTCGCCACCCCCCGTTGTTGACTGTTGAGCCTTGTCCCAACGCCACGTAGGGCTGTCCCCGTTGGTGTAGTGACGTCGCCATTGGGTACGGGGCTAATTTGGAAACGTCTCGTCCATGTTGACTCTATGGCTTCCGGTAGGATAACTAGTAACACACAAGCAACGTGGGATGTCGGGATATTAGCCTTACCGTCATACAGTTCGACAAGCCTGTTGCCACCCTCGCTCCCTGAAATTGCCCCCTCTCTTCCCGCACAACCATGTCGACCAATAAGGGTCGCCAGTCGACCTCTCGGGAAGTCTCAACCACCCTCCAGCTCATCGTAGTGCAAGCCTCCCCTTCCCACGGGCCCCTATTAGTCTTTCTCCGCGATGGCCTGCAACCGCTCGTCGATCTCCTCTTCCGTTAGCGTCCTGAAGCTAGGATCCGTGCCGTCCTTCCCGTCCGCCCGTGGCCCGCCAGCTATGCCAATCTCAATCTCGGTCTTTTTGAAGTCCATGCTCAAGACCGTGCTGAGGGTGGTGATGGCTAGCTCGACAACCTCCTTCCAGTCACCTTCCGCGTGATCCTTGTTCTTGAGCTTCTTCTCGAGGTGGTTGAGCGCCTCCTGCTGCTTGGGTCCTGCGGCAGTACCCTTGTAGCCGATAAAGTAGCCGGCAGGGTCGCACTTGAACAACTGCGGCCCGAATTCAGAGTCAACCGACACCAAGGTCGTGGCAACACCATAAGGTCGCATGTAGGCCTGTAGTATTCGAGTGAGCATTGGCCCCATAATATGCACTGTTTGTCCATCAGGGGAGACGAGAGCTTACGCGCTGGGTGTAGACTTGGCTGATGTTGGCCAGCCTCTTCGACAAGGCATCGCAAGGCATCTCATAGCCGTAGTTGTATCTGAATTCTGCGGCCTCGCCCTGGGCTCGTTGCGCGAATGCTCGTGCGTCGGCGATGGAGCCGGTCATAACGCATCCAACCGACGGCGAAATCTGGAATATGTGGGAGACCGAGGCAGGGTCGATAAGCTTATCCTAAACTCTGGAGTTAGCCCTGGAAGGTGAGGGATGTCAGCAACAAATCCATCTAGCTTACTGGAACTTTCTTCTGCGACAGAATCACAGCGCAGTCCTTTCCCCGGACACCTATCGACATGATGCCTGCAGCTGTGATAGCTTTGAACGCATACTCTAGAGGAACATTCAGCTGTCAGCATCATCTTGGCGGCGTCGGGGTCTGTATGTGCTCTTGTCGAAGCTGGCGGCCAGAGTCGCTGTTGGAGCTCGAGGGGAGGGAGGCAAATGCGTACCGACTTGGTACAATCTTCCCTGCTCGGAGAAGATCGTAATGTGTCTATCATATGCCGAGTTGCCTATAGGAGGTGTCAGTGTGTCAGTTTGCCAGTTTGCCAGTATGCCAATGACCTTTTGAGGTCTAGGCTGGAGCTTGGGCTTAGCTGGAGTTGGAGCTGGAGCTAGACATACCCGACATCTTTCCAGGTGCAGACAGTCGATTCCCAGTAAAACGGAGCTTCTAGGTCCGCGATGTGCTGCTTTGCCTTATCGGAGGCGGGATCTGACGGCGATGGCGGCAAATTTGAGAAGTTGATCGGGCAGGGAGGAGGAAGAGAACTGATTAGGGCGTTGGTGGTGAAGCTTCCCAATCGACGCGTTGCAGGAGCTTGCCTAGAGAAGGCTGAGATGGGCCGTGCACGACATCAGCATGAGCCTGAGATTCAACCTTGATATTCAGGCGTAGACAGATAGATATGGAGACCGGACTGAGCAGAATGCCCGCCAACCCCACTTATCTTATCCAAGCCCGGTCCGTGGTCATGGCTGTATCGCAAAATTTACTGCGCAGGGCTTGACAACAGACCACGAAGCCCAAGAATGCCCAATGAAATGTCCCTTTATGCCACTGAGCGGTCAATGATTTGCAATTGGTAGCTTCAGCCAAAGGATAAACTTTCAGTTTACCTAGCCCGTGTTCCCTGATTTCCATTTCCCTTACAATTTCTCTTGTCTGGGACAACTAGTCTTCCAGCCGGCCGGCTCAAGACAGTCTCTCCCTTTTTCCCGTTCCTGCATCCGCCCCCCATTCCGGTCGCCATGTCCACCCATAGGGCACCAGCGCAGCGTGTCCCGGCTTGGAAACGATTGGGCCTCAAGCTCAAGGGCGCTGCATCTGGGGAAAGCCCTGCTTTTGCTCCAACAGGAACCGGCTCCACAGACTCGGACGCAAATAAGTCTGCCCCTGCCCACCGCCATCCCAATGCCAATGCAGATGTGAGCGGCCGTCTTGCTCAAGCCCATACAAACGGCACCAAAAGGAAGCAACCGCCAACTGCCTCGGCCTCGACTTATCGTCATACTGAGTCCGACCTAGGTCCTGTCAAGAGGCTCCGAAGGGACGGTCCTTCGTCGACCCCCGCAGAAGGCGAGGCAGGCTCTCGAAAATCAGAGAAGTCTGTTTCCTTTACCGAAGATACCAAGGGGCAAGAAGACGGCGATTCGAAGTCTCCCAAGAAAACCAAGAAGAAGGCGAAGAAGCCCAAGGCCCCCAAGCCCCCAAAGGCCGGGTCAGTCGAGATCTTCAGCCTCGAGCCGTCAATTGCCTACCTCCGCCAGTGGGATACAGCCCGGGAGTCCTGGAAGTTCAACAAGAACCACCAGACTCTGCTGATCAAGTACGTCTTCGACCAGGACAAATTGCCGTCGGCGGACGTCGGCACATTCTACAAGTACATCCGTGACCTCAAGGGCTTCGTTCGGTCCAGGCTACGGGAGGCGGCGGAAGAGATCAAGCAGAAGGATATGGAGCAGGGAGCGGCGGCATTCGCCAAGTCGACCCAGGACAAGGAGGACAAGCAGAAGGAGTACGACGACGTCCTGTCGCAGCTGTTGCAGGCCCAGCAACAAGGGGACAATGACACCACCAACGGCACCAATTCCAACGGCAAGCGCAACTTCGACGAGGTGGAATTCGTCCTGCGGACGATCAGCCCCGAGGTCAAGCAGCGCGTGTTGAAGCGCATGCGTGCCGAGATGGTGCTCGACGAGCTATCCGACAGCGACGAGAGCACGACGTCAACGACCACGTCGTCGTCGACGAACACGGCCTCGTCGTCGGCGGCGGCCCAGGAGACCGCCGAAGCGGCACAGGGGGGGAAGCGCGTAAAGCTGAACGACGGGTCGCAAAAGGTCAAGCGGCGCAGGCTGAGGAATGTCAGGACAGAGAACGTTGGGAGTGATGACAGCAGCTCCGAGTCGGATGCCGAGTCGAGCTCGGGATCAAGTAGCAGCAGTAGCTCGGAGGACGAGTCGGACGATGAAGAGATGCCGGCGGCTGCCGACCTTAACGGTGATGGTGCGTCTTCCAGCAGCTCGTCTTCGTCATCTGATTCATCAGGATCCGAGTCAGACTCGGACCTCGAGTCTGCATCAGGAGTCGAGACGGGCGGAGATGGAGAAGAAAGCGAGGATGACTGATGCATGGCTCTGACCAAAACGAAAATCCCGTTATTATGTTACCTGACATTGGAGTGGCGGCTTTCGGGCACGGGGAGGGAGTGTGGTATTTGCAGCTCGGAGACGACGGGCGTTTCTGGGTGTGTGGCTGGGAAAATAGACAGGTGTGCAACATCTAGATACCATATAACACATGATGACGGCTTACAACGAGAATCCCTCTTCGGTATTGAATCGTGGGTAGGCGGTCTCGGTCTATAACTTGTGCAAATATGACAGGGGCATAACCGCTGCCGCCTTTCCTTTGTGCTGGAGCTCATAAAAAGTCGTGATGCATATATGTAAGATGAGTCCCCGACCATCGGCAGGTCGAGCAACCCCTGAAATCAAACGCCTTGAATCTATAACCCGTCTCAAACAAGCCTCGCCCAAAGGGTAAAGACGAGATGCAATGCCGAGGGGGGAAAGAACAGAAAAAAATGCCATCCACACCCCTTTTCCCCCCTTGGGGGTGGCTTATTATCCTCCCCTATTCCCAATCAGGGTCCCCACCTCCAAAACACCAACGCACTCCCCCCCCTCCACGACCCCAACAACCGCGTCCCGGGCGCAGCCCCGCTTCCCGCCCTCCCCCTCCCCATCCCCATCCCCCTCCAACAATCCAACCCCGCCAATCCACTCCGCCGCCCTCCGCACCGTCGTGTCCGCCGCGACGGAGACGAAATCCCCCCTCCCGACCGCGAGCCCCAGCAGCTCCTCGACGGGCCTCCCCATGTCCGGCGCGCCCAGCCCGCGGATCCGGCTCGGCGACAGCACCACCACGTCGTCGTCGACGACGTCTCCCGACGACGACCGCGCCTGCTGCTGCTGCTGCAGACGCACCCACCCGCTCGGCGAGGCGTAGCCCGCGCGCAGCACGTCGGCGCCCGTGGGTGCGGCGCCGCGGGGGCCCGAGGGCACGACGGCGGGGATGTCGGACCAGGGGACGGCGAGGTGGCGCACCGAGAGGGTGGCGGGGTTGGTCTTGTTGGTGTACCTGCTTCTCCTGCTGCCACGTGAGGGCGATGCCGAAGGCGACGAGGAGGGCGACGACGGGGACGACGAGGAAGGCGAGGCAGGTGATTCCCGCCCAGCCACCATCGCCGCTGCGGCGGCGGCGGCACCGATGGCGCCGCCGGGGTGGTTCGTTGCGAAGACGGCTGCAACGCCCGCCGCTGCCGAGGTCCCCCCTCCCCCGGACCGCGTGGTGGCGGTGGTGGTCGTCGTCGTCGTCTGGCCATGCAGCTCGCGGGCGGCGACGATGGCGAGGGCGTCGCCGACGGCGAGGGCGGCGGTGGTGGAGGAGGTCGGGGCCGAGACGCCGAAGGAGACTGACTCAGGCTCGTGGATCGGCGCCGGGAGCAGGATGACGCCGTGGTGGTGGTCGGCGCCGTGGTTGTGGTTGCGGTTGCGGTTGCGACTACTCTGGCTGTTGCGGCGGCGGGCGGCTAGCTGCAGCAGCTCGCACGTGTCCGGGCGGGTGTGGGCGGTCAGCAGGATGAGCGGGAGGGACGGGTCCAGGTGGGGCAGCAGGGCGAGCAGCTCCGGGGTCCTGCCGGAGAAGGTGATGAGCAGGAGGGTGTCGTGGCGGCCGATCTGGCCGAGGTCGCCGTGCAGGGCCTCGGTAGGGTGCAGGAAGGCCGCGTGCACGCCCAGGCTGTTGAACGTCGCCACCAGCTTGCGCCCAATGTGCCCGGACTTGCCCACCCCGGCGATCACCAGCTTGCCGCCCTGGCCACCGCCGCACCCCCGGTGCCGCGTCACCGCCGCCACCGCCCGGCTGAAACCGTCGCGCGCCACGGCGTCCGTCGAGTACAGCCGCGTTAGGCACTGCAGCGTCGTGGCCTCGGTGTTGAGCACGTGGACCGCGCCCGCGAGGCGGTCCTCGGCGATGCTCGCGGGGCCGGGGACGTCGCTTCCATCGCCGAGATCGAGCTCCTCGATCGGGATGCAGAGGTCCGGCGCTACCGGAGTTACGGGGGAGGGGGGCGACGGCGGCGGGACGGCGGGAAATTGCGTGGTCCCGAGTAGATACACGGCGCTTGTCTGTACGGGACGTTGCTCGACCATCTTAACGGTGAGTAAGGGGCCGAGGGGAAATCTCTCCCCTTGATCAGCGAGATAAGAGGGAAATCCCGACTTGGGTGTCTGCGGAACGCCGCCAGCGACCTCGGAATTTTCGGGGGGATGACACGTCCCGATGAAGAGGCAATGGACGGGACGCGACAGAGCAGCCCCAGTGGTCTCAAAGGTGAATGACCTTTGCAGCCTTTCAGGAACCCATATTCGTTCTACCTATTTTGGTATGCAAAGGCCAGGCAAGGGTCTCTGATGTAGGTAGGTAGGTAGGTTCAGATCGGGAGAAGGGACGAGATAAGTTTAGTCTGTGGGGGCAGTCAAGCAGAAAGCTTGAACGTTACCACACTTAGACAACAAGAGAGAGGAGAGACAGTTCCGAAGCCGGGAGGGAGCTCAAAGGAAAAGGGGGCAATCCTTAGAAATCAACCATAGTAGTACACTTTAGCTACCTTTTTGAGATGCAGGATACATGAAAACGGGCTGGGCAGAGCTTCTTCAGAGATTGGCTAGCAGCGGGAACTCGCAATCGTCAGCGTCTGTGATCCCATCGCCCCCATCGGCAACTAGCTTATTAGTTGTTTGGCAGCAGGTTACCTAAGGGGTGGATTATGGGACCTTGGGCAATAGCCTAGTACTCGGCCCGGGAGTGCGTAGAAAAGTCCGAATACATAGATAGGTACAGTAGATGAAGTAGCTATCAGAGACAGGAGGGCTTGGTAATTTTGCAGCTCCACTCCTGCAGTATGTCCAACATACGCATCAGGTAGGTACTAACCGATGCAAGATAAATAAAAAAGACGACGAATCACAACATGGTAGTGTTACTGGCATGTGTGTGTGGCTTGGGGGTCTTCGTGCAGCACTGCAGCTTGCTAAAAGTTGCGTGCTCGTGGATCTCGTCCACTCCCAGACCTCCAACGTCCACCCTCTCTCCACAGGCGACGGACAAGATCGGGATTGCTGGCGCAGAGTGAGAAGAGGGGTATGCGCAACGCCAACACGTCAAAAACGCTGGGCAGCTGGCTGAAAATAGCTCCGGGACCTTAATTCGACAAGACCTCCGAGAGCCGAGTCCTGCGCCAGCGCCGCATATGCCGAGAAGTTGTCGTTGATTCGCATCTCCGCGGCTTGGTAAGCTTAGCAGGAAACGGGGCTCAAGTGGGCATGGTCGATTGAGTTCAGCTGCCACAATCGCCCGAATCGAGGCGTAAAGAAATCTTAACAGTACAAACTCGCGACGTGATAGGCCAATCGTGGATCCCGCCCTCAATTTCCCCATTCTTGGCTTCGCTTTGACTCTTATCGAAGAGACCCTCCTAAGCCGGCACTCTAACAACAATGGCAGGCACGAAAGCGAATCTCAGGAGCCACCTAGTCCCATGCAGGTACGCCGTATATCCTTTCTTCTAGGTAGTTCGTGGCATCGCCATCTGGGGTCCATTATATGTATGTACAACAGTTTTGTTATTTAGAGAACCCTTTTGGGTCCCTCCGTCACCGTGTGTTGCCGCCTTGGCTCTCAGGCCTAATGAACCTCGAGGCCGGTAACGAACACCAGCTCAACTGTCCATCTCCGAGGAGATCAGGAGATACCCAACCCCCTGTACCTTTCTCCACCGTTCCTCCTTCCACAACAATCTTTTCGTCTTTTGACAGAAGCTTGGTGCGGCTCCTCGCTTCGACTATGAAGGACATCGTCAACAAGTAGTATCTCTTTTGCTCTCAAATATGCACCTGTTTTCTCTTGTCCCAGGAAAACCCCAATCCAAGCGTAAATCGAAAAGCAAATACAGAAGTTTCAATGCTCATCCCCGCAGGCCTCCTCCGCCTTACAGGATCCATGACGGATACCTCGCGATCCAGACCGCGAGTATGAGCCACCCCGACGCCCGCACCGATGCTCTTGGTAGCACAGCCCTCGAGACGTCGGCCATAGGCTGGTGATGGATTAACATAAATATTGCCAAGGGGTAAGAGGAAAAAAAAGGTGTGAATAGGGTGGGTGGATGTATTCGTCGTCGCAGTCTTTTTCTGTCTGAAAGGGAAATCGTAAAACAGCCAAGAGCCAGAGACTCGATCTGTCTGTCTGCTGCTGGCTGGGTCATAAAATGAGCATCTCGCTCTGGTAGAAATTGCTTCCCCGAGTCTTTTATCTTTTCTTGTCGTCATCCAACGCCCGAGCTCCTGGGGAATATGCCCATGATGCCATGCTCGCTCAATATACAGGAAATGCAAAAAAGTAAAACCAGGGGGAAAAGTGAGAAAGCGAAAAGCCAAAATTCAACTCGAGGAAATCGACAAAGGGAAGTAATGGTGTAGTGTGTACGTGAAAGTGTGTTGGTGTGCAGAATATGCAGAATATGCAGCGTGCTCCCCCTTTCCGGATCGCCCGTTCTAGAAGTGGATGGAGAAGTCGGTACCGTTGGGGTTGGGCGTCGGGTCGTTCGCCGAGTTTGGCTTGACGTGGGTGCGACCTGAGATGGCGACGCTCCTAACGCGCTGGCTCAGGGGCAGCGAGTACTTCAGAACGCCCTTGAGGATCAGGTCAAACTCGTCCTCGAGAATGCGTTCCCACCGCTCCGAGCCGCCGTCCGTGGTATTGCCTGGTCTGTGAAGCCTGACTTCGCCCGTCGACGACGATATGCCCTGGTGGAAGAAGGAGCCCTCGAAGGACAGGGGACTGTCGAACCGGCGGATCGTCCCGAGCCTCATGTTGGGCGCGTTGTTGTCCGGAGGCGGGTCATCCGGAGGGTCATCCTGAGCATGAACATCGCGGTCCCGTTTCCTCCGAGCCGAGAAGGTGCCAGAGTCGTGGGGTCGACGCCACCATTCCGAATCTGTCCCTGCATGAGGAGACTTGGCAAAGACCTCGATATCCGCCGAATCGATGACCACGACAGCGACGTTGGGGTTCTTCGCCTTGACAGTAATGTCGAGCATCAGCTCTTGCTCGCTGGCAAGGACGTTCTTCATGCCGATCAACTCGATTTCCGTGAGCGGCTGCGACGTCGCAAACATAAACCCAATCGCCCCAGAAATGACGAGGACGAGCATGACGGTCAAGACCAGGCAGCTCGCGAACCGGTTTAGGAACGAGGGCGGCTGATGGTAGCTCCGGTGCTCGAGGGGTCGTGCAGTGAGTGGCGTCCGTCGGCTCCTCCCCGACCGCGAAGACCGCATGGTCGAATGGATCAGAGGCGTCCTCTCGTCGTCGGCGCCTGTTGTCGTGTCGTCCAGGTCGTAGCCTGCCATCATGGGCGGCCCCCTCCTGCTGGCACTATCGGCCCCGCGGCCAGAATTATATCGGGGACTGGGCGGCCCCGAGGATTGTCTAGAATTAGTCGCCACTAGTAAAGAGCGCGGACTGGCTGAGTTGTGGAAAGGAGATTCGTCGGCAAAGATGGAGCGGTGACTGCCGCCGCTGTTGCGGCCCCATCGGCCAAAGTGGTGGTGGTGCCGCGCGGTGCCGCGCCCGGAGCCAGCGTTGCTCCTCCCGGTGCCTCGTCCATCGTCGTCGCCGAGAGCGATGTCGGTCCCGTTGGGGTTGAGGGCGTTTACGTTGACGAACTTCATGTTCTTCTTCGTCACCCCGACTCCCAGGCCAACGTTCTCCAACACGCCAGGGATGGATCGCATGCCATTTCGGTCGATCTGGCTTATCATAGAGGTCGCGCTCGGCGTGCGCGAGTGAAACCTATGGTGGGGACGATCGCGGCCGTCTGGCGGATTCGAGTCGTAGACAAAAGTCTCCTCCGAGTCCGACGAGTTTGCTTCCTCGACGGCACTTGCGACCTTTGCCTCGAAGATATCAGCCTTCGAAGATACTGGACGTGGTCTAGTCAGCAGAGTGTTCATATGGTACAGAATCAAGCTCTGGCTCAGAGCGTTCGGCGAATGAGACGACCGAGGACTTATCGCGCCATCATAAAGGCCGCACGGTCTCGTGTGAGAAATGCGTGCGTCCGTCGACCGAGAAGGAGGTCTGGTCAACTGATGGTGATGCCACAGCCTAGGCTGGAAGACATTATTGAACTTGAGATTTGGAGGCTCACCAGTGCCGCTGCTGACTGCCGGCGACTTCCTCATCGTCTTCTTCTTCTCCTTCTTGGGGCGGATCGTCTCTGAGCTCGGCTTCGTCCTGAGGCTGCCGTTTGTTCCCTGCGGGCCGACGCCTTGTTCGAGGGCGAGCTGGGCGAGCTGGGGTATCGACGTGACTGTTTCGGTCTCGACTGTCATGCTCTGTAACGGCACCTCGTTCTTGCTCTTGGAGACAGCATGCTTAATTGAAGCGGTTGACTGCCTTGTCGTGAGCGGCGGCGGCGCCGCACCAGTCGCGCCGGATCGCATTTCCATCTTGACGCTGCCGGTCTCGCTCCCGCTCTCGTTTGCCGGGGAATTGGCCTTTTCGGGCTGGGAGGTGGAAATATCGGAGATGATGCTGCTATCTTCAAGCTTCTCCAACGCATCGTCCAAGTCCTGTTGCTTCGGGGATGTAAGTGGGCTCGCTTCCTGAACAGTTTCCAAGGTCGATCCACGCGCAGGTGTTCTCATGCCAGACTGCAGGTGAGAGTCGTCCGGGTCCAGGTCACAGATCAGGTCCGGGTTCGCCCGCTGCGGAGACGGCGTAGACCGCTGAACATTGATCACCGGAGTCTCGTGCTCTCCCTTGCGAGGCGGGGGAAGGACCGGCTTGTGGAGGATGGGAGGGGGTGAGCGTAGTCTCGGCGAGACAGGCCAGCGGCGCGTGTCTCTCAGCATGTCAGTCGTGCCGGACGGCTTCTGTGGCACGGGCGCATTGGCGAGTGAATCGGCCGGAGCAGGGAGGAGGATGGGAGTCGTGGTAGCAGACAGTGTTTTCAGACCTGTTGCTGGCGTGGGTATACTAGACTTGGTCGAGCGTGTAGGACTGGGGTCTTGTTGACTATTCTTCCGTGACCTGGCGCTCGGTCCCGTCGACGACGCCCTCGAGGCGTTGTTGTGTCTTGCGGGCCTGGATGGGGAGGGTTCTCGCGAGGGAAGGGGCGAGGGTGCCGCAGATGACTGCGCCGAAGTATGGGAGGACTGGGATGCCAGCTTGGAGGGCCAAGAGTCCGTCCTCGGGGTCATGGTGGTCGACGACTCGCGGGAGAGGGGGGGATGGGAAAATCGACTGGCATCCGTGGCGCCGTTGCCGTTGCCGTTGCTGGTGTTCTGTGATTTGTCCATGGCTGCAGATACGGGAGAAGGGTCGACCAGAGGAATGGAGTCTCGCCTAGACCAGGCATGCCAGGGATCGTGCAATCGTCTTAGCTTGCGAGCGAAGAGCCGAGACGTGGGACAAGGTAAATCATGATTGTCCGGCCGTTACGCAGGGGATAAGTGTTGTCGCTGTATGTTGTCGGGTCGATGGGTTGGTCTAGTTGGTCTGGTTGTATGTCCGGCGTCCTCCGTTCTATGTTGAATCTGTTGTTGTGTTGCAGGTTGCTGAGCAGGCACTTGAGGAATACGTCAAGATACGGTGCAGAAACGTCAAAAGTGACGGGACACAGTATGACAGGTTGAGGAAAAGCGAGGAATGCGGGAGTTGTCGAGCGAGAATGGCGCGAATCTATCGGGCGTGCAATTAGGTAGGTATTGACGGGCTCTTCAGATTTTTCTTCGTTTTCTCTCGCTATTTTCTTCCCCCTTTGGTTGTATGAGGAGGGAGGAAGGGCCAGCCCGCGCGGGAGGATTCTGACGACGTGGTGAAGTGGGAGTGGTGGTCGGTTTGAGTGGTGGCGGAAACCGGGGTGACCCGTTTTGGGGTTTTGTTGGTGGTGGGTGGGGGCTGCCTTGCTTGTGGACCACTAGGGCCACAGCTAATTAGGTGTTTCGTTGGGGGGGATGATCGAGCTGTAATATCCGCTATCAGCCCTGAAAAGGGGACAACAACCTGTCACGGTAAGAAAGGCCTTTTGACGTTTTCCTTCCTTGATCCTCCCCAGACGGGTACTTGTCTTTCGCTCAGCTAGCTGTTATCAGCCAAGTCGCACACCTTAGTGAAAACCAAAGTCTCGAACTTCCCCGCCTGACATTCAATAATACCAGGTAAGCAGTAGTGAATGCCGTCAAAAATATCGTCATCTCAGTGACCTCAGGCCGCACGGATAGGGTTTGCTGAGTGGACCGAAAAATAACAGCCCGAATAATTTGGCACTCGTGATTAACCTGTCTCGCCTCGTGAAGATGAGGCCCTCCCGGAGAGATACCTCCGCCGTTTTTGGGAGTACACAAGTCTACCTCGCTACGCCCTGAAACGACATCTGGCTGCAAGGGGTAACATGTAACCCTGGGTACTCTTAATCGGTTCTCTGTGGGACTTTCGGAGGCACTTGGGCCCAACGACATGGATAAAGGACCTTGTATGTACACAAAGTGTACCCATTCTACGGATCCGTTCCAAAGGCGTTCCGTTCGAGAAGCCCTGTACGTACCATATACGGACGGACGTGCACCGCCTGGTAATGTGAAGGAAATTTGACCGGTGAAGCTATTAAACAATGGTGCCAGAATATCCATGGATGAAGGAGGCCTATCACTGTCGACTCGAGACTGCAGCTGTACTGGCGTCGACCTTTTAGAGGCAGCTAGTGTCTTACAGAATCATGTTTTCCCCATCAAGACATCAAAGACGTCAACACTCTGCAATCCGTCGCCAATGGAAGCTTCTCCATCCCGTCTTCTCCAATCCCGGAAGAGCGGGTACGGATACTCCCGGTCAGGTTTTATCACCGGGAATGAGTCCCTACGAGGAGCAGAGGGAATAAAGTCGACCCTGTCAAGTCCTCGGCTCTCGCTTCCTGCTTTCCATCGTCGTCTTCTATCCCCTGCCCGTTTTCTTCAGGGGCGCTGGTGTTCGATTTTTATGTAGCCGTCATTTTGTGAACCCCAAAGCCTAACGGGTATTTGACACGTGGAGGCGGGGACGACGTCTTTTCTAAGAAAAGATCGTCGTTCTTGCTTGCACAACGTGGCTGAAGGTACAGTACTTGTTATGTATCGATATTATATACCCCGTGCGGATATCCATGTCTGCCTGCGAACAAGAACGGGGAGGACTTGCGAAATTTCGCGCAGCAGGGCAGGCAGCGGCCATGACGAGATCGAGAGCCAATCTTCTCGAGTCGCACTCCCGACTATTGACTCGCTGGCACGGGGGAAGCGAGGGGGGACGCGTCCGGACGTCATTGGATGCCATCGACGTTTTCGCTCAAAAGTCGATTATCGGATTCGACAAAGCGCATGCATCTTTAAGTAAGGGGGGGCGGCGTGGAAGAGCAGGAAAAACGCTCGGATTTGATCATCTGCGCAGGAACCCGTCCTGCCATAGGTCCGGGGGTGGACACAAGTCAGCCCTGTAGCAGCCTCTTTTCGGTCTTCCCCCCCACGTCTGTCCATGTCGGGCTTCGTGGACCATCCTGATGGGTTTGACAAGCGACATCGTGACCCTGGAGATAACCTGCCATCGCATCAAGATATTGACAGCCGAGACGTCACAGATAGCTGGAAAGACGGACAAGTATGTATTGTATCAACAGGGGGTGGCAGCCAGAAAGCAACAATGATAACGATAATGAATTCAGCATTGACTGGAATCTTGTTTCTTTGTGCGCTTTTGTTCTCAGATATCTACCTAGCTACTTTTGTATGGCCAACTGCCAGAAGTTTTACACGACCTAGTAAGAAAGCCTATTGACTCTACACTAGGTAACGTCGGACTTCAGTTATTATTATTTGAGCTCGTCCTGTCATACAGCTGTGCGTGTGCAATCCAGCACCTAGACTGGAAAAAGCAACGAGGTTCGAAGACTCCTAATACGTAATAGATAGGTAGGTATACTTGAGCGCCTCCTTCGACCGTCCCATAAAGCCCAATCACGAGTCTAGTCAGGGCCCTGCAAAAGAAAAGAAAAGAAAGAAAGAAAGAAAAAAACACCCATACTCTACATGAGAAACAGATCGCCGTCTCGATGAGGTGAAAGGAAAAGTCCAAAAAAGACGTTACACAATCCCAACCTGCCGCCGAGCCTGCCCGAGGGCGAATCCCGTGATGCCCGGTTCCCGGCCCAGTGATGATGATACCTTTGCTCCGGTTTCGTTCGTACACAGAGACACACACAGAGAGAGAAGGAGAGAAAGAAACTGGACGTAACTCCCAGAAACCCAGAGCAGAGAAAAGAGTATAGGTAGGTAATTATATCGCAATCGCACTCTCCATGTTCCTGTCCCTCCCCACCGAACCAACCCGAGTCCCAGGCACCAACCCCCCACTCCGACCCGAATCCAACACTATTCAATAGTAGGTCATAGTCAATTCACTCTCACTCCTTGATACTATCCGGGCTCCCCAACGGCCCCGCCTCATCTTTCTTGTTCCCAAACGCCCACGCCACCCAGCTCGACCGCTTGGCCGCCGTGTCGGCGCTCTTCGCATCGGCGTTCTCCTGCACGAGCCTGAGCGGCCGCGGCTTGTTGCCCGCCAGCGTGGTAGCCTTGTCGCCGGCGCCGGCCTGGTGGTGCGCGCGCGGCGGGCTCTGCGACGGCGGCGTCGTCACGTCGCCGCTGCTGCTCGCGTTCGCCACCGACTCGTCGCCGCTTGTGCTCGACGTCTCGCTCCGCATGCCCGGGAAGTTGCCGCTGGCGCCTCCCACGCCGCCCGACGACGCGCGCTTGCTGTTGCCGTTGGCACCCGCCACCGACGACGATGTTGGCGACGCGAAGAAGGCCTGCGACCCCCGCAGGGTCGGCGATAGGGGCCCGTCCGCTCCCATGCCCTTGTACATGGCGTTGACGATGCCCGCCGCCCCGACGCCGCCCCCGCCGCTCGTGTACTGTTCGCTCATGGGCCTACCACGGCGGACGCTGGTCGAGCGGGTCAGGCCGATGGGGATGCTCGGCGCCGTGTCCGGGTTGTTGAGCGCCGAGTTGGTGCTCGCGCTGGGCATGACCGACATAGGGCGGGGCCGCGGCTTGGATCCCGAGGTCGCACCCACCGCCATGGACTTGGCCCGCTGCAGCAGCCATGGGCCCGTCGCCTGCTTGTTCGACGGCGGCGGCGGCAGTTCCTTGTTCGTGTTGGGCGCCTTGAAGTCGCTCGACTGGTCCAGGATGTGCTCAAAGTCTTGGTGCTGGAGCAGGCGCTCGATGATCCGGTTGATGTACAGGGTCAGCGCCTTGTTCTGGTCCTTGAGAGACCGCAGCTCCGTCTCTAGTCGCCTGCTGTTGTCACCCTGGCCCTGGCCCTCGCCCTCGCCCTCCGTCGCCTCAGACAGCTCGTCCGCAAGACTTGTCCCGCCGCCGCTCCTTCCCTCGAGCGCGTTGAGCGCATCCTGGTTCGCCGCCGCACCTCCCATGTAGCTGAAGTCGCTTGTGCCAAAGTCCCCCTTTAGGGTCTTTTCCTGCAGGAGGAGCTGGTAGCTCTCGTTGTCCTCCATAAGGCGAGCATTTGCCATGCGGGCCTCCATCAGCAGGCGCTCCACCTCGTGCAGCCGTCCCCCGCCCTGGTTCTCTGTCTCGACGAGCTTGATCTGAGCCTCGGCTAGTTCTAGGCGCAGGGATTCGATGAGCTTGTCCTTTTGTAGTAGGAGCTTGGAATTGTTTCTCGAGTCGCTGCGATGGATGGAAGATGGAGGCGCAAAGCTGCCGTTGTCCAGGCTTGGTGAGTTGTTTTGTGCTGTTTGTGTGTAAGCCCGGCGTTAGCAAAGTATGGGCGAACGTCTGGTTCAGAACGCAGAGAACGAGAGGAGGGGAAGGGTAAAAACGGGCAACGTACATTGCCTGGTGGGCCGGGGCTCATCATCCCCGTTGAGTGTCCTCTGGGCCAGGCTGTCCTTCAATCTCTGGATGA
Organism: Phialemonium atrogriseum; assembly: GCF_030411735.1. Taxonomy (NCBI): domain Eukaryota; kingdom Fungi; phylum Ascomycota; class Sordariomycetes; order Cephalothecales; family Cephalothecaceae; genus Phialemonium; species Phialemonium atrogriseum. The sequence goes on from NW_026848140.1 coordinate 218,041, forward strand.
CGGCCTGCATCTCCTCCTCCCGGTTCGCCATGTCTTCCTTCTCCTTTGACATGGCGCTCCGCTCGCCCTCGTAGATGGCCTCCATTTCGCGCATCTGCCTCCCAGCTTCTCGACGCTCATTTCGCAGCGACTCGAGCTGTTCCTCGTTCTCGTGAACCTTCTCTTCAAGTTTTGCTTGCTCCTTGATTGCGTCGTCTAGGCGGCTTTGTAGGACCTCGGCCTGCTTCTTGAACTGCTCTGACGCGCCCTCCGCCTTGGCCAGACGGTCCTTCAGATCGTCGAGTAGAGCGACCGTTTCGGCGCGCGCAGCATCTTCGCGTTCCGAATCGGCAGGCGTGATGCTGTTCATTAAGCGGGAATCTCTCCGCTGATGGGCGGCTGTGCGTGCCGATACGGGCGTCCCTGAGCGGAGGGAGCGGGTGCGCGCGACTCCGGGAGTGCTGCTAGCAGCACTAGAAGTAGCACCCGAAGCACCAGTAGCAGCCGCCGACGACGACGGCGTCGAGGCACGCGGTGGGAGGCGTGACGGCGAGGAGGAAGGAGTAGAGGTTGGTGTTGGGTCGCGGCCCGCTTCACGCGGTTTCTTGGCGACGGCAGACATGATTGATGCCTGTCGTCTGGTGTCTGGTGTCTATTGTCTGTTGTGTGTTGTTTTGTTGCCTGTCGTGCCTGGTCGGTTCGCGCCGTAAGATCTCACCGATCCCAGCTGTCAGGTACCGTTTTAGGGGAAACTTTTGGGGTAGCGCCGTGGCTCTCTTTAGGAATCGAAACCGCTTCTCCTGATCAGTCCGGTAACCAAATTGGTCGTACAACAGTGATTCCTTGGAAAGGGAGGAAGCAGGTAATCTTGCAGCTTCCAGAACCAGGAATTCATGTGTCGGAGTCTTCAGACTGCAAACGACTGCAGGCAGGTACGTAACATCCGTTGCGGATGTTATTTTAGAAACTGGTGGCGCTTGGGCGATCATCCACACTCACAGCCCCTTTCAGCCCCGGCAGGTCTGCCAATCTGCGAGGCCCACACTCGATGATCGCACACTGTGGATCCTGGGCTGGTCCCACACGAGTAACGAGTCAAGCCGAACTTCGAGTCAGTTTCCGCAAGGGAACAGATAGGTAGAACGCGATGAGTAAATGTTGACGTGGGATACAAGGTAAATCTTCTCGGGTTGGTAGTGGAATGAAGTGGGAATATCGTATTACTATGTACTTTCGGTTCCAGTTCTCCCTCCACCCAAGTGCAGTACCAACCCATTCAGTGGGTGCCCCACTGCCCCGATGCGCGCCGCCCTCCGCTCCCTTAATATAGGAGGTTTGCACTTGTTTATATACATAGAGGTAGGTAGTGGTGTAGAGCAACAGCACCAGAGACGTGTCCGCGTCACAGCCTTAACAAACTGGGATATGTATAAGTATTTGGGGGCATGTCGGGGATTTGCTGCGTGAAACATGGATCACGGTGGCATTGCCTGGTACGGAGGAATTCTGGAAGGCCGTTGCTGTGGCTCCCTGCGAGCCAATCGAGACCAATTCATTAATCTTCGCCATCCTTCTTGACCCGACCACAACAATGAACAACGAGGAATGGTCCCGGAGCAGTATGACTTAGCAAGTTAGTACTGCCGGTCCTTAATTTGACTGTCAATGCAAGCTCACGTGGGTCGCTCACCCTCCATAGTAATAACCTCCTTTGTATCCGCTCTCCGCTCCCCTTTTGGAGATATGGGGGGCGACTTCTCTTGGAGTCCTTCCAAGTTCCTGAAATTTTTGGATACAGTGATTCAAGGGATCAACAGTCCCCGGCCAGGGAAACGGAAGCAACAAGTAATTTCAGGCTGTTCATGCATTTGCTCGAGGATTTGAGTCAGGACTAGGACTTGTCAGGCCACATCTGGAATGTCTCTGCTTGAGGAAGTCTCCCAATTCCTCTTCTCTTTCCGCCGAGCATCATGGGACTTGCCGAAAAGGGACTGTTGTGACTCAAACTCGGTACCGAGGCACCAGGTAGCTTATAACATGCAAACACAGGAAGGGTAGGTAAGGTAGCTAGCCCGTGTCTCTTCGTGATCTACGATAGACCCAAGGGGATTGCTTTGCTTCTAGTGCAATTGATGGACAAAAGACGGCCAGTCGCGCAGGTTCCTTTGCAATCAACAGCCCGCATACCCTTTTCCGCAACCCAAGAGCCTGAACGCCGTTGCATGCCACGTTTTCCAACTTCCCCGGCTTAAGCCTGCTGGTCGCTCAGGATGTCGGAATCACCAGCATCGAGGATGGCCATGGTGGAGCAGCGGAAAAGCTTTCCGCATGCGGTGCCCAACTCAATCTGCGAGAGGGAGAAGAGTAAGCAAACGGGAACGGGTACCCTCCAAAGTCTGGAAAAAGACTTCTTCTCTGGGCGGGTTTGGAGGAGTAGTTCTACTCCTCCTAAACCGGGAGCAGGAAAATTCTTCTCACGAATAGGGAAAAACACGGCGGAGGTTGGCACTTACGTTGTTGCCGCTGAAGTGGTGTACCGAAGTCTTCGACAGCATGCTGTAGTCTGGGAGCTTGTCAGCGTAGTCCAACATGGCTCGAAATAGTTCGCATGGTCGGTCATTCGAGAAGAACACGAGTGTAGAGCAGCAAGGAATGGAACTGCCGTAGAGCAAGTAGATGTGCTCTTCGGGAGTAGCAAGATCCTGCCACAGAGGATTCCTGTCCCAATGGACGGACCCTGGCGGTGCGGTTGCTTTCTACCGCCCCAGCATATCCCAGTGTCCCTCACAGGTCCTCAACTTCGTCCCTCGTTTTGAATCCGGCTGGAGGAAAGGTTCTCAACTCACATTCGAGTTCCGACTTGCGAAGAGGAGGCGCGTTAGCCGCAATCAAGATCAACTTGGCTTTTCCTGTCCGCAGGGACTTCAGTGTAGACTTGTAGCCGAGGACGACTATGCAAACAGCGTTAGATGCGTGTATATGGGAGTGATTGTCAGAAGGCACGTACCCTTTCCAGACTTAATCACCAGCGCGAGCTTGGTGTTCAACGAGTGGGCATCGCCCTTGGACTTCTTGGGGGCCATTGCGAAAGTAGTTTTAGGATCTTGAATCCGGATACTTGACTGGACAGTGGCGCTGAGAGATCGTGGTTGAAGTCGTCCCGGAGTTTGAAAGTGTGATGGTTGGGCTCGACCAGCAATTCTAGAGATACCGCAAAAAATGTCTTCGAATTCCTATTGGTCGATGACTTGAGTGGGCAAAAAAGTCCCAAGCCCTAAGTGCCCCACTTTAAGCGATAAAGTGGGGAGCCGCCTAGATTTGCCACAGGCTTACCTGAGCCCCGAGCCACGGACTGCTTTGAAATCAAGCACAGGACGACCTAAAAGAGTTGGCCATTCTCCGCCGAGTTTCGTACTCTCACCTTACAACACCACCTCTCTACCCGTAATATCACCGAAGCAAAATCAATCAAGATGGCGCGTCGTCCTGCGCGGTGCTACCGCTACTGCAAGAACAAGGTGAGCTATTTCCAAACTCCCTGAATTTTCCTTTGGTGGGAGTCGATTGGGTGGAGAGAAATGGGGTGGAAAGGGCTAGGAAATCGCTGGAGGAATCCGATGCCGCCATGTCTTCTCCTGCCGCCAGAGATTTATTCATGATGGAGGCGTCGGACAGTTGTGGAGGATTTGGGATTCGACACGTTGCTCTTAGAACCGCAAGACTCCAGATTGCTAACAAAATGCGATGCAGCCGTACCCTAAGTCGCGGTTCAACCGTGGTGTCCCCGACCCCAAGATCCGAATCTTCGACCTTGGCCGAAAGCGTGCGACTGTCGACGACTTCCCCCTCTGCATTCACCTCGTCTCCAACGAGTATGAACAGCTGAGCTCCGAGGCCCTCGAGGCTGCCCGTATCTGCGCCAACAAGTGAGTTATTACGGATGCCCTGTTCAAAAGTTTTTTGTTTTTTTTCGTGGAAGGAGAGGTTGACAGGATTCGCAGGTATCTTGTCAAGACAGCCGGAAAGGAAGGGTTCCACCTCCGGGTGCGCGCCCACCCCTTCCACGTCGTCCGTATCAACAAGATGTTGTCGTGCGCCGGTGCCGATAGATTGCAGACCGGTATGCGTGGTGCCTTCGGCAAGCCGAACGGTATCGTCGCTCGTGTCAACATCGGCCAGATCCTCATGAGCGTCCGCACTCGTGATTCCAGTAAGTCTACCCTAACCCTTGACAGAACGACGAGGCGCCTGGCCGCAGTACTAACGGAACCTCCGCAGGCCGCGCGTTCGCTCTCGAGGCCCTCCGTCGATCTCAGTACAAGTTCCCCGGTCGGCAAAAGATTATCGTCTCCAAGAACTGGGGCTTCACTCCCCTCCGCCGCGACGAGTACCTTGAGAAGAAGGCCGCTGGCCGTGTCCGTGTGGATGGTGCCTATGTCCAGTTCCTCAGCAACCGTGGAAACCTGAAGAAGAACATGAAGCTTTACCCCGATGCGTTCAGCACCGAGGCGTAGATGGGTGTGCAAGGCAAGAAAGGCATCTGGCTTCGGAGTGGCGCAAAACGGTCATATCAGGACTGAGTTGAAGGGCATGTCTTCATTTTATGCATGGTCTCGCTTTGGCACAGTCAATGAACCCGGTTGAACCTCAGCTGTTTCCACTCTCTGATGAAGTGACAGCCCAGATGTGATATGATTTATTCGTGACAAGCGGAATTTGCTATTACAATGAGAGGACGCCCTGGCTCACCGTCTTTCCGGGCGTGGGTTTCCGTTGCATTCTTACAACTGCCAGCTCCCTACTAACCCGTTTAGACAGCGTGAGCATGAGCACATCAGAGTTCAGCGACCAGAGAATGTGCAGGGTTCCTGTGGTTTCCTTCCCAGTTCCCAGCAACTCGATGTGCCGCAGCACGGCGAGAGCAGGGCTTCAATACACCTAGGTAGGTGCTCGGCTAGCGAGTCGTGTGCCAGGCGAAGTAGGGGGGAAGACTCGACCACGAGATCCTACATCGATGATGTATGGATCTGCTGCAATCGCACTAGGAGGGGTGATCCGCCAGCTTCGTCTTTCTTTGATGTGGCCAGCTGGCTTTGAGGTTGTCAGCCAAGTTGACAGCGAGTTTTGCTTGTACCTCGCTACTCTTACTGAACAGCGAATACGGAGTAGGGAGCGGGGTTACCTCTTACGTCTCTGCGGTGATCTCGATACCTTATTAGGTAAGTTGGCGGGTACCTATGCGGTCATTTCCACAACGTCGGTGTTGAGACCATTGGGTTGGAAATCTGGCAACTTTCGTATGGGAGATAAAGTAGCTGTGTCACTGGGAGCTACGGCTAGATGCACTTGTTTCAGTTCTGGCCACCTACGGGAAGAGTGTGGAATTACCATGAAATGGATGAATAGGTAGGTACTGAATGAGTTGAGTTTACAGGAGAATCACACAAGCAGCAAGGTGGTCACAGGGGTGTAAGTGTCCCCACCCCCCTTTTCCCACCGCTGCGCTCATCCCACCTTTTACAACGGTACGTAACTCCCGATCCCGCAGCCCAACAAGATGCTGATGCTGATACATTGATACACGCTGCAGCGACCCTCTGCAGCACATCATCGCCTGCCAACTTTAAGGCTTCTTTCTATTCAGCATCTTTCGACGTAGGCCTAGTCGGAGTATATCGAGAATGCAATAACCACGTCCCCGAAAACACAGCTAGCTGCCGATAGCTGCTTGATTCTTCATAAGGCCAGATACCCTCTCGAACCAAGCACTGCTACTCCACAGTTCCCTCTCAACATACCCAACCGCTGCTACCGCCCGACCTTTGGCCTGTCGTTACCCCGTGCTGGCGAATATCGATCGGTGTACAGTCATTGTTACTATATCGAGGACTCTACGGTTCTGCCCGACACGCCTTTGAACCCTGCAGCATTCGACCTAGCAACATGGCTTTCCACCAACCCACTCGACAGTCATATCAGAGGCTATCCCGGCCCGAGACTTCGGAGAGAGAGCCTCAAGCTCAGGCGCCATCGATTCGCCTGGGCAATGACGAGTCGCAAACATGGGTGCTCTTCTCTCCGGCCACCGACGCCGTCACTACCACATCGTACCTCAGTTCTGTGGACGGGTCGCAGCCAACACCCGGTCGGTCAGTCCTAAGCGATCTCGGGAGTCTCAATACTATTGCCCGCTCAGACCGGAACTCTGCGGCGCAGAACTCAGCTGGCCCGCCCCAGTCAATAGTTGAGGTTGAGAGCGTGGTCGAGGACGACGCGGAACTCGACAGTCTCGATAGCCATCTTGCCGACTTCCGGTCACTTCCGAGCCCATACCGCAATCAGGGCGTTGCTCACGCAACTCCCGTCCTGCCAGGGCACGATGGACTAGGATCTTTCAGGTTGGACAACAACCAGGGGATGATTGGATCCGAGCTTCAGGAGCAACTCTATGCCTTTGAGAGGTTTAATCCTAAGCGCGTTAAGCGGAGGCGAGAGAGCCTAGATCTAGCTCAGCTGGAGATGGAGCAGCAAGAGTCGTCTCAAGAGGCCGAGAAGAACCGCAGGATAGAGGCATGGCGGTTAGAGCAAAGCCAGTTCTTGTTGGATAAGATACGGAAAGAGACGAGGCAGCGTCGGCAATCCGAGGCTTCGATCCAGAAGCTTCGGTCGGATAGGAACGCCGCCGACGAGCTCGCAACCCTGGGCGCTATGGGTGAGGCTGCGCATGAAACACAGTTCAACGGGGACGACTGGCATGATCAAGATGCTTCTGGATCACTCGCCCTGGAAGACGGACTCTGGAGTCGAATCACCCGTAAAGTGATTCGTGACTTGATGGGCATTGATGATCACCTCCTTTCCATCCTTTTCGGCGAGGCTCTCACAGACGAGCTCCCGGGCGAAGATGACCTCTCATCCACGCCTAAGGCATCTGCGATACCGCCAACCGCCACCCCCGCCGCGCGCGAGTTAGAGTCACACGATGATTCGACATGGCAGCTGCGCATACTGGAGCGGGTGGCTCGAGAGCTTGGCCTCCTCGTCCACCGCATGTCGACCCACCCGGGCGCATTCTCAACCTATGTACGAATGCAGCAAGCGCCAATCCCGTACGCTGGATTGCCCGTCATCCCGGAAGCAGCAATCGACGCCAACGAAGCCGGTGCAAAGATGGCTGAGGAGTCTATACCGCTGATGCCGGAATTCAAACCTACACTTGCACATCAGACCCGGCCGGTTTCTATCCCCGGCGCCCAGTCCCCAAGCAGCCCAGAGACGATGCCATCCCTGATGGGAGAGACGGGCAGTTCTGGCCCCGCATTCACCCAGCCCGAGTGGGAGCAAGACCTCGACATCAGGCTTGTTTTCCGATACCTGCGATCTCGCTTCACCTCCAACCGCTCGTCGTCGACCCCCTTCACGTCCGGCACCTCGCACCTCGCAACCTCGAGCACGCAGGATGCGGCGGCCAAGGCTGCCAGGGTCCGCCAGCACCACCCGCTCGTGTCCCACTCACACCCGCACCAGCGGGCCCGACCGGTCGAACGGAGGCCGTTCAAGGCAGTAGCCAGCCCCTCCAGCCCCGCGGCGCTGAGGCACCACGCGCCCGGGAGCTGCGCAAGCCAGAGCACCAGGCGGTCGGCCAGGCGGAGCTCCGTGTCGTCGAGGCACTCGTCGCGGCACTATTGGGACATTGGCGGGTCGATCGGCACGGGGAGCATGATCGCGAGCACCGGGCCGATGGGGAGCTGGGGGGAGGTTTGAGGTTTCAAGTGAGGTGGACAAGATACCCGTGCCGAGTCGAGGATGACGGGCCATTAAGTGTACTATTATTGCTGACTTGCTGCATTTTCTTTCTCCGGCGCTGGAAGCGGTATGTTTTGGGTCTTTTTATGGCTGGCTTGAACAAGTCCAAGTTTCGCCACTCAAACATGTTAAATCGGCACCAGGGGTTTGGGTTTCACAACACATACAATTGCAGGATGGGCCATCTGGAATCTAGGGAATACGACTACAATACAGAAGATATATGGTTGGCTGTACCAGCTTCGGCCGCCGAACTGCCCCGGGCGGTTTTCCATTCGGTCCTTCTAATCTACGGCCTGGGGTGGCTGAGAAAATGGTGCGTTGCTGTCAAGTCGAACACCCCCAGCCCTGTCCGGCCGGAGTGAGAGCGAACATCAAATGTCGTTCCGAGTTCATATCGGAGTAGTGCCGAATATGCACGGTCCCTTATCAGCCCTACTTTTCTGTTGGCGTTTTATGAACCTCCACCCGCCCATCACCACTGTTGTTACGTTGGATATTGCGGGGAGCAGAGGAGAAGAGAAGCCGAGTTCCTTACAAGTGCCTGCAATTTGGCATGATGGTCTCTTGAGTTGCTGATCTAAGCTTTGCACACATGTACGGAGTACCTCCTTAAGACTCGGACTCCAGTATCAACAGTGACTAAGGCTAGTGACTTGTTGGCCGGTACAGAAACTGTGTGATCATTGTCTACGACAACGACCCTGGGCAAGAGAAGAAAGAGTTGAAGTCAGGGAGCGAGCAAGAGTCTGCAGCAGGTTACCAAGCAACAAGTTACCACGCAACGCTGGGGAACGTTGACGTAAGTCTGAGAGAAAGTGAAGAGAGACATTCAAGTGTCTTTAATGATGAGTACCTACCTAACGTACCGCACCTGCGTGGATTCAAGAGACAGACGCGTTTCGCGATCTTAAGTGCATCTGAACCAATAGGAACCGGCGTAGCAAACAGGGGATCCACTCCCACTCCCACTCAGTGTCCATTTCAGGATAGCAACCATGTCTTCGCTCATGGGGGACTAATCAACTCGCCTGGTTGCCTTGCAGGGAAAGAGGAGTCAACAACCGAGTTGTCGAGTCACATCTATCTGCCTGTTTCAACTCCCAACTCCTCTTTCTGTCTTCTTCTCCACACTTCTCAACTTGCGCTCTTCCCAGTTCCCACCCCCCGGCTCTTCACTCCCCATGGTCCAGGTGGTCCACCCCACCTTCTCGGCAGCCCAAGTTAGCTTGCCCGCCGCCCGCCCGCTGACCGCGTCTTGACTTCGTGCCTCCCACCACCCTTATCGGAGCCAATCCATTCTGCGCCTCACTTTTTTTCCCACTGAACCTCACGCCTGCGGCCGGCTACTGCCATCGATATCGTTTCCATTGCATTTCATGTCCATTGCGTCAAAGCGCCGAGGCCACTTTCAACACATAAATATCAGCCTGCCCCCGAGTCCGTCTCCCATTCCACCCCGCTCCTGTTTCCACAATGTCTCTCGCTTTCTCTACACACAAACTACAGCTCCTAAAATAACCCGAAACTAATCGATAGTAGCACAACAATGTACTAGATTACGCTATACTCTGTCTGATGCGACCCAGCTCGTCTGGCGTTCGGTCGGCTCGCGATCTTTTCTTCGTCTTGCCTCGCGCCGAATCCATCCATATTCGCCCGATCTCGAACCGCCGGGGAGCGACGCCTGCCCAGTTACCTAACCAATGGAAACGACATCGTTCGAACCTTCCCTTCCAAACAATTCCTTTCTGTTTGACATCTACAACGATGGTCAACCCGCGCGAACCACCCCAAGCCTCCCTGGAGGACCATGCCACTTCGCCGACACAACACCTGGCGCCAATGGACCCCGATGTGGTTGCCGCCGCTTCTGGAGCAGGCACCCGGCAATGAGAGGTTCTTTTCCGGAAAATTTCAACCTTGATCAGGCCGGATGGTGCATGTGCTCCCATCACGCGTGCTACCATGACGAGTTCCAGCCTGGCCAAGTCCCGTCCGGAGCGGGGGAGGCCGTTGCCGGCCAGGAGAATGAGAGGCCCAAGCTAAACCGGGAGCCGCTGAGTCCAGTCCAGGATATGGGATCTTTTCGCATGCCTTCTAACCTTGATGCGTCTCTGGATCTTAACTTCCTGGAGTTTCCTGCTGCTTTCTCGTGCAGTCGGCCCGATGCTGCGAACCCGCAGCAGCAAGCCGTCAATGCAAGCCCAGGACAGGACAATTCAATGCCCGATACCATGAGTTGGGGGAGCTTTCTCCAACCCCAAGGTGGCGACGCTGATGCACTGCCGCCTATTCCCCCCCAATGTTTGATGGCCTCCCAACCGCCATCCACGGCCTCATCTAGCCAGACCAGATATCTTCGCCCGTTTGCGGGCAAAGGCTTGGAGACACTCAGTGGTGTATCTGCCACCAGACCGCTGGAATCTCTGCTTGAGCAAAGGACGGGCAGTTTGTTGGCCCCCGGGGCTTCCAAGGAACCAGCACAGGCTTCGAACACCAATCAAAGGGTAGCAAATGATATTCTCCGTGGTATTGCCGGCTCGGCCAGGCCTGCAGCCCAACTCACTCAGGAAGTGGAGGACGGGCTGTCCCCCTCAACCGTGAAGGGGATAAACCCCGAGGACTTTCAGCACCTGTCGAGCACTGTTCAAAGCCACGAGCAACGCTTGGATCGGCTAGAGAATGTTTCCTTTTCCGTGGCCGGTCACGAGGAATGCCAGGAGAAGCACGATCATGCGGATCTCCGAGTGACGGAGCTGGAGTCGCGGGTTGAGGAAGTGGAGAAGCTCCTCAGCAACGACACCAGCAGCCTTGGAAGCACTCGGAGGGTTACCCAGCGCGATGTGGCCGATGACGCGACAGCCAGCGTCGTCTCTGTCTCGTCAAGCATCACTAATACTCCCACGCGCCGGTCTGAGATGTTCAGTCAGCTCCAGGCCTTGCAGGCTCGGGTTAATCAACTTCAGGCTTCAGCTTCCCCCTCATATAACAACCCATGGGAGCTGGAAGTTGTCTTCCTGCCTTTTCCACTGAAAGGAATATGGATGGAAGCCCACGACTTCCCGAGTCAAACCCAACCCGGTGCTCCAGGCAGCAATGCCGACGAGTGGACCCAGCTGCCCAATACCGCCAGCAGGCCTAGCCCGGATTCACCTATACCCTATGCGAGGGCTACTGTCAGCCAATCCCCCGGCTCGGATTGGCTCCTTCCCCGGGCCTGTGCGCCGGGTCGCATGATCGATAGGCGGCTGAGGAGCAGGGGCCTCATCAAGACCGTCTACGTCAAAGGACCCGACGCCCGGAGTGTTCAACTCGCCATCAATACGGCCTTCAGTGACGTCTTACGCATCATCCCCACTAGCAAGAGTTCCCGGGCGCTGATTCATCGATCTGCCAATGACGAAGACCCTCGACTGTCATCGGCCCTTGGTCTACAGCAAGCCTGGGTACCATTACGCAAGATCCACAAGGACTCACGGCTTCGCTTCTTGACACCGGCCGAGATGGTCACGCCGACCTTGTGGGATGTTGCTTTCCTTGTCTCTAGCATCGTAATGAAGGCGAGCGGGGTGCAGCGCCTTTATGTTACCCAGCGAGAAGCGTATCTGCAAGACCATCCCCTCGGGTTCGAGGCTTTCGAGTCGGGCTGGACTTGGCGGAAGCTACGGGAACTGACGCGGGTTTATCCGGACTCTCAGAGCAGTAGCAATGGCGAGATACCGGAAGCCGACGCTCTGGAGGAATGCTGGACTTGGAATGATCGGCTGGACGACGAGCCGCTGTCCCAACCTTCGTCCCTAAGCCTCCGCCAAGCACAAACCCGCAGATCTTTGGGGCGCTCGTCGACGTCGTCACCTCAACAATTCTTCACAGGAGTGCAATCCCCAAGCCTCTCTGCTAGCCCTGTTGCATTGCGGGCACACTCCCCCCTGGTCTTGAAGGAGCGAAAGGGTTCGCGTCCGCCCCATGTCCGTACGAATTCGATTCCACCAACGGCTCCTATCCTTCAATCCCCGTCCCAGCCAAAACGTCGAGTCTCGTCGTACGGAAATGTCAGCAATCAGCTGTATGAGCGCCGGTCGTCGCCATTTTTCCGCCGATCCAGCCCTCGCCTTCCCATGACGACACCAGCGAACTCAAGCTCCGTTATGAAACGCCGGCAGAGTACAAGGTCGCCTAGTCTCATACCCCGCAATACACCACGCTGGAGCCGAAGCAGTATGAGTCGCAGTCCGAGCCTGGCACCCTTTGGTCCCGGATTCGGCGATGATCGAGGCGATCGCAGGACAACACCGTTCTGTTACGCCACACCGTACAGCAACGCGCCTCCCGAACCATACCCGGGCCACAGGGCCGGCAGCCGTGGCCCTATTCCGCCACCAAATGCTTGTTATCCCGATGATGACGAGGATATGGACGACGACCGCGGCAGCTCGACCGACCCGTATGATAGCGAGATGACGAACGAGGCTGACGCGGACGAAGTCCCCTTGCGTCTTCCCTGGAGGGACGTGGATCCCGATATCGACGTGTACGAGGACGAACCTGACGAGCTAGACCACGTGGACACGGACGGCGAGGATGAGGAGAAGGGTGAGCCAGTGTGGCGTGACGAAAGGCTGCAGGCCATGCATCTAGCCGAGCAAGGCCACGGCCACGGTCAGGCGCAGGCCTTGGCTACTACCCTGCCCGAAGACGAGCCGTGGCCCGGCATCGAAGACAAGATGTCTGATGGGGAGAATGTCGACCCCCTCTCGGTCGAGACCAACGAGGTCGACGTGGAGATTGACGACGCCGCGGGCATTGATGATGGCAGCGATGTCAGCAGTCAACCGTCGGAATATCCCAGCACCCAACGTGCTTGGCACGTGACGGATGATGCCCCTGATAATCGCGGCGACAGTAGGATCGGCTTTAAGATCCACGAGGACGGTGATGCTGATATTGCCGGGATGGGAACACAATGGGACTGACGGGGTCATTCACCCGTTACACACGATTCTCCTTTTCATCGCTTCGGTCGGATGGAAGCTCGATTTCACGCCTTCAGGCAGCAATTATACGTTGATCGAACTGCCTAGTTTGAAGGCTTCCTGGACGGCCTGCGGGTTTCAGGTGGAAAGGGCCTCAGGCCCCATAATGAGTTCACGGGTCTCTTACTATCTCGGTCCTTTTATGATGGATGTCTTACGCACACGACTGAAGAACGGATGGCGTTTTGGGGTTGGCGCTGGGAATATAAACGGAGAGATTTGCATATTTGCCAATTGCACGCTCATCTACTAGATCAAGTTATTTATTTCCTTCTATCTGCTGCGGCGTCTAGTCGGCGTGTTTTCCGGCATTGTTCCAATAGGAAATCGACCTAGGCCATGGCAGCGCAATGAAGGAGACGTTGATGACGATGAGTATGCATATGTTCAAGAGCTCTTGGGCAGAGATGGACGGTTTTGGATCGTACTCGAGATATTCTCGCGAGGGTTCATCACACTCTCAGCTTCTTGTATAGATAGAAATGGGATGAACAACGTGGGACAAACAATCCCCCTCAACCAGACGCTGTTACTGAGATGCCTCCCCGAAACCCCGTTGACCCGAAGATCCCTGACAAAGCCTAGGACCCTAGGCAATGCCTATTCCTTCACTTGGTGAGAACGCCTAGGATATGAGGGCATATAGAAAACCACGGCTCATCGGCCGCCACCTCCAGATCGACATGGGTCCATGGCCCGGCCTCCCTCAGCGACTTCCGAGTGTCACGCCGGAGCTGGCAGCCCCCGATGAGAGGTGGCCAGAATAGGTTTACAAAAGCTGCGTTCCGGATCGGTAAGCACTGCCCTGGGAAACTAGTCAAGGAAGGGTTTCGAACGCACCTTGGTACACCCCCATAGCCCAGCCTTGCGACGGCACGCACCTGACGTGTTCGTACACGTACCAACGACCGCCAGGCTTCAGGCAGCCGTATAGCTCCCGGATGTTCCGCTCAGGGTCGGGGATGCCGCACAGGCAGAGGATGGAAACGATGCAGTCGACGCTCTCCGGGAGGACCCTCCCCGACGGGGCCAGGTCCTCGATCCCGACGGGGACGACCTCGTAGACGCCCTCGAGCCCCGCCTCCCGCACTTTCTCGCGGAGCGGCTCGTGCATGTCCGCGCTGGGCTCCACGCCGAGAACCCTGGTCACGGCCCCGGAGCCGGCTGGCCCGCGCCGCCGCCGCACCGCCACGTAGCCCGGTTCGCCGGCCTCTCCTCCTCCTCCTGTTTCTTCACCCTCACCATCCCCGCCATCGCCACCACCCTCCGGAGACCCCAAATACCGGTCCGAGAAAAGACTCACCCACATCCCACTACCGGGCCCAATCTCAATCACCGTGCCCGCCACCGGCACCCCCACCCCTCCGCCTCCGCCTCCGTCCCCATCGACGACCCGCCCGCCCCGCACCCGGCCCCGCAGGAGCGGGACGACGCGGCGCTCGGCGGCGGCGCGGATGTTGGGGGCGACGGTGGCCCAGAAGGAGCCGAACCAGGCGGAGCGGAGGCGGCGGAGCGGGGCCAGGGATAGGGACAGGGAGGAGGAGCGGAGGGCGTGCAGGAGGACGGACGGGAGGTGGGAGAGGGAGATTGCTAGGAAGAACCAGGGGTCGACGAGGCCTTGGAGAACGTCGCGGAGGGAGGGGGTGGGCATTTTTTTTTATAGTAGATTTTGGTTGTCTTTTCTAAAGAGCTCCGGTTTTGGTTGGCCGGGGATGGTTGGGGTTAGAAGAAGGGGAAGTATTGTTATTTTTTTATGATAAGGAGAGAAGAAAACGGGAAGAGCTAATATAAGAACGATTGGCCGGTCACGAGAGAGGACCGGCACTTGACCCATTCGGCCATCCAGCCCGGATATTGTCAGTCCTGTCACCCGGCCAGGCCACCGCCCGGCATTCCCGATGGCACATACAGATGGAGATATGAACCACGACAAAGAGAACCGATGATGATTGATGACCATTTTGCCGGTCGCACGAATATAAATACCCATAGCCTTTGATGTGCTGTAAGTGCCAAGTTTCCCGAAGAACTGGAAATGAAGGGACGTTGCTACAAGCTATATGTAATAGTCCTTCAATTCATGAATCGAATTATCATAATCCATCCGTTCTGCTATATCCTCGCGGTGATCAAGCCAGGATGGCATTTCGCAGGATCTAGGCTTCAAGTCAACCCAAGAGGCCAAGCCAATCATGAACAACTTAATTATACTTGCCCCGGCTCCCCAAGCTTCCCCCACCTCCCTGAGCCGAGGCATCCTTACTGACAAGGTGACGTCGGCGGCCACCGTCGGTAATCCTAGGCTCTAAACAATGTGGTGGTCTGCTGCTCCCTTCACACCTTAACACGCCCTCCTATCCCTATCTATCCCTGGCGCAGTCATTCTCTTTTGCTCTCCCAAGACAGCCCAGAACAGCTATTAGACAAACAACTCAAGTGCTAGTTCCCATCCCAGGCCGGCCCTCACGCCCCCTAAGATGGAGACCCCTTCCAAGACCTTCACCCGAGCCGAGGTGGCCAAGCACAAGACGGAAGACAGCGTGTGGTTCATCGTCGACGCCGTCGTCTACGACGTGTCGGACTTCCTCGACGCCCACCCAGGAGGCGAGGCCGTGCTGCGGCAGGTGGCGGGCGCCGACGCGACGGTCGACTTCTACAACCTGCACCGGCACGAGGTGCTGACCAAGTACGCCGACCTGGCCATCGGCAGGGTGGAGGGCGAGCAGCAGAGCGTCATAAACCCGCAGCCGGGCGACCTGTGCCCGGTCCCGTACGCCGAGCCGCTGTGGCTGACGCCGCCGTTCAAGTCGCCCTACTACAACGACTCGCACCGCCGCCTGCAGCGCGCCATGCGCGACTTCACCGACCGGCACATCACGCCCGAGGCGCAGGAGAACGAGCGCACGGGCGCCCACATCAGCCAGGGGCTGGTGGACCGCATGTCGCGCGCGGGCGTGCTGCACATGCGCATGGGGCCCGGGCGGCACCTGCACGGCGTGGAGCTGCTGGGCGGCGGGGTCGTGGACGGGGCCGAGTTCGACTACTTCCACGACATGATCTGCGCGCAGGAGCAGGTCCGCGCCGCCGCCCGCGGGTTCCAGGACGGCAACGTCGCCGGCATGGTCATCGGCCTGCCGTGCGTGCTCAACTACTGCCGCGACCCGGCCATGAGGGACCGCGTCGCCGGCGAGGTGCTCGGCGGCAGGAAGAGGATCTGCCTGGCCATCACCGAGGCGTTTGCCGGGTCCGACGTTGCGAACCTGCGCACCACGGCCGTGAAGACGGCGGATGGGAAGCACTACATTGTGAACGGCACTAAGAAGTGGATCACCAATGGTGAGACCGGCTCCCTTGTTGCATAGTGTTATATCCTCCCGGTGGCTTATATACTGACACTGCTGGGAACCAATCAGGCGTATTTAGCGACTACTTCGTCACCGGCGTCAAGACGGACAAGGGCCTGAGCGTGCTCCTGATCGAGAGGGGAGAGGGCGTCGAGACCAAGCCGATCAAGACGTCCTACTCCGCGGCAGCGGGCACGACGTTCATCACGTTTGACAACGTCAAGGTCCCCGTCGAGAACCTGCTCGGGGAGGAGAACAAGGGCATCTACGTGATCCTGAGCAACTTCAACCACGAGCGGTGGTCCATGGCCTGCGCGTCGGCGCGCTACATGCGCCTCGTGGTGGAGGAGTCCCTCAAGTGGTCGCACCAGCGCATCGTCTTCGGCAAGCGCCTGATCGACCAGCCCGTCATCCGCCAGAAGCTGGCCCGCATGATCGCGCTCTGCGAGTCGCACCAGTCCTGGCTCGAGGCCCTGACCTACCAGATGTGCCACATGCCCTACGCCGAGCAGTCGCGCCACCTCGGCGGGCCCGTCGGCCTCCTCAAGATGAGCTGCACCCGCGCCGCCCACGAGATCGCCAGCGAGGCCGTCCAGATCTGGGGCGGGCGCGGGCTCACCCAGACGGGTATGGGGAGGGTCATTGAGAACTTTGCCCGCACCGTCAAGTTTGACGCCATCTTGGTATGTTCTTTGTCTCTTTCGTTCTGCGTCCGAGCTCCTTCGCCTCCTCCTCCCTCCCTCCCTGTTTTGGTTCGATACTATATATATATATATCCGGCTAACCCCTGTGCTATAGGGCGGTGCCGAGGAGGTCCTGGCCGACCTGGGTGTGAGGCAAGCCATGCGGAACATGCCCAAGTCTATGCTATAAGACGAAGACGCGGAATAAGATAAGAGAGACGGTCCCTTAAGAGGCCGTTCTTGGTCCGGGGGCGTGTGGTCCGCTGGCAAGCTGTTGGGTGGGATCGCTTCCGCTTGGTGAGCACGGCGGGACCATCCATGGATGTTTACTTATTATCAAGGGCCGCTTCCAAGCGCAGTGTGACGGATGAGATATGCGGTACTGCGAGGCATGAGCAATTTTACTCGGTCCGGTTATTAATCATAACCCCAACATTTCTCAAAACAACAACAACAAGGTAAAGAGGACGGTTAGATGATGATGATGACAAGGCCGTTGGTGATGCTATTGGAGTGTCCTATGAACCCGTTTTAGATCAGAGACCTAGCCGAGACCGTCGTTATATCCCGCCCTAGAAAGCAAATGCAGGATGATGGCTGGAAATGAGACAGATGGCCTTCTACCACACAGAGCATACCCTGATGTAAGGAGGCCCCGACCAATCCTGGAACGCCCGAATCGTGACTTCTTTTCCGTTGCCAATCGACCATTCCACCATGCTCTATCTGTGCTTTTGTGTACTTTGCGCAAGATGCCTGTTGGGGGTGCCAAAGTAAGAGTGAAAGAGGAAAAAAAATACGATGAGAGTCGACAGAGACGCGACTCGAGAGAGCAGGAAAAAAAAAAGGAAAATCATTGCGGGCACAGTGACTGACCCGGCCGGCAATATCCAGGTGACCATCGTGATATCCCTAGTACGACCCGTGGAGCCCCCACGCGTGAGCGCGAGAGCCATCCACCAAAGAAAGGCAGTTTAATATGCAGGTCTCTGTCAAAACACTCCGAGGGAGCTGTCTATCTGCAGCAGATATCCTCCTTTCCATTCTTTTCCCGTGTTCCGAACCAATCTGTAGCCACGAGCCACTAGTGCTGGCTGGCTATCGAAAGAGCAGGTCGCAAAAGTCGTATCGAGTGTCGCCGCGCTGCAGGTTGCCTAGTTGGACGGGCACTGAGACTGGACGTGGCCGGGCTGCTGGCACTTGTAGCAGATCTTCTCGCCGCTGCCCGAGTCCTTGGGGCAGTCACGGGAGAAGTGTCCGGTCTCGCCGCAGTTGTAGCACTTGCTGCCGTTGACGCAGTCACCTAGAAACACTTAGTCCACCTGGTCGCTCGGCACCGCAGCAGTTCTGAAGCACTTACGAGACATGTGGCCGACACCACCGCAAGAGTAGCAGGTCCTGTTCTGGTTGAAACCACCGCCACCACCGCCGCCGCCGTAGCCGCCGGACTGGTAGCCGCCGCCGCCGCCGCCGAAGGAAGCGCCGCCCTTGGTGCAGTTACGAGCAATGTGGCCGACCTCGCCGCACTGGAAGAGAGAGGGGTGGTATTAGTGTTGTGTAGCAGGGGTGGACAGGCGTGGTGTGCTCTGCTTACCTTGTAGCACTCGGCGCCACCCTGGCCGCCGCCGCCGCTCTGGCCACCAGCAGCAGCCTGGGTGCAGTCCCGGGAGATATGGCCGGGCTGTCCACATCGGTAGCAGGACTTGGTGTCCTTGGGGCCCTCAGGGCAGTCTCGGCCTGGAATCATGTCAGTCCCGGGCCATTGGGCTGGGAAGTGCGAGAACATGGAACTTACTCATATGGCCCTCGCCTGAAGATGGGTAGAAAATCCACCGGTCAGCTCAGCCACCTAGGTTGTCTCCAGATATATGGAAGGACTTACCACCGCAGTTGTAGCTGGCAGAGCAGGTTAGCAAGAGAGAAGACAAGTTGCAGGTTTGGGGGGCAAGGAGGTATCTTACCACTTAGCCGCACCACGGTTGGGGCAATCCCGAGCCTATTTGGAGGCATTGATGTCAGTGAGCAGCCCACAACGGAATCCTCCGCTTTGAACTCGTTCCCACGCGCGTGTCGCATACCTGGTGAGTAGTTTGGCCGCCTATAATTCATCGTGGTCAGATAACTCCCTCACGGAACCTCAAGTGCTAGTAATAGGGAATTTGAAGACATTGTGTCTAGGAGTAGTTTGTTTTAGAACCAGTTCAGTTCCCTCCCCAGTCCAACTCGAACATGTGGTGAATCGGAAAGGGCAGAATATGGGAGGGACATCGTCGTCTTCATATAGAAGACGTCCACAATGGACGCCTTCGGCGCAGGGATAACATCCATGGCAGACCAAAGATACAGCAAGTCGGCGCTTGCTCACATGGTCACCATGGACAAATTTGCACTCAGAAACGAGAGAAGGCCTCGGAATCAAGAAAGTGCGACGGAAAATTTTGGCGAAAATTTTGTTGAGAAAGAAAACAGGAAAAAGGGATGGAGGGAGGAGGCGGGGTTCAGCTTAGACTTACATGTGAAGCAGGCGCGTCCTTGAGTTTGAGTGCTGTTGAAATCCATCTTGGTCTGAAGTTTTTGAGTTGTCGAAAACGAAATTTTCACGAAGTCTGTTGTAAAAAGGCAAAAAAGGTTAGAATTGGATGTCGAGCAGGTAAGTACTGGCACGTGTGGCAACAAAAGTTTCCAGATCTCTGGGGGCGGGTTTGTTTTTCGTTCGGTATTGGAGGATCTGGGAAAAGGTAGGGCGCAAGAGCGGGCAGCGAGAAAAGAAGGTGGGGGAGGCTTGATGTGGGGTATGCAAAAAAGGACACACACTCACTGGATTGGATTGAAATTTTGTGAGACTAAGGTTTGTGAGTGATTCAGTCCGGTAGGTAGTGGAGGTTAGGTAATGTCTGTCGAGAGGGAGGAAAGGAAACAGGAAAATTCTGACGAGCCGGGCGAGTCCTGGATGATAAGTACTCCGTAGACACGTCACGTAGGAAGATGGATATCAGGGACGAGCGTCGAAAAAAGAAGAGAATAACAAGCGCCCGACCACAGATCCGAGGTGGAGATAAGAAGGGCGGTTCAAGGTTCAAGGTTGCTTGTTCCAAGCTGCTGGCCGTCGGTCAGAGTGGCAAATGCTCCGGCGAACCGCGTCGGGGTCCAGGGTACGAATGGGAAATTTCGTCCAAACCAGAGGCGGGTACGGATTGCCTACAGTGCGCGGCGTCTTTCTTGGAGTGAGACGTAGTGGGGCACCCCTGCCTGATGAGCGTCTCCTTCGCCTGAATGCGGAACAGAAAAATCGGTTTGGCTGTGCCTCAGTTCTTGACTCGACCACGTGAGATGCCCATATAATGGGAGGATTTTGTCTCCAAAAAGGGGACTAGCATGGAATCGTAGCACAAGAGATGCGCAGGGATGAGACCACGGGGCTTCAAGTTCTGTACATTACGAAGTATGGATGCTGCACGCGAAGAACAGGAATTGATGTCGATCGATCTCGAATTACCTAGGTAGTCAGTACAACGTAGATGGGATGGGGGAGATCATTCTCGCCAGCTCTCGGCTGCATGCATGGCTAGATGGCGCAAGGATGTCACTGTCCCGGCATGGCGCAAAAGAAGGCGCAACAACTACGGGTAGGTTACTCCGTGCGGACAGAGGCGGACGGTACCTAGGTAGTGCGCATGTAGGTTGCATCATGATACCAGTACCCCATCATATCTCCCCATGGATAGACGACTGCGGCGCGACCGTGTCTGGCCCTCTCACTATTGCTCCTGAGAATCATGAGCAAGCTTGCTGCCTGTGGTTTGGTCCATCATCCCCGACCACGTGCGGTTGTTCCAAGGAGCTTTGCCAAATTCATGCGTACCTATTGTTCCCAGCAGCAGCACGGGCGTCACAAATAACCTGCTGTTCCACAAGGAAGCAGGAAAGCAGGATCGGACGAACCGAAGATCACCAGCATTCTAAATCCCTTCTGGAAGCATGTTCGCAGGACCCTCTGATCCCCGAACCCCTTCCGTGTGTGTGTTTGATTGCCCGAGCTGCCGCAGCACCCGGGCAGCCCAGACAATGGGATGGGAGGAAGGGGAAATGAAGGCTCGAGACTCGAGACGTGCGATTAGAGGCGGGAAATGTGCGGCAGTTACAGAAGAAGACGACATCCCGTATTCAAGCCCATGAATGGGTGAGCGCACTGTCGGCGAGATTGAGGCTGCAAAGGCATCTGCACCTCTCAAACGGGAACGGCAAGATATTCCGAGGAGGAGGCTGATCGAGCAGCAAATAATAAATCAACTACTACCATACTATGTAGTAACGGCAAGAAGCCAGGGGTCTCGCAATTTGCCCGGATAGATGCAACGCTTAGGTCGATGAATCCTGCACTGCCTGGTTGTTGATCTGACCGTCTAAACAAAAGATGCAGGGATCAGCCGTCAGTCGGCCCGGGCAAGAGCGAACCCATCCCATGAATTCAATCCCAAGTAGTCGTCACGTGATGAGGCGTGATTCGGACGGGAGGTCTCGTCCTGCGCGGTGGGACGGATCTTTCCGAATTGCCGAGACACGTCGACAGGGGTCTGTGGCGCGTCGGGATGTCCTCGAGTACCTATTGACGCAGCCAGCATTTTGGCGCGAGCCGTGTGACCACGTCGAAATTGTTGTTACCGCCCTATATTCCAATGGCAAGGCTCGCCCGGGTCTTCTTGACAGGAGAACAATGGCCAGCTGGTTAGAAAGGGGCCGTCCAGCTATTTTTGAGGCATTAGCAACCGTATGCGACCAGATCGACAATGACCTCCAAGCCGGTGGGTATTCTAGTTGCTAAAGGGGCAGATATTCGCTAACACGGCTATGTGGTAGAGTTGGAGGAGAGAGACCGTCGACAGCATACACTCCTCACAGACGAAGTTGCAACACTGCGCTCTCGTATCACCACTGTGGACCGCTTGGAACGAGAGAACCGGTCCCTAAAGGTCGAGCTGCTCGAATTTCGTGGCAAACACCAAAAAGGGGTCCTCGGCTTCGATGGCAACTCAAGAGCGCCATTGGGAGAAATATCCCCAAACAAAGCTGCCTCATCATGCAAGAGGCAAGAATACTCTGGATTTGAGCACGCCAAATCCGGTCCGACCGTTACCATACTCGAAAATGATTATGCCAAACTCAAGGCCAAATACGCTGCGGCCAGGAAAACCATCGACGACCTCACGGCCCTCGCCCGGAAGTTTCGCGATGAGCGGGACGGTTGGCTCAAGTACGCAGAGGCTCTTGAGGCCAAGGTCAAGAAGCTGGAAAAAAAGAATGGTGACTCGTCAAAACCCAAGCCACAGCTCCCTATTACCGACGTCTCGGGTTCCGCAAGACCAGATGAGGGACTGGTGGTAGCGGAGGAACCCCTCCCTCAGATGGCAGCTCCCGATCCTTTGGCAAAGTCGCATACAAATTCGAGCTTCCATTCGGAACCTAGGACTAGCGTCTCCTTTTCAGGACGGGATCGTCTGTCCTCGGAACTGCCGTTGTCCCCTCGACGAGCTCTATCCACGCCAGTCGATATACCATCAATTGGAGCCCCCATCAGCGCTGGACGACACTCAAGCTCGACGGAGGGTGAAAGTACATACGTGACACAGGACACAGTCCTGCTCTCTCACCTGCCCCGAAACGCTTCCCTTTCCGGCGACGT
Organism: Phialemonium atrogriseum; assembly: GCF_030411735.1. Lineage (NCBI taxonomy): Eukaryota > Fungi > Ascomycota > Sordariomycetes > Cephalothecales > Cephalothecaceae > Phialemonium > Phialemonium atrogriseum. The sequence continues at coordinate 240,569 of NW_026848140.1, forward strand.
TGTAATCAAGGACGAGCCGTCTTCAGATGGACCGATAATCGTCTCGGAGAGGAGCGTGCGCAAGAGGATGCGGGATGATGCTGCCAGCGAGGCACCTACGGCTCGCAGGGTCAAGAGCGAACACACCAGCTCAGACCCAGTGTTCATGCGAGAGTCACGCGGCTTCTCCCCGCAGGAGAGTATCGACCTAGACAATGGACAAGATCCGATGACTACTCCCAAAAAGCGACGAGGTCAGTGTGGCGATGATCCCGCCCCAGCTGACGACTTCGAAGAAGATGATATCGAAGGAATTACCTTGGTAGAGGCTTGCCATCCTGGGCCTGGCGAGCTATCAAGTCTTCAAACCCATCTCAGGACGCCTGTAGAGCCGCAACGGGCTCCCGTCACGGCCGCTCGATCATCTGCTCTCGCTCCATCCACTTACAGGCCAATCATCTCAAGGCAGGACACAATTCGCAAACCCGCGATGAGCCACAGCTTGCGACTCAATAATGGGGTTGATGAATTGGCAGAGTCTGATGATACTCCTTTTTGCCAGAACGGGCAGCGGAACTCGATAGAGGTTCCGAATCAAGCTGTGGCCTCAACAGGCCGACTTGACACGCTCTTGAACAGACCATCGGTAGAGGGCGATGCGGTTCGATTACGACCAAGCCGCCAGATACGTAAAACGCCTTATGCTGACCCGTTCGATATCATCGTGCCAACGAGGGAGCTGCCGTTCGGGAAAGGGGATAGAAGAAATGCGAGCCGGACACCAAAAACAACAGCGAACATGGATCGAAATCAGGAAAATCCAAAGTCGGTGTCTCGGCTCCGCATGAGCGAGACATCCGCCTCAAAGCCACCCAGTGCCTCAAGGCCATCCGGTGCTCCTCCACTCCGCCTCCAACCCCTGGCGAGTCTCCGGCTTGACGATTTCAAGATCAATCCCAAATTCAATGATGGCCAGAACTATGCGTTCTCCGAGGTCGTGCGTAACAAGTCCGACCGCGCTGAACTCCCTGGCTGCACTGATCCCCAGTGTTGTGGCAAGCACTTCAGAGCTATGGCCCAAGCCGAGCTTGAGGCGGTCGGGCCATCTCTGGTCCATCGAGCAGCGGATATCACGTTGCTCGAAGACTATCTCGGCGAGCAGGCCTACAGGCTCGGCCTCATGAATCGACTCGAGAAGGAGGAACTGTGGCTGGAGGCCAAGACGAGGGAGCTCGCCAACAAGCATGGAAAGCATAGGCACAGATTTTCGCGGAGACAGTCGCCGCCGGGTTTCTGGAACACGGATTTCCCGAGTACGCAAGAGATGCAGAAGGAGAGGGAGGAGGGTGATAAGAGAGAAAAGCGACTCGTTGAAGAGAGGTGGAGGGAGGCGATGCGGAGCGGAGGAAGGTGGCTTTTCAGGGACGAGCGATGACCACCGGTAGCAGACTTGCTGTGTAGCCCATTATATAGGATGATGGATTATGGGATAACATACTCTCTGTGACCAGAGAGCAGAGAGCATTCTGTCCATTATGATGACAAGTAACTACCTAGGTAGGCGCGGTGTCAGGCATGGCAATGTAGGTATTTCAAACCTATCAAGCACCAAGCTATGGACCTAGGTAGGCCTGTATCTTTCATGGCCTACGCTAGGTCTCACCTTTGTAGACATGCAACTCAATTTCGCCTGTCAGATGAGTGGAATTCATTGTTGCTTTATGAATTGCATTGTCTGGCTTATTAATGGAACCGGGTTTCGATTCAGGACACGTCCAAGGGCGGGTGGTCCGAGCGCCTGCAGATTCGTTGCCTCAATTGCTGCCTCATCTGCTGGTGTTGGTTCAGAAAACATGAACCGGTGAAAATAATCCCGGCCCAAATTTTGTTTTCTCCGAACTGTCAAACGTCCACTTGCATAAAGCCTCGCGAGAACTGTCCTTGTTATTGTTAAGGCGTGGCGCTTCTCCCTCAAACGCCCAATATTTGGCTGATTTCTTTGCCAACCTTTTGGTCTCTGCCCTGGCGTGTTTTTTTTTCGCATTCGCATCAAGAGATCAACCGGTCAGCCAGTTATCAAGAAACAGCGCGTGGCCTTGCGACAGCCCAAAAGCCGAAGCCACATCCAAGCTTGCGCCTCTTTCTACACCCACGCGCGCCTGGAGACCTTTGCCCAGGCTCAACAGGACCCTGATAGAGACCAGCACCGGTCTTCAATCTCCGAGTTCCGATCGCGGTGGCCATCACAGAAAGTGATTAGCCACCGCAATTCAACAATCCCCAGGCCGGCATGATGAACAACCGTGGGCATCTGCCGGCTGGGCAAGCCGTGCAGGGAGGACTGGATATGGGCCCTGGCCCCGGAGGAGGGCCGCGCCGTGGGGGACGACCACAGTCCTACCACCAGGCCCATTATCACCACCAGCATATCAGCCACCAGCCCGTGCATCACAACTCATATGTGAACCAGTATGGCGCGCCTTCATACTACAGCATTCCTGCGCAGTACCAGAATGGCAGCATGGGTTCGCCCAACTTCTACGGCTACCCACCCGTGCCTTACTCTAGGTCGCCTACCTCGGCGCAGGTGCAGCACTATGGTCCAATGGTCTCTCCCTACTCGAGGCCTCCTCAACACTCGCCCGTAGTGTCGGCACCATACCACATCCCTCCACACGCGCCCATCCCGCTTCCGCCTCATACCCCTTCTTCCACACACTCTGTCCATGCCATTCCTCCTCCCATGACGCCCCCGACGCCGCAACTGAGGGAAGTGCCTCAAGTACTACCAACTCAACCTCTACAGCTGTCGCAACTCGTGGCCTTCCAGGGACAAATACCAATTCAGCCTGTAGCGCAGGTGGAACCGCCAATCCAACCTCAGGAGCAACCTGGGCCTCACCCCCAAGGTGACTCACCGCCCAAGGTGTCTCCTCGCACCGAATCATTCAGGCCACCCGTAAGTGACTCGTCCCCCGAGTCTTTCCCAGTCGCACACAAGTTATTAACAATACTTCGTCTACCCAGCTTCCCTGGCTATCGAGACCAGACTTGCCGTTTCCCGCACGGGCCGCAAGATCTAGAAGGCGAAGGAGAGCACCGGAAACTGGGGCCCCGAACGTCGAGCTGCCTATTAGAGAGCACGGGGCCATAGCCGAGCACACCGAAGCTCAGACTCTGGCGGGACCACCAGCAAGGACGGCCTCGGCACCCAAACAGACCGCTGTCACTGTCGCAGGATCATCTATTGTGGACGCCCCCGCGCCTCGGCCCGAGACTCCATCAACACAAGAACCTCCTTCAGATTCCGCAGCATCTACCTCACCGACGACTCCTATCTCTGTCCAGCCCTCGCAAACTACTACATCTGCAGCAACACCGACGAATCCCGCGAAACCCGCATCTCGAGCGGCCGTCCCAGCTCTGCCGGTGCTCCCAATTTTGCCCAAGGCCAGCCCTAAAGATGCCAGGTCGGGTGGTTCCACCGTCGAAAAGGCACCTGGGGACGAGTCACAAGCGTCCGGTGCGGCCCCTAATGACAAGGCCGATTCTGCCGCAACTCCAGCAAACGATGTGAATGCTGGTGGGCCTTCGGGGGAGGACGCCCAGCCTGCACCTGAACCTGCCCCAGTCAAGGCTGCTCCTAAGCTTTGGACCGGGTTATTCGCCAAGCCGTCGCCTTCCTCAGGCGCTGTTGCCACCCAAGCCGGGGGCCATAACAATATGAATGGCGGGATCACGACCGATGGGTCTGGTGCTGCAGACGGGATCTCGGGCTTCTCAAAGTCGAATGCCAGCTCGCTAGTTGAGGCGCTTCAGGCATATGAGGTCGGGGGTGCGGATAAGCTTTCGTTCCTTGAGCCAAGGGGCCTCATTAATACGGGGAATATGTGTTATATGAACTCGGTGAGCATGGTTCATTCGTCGCCGCAAGATCCGTCGGCACACAACTAACGCTCGGGCAGGTCTTGCAAGTTCTTCTCTTCTGCATTCCCTTCTACGACTGCTTGGATCAAGTCTCCAAGAGGGCCGCTTACAGCTTCAAGAGCGAGACGCCTTTGCTGGATGCCATGTGAGTGAAGTTCTATTCCTAGGCCCTATTCTGGGTTCCAAGTTGCTCTCAATGCTAATACTGTGGCAAGGATCATGTTCATGCGCGAGATCAAGGTGATCGACTCTGCAGCTTCTGTAGAACAGTTACGAAGACGGCTGAAGAGCGAGGAACTGGAACAATATGGCGAACCTTTTACTCCAGAGTTTGTGTACGAAGCGATACGGACGCTCCCGCGCTTCGCAAGCATGAGGGTGAGTGATCCCTTGAGATGAAGAGAGTTGGTTGGCAGCCTGGCTAACACCGTTTTGATACAGCGTGGTCATCAGCAAGATGCCGAAGAATTTCTCGGCTTCCTCCTTGAAGGTCTCCACGACGAATGTGCGCAGGTAATGCGAGCTGCTCTTGCTCCTAATGATTCCACCCTCGTCTTGAATTCCTCCCAGCCCACGCCCACCCAATCGGTGTCATCGAAATCGCACGATGCCGCCGAGTCAAGTGATGTGTGGCTGGAGGTCGGGCCTCGGCAACGACCTGCCATTACCCGCTCCTCGGGCTATTCCAACATTGCGTCTCCCGTCACCAAGATCTTTGGCGGTCAGCTCCGCTCCGAGCTCCGGGTTCCTGGGCTGAAGAATTCGGTGACCCTTGAGCCATACCAGCCGCTTCAGCTGGATATCGGCGCTCCCGAAGTCCGCAACATCGTTGACGCGCTTAAGGGGCTGACACGCTCGGAGACCCTCCACGGTGACTTCAACTCGCCTCACGGGAAGGGAGCCACGGCCACCAAGCAGGTCTTTATCGAGTCCCTTCCTCCGGTCCTCATTCTCCACCTGAAGCGATTCCAGTTCGACTCTGAGGGGAATGGCACCGTGAAGATTTGGAAGAAGGTCGGATATCCCCTGGAGCTTGAAATCCCTCGCGATGTCTTGTCCCGCCAGAAGCGGAATGCGATTCTGGCCGAGGGATCCGGCCTCCCCAAGTACAGACTCAGCGCTGTAGTCTATCACCATGGAAAGAATGCCAGCGGCGGGCATTACACCGTCGATGTTCGGCGGCAGGACGGCCTCGAATGGATCCGCATCGACGACACGGTGATCCGCCGTGTTCGGTCCGAGGATGTTGCCGAGGGCGGCTCCGAGGAGAAGGTCAACAAGGCCGCACAACAGCAACAGCCGCAACAAGACATTCGAAAGGATGGACCAGGATCGGCAGCCCCAGCCAGCAACCGTTTCGTCGGCATCAACGAGGAAGATGCGGGAGACGAGGAGGGATGGAACCAGGTCAGCGGCGCTGTTAACGGCAGTAAGAAATGGAGCTCGGTCGTGAACAGTGGATCATCGTCACGAAGCGCCACTCCCAAGGGCAAGCCGGTCAGGGATAATATCAAGGACAACAAGGTTGCATACTTGTTGTTCTACCAACGGATCTGAACGGTCTCCCATGCCCAGCAAGTCTGGCGGTGGCCTTGCACGAAGCTGGGGAATCCAAACACCCTCTCGGACGATGGGATGGCGGACGAAGTAATGGATGGCTCGAAACCTGGCTGGGCCTGATTGAAATTGTTGGGAGTGGGAGCATTCGTGGCTCTGACAAGCGTGAAGGATGCAGCCCCCAACCCACCCCCCCTCCCCCCCCGACCTTTGGGACGGTCAATGATACACTTGCGGTGGGTTACAGGCCGTTTCAATCACAGGCTAGAGCGGATGTGAAGTATGAGTGGGCCAACCGAGTTGGGCCAAGCGTGGAATGAGGCACCATCTTTGATGCAAGGAAAGCCGGGCATATTTTATGTTTATGTCCTAGCAAGCTTGGAAGAAGTCACCCTATATCTCCTCTGCCTAAAAGTTAAAGAGACATGGAGAGATTTTGCATCTCTGGTTCTCCTGTTTGCTGACTGGGGAAATATGTGAGGATTGAGTTGTAAAGGTCTGGCGGAGAGATACTCTGGGGTAATGATGTAGCGCAGTGTAAAATTAATAGATTATTATTATCGCCTTGTTGAGCCAGTCTGTTCTGTGTTGATTTACCGGTGAATCTGTATAAAATGTTGTCAGATGTTGGCTGTATTTTTCATTTGTGACCCATTCACTTGGACCCCTTTCACAAACGGACGGGATGTTGCAGGTTAGCGGCATATTCCGAAGTCGCGAAACTTTAGCACCACCAAAAAAAAGAACCGCGTCTTGCGTCCAGCAGAGCCTCAGAGAGCTTGGAGCTCCACAACGAGAAAGAAATCCACAGCCGGGCAACCACCACCAGATTCCACATTCAATCCATTCTGGCTAGACCCTGTGCTAATCGTCGCCGTTTGGGAATGAAATATGTGATTGAATAGTAGGAATTCATCGATTTCCCAGGCAACAAACTACATACCTACCAACCTCACTGCCTGCCCTTTATTTTCACACTCCTTCCGCCGCCTTTCCAAACTCCCGAACAACATGTCGAACCGATTCGAGGTCCCCGGCGATTCTTCGCCGCCTTCGGCTCCTTCGACGCCTGATCGAAACTCCCGCGGAAGCTCCACTAGCTACTATTTTGGCGAGAATCCATCCACCACCCCAGCGGGCCCGCCTCCTTCCTCCGCGGCAAGCTTCACACCCGCCGGAGCCCCATCAGCGTCATACCTTGGCAGCTCTATCCTGCGCGGCGTGTCGGACACATCGAAGCCACAGCAACCAAACTTCAGCAGCCTCAATCCCGGCAGCTCATCCAAGAACCTGTTTCCCCAGAGACGGAATGCGCCCCTTGGACGGTCAATCCAAGCACCCAAATCCCACCAGCCCTCGCGCCTGAGCAAGCAAGTCGTTGTGGATGATGAAGATGATGACGATGATGACGAGGTGCTGCCCGACAACCGAGCTGGGACGTTTGGAATGACGTACGACGAGAGCTACGATGATACCTATGACGAGGGAGCCGAGGAAATTGAAGGGAAGGAAGGTGCCGATGAAGGGGGCGACGCCATGGAAGATGACGGGCGCTACGATGTGGAAGAAGACCTGTGGCTAGATATGCAAGAAGATGCGGCGCGCGGGACCACTATGGCCGCCGAGGATTCGGACCTGATGATGTTCACGACACCGGCCGCGAACGAGCGCGTTCGGAGAGAGGCCGAAGACATAGCCCGGGCGTCGGCCATGCAGTCGGTAACTCGGAGACGCGAGTACAAGTTTGCGTCGCTGGCCAAGGATCTCTCCACCCAGATGGGCTACGCCTCCATCACCGAGCCACCAGAGCTTATCCTCCGCATCGAAGCCGAGGTTGCCCGCCTCTACGACGATGGCGTGGGCGAAGCCGACGACGCGCAGAAGCTAGATGATGCCTTGGCGACCGTTGCCGGCCGCGTGGCTTCGGTCTGGAACAACTATGCGAATAAGCTCCCGCAGTCCGACGAGGAGCACGCCGCTGAGATCGGCCCCGGCCCTCGCGCATCGCCGTTCGAGAAGGCTAATTACCTTGCCAACCTGGCTCTCCAGATCCACCACACTCGGCTGGACGATGATGAGAGGTCGGCAGCGGAGCCATTACCCGAGACGCTGTTCCGGTGGCTCTCGGACCACCACGACCTCTATCCCAACCAATTCGAACACATCAACAGGCATAAACCCAGCCCTGCCTGCCACAGCCTCTTCTGGCAGAGCGTCTTCATCGCTCTCTTGCGGGGGAATGTCGGGGAGGCGCGACAGCTCCTGAGCAATGCCGGTTGGGGCCACGTCAGGAGGGGCCACCGCGGAGAATACGCATACACCGGCCAGGCGCTCGATAACGTCGAGCGGGCGGTGCAGGACACGTGCAGCATGCTGGAGAACTGCCCCGGGACGGACGGCAACTGGGAGATATTTGGCAGCGATTGGACGCTCTTCCGCATACGGGCCAGGGGCGCGCTCGAGCAGCTGCGGCGCTTCGCCGAGGGGCGGGACGGCGCGCTCGGAGACTCGACCCTGGCCGACTCGATGCGCGGTCGCCAGTCGGTGGCCGGGCTGGCGAGGAAGGCGGAGAGCAGGGTGCCGTGGGACATCTACGAGAACCTGAACATTGTGTTCGAGATAGTGCTCGGGTCGCAGGACGCGATTCTAGAGGCCGCGCAGGACTGGTGCGAGGCGACCGTCGGCCTGTTTGGCTGGTGGGACGAGGGGAAGAGCAGCGAGAGCCTCCGCTTTTCCCGTTCGCAGAGCCTGATCCTGCCCTCGCACCAGGCTGAGACAGAGAGCTACCTGGACCGCCTCGCCCGGGCATTCCAGACGGCCGTCGAGTCCGACTTCCACTTCAACTCGCTGAATCCCGTCGAGGTTGGCATGGCCTGCGTCTTCGAGGACAACACCAAGGGCCTGGTCGGCCTGCTCCGCGCGTGGTCGCTGCCGATTGCGACCGCCGTCGTGGAGATTGCCTCCCTGGCTGGATGGCTGCCCCCTCACCTGCCTTCGGGATTGTTCGCCATGGGAGATCTCGACATGGACGACCTGGAGGTACTCGGCATGGACCCCGGGAGCCCCGACGAGGTGGACGGCATCAAGGATAACACCCTGATCCAGTACGCCCAGGAGCTGGCAAACTTCAGCGAGATGGCCACGGTCAAGGACAAGTCGGGTGCGTCCAGGAATGGGTGGGAATTGGCCATCAACGTGCTCGGGCGGATGGACTCGCCCGAGAGGTCCGAGGAGATGGTCGCAGAGCTGGTGCAGAACCTCCTGCAGAACCTGGATGTCGAGTCGGGACCGACCGTCGATAAGGTCTGGCGGCTGCTCAACGAGCTCGGCATGATCCCTCTGGCCGAGGAGACCGCAGAGGTGAGCAGATCTTCTATTAACGTCTAACATACATACGCATGAGAAGTCGAGACTAACTAGTTTTCTTAGACATATGGCGAGGTGCTGGCTCGAGACTCGCACCGCTATGGCGAGGCTATGTGGTACTACGCCCTCGCTCACAGGCCGAACAAGGTCCGCGAGGTCATGAACCTGCTCATCTCGTACTCCCTACTCCAATCCACGACATACCCACCCTCGGGCGACCTGGACGACCATCTCCGCAGGCTCCTGACGGAGCGCAACGACACGCTCAAGGAGTTCGCGACGCAGGATCTCGAGGCGGCGGAACTCCTGGGCAAGATGCTCAGCGGGTACGCGTCCCTGCGGCAGTTCTACGAACTCCGGGATGGCGGCGGCGACTCATCATCGGGAGCGGGCGGGGGCAAAGCGAGGGGCGCGCTGGCGTGGCGGCACCAGGCGGCGGCGGCGGCGCTGACGAGCGTCATTGCCAGCTCGGACGACAACATCCGCGGCGGGCTGTACGACCAGACGCGCGACGCCATCGTCAGCGAGGACTTCCTTCTGGCGCTGCTGGGCGAGGCGACCGTGTTCGTCAGCGGGCCGGACCGCGCGTTCAGCCAGGACAGGGACAGGGACTGGCACCGCGATGCGGACCCGCCCGTGGCGGTGGCCATGACGCTCGGGCAGATCGAGGTGCTGCTCAAGGCGGTCGAGGACCTCGAGACGGTCGGCGGCCGCGTGTACGGGGCTTGCGACGAGTTCCTCCGGCTGGTGCTGGCGTCGGAGCCCGGGGTGCTAAAGGGCGCGACGCCGGCGGACCTGCTCAGCAGGGAGGGGACGGCCGGGGGGAGCTTCGTGCTGGCGGGGAGCTCGGTGCTGGCGGGCAGGCTGCAGAGGTCCGTCGCCGGCGGCGGGGCGGCGCTGGGGAGGGCGAGGCAGGCCAGGAGGGGGTGGGACTGGCGCGCTGGGGTGGCGGCTGGGACGACGGGAGAGGAGGTGCTCAAGGGGCTGAGGATGGGGTTGGCTAAGGATCTGGCTAGATTGTGGCTGGAGGAGGCGGATGGGATGGTGTTTTGAGGGGTGGAAGAATGGATGGGGGAGCAGAAGAAACAAGAAAAGAAAAAAAACAGACAAGACAAGAAAGGGGATAGGGGTTAATCGGTTAATCATCTGTACAGAGTAGGTGTCGCCTCGGGAACAACGGTCGGATGAAAAAGGAGAGGAATGCGTTGCGTGATTTGGTAGCCATGTAACTGTAACTCTATACCGCCCCTGATTTGATACCCGGCAATGCTTCCCCATGCCTTGCGTCTTATCTGTGCTCGCCTTCGGTTGATAACTGTCACTACTACTATCACCACGACGACAGCAACAACGACAACAGCACATCATCACCAACCACTACACACCACACCTCACCTCACCTCACCCCATCACTCCAGAAACCCCTTCCCCTCCCGCCCCAGCACCTCCGCCCAGTCCCCTCCCCCCTCCCTCCGAAACTCGGCCACGCCCTCAATGTCGGCGCGCCCAAACGACCGGCCGTGCAGGTGCGGGCAGCCGGGAAGCGAGTCCTCCCACCGCGTGGCGGCGGCGAGGTGCGGGCCCAGGCGCACCTTGATGACCCAGATGGCGGCGTCGCCGGCGAAGAAGAGCCCCGCGGTCACGGGGATCTGCGCGGCCGTGCTGAGGTGGATGAAGCCGTCTCGGGCGTCGAGGTCGGAGGCCGGGTAGGATTCTGGGAGGGGGGAGGGGGGTGGGGAGGGGGTGATTTTGTAAACGTATTTGGGGAGGGGGATTGGGGGGGCCATTGGGTGGGCTTGTTGATGGGTTGATTTGGCCTGCTTGGCTGGGTGTGGGGTAGAAGACAGAGTTGGGAGTTGGGGATGTTGGGTGGGTTGTAATAGTAGGTAGGTATGATGTTGAATTCAGCACATTCAAGACAGATGGGAGTTGCTGACTTTGTACGTGGAGGGTTAGGGTTACCTGTAATACGCCTTCTGACCCCTCCATCACAACGTCTGTTTCTTTACCCCACCAAAGAGACAGTGTTGCCCAACATGGAACCTAGGTTGCTCGGATCAAGTGGCTCAACACATCCAGGTTGCGCACTATTCCTCGTCTGTCTCCTCATTACTCTGAGGCGAGGTGCCCGCTTACCTGGTACCTACCTAGGTACTTTAAGTTGTTGCCGACACTCGACGGCATGGTGACTCAGCAAGGACGAGTCGCAAAGGCTAACCGAAGTCAGATGTTCTGGGCCCGACTGACATGGAAATGTGCTCTGCTTTACCCCGAAGTTCCCGCTCCATATTGCAGACCAGTGGCGACCGGTCCGTCTTTCGACTCTGTTGCCAATTCTAATCTGTTAGGGACCAGTTGGCCCGCATTATCGTTCCTGCTCCTCTTTCATTATCGTTGACTCAAAACCCTTCCGAGACTTAAACGACTTAGGGCCTAGCTGCCGTCCATTATGGACCACATGGCCACCCGTCCTCCCACTCTCCTTTACGTATCAACTTGGTAGATCCGTTCTAGATCTCTACCCTTTTCTCTCACTCCAGTCCACTTTGGCAGTTTTACTGCATAGTAGCTCCGCCTCTCTCGCCCTGATCGTAGCCGCTATATATGTATAGGCTGCGTTGCGGGTTTTCTCACATCTCCACTCCTCATCGATTTATTAGAGTCTCCTTTTCCACTCTCGAGACTCAATCCCCCGAGCTAAGCCAATCACGGCACCGATCGGGTTCTTTAGACTCGACCACTTTTGTTTTCCAACCTCGGAGCTTCTTCGCCTCTGATAGCATCACTACCGGTTTAAGCCACTTTGTAATGGATGCTTATTCCGTCTCGTTTACTGGCTCTTCACGGAATAATTCCTCTCGCCGTATTTACCAAGACCTTAAGACGGTACATTGGCTTAGCATGGGCGTGGGCGAACTGGATCCTAACCAGATCGCACGTTCACTGGGAGTTATGGATGAGACACTTGAGGTAATCTATCCGTTGCTGTCACCAACTGCATTCCCCAAGTTCGGGAAAGCGCCGAGTACCGCCTTGGTTCGCCACCATATGTAACCTACTTACCCAGCTACCCGCAGTCTCAGCCACAGGCCACGGAGTGGAAGCCAGGACATATTGGAGTCATTGGGGCTGGAGTTACAGGCCTGCGTTGCGCGGACATCCTTCTCCACTACGGCTTCGACGTCACCATCTTGGAAGGCAGGAATCGAGTGGGCGGCCGGTTGCACCAGGAGGCGTTGCCAAATGGCCATCTCGTGGATACTGGTCCCAACTGGATCCATGGGACGACTAGTAACACGATCATGGACCTTGCCAGGCTGACAAACACCCCGACTACCACGTGGGAGGATGCCCAATCGTGTGTCTTCGACGAGCATGGCCACCTCCTCCCGCCGAAGGACGGCGAGCGGTGCTCCCAGGTCATGTGGGACATTGTGCAGGCCGCTTTCAAGCACTCGGAGAAGTACTCGGCTGATATCAGCCCGGACGAGAGCTTGCTCGACTTCTTTCAGTCCCTGGTGGTGGAATTCATCCCCGAAACCGAGGATAACCATGAACGGAAGAGGGACCTTGTCTTGCAGATGGCGGAATCCTGGGGGGCGTTCGTCGGTAGCCCCGTAACTCGGCAGAGTCTCAAGTATTTCTGGCTGGAGGAATGTATAGAGGGCGGTATGCACTCCCCCTATACTGCCTCTTCCTCGTCCCGGGCCTGGATGGGAGGGTTGGCATATCCAGGACTAAAGTAGGGCTGATGAGCTGATGATGTGCAGAGAACCTGTTCTGCGCCGGCACATATCAGAAGATCTTGGAAGAGATTGCGCGGCCGGCCATCAAGGGCGCTACCATACACTTTGAGACCATCGTCTCTAAGATTAACGGGAAATCAGTCAATGGCGGCTGCAAGGTCGGAGTCGAGACAGCAGCTGGGAGACACTTTGAGTTTGATGAAGTCGTGCTTACGACTCCGCTTGGGTGGCTGAAGCAACATCTGGATGCTTTTAGCCCGCCTCTGCCGAGCAGACTCGTCGACGCGATCGGCAACATCAGCTATGGATGCCTCGAGAAGGTCGGTCATGACATCCCCTATCCCTGGCTCGCGAAACCCCTGAGCTGAACTGTCACAGGTCTACATCTCGTTCCCAGAAGCGTTCTGGCTCAGGCCAGATGCTGACGGGCGAACAGTCCAAGGCTTCTGCCAGTGGCTCTCACCCAACTATGCCATGGACTCGAATCCCGAACGCTGGACCCACGAGATAGTGGAGCTGGCGTCGCTGACGCCATCCACGTCCCACCCGACGCTCCTCTTCTACACCTACGGGGTCCAGTCGCAGCACATCACCTCGACGGTCCGCTCGCTGGCGACAAAGGAGAAGAGGGACGACTTCCTCTACTCCTTCTTCCGGCCCTACTACTCCCGCCTCCCGCACTTCTCGGAGGGCGACCCCCGATGCCGGCCGACGGGCTGCCTCGCGACGGACTGGCTGCACGACGACCTCGCGGGCAACGGCAGCTACGGCAACTTCCAGGTCGGCCTGCGGGAGGGCGACGGCGACATCCGCGCCATGCGCGAGGGGGTGCCGGCCGAGGGCGTCTGGCTGGCCGGCGAGCACACGGCACCCTTTGTGGCGCTCGGGACCGTGACGGGGGCCTACTGGAGCGGCGAGTCGGTCGGCCGGAGGATAGCGGGGGTGCATGGGAGAGGCGGGGACAAGGCGTTGTTCATTTAGTTATTTAAGGTAGGTGTTGTTGGCTTTTCCCAGCAGTCACTTTGAGATTATCCAGAGGCATAGATGAGCGTCTGAATGCAACTTACTAGCATGATACTTCTGTACTATTATTACCTTCCTAGTAGAAGCTCTTGTCTGAAAAGAGGCGTCTGGGTACCTAGGTACGAAGGTACGTGTGTATGGTCCAGGTGTGCACCTATGGCAGCCCAGGCGGGCAAGGTAGGCTGTCTCAGAGTGGGGCCCTTTGCAGTTTAGGTTCCCTAGCTGCCCGCATTTACACTAGGTTCCGGCATTGCTATCGATAAGCCGCCGCCCTGGTGTCAAATGATTGGGGAACGGTGACTCCATAATACTGCGTAACTCGTCACGAGTCGGCCTGGCCAAACAGGTCGGTGCACTGCTTTACACGCCCCCTTCAAGGCAGCCCAAGTGCTGGCACCCATACGATTTCCCTTTTCTTGCGACTTTCAACTACTCCATAACCCCATAACGTCCCATCTCGGGTTGTTGAACTTGCTGAACAACAGGCAGCTTTCCTTGATCCAGTGTTAGCACGCCATGCCGTCCCAGCCATGACCTTCCACCCCGCACCCAGCGAAGGATAGATAACCTACCGGGTGGTTCATCGCCCATCCCTCGGACCTCCTTGTCTCCTGCCTAACCAGCTACAACCAACCACCAAGATGGCCACTTTCTTCCAGTCCTTCCGCAGCTCGGCGATGCCCAAGCGCCTGCTCCGGTATGCGCTATCGCGGCTGGAACTCTTGGACGCCGACGCGCTGGACTTGGAGCACCTCGACTTCGCCCTCGGTCGGAATACCGTCCTCGAGTTTCGTGATGTCGGAATCAAGCTCCAGGTGCGCCCCTGACTCCTCCTTACTGTTAGCGTTTCTTGACCTAGGCTGACCCAGTAACCATGAAATAGAAGCTCGAGAGACTCCTCAAACTGCCCCCGGCCTTTACACTACAGAAGGCAAAAGTCCTCCTACTCCGCGTGACGGTTCCTATGGACTTCTACACGAGTCCTATCACCGTCGAGGTTGACGGCGTCGACGTTCGGCTGAAGGTCTCGTCAAAGGAGCACCGCGAGGACCGTCCTAGGAGGAGGGGCAAAAGAAAAGAGGATTCCGACGTGTTACCGACCGCTGCCGATCTGGCGCAATCATTCCTACAAGGGCAGGAATCGGCGGAGAAGAAGGAGCTGGAGGAGGCGCTGGCTGCTGAAACTCAAGAGATGGGGTCATCCATGACTATAAGTGACGCCGGAAGCGACGAGGATCTTGGCTACGGCACCGGACAGGCGCTGTCCTTGCCCGCCTTCCTTACCGACTTCCTTCAAGGCGTCGTCGACAGGACTCAGATCTGTATTCGAGGAGTCACCTTCCAACTCGATGTTGAGCTTCCGGTGGATCTGAATACGACGACTCCTGATTTGGTCACCTTCCAGCTAGCGTTGGAAGGCATCAACGTGGAAGGCGTCACGACTCCAACTTTGGAGGGGGATGGAACTCCCAAGATTGTTCCCAAAGAGGGGAAGCGGCACATCACGTTGGACAACATCAGAGCGTTCCTGATATCCGAAGCAAACGTCTTCTCGACTCTGGCAAGATCTCCGTCGGTGGCTTCGTCTCTCGCTTCACAGTCTCCGGTTCTTACGGAACACCAATCGCCCCTTTCTCGCCACTCTAATGCTCCGGACATGACTGCAAGCGAGCATCTAATGTCCTTCTCCGACGAACTCGCTCGGGATAGCGAAGACGCTTTCAATATCCCTTACGATTTTGGGACTGATCCCGACGAGATGGATCCCCAGGAACCTGCTTCGTCTGTCTCTACACCGCGGGCATCGATATACCAAGACTTTACTGCGCGGCGAGAGGGGCTTCTTGCCCAATCAGAGATTATGGAGCCGGGGTTGGCCCCCTGGGGCACCTTCTCACGCGACGCACAATCAGAACCCTATCTTCAATCCCTTGGAAGCGATCTATTGGATCCTAGAGTGGCTTCCCCAGAGCCCTTGTCTGGGTCCGAGTCTACAAGTTCCGGTGTCGGTTCTCAACCACCGGAAGACCTGACCAAATCTCACCTCTACAGCCACGAGGATGCCGAGAGCATGTATATGAGCGCGTTCTCTCAGGCAGAGTCCAGCCGTCTAAGAAGTGCTATGCCTGGTGCATGGGATGAAGAAGACAGGCCGAGTCCCGAAACGTCCCCACAGCCCAAACGCGCTGCCACACCCAATGTGCAGCGAACCCCTTCCCCGGTGCGCCCCGAAGAAGAGATTGCCGCAGCTGAGGTGCGAGAGCAAGAATCAAAGACGAAAAGGGGCGCAGCAGCAGAGGAGGTAGTCCCCGGGGATGTAGCTACGCCAGATGAAACCACGGCATCGGATACAGAGAGCGAGACACCAGAGGTAGAACCTCAGGATGACGTTCCTACACCCCGCGGACCTACTCGCCTGGTGAAGGAGATTCTGTCCCTGGCATCTATCTCGATATATGTGCCTTCCAATCACAAGCATTTGCAAGTACCACCTTCAGTACTCGACAAGTCGGTCTCTCCACACCTGCCTGGCGCGTTCTCGGTTCACTCTGAAGCGCCGACAAGCCCCAATATCCACCCTCAAGTCGTTACCGAAGAAAGACAACCGGAGGATAAGGCTCTCGAGATCGTTCTGGCACCGATGGAAGTTCGATTCGACGCCTCCATCGGGTTCCTCTTGGCGATGGTGGTATCCAAGCTGCTCGAAGCCGTGAGGGGACAGCCCGATGCTCGCGCGGCCGACGCGGAAGGCAAGACACCTGGCGCCGGCTCACCATTCCCCGAGATCAAGATAATGGCTGAGCATATATCCCTGCTTTTCCTTGAGAAGCTTTCTGGGGTTGCCGATACTGCAGAGAGGATCTTCTCGACGCCGACAGTTGACTTCAGTCACGATATACTCCTCAAGTCCGGGCTCCAGAATCTAAGCGCAACAATGTCGGCATCCGGGCAGCAGACGGAGAGGGTGGTAAACATTGAGAAATTCACGTTCGGGTACGCCAATGATGATATCCTCTCGTTTGATCGGCGAATCCAGATGTTCGAATCGGTCATGAACACGTTCCCTTCTGCAGGGAACGACATATCCGTCAAGATATCGCAGTCTCCCGATGATGTAAGATGCAACATCGATACCCTGCCGCTGCATGTGAAGCTAGATCTCCAGAGACTGGATGAGACATTCAGCTGGTTTGGCGGACTGAGTAGCTTTTTGAGCATGGGCTCCTCAATGACATCAAACGCTTCACGAGGCACCAGGAGCCCTGTAAAGGTTGCCCCGAAACCCCGAGGCGTCCGATTCGAGGCTCCTGTTCGGCCCGATGACCAGTCTGCGGCAAAGGAAAACAAAGTTGCCATGAGAATCAACGGCTTCCGGCTGGATCTCGTTGGCAAGGAATGCAGCGTCGCCTTGGACACCAGTGCTCTCAAGCTTGTCAGCCGGGAAGAGGCCATCGGAGTCCATTTCAGCAGGATCAGGCTCTCCGGTCCGTACCTCAGGCACGCTCGTGGAGAGCCCCCGATCGTTACAGACATTCTGGGTACCAGACTCGAGTTTATCGGTGTGGCGCAAAATGCGGACCTCGAGAGGCTACTTGAACTCATCACGCCTTCGAAGGTCAAGTTTGACGAGAGCGATGACGAAATCATGGTCGATACTCTGCTAAGGCAGCGGAGAAAGGGCCCAGTTCTGCGACTTACCCTCGACAAGGTGAACGTCCAGGTCGGAAAGTTGCACCAACTCGGCTGTCTGCCAAACCTGGGAGAAGAAATTGCAAAGCTTGCAACCGTGGCCAAGTATCTTCCCGAAGACGATAGGCCTGGCCTCTTAACGCTGGCCCTCGTCAAGGACTTTGGTTTCACGTTGGACGTTGGGGGCAGATTTGGCGTCGTCCACATCTCCATGAAAGACCTTGATCTTGCTCACATCACGATACCGTCGTTGGTCGCTGTGGCTGTCAGCGAGGTCACCGTTAACCGAAATAAGATCGAGGAGTTGGTGGCAACCTCGAAGGTCCAGACACCGGGAATCTCGCAGAGGCCGCCGGTCTTGATGATGAGAATCATTGACGATATGGAGCCTGTCCTCAAGGTCAAGATGATTGGCCTCATCGTCGAGTACCGTGTCCCTGCAGTCATGGATATCCTGGGGCTGGCCGCAGATGCTACCCCCCAAGACTTCGAGGCGAGCCTCGCAGCATCGGTAGTCAACCTGGGGGAGCAGGCACACACTGCTCTGAAAGGCAAGCAACCAGAGCTAGTCCCTATTTCGGATCAGGCCAAGACGTCGTCGTCGGCGAAACCCATGACCGTCGAGATGGCTTTCCGAGACTGCTTGGTTGGCCTCAACCCACTCGGGCTGACTTCCAAACTTGTGCTTGCCCTCACTGATGCACACGTGGATGTCGCACCTTCGAGGAACAACAATGTCACGATAGTCGGAGACCTGAGAAAGTCGTCGGTCCTTCTCATCGACGACATTACGGCTCTGGACGAAAAGGACGGCGCGGTCACATCGCGGAGGCGCCCATCGGCTGCTTCGTCGCCTCTAATAGTCGACCTCTGTTCCAAGGGCTTCGTCGACATTTGCCAGATCTCCTCGGCGAAGGCGACGGCGCGGGTCACGAAGAGCGATGAGGGGTTTCAGCACCTCGATATTGACTTGCGGGATGATCTCCTTGTCCTCGAGACCTGCGCGGACTCGACGCAGACCCTCATTACTCTGGTCAACGCTCTGAAGCCACCGACTCCGCCGAGCAAGGAGATTAGATACAAGACATCGGTGGTCCCGGTCCAAGACTTGCTGGCGTCTCTGACTGCAGACGCGTTCGGCAGAGCAGAAGGTGACTACGACTTCGACTATGACTTCGCCGTGCCGCCAGAGTTCGATGGCGAAACCGGAAGCGAGGAAGACTTCTACGGAGAAGGTTCAGGGCAGCTGGAATTCGATCCCAGGTACTACGAGGATGGCGACGTGCAGGAGCAGTTGTTCGATGTTGCCGGACAGTCCATGATCTCGGACCTGACAACGGCCCAGGATACCAAAGATGGGGTCCTGCTCACCAGCTTGAGCACCAGCGACGTCGCCGATGACAGCAGTGACGAGCTCGTGGTCCAGGAGAACTATTTCGGAACGGCGTCGGTCATCGAAGGCACAGCACACAGGTGGAATTCATCCAGGAACACCTATGACCAGTCAAACGACGGGAAGGTGCTCAAGAGCCCACTGAGAGTCTGTGTCAGAGATGTACACATCATCTGGAACCTTTTTGATGGATACGACTGGGTCCGCACTCGTGATGTCATCACGAAGGCCGTTCAGGAGGTCGAGACGAAAGCCTACGAGCAGAAGGCCCGCACGGAACGGGGAGGCGCCTTTGAACAGGACTTTGACGAGCAAGAGACAGTGATCGGCGATTTCCTCTTCAATTCCATTTACATCGGAATCCCGGCGAACCGCGACCCCAGGGAACTGGCCCAGGCTATCAATCAGGAGCTGAATGACAACGCCACGGAGACGGAGTCGGTTGCGACGACGGCGTTTACTGCGACTCACAGCCGGCCGGGCGCCAATCGTTCGAGGTCCAAAAAACTAAGACTAAACAGGAGTAGGCGTCACAAGATCACTTTCGAGCTCAAGGGGGTGAACGTGGATCTCGTCACTTTCCCGCCGGGATCTGGAGAGACTCAGAGCTCCATCGATGTCCGCGTCAAGGACTTGGACGTCTTCGATCATGTGCCAACTTCGACGTGGAAGAAGTTTGCCATGTATGACCAAGACGCTGGCGAGCGAGAGATGGGGGTTAGCATGGTCCATCTCGAGATTCTCAATGTCCGGCCGATGCCGCAACTCCCCACGACCGAGATCGTCCTCAAGGCGACAGTATTACCACTCCGGCTGCATGTTGATCAAGACGCGCTCGACTTCATAACACGCTTCTTCGAGTTCAAGGACGACGCGGCTCCCGTGCACGCCTCGCCAAGCGATATACCCTTCATCCAGCGCGCCGAGGTCAACTCCATCCCCGTCAAGCTCGACTTCAAGCCAAAGCGGGTCGACTACGCGGGCCTGCGCTCCGGCCACACGACCGAGTTTATGAACTTCCTCATCCTCGACAACGCGCGCATGGTCCTGCGCCACACGATCATCTACGGCGCCTCCGGTTTCGACCGGCTCGGGAAGACCCTGAACGACATCTGGATGCCCGACATCAAGCGCACGCAGCTCCCCGGCATCCTGGCCGGGTTGGCGCCCGTCCGGTCGCTCGTCAACGTCGGCAGCGGCATCAGGGACCTTGTCGAGATCCCGATCAGGGAGTACAAGAAGGACGGAAGGATAGTCCGGAGCATCGGCAAGGGGGCGGCGGCGTTTGCACGGACCACGGGGACGGAGATGGTCAAGCTCGGGGCGAAACTCGCCGTGGGCACGCAGTACGCCCTCCAGGGGGCCGAAGGGCTGCTGGTCAAGGACCCGCACCACCACGGAGGGCAAGGGGGCTCGGCAGCCGGGGCGGCGGCGGCGGCGGCGGGGGCGGGCTGGGAAGACGACGAGTACGCGGACGGGGAGGAGGAGGAGAGGAAGCAGATCAGCCTCTACGCGGACCAGCCGACGGGGATGATGCAGGGGCTCCGGGGCGCGTACTCGAGTCTGACCAGGGACCTGTACATGGCCCGGGACGCCGTCATCGCGGTGCCCGGCGAGGTGATGGAGAGCCAGAGCGCGCAGGGGGCCGCCAAGGCGGTGCTGAGGAGGGCGCCGACCATCATCTTTAGGCCGGCCATCGGGGCCACAAAGGCGATCGGGCAGACGCTGCTCGGCGCGACGAACTCGCTGGACCCCGAGAATAGGAGGAGGGTGGACGCGGTAAGTTTGGCTCTGTCCCCTATTTTATATACCTGGCTCGCCTTTTTGGTGCAGCTTGTTTTGGCGGGACGATGTGCTGATTTGGGTTTACAGAAATACAAGAAGCATTAAATTGAAAACGCAGAAGACAGCATTTCTGGCGCAGAGGAAGGGGGAGAGACAAGGATATTCGAGGGGATATACCCATCTACCTATTACACATGACAGACAACGATTTGTTGGTCAGCCTCTCGAGGGCTGGAATATGGTTGGACTCGCACAGCGCATCTTTTTATTTTTATTTTTCTCTCCGATCTTTTTCTTTCCGTCCTGTACAGAAGATGCGACGACTTCGACGAGACGAGACTATCAACCATGACGACCTTTGCATCTAGACTGGCGTAGGCGGCAAGGGAATTGTTGATAGATCATGATGCGGGGGAAGATTGTCACCTTTCAAACCCTGTTTCCCTTCGCGGGCGGGGAGTTTGCTCTTGAATACGTATACATACATACCTAGGTTAGATGCTAGTTTGTCTAAGAACATGTAATGTGAGAAGAGAGCTTCAATCCATATGCCTGATTCTCTTGGGAGGATGGCTAGTTTACCTAGAGATGGCCTTGGGTTAGAGATGCGATGTTAGAGAAGCGATAAGTTGCCGCCTTGGTAGTTGCAACCAGACATAGAATTCCAGGTTCATTCTAACGTGATCGATCCAAGTCGGTTTTGGCGACATGTGGTGTGGGTGGGGAACACATGATGGATTATCCAATATTCAGATGGCCTGACTTCTGACACGGGAGTCGCCCGCCTGGCCTCTGGTCCCTCTGATTCCAAGTTCCCAAACTGGTGACCATAATTTGCGGCTTTTCCTTTACAAAAGACGCAGTGCAACTGGAAGCATATCTGGAAAAAGTAACAGCTCTTTTCCCCTGCAAGCAATAGGCACAAAGCTCTTACAGGTATGTCCCCACCCCATTCCTGCCTTGCACATATGCACGTCACTGCGGAGAGCTTCAGCCAATAAGACGCGTCTAGGCGCGTCACAGGCTCCCCATATCGCACCTTCCCACCACCCCATCCTCACCTGGCTTTTGACCTTACCCCAGGCAGCCTATGATGGAGATCAATTGAGAACCATACCCATCTATCTAACCTTTCATCCATCTTCAATACAGATCAGTCTTCATCGCATATCTACCTACTCTTCCCAATTACCACCTCCAAAAGCTCCCAACCAGCAACCTCGACAATCACATCACCCCACTCTCACCAAAAACCGCATCCGACTCCTCCTCCCTCCCCCAAATGGCAGACGAAACCCCTCCCCCGACCGGCATCGCCACGCCGACCATGGCGACGGGGACGTCGACGCCGGCGGGCCTGGAGCTGGACGCGACGCAGCGCGAGGCGAGCCTGCGCGTGTCGCTGGCGGACCTGACGGCGCGGGCAGGCGCGCAGTACGCGCACCGCGACTACGAGGGCGCCGCCGAGGCGTACGCGCGCGCCGCAGAGATGCAGGCCGAGATGAACGGCGAGACGAGTCCCGAGAATGCCGAGATCCTCTTCCTGTACGGCCGCGCGCTGTTCAGGGTCGGGCAGGCCAAGAGCGACGTTTTGGGCGGGAGGGCGCCGGCGGCGCCGGCGGGTGGCGGGGAGGCGGAGGGGGAGAAGAAGAAGGGGAAGGGCGTGAAGAAGAGTCAGAAGCAGAGGCAGAAGAAGGGTGGTGATGATGCTGGGCCGGCGGCTGATGCTGCTGCACCTGCCACGGAGGCAACTGCCGAGGCGGATAGGGTTGCTGAGGAGGCTGTGGGTATCATTGCTAGTGAGGCGGATGGTGCAAAGAAGACGGACGAGTCGACGGAGAATAAGGCGCTGTTCCAGTTTACCGGGGATGAGAACTTTGACGATTCGGATGAGGAGGTTTGTATACACCCTTTCCCCCGGCTTCTTTACTCTCTTGTCTTTTTTATTATCCCCCCCTTCCTTTAAACTATTATTATTGAGGACAGGTTGGATGCTAACTTGGCTGGGATAGGGTGCCGAGGAAGATGCTGAAGGCGACGAGGAAGAGGACGATGACTTGGCGGTGGCTTTCGAGATCCTGGACCTCGCCCGCGTGCTCTTTACGAAACGATTGGAGGCAAACCAATCAGAAAAGGAAGATGGCAAAGGCAAGGAGGTGGAGACGTCAGACGGCGACTCCCCCATTGTCAAGCATATCAAGGAGCGGTTGGCCGATACGCACGATCTGTTGGCCGAGATCTCCTTGGAGAACGAGAGGTGTCTAAAGACCGCTGTCAGCTAGCGTAGCGCAATACGCTGACAGGTTTGTAGATACCCCAACGCCATCACGGACTCGCGCGCCTCCCTCAAGTACAAGCAGGAGCTCTACTCGGAGGACTCGGAGGTCATCGCAGAGGCTCACTTCAAGCTGTCCCTCGCCCTCGAATTCGCGTCCGTCACGACATCCTCCGAAGAGGACACCGATAAGTCCGGGCCGAAGCCGGTCGACCAGGACCTGCGCGACGAGGCGGCCAAGGAACTCGAGGCCGCCATTGCAAGCACGAAGCTCAAGCTGCAGAACAAGGAGGTCGAGCTCGCCACCCTCCATTCGCCAGAGGACAACGATGCCACCAGGAAGCAGATTGCCGAGGTTAAGGACATCATCGCGGACATGGAGCAGAGAGTAAGTTGTCTTGGATGCTCGCCCACTTGTCATAACCATTTGGCTCAAGCTTACCGTCCGCCCTTCCCTTTGAAATAGCTCGTCGACCTCCAGAAGCCCCCCATCGACGTGAACGCGGCCCTCTACGGCGCGGCCGGCAACGCCATGGGCGGCATCCTCGGCGCGGCGCTGGGCGAGTCGGCGGCGCAGACCGAGTCGCGCATCGAGGAGGCCAAGAAGACGGCCACGGACCTGACGGGCCTCGTCCGGAAGAAGGCCAAGGACGAGCAGCCCAAGCCCAAGACCGACGAGGCCGAGAAGGCTAACGGCCACGGGACCAACGGCAGCGGCGTCGGGAAGCGCAAGGCGGAGGAGCCTGTCGAGGGCACGCCCGAGGCCGAGTCGAAGAAGGCGAAGGTGGAGGAGGCTGTGGAGGCGTGAAGAGGCTTCTCTTCAATTTGCCCCTTTTTTACTCTCGGTTTCCTTGCTCGTTTGGTGTTTTCTGCATCGGATAGGGTGCCTTTTTTGCCGAAATGGGCGCTGCGTCGTGGCCCAAGGTCGAGGTCGGGGGTGCTAAATAGGTGAAAAAAAACCTCTCACTCGGGGCTGGGATGGTAAAACTGGACAACAAGTTGGGAGGAGCGACCCCCCGTTTTGTACGATATGCATCTCCGCGCGTTTGCTTCTTCCGCTCAATAATGGGGAGCAAGGTGGGATTGTTTGTTTAATTTCTGGCTCTCGAACGAAGGGGGGAACACTTTCATCACGGCGCAAATGAACTTTTCCCTGACTTTCCATTTCCATCACCACCGCAAATGCTGGCATGGATTCCTCACTGTTGCGTCCCATTTTCCTCAGTAATGTTCTCCTTGGGGTTTATTTGACGCAAAACCGAGAGTAGGCAAATACCCTCCTGGCGTCTCACGAGGAGCTGCTCCCCTCCCTCGACAATAATTCTACCACCCGCATGACATCCGAACAGTGATTCAGCAAAGACGGCACCGCCTATGGGGTAATTCTGATCACACCCTTGGAAGTGGGGGGGCGGGTTCTTGCAGCCCTGCGGGCGTCTCTCCTTGCCTCCAGGCTGGGCCCTTCGAACAACTGTGAATATTGTTGTTGATATCATTATTTGACAATCACAGTGAGGTTGGCGAGACCGCTGCTGCTGCTCCTGGGCAAGCGTGCATTGCGATAGCAGTCGAGGTTTCGACAGGGGTTTTATTGGAAATACTGCAACGGATTGTTTCTGGAACCGGGGAAATCAGATCAAAATACAGTGGATTACTGTAATTTTCACCGCGTAGTAACGCAGGGCAGGCTCAAAGTTGCCTGACCCGAAACTCCCAAAATTTTGCTTCACATCCTTTCTGCCCCTTTTGTAATCTCTCAATCTGCTGTTGGTTGGTACACGCGAGAACAGCAGTCTTGGCGGGCAGCCCGATCTGGGGTATGGAGCCGCCTTTAAAAGGGGGCGACTGCCCCACACTTTGAAGGGAGATCGTTCAGCTTGCATCACCACCGGAATGGAAGTAGCTTTCCCGCAACGCAACGCAACACAATACAATCCATGCAGCACTCTACCTTGTTTACTACAGAGTAAACATTATTTGCTACAATGTTAGCCCAACTTCTTCTAGCCAATTTAGGGTATGTTCAGTCATGCGCACCCTAATTGACAGGGAAAACTAACATGTGCTTGACCTACTCAGCTCGGCGCTAGCTTCAACAGCTATACCAAGTGCATCGATAGAACAAACAACAACAGCAAGCACTGCACCGCCGGCCAACCAGAGTCCAACCTCGGAAGCTTGTCCATCTGGTTATACGACGGTGTCAGTGTCTGAAACTGTGGAGTGTCCCAACTTCAGCTGCATACTGCCAGCATATCCATGTCCTACAGGGCAAGTGTTAACTCAGCATGTCATTGGCGGGGGAGTCGTTACTGTTACTAGGCAATGCACTGTCTCCTTGCTGACTGAACCGCTGTGTGGAGGATGTGACTACTGTGACAGGCCGGACCCTGATAGGCAGCTGGACGGTAGCACAGAGGTGAACAGTCCGACTAACTTATGCAATGAGTACCATTACGACTGGAATGTACATAGACATGGACTAAATCATGGAGGTTTCTACCAATAGGATCCGCCCCCTGCCTAAATTGGAGGTTGCTGGAACTTCGGTGGCGCAAACTCCCTAACAATTGTGATAGACTCTTTTGCTAGCAACCTCCATACTAGTAGCAAATTGGGCACGGAATAGTTTTGACGAACACTCACAGCCAAAACTTGGATTAGAGCCTGCCCTTTGTAATCCTCCCGGCAGACCGGCCCAGTCCTTTGACTCAGGGCTGCCCTCTGGTGACCGCGCGGGAATCGGTATCTGCACTGTTAAAGTCTTTGGTTCCATGAGAGCCCTTATCGATATTTCAATGTACAGATTATGTATGTGTAAATATATACGAGTTGCGGATTAATCGCTGGTTTAACTATTTCTTTCTCCACCTGCTGCAAATGTTACAGGTAATGAAATCCGTGCTCACAATTATCAACAATTTGCGGGCAAAAGGAGAACGTTACTCTCCCCCTCACTGACGTTATATAGAATGACACGTAAGGTTAAAAAATATAACTACGGGTGGATGGAAGAGATACATAGGGGAGGTAGAGAGAAAGCACAAACGACTGTATTCGCAATATTCTGACTAAAACCTGGAAAGGCTCAAGCTAATATTAGACATATGAAATAATTACCCATTTACCTCCTCGTTTCCTATAATCGTCCTCACCTACACATAGGATACCTTGTCTTTATGCGCCGTTCTGCCCTGGATAACTAGAAGTCGCTTCGTGGCCGTCAACCTGAGAAGACAGCTGCTCTTTGGTGGCATTGCTCTGGCGCCAAGTAAGCTCCTTAAGGGCTCACTCGCTGTTGCAACCGCCTTGGGGGGTCGCTTCTTCCAGCAACACCAGCCTGTCAACCAAGTGGCTAACAACAGATGGGCTCACCGGATCTGGAACTTGTGGAAGCTTCCCCAGTTCCGCGTCTTTCTAGATGCAACTTGCTGCGCAGTGTAAAGACCTCTGTGACCCATTTAAGAAACTTCGTCTCCGCCGGCTTCTTGGAGATATATGCCTTTTTGATTGCCTCTTGGTAGGGGAGGATGATGCAGTTATATTCGTCATGCAAGCGTTTTCAGCGCGCCTATACTAATTCTCTCTGCATTTCGACGAAGGGGGGGTGGACAAGCCATTTTGCTAAGGCTGCTGTGTCATGGTGAAAGCCCGGACTGAGAATGGACCGTGGTTGCAGACAGACAGTTAAGACCAGAGACGCCCCCTACGAGTTCAAGGAGATGCGGAACTGAGGATAGAAAAGGGGTGCTACATATGACTCGGATATGCCAAGGACAGAAATAGACTGACAAGTATATGTATGTGTCTACAGAATACATGCAACCTACCTGCCTTTTGCATTGCGCGCGAGATTGGCAGTCTTGGCGACACCCCCCCCCCCTGCACCAACAAACGACCCAGGGTACAAAGCCGTCAGGTTTAAAACGAGGCAACCCCCCACATTTTGAACGGATATCGTTTCAACTTGCATCACCACGATAGTTGTCGGAATGAAAGTGGCTTTCGCAGACAAGCATTAATCTTACACAATCAGTATCAATTATTCAACCTCCTCAAAGTTCACAGTCTCCAGCACTTGCTCTCACTACTAAAGAGTAAAACGTTGTTGCCACAATGTTACCCCAGCTTATTTTAGCCGCCAATATAAGGTATGTTCTGTCATGCCTACTCTCTAATTGACAGGGGAAAACTAACGTATGCCTAGCTCGGCGCTAGTTTCGACAGCTATACCAGGCATAACGATGGAACAAACAACCACAGCAAGCATGGCACCGTCGGCCGAACAGAGTCCAACCTCAGAAGCTTGTCCATCCGGTCATACGACAGTATCTACAACTATGGGGTGCCGCGTCACCTTCAGCTGCATAGTGCCACCATATCCGTGTCCGACAGGGCAAACGTTAACTCGGGTTGTCTTTCCCGAGAAAGTCGCCACTGATATTGATGGATGCATAACCAGCGTGCGGAGTACAGGGGAATGCTACGGATGTCAGTACTGTGATGTTGAGTCGACTGCCTCCCCTCCAAGCACGCTATAGGCAGGGTGGCCGCATGGGGTGTTCGAATTTGTATTTAAATACCCAGCGCGCAGTGGAAGACTGATGTTATATTGAATGAAGTGTAAGGCCAAAAGATCTAGCTATGGGTGGATGGAAGGGTTATAAATACTTCCATCAAGAGGGTCCGGAGGTTGAGCTCCGAGCCAGTTCCAGTCCGGAATACCGGGAATTTCATAGTAAAAGGCATTCCAAAGCATTTGGATCAGCTCTCAGTATTGCTCCAGGAAACCACCGGAATATTGAAAATAAACGACTGGATGTCCGTGCCGCGAGGCCCCCAAGACCGATCGATTCCGCCAATCCACTCCGTAGTCCGTAACAAAAGTGGGACCAAACCAACGATACTCCCGTCGTGTCCCCGATCCCCAAAAACCAGCGACTGCCCCAGAATCTCCCACGGTATCCAATGAGAAGTAGAAGTAGTACCGAAGCGATAAAAATGAACCGACAAAAGCTGGCGACAGTCGAGTCGACAGAGAAAAAGAGGTCTAAGGTAAAAGAATGCCACTTAAACAATATGTCTCGCAACCTCTACTCCCCAAGCGGCGTGGTTTTTTGCCAGAAAGTTATCAGGGGATTAATCCTCTGTCACAAACCATCATATTTAAGCATCGGCTCGAGTACTTCCCGTCCTGGGATTGACAGACAGGCCCGCCAGGAGTTATCCAGGCTCGTGATGTGTTGAACTGCAAGGGTATGCCTCAAGGTAACCTGCCAAGGGAAGTCCAACCGTGATGAGGCCGTAATATCGATTGTGCCTCCATCGTCAACCTTGCATAATGACTCGAATCTGGTACGGAATGGTGCCCGGTTGGCTGGTTGGCAAGGTTTTTCACATCCTACATGCGGTTGGCGGTCCCCAGAGTAGCAGCATAGCACATAGGCTGCCATCCTGACATCCCATGCATTAGACACGCTCAATTGAGCAAAATATATTGTGCTGTTGGCCGGTGGAAAGGAAGAAGTACCTTGCACACGCCGACCCTGGAGGGTCGTGATAGACAATAGTTACATGTAAGTCGGGAGGTCTAGACCCAGCACCACTCGGCGCCTATAACATCGCTTAATCAGAAGGATCTTATCTTGTCCCCTTGCCACATGCATGCTTCTGCTAATAATATGCGCCAATGGTGGAGTCTGGGAAAACCGTTCCGCATAAGGCGCGCTAGGACTCTCCATTTAAAACCTCGGTTCGGTCCGCTAAAGAGGCTGCCACCTTCTTGATCCACCAATCGACGGAATCGGTTCGGCCGTAAAGGCTTTTGCTTCTTGTCTTGCACCCAATCAGCCAGTGGACACGCTGGAGGACAGGGAGTTCACTTGCCAATACCAAGGCTGAAAACATCAGCATTAGCAGACCTATGGTAGTGTTGGTACTGGCGGACGTATAAGTGCCCACTTTCACGGAAAGGTATCGCCCCGATTGGTCAAACGAAGCAGCCATCTGAGAGGGGCCCGATTTTTGGTGGTATTTTCCTATGGCGTGGGCTGATGCCGACATTCGACGGGGGTTAGAGACGGAGCATATCGTCTTCTTGCAATGCATCCAACAGGTATGTACATACCTGCAACAACCAAAGGATTCCGTCAAAAAGAGCACTCGCGCCGCTACTGGAAAATTTCGAGAAATTGGGAAATGTCGCGAAGAAAACACGACCCGTCCCGGTCTCTTGCCTTCCTCTTCCTACTCCTCTGCATCTTGCTGCCCCATGTCGCGCTTTCCCAGCGACTAGAAGCCTGCCATGCCTGTGTCCCGACCTCAGTGAGGAACCAGGCCGCGATCGGGTTTGACCTCGGTCAATCATACGGGTGAGTGAAGCTTGTCACTTGTTCCCGCTGACTCTCTCCCTCTCCCTCTCCCCAGGCCACTGCTCCAACTTTTGGCTAAAAGTTGCTACTGAATAATGCTCATGAATTTCATCTACCTAGCACATCTGTTGCCTACCTAGACAATGGGACAACGATCAACCTTGCCAAGGTTGCCGGAAGCCCCAAGTACATGGCCCTCACAGAGCGGCTCATGCGGACCCCCCCGCTTGAAAGCGGGCTTCGGCGGCCCTTCTGGCGGAGAATGACAAGGTTGGCGATGCTGACCCTCGGACTACCTGCGAACCGCGAAATCGCCGTCCTAGCCAAGATGGTCGCCGATCTGAAGGCTGAGACCAAGGCTGCACTGGGGGCACCCTTTGGAATGGTCGTTGTAACGGCGCCGTGGCAGGATGTGTGGCGGGATGACGGGACCCTTGATAGCGACCTTTACGACGCGCTTGTGCTGGCCGGTGTGAAGCCGTGGACGTTCGACCTCGGCGGCGGGCCTGTCTATATGGGCGAGCTCAACACCGTGCTCGGCGCAAGCGGGCGCTGGCTATGCGAGCCCTACGGGTGCGGCGACACCGACGAGGACGACACGTATCAGGGCGTATTCTTTATCAGGTTGGTGTGGCTCTTATTGAAATTCCTTTTTTTTTTTTTTTTTTTTTTTTTAAAAAAAAAAAAAAAAGAGAAGTTTTCAAAATCTCGGTTACTAACTTTGACAAAACCACCCACTACGCAGCTTCACAAACCGCTCCCTGTACACCTCCTTCCAGCGAGCCAGGTGCTTTTATAAGCACTCATGGCAGTCGTTGAGCGCCATAGACGCCGAGTACGGCCTCGACGAGATGGCCAAGGCGGCCACGCCGGCGCAGTTCTGGGACGCCGTTCGGGCGCGACTGGCCTCCCGCGTCGCCGAGCATACCAAGCATCGTAGGCATGGCCATTACACCATCACCGTAGCGGTTGAGATCGTCGTCGTGGCTGGCGAGGCGGCCGACAACCCGGACTTCCTTGGCGTCGTGCGGGACGTTGTGCGGGACATTCCCAGGGTTCACAGGATCTGCTTCGACGGCGAGGTCGGGTGCGAGCAGGGCACTGCTGTGAAGGCGGACGTCGAACTCGTTGTCTTGGACGATCCAGCCTTTGCTGCCGCGAGGGGCTCCGCCCTCTTGTCGCGCCTGGTTCTGGAGGGGCGCTGGTATTGTTCAAGTGCCGAGTGTTGCGCTGAATCACAGTACCTCAAGGTGGGGGGACCGTGGGACAAGACGCATGTCGAGCTATGAGGGCGTGATATATAGAGAGT
This sequence comes from Phialemonium atrogriseum, assembly GCF_030411735.1. Classification (NCBI taxonomy): domain Eukaryota; kingdom Fungi; phylum Ascomycota; class Sordariomycetes; order Cephalothecales; family Cephalothecaceae; genus Phialemonium; species Phialemonium atrogriseum. The sequence goes on from NW_026848140.1 coordinate 270,990, forward strand.
TCACGCACTACTGGCGCGGTGGTGTTGGGGTAATTCCATGTAATCAGCACCTGGCAAGCACAGCATTGCTTAACTAGAGCTAGGCTTAGTTGGCATATAATTAAGTATAGATCTGTAGTTGCTCCAACACCTAACCTTACTGGGCTCGGGTACAGCCGATAATACTAGATGCACATGAGTGGCTTGATGTCAGGGAGAGGGGGCTATCCAGCAAAACTTATCCCTGTAGCTCCAAAGACAATTGGAAATGTCGATAAATTGCCCTCGGCGTCCAATTTTCCGCAGATATTGCACCCGTCTCGCCCCAGCACCTGAGAGGCTCAGGATATGTTTACCGCTGGGGGGTCGGGAGTTTTGCCGATGGGGCACCAGCGGCGGGGTTCGGCAGATGATTCCCAGGCCCGACGCTCTACGGACTGGATACCTTACTAACGGGTTGAGCTGGCGAACCGGTTTGAAACACGCCAATTTCCGGGAGGATAGTATGTATACATGATGCCTTTGGCGGCTAGGATACATGCGGCTTCAAATTTAGATGGCTTATTCACTTTGGAGAAAATGCCCCGGGGGGTTGGTTCTGGGTATATCTTGGCTTGGGGTCTCGCTGCAACCAGATGACGATGGCTGTTGGTGGTGCATGACCCTCACTTTACACCGTCTCGGCTTGGATCATCATCTGCTACAAAGGCCGCCATATAAGGGAGAGACCTCAGGCATCAGGCATGAAAGTGTCGTTAGGCCTCTTACTAGGCGGTGCTGCAATCAGCCTGCAGGCGCCGTCGCCGAACGATGCAACCACGGGACTCGGCCAGGCGGCGACACTCAACTCGCTCGCCCGGGACGTCGAACGGGTCGAGTCGGTCCGCGAAGTGAAGGATGTGACGGCGACATTTGCCCAGCTCGCTCAATTTGGCCGGTATGCTGACATGGCCGCGCTGTTCACCGATGATGGTGCGCTGTTGTGGGGCAATGCGAGCGCGAAGGGACCTGAGGCGATCGAGAAGTGGCTGAGGAGCGATGCTGGCGACATGGACGGCATCAAACCAGGATCGCTCGACACATTGGTTGCCGCTACTCCGTTGGTGAACCTAGCGGTCGACGGACGCACAGCTAAAGGCCGCTTTAGTGGTTGGCGCTTCCAGGGTAATGGAATCGGGGAGACGAGGATCCAGGGCGGCATCTACGAGAACGAGTATGCGCTCGTCGATGGCCAGTGGAGGATCTCGTTGATGCGATACTACCCGCTGTACAGTGGCAAGTATGCCGATGGTTGGCGCAACTTTGGCGGTGGAGATCTGGGCACTGTGCCCCCTTTTCACTACACGCCTGATGAGGCAGGGATACCTATCCCTCCGCCAGTTGGCGAGGCACCGGAGACCAAGGCAACGGTGGACGATTTACAGTACCGAATCAACATTTTGAACGATGAGGATGAGGTGCGGAACCTCCAACACGCCTACGGTTACTACGTCGACCGTCGAATGTGGGCCGACGTGGGCGAGCTCTTCGGTGGTGCTTCGGCGGGGATAACAATCGACAATATCGGATCGTTTCAAGGCGACGACGGCATCCAGGAAGCGCTAGAGAAGTGGATGGGCCCAGCGGGGCTCAGCCAAGGCATCCTGAACGAGCACCTCATCTTCGACACTATCGTCTCTATTCGTCCAGCCGCTGACCAGGCCGACGAGATGGCGGATGCTCGAGGCATTGAGATGGCCCTTATTGGCGACGCCAACAAGACCACGGCGTCTTGGCAGTTCGGCTTCTTCCAGAACACCTTCATCAAGGAGAACGGTATCTGGAAGATGACGAATATAACCATCTCGCCCCTGTTAGTAGCCAACTACTCGACTGGCTGGGGCAAGGGTAGCAACATGCCAAAGAGCACCATTGAGCCTGTTTTCCTAGCCGCCACAGGTCGCAGCTCCCGGAAGGCAGACCCGATCAGCGTTCACGAAGACTTATCCGAGCTAGAGCGTCGGCTTAACCGCTCGGCCGCCTACGACGGTACCGAGAACGTGTCGAACGGCTACGGTTTCTATATCGATTTCATTGATGGCAAAGGTTGTTTCAATATGGCCGCTATACATGCCAGGAACGGTAACAAGGAATCACCCTTCGCTGGCTTTTACCAGACCCGCCAACGGGTTCTCGAAGCGTGTACCACGTACTACGGCACCGAGGAACTAAAGAGCCGGTCGGACGTCTCGTTCCATTGGCGCCCGCAGCCGGTCATCCACGTCTCGCACGATGGGCGGTCATCGAGTTTCCGGGGACGATTACTACAACCGGTGACCAACAAGAGCAGCGCAGGCATACTCCGAGGCGCCATGTACCACGACCAGATGGTCATCGAAGACGGCATCTGGAGGCTGTGGAGCGTGACCATTGACGAATTCTACTGGAGTGTATCGAACTGGAAGGACGGGTGGTCGGGGGTGCCGCCGCGGGCCAAGAACGCCCCCAACCCGCCACCGCGGGACCTGATCAAGCAGTACCCGCCCGACCTGTTGCTGACGGACATGGGCGACCCGCGCGAGACAGGATTCATGGGCGGTAGCGGGCGGTATGTCGCATGGCCCGAGATCCAGCGCATGTGGTTCGCATACCGAAATCCCGTCACCGGACGGGTACCGGACTCGTACTGGCCGGGCTGTGTGCCGTGCCAGGACAAGCCGGAATGGAACCTGACGCGGAGCGGGTGGCAGGAGCCGCCAACGGGGCCCACGATCGTAAGAACCGGGTTTGCGGCCGGCCAGGGGGACGAGCCGATAATGGTGACGGTCAACGTCGCCGGGGGCCCGGACGAGCCGGTCGCAGGCCTTGTGACTTTAGAAGGCGCGGGGGTGAAGGCAGAGCACATGCTGACTGCCGAGGAAGGGGGGAGCGCGACGTTTCCGCTACCACTCGAATTGTCGGGCGGATTGCATCTCATCACTGCGAGGTTTCTGGGAAGCGATCGGCTCAAGCCGGGCCAGGATTCCATCTCCCTTACGATACCAGGAGGACTATAGCTAGGGTAGTAGTATAAGTTTATGCCTTAATTAGCATACTATGCATATCCATTGCATACTTACTGCACACCTGCTGCATAGGTTAAAGTAGTAGTAGCATTAGCCTACTTATGAAGAAGGAAATGACTAAGGGCAAGATTTAGGGAGCATTTTATTCTGTATTTTGTATTTGACCCTAATATGGTCACCTCCCTTGCATTCAGTTCACGTAACCCCTCACCGCTTTTGCTTAGGCTAGCTCAGGCCTGAGCTTGACCCAGTTTCAGCTTATGCATAGCCTTGGTATATCCCCTTTCTGTGCGTGCAGGTTTTGTGAGGCTGCCCAATGTGTCTTATTGGCTGCCTCTGACAAGGAGGGAGGGGCTGACGACAAAATAGGCACCCAACTCTAGCCCATTTCCCTTCTCCATAGATCCAAGTCCAAAAAACCATTCGGTTTGTGAAGCCATCAATTAGCGACGGTAAACTACCGCTGGCCACCGCGTCTTCAGCTAGGCGGCGAACAAAGGAAACCCGGACCACGACTACCCTCCTCCCATCGGGTCTTAACCATGACTGAAGTGCACGCTGCTTTGCCCCCTCAGCCATACCCGGGACCGGTTCTTCCAACTTCGGACCATGTCCGTCTCCTGGTTCTCTTGCCGGGAGATGGCGAACACATCACCGGCGAGCTCATGATTGCGGAGCTTCAAGCTATGCCTTGCTATGAAGCTTTGTCGTATACGTGGGGAGACTCCCGGGATCGCCGGATGATTTCGATTAAGGCCACGACATCTGGAGGCGTTGTGGAATTTCCAGTCACCTTGAATTGCTTCTCCGCCCTCCGACGGCTCCGGCTCAAGGACAAGCCGCGAACCCTCTGGATAGACGCGCTATGCATCGACCAGTCAAATCGGTGCGAGCGAAACCACCAAGTGACTCTCATGTCAAAGATCTTCTCCAAAGCCGCCGAGGTTGTCATCTACCTGGGCGAAGCTGCAGAAGACAGCGACTTAGCCATGGACTTCATCGCCGAATGCGACAGCCCTAGCCCCGAGACCACATCTCTGAGCTACCCCAAATCGCCGTCTCTCGTCAAAGCCCTCGACGACTTCTTCCACAGACTATGGTTTACCCGAGTCTGGGTAATCCAGGAAGTTGTCTTGTCGAGCAGCGGCGTCGCATACTGTGGTGAGAGATCACTGCCCTGGTCGTCGATCCGGAACTTCAACGACTGGAACCACAACAACAAGTGGCTCACCTCCAAGCTGCCGTTCGTTGTGTCGACGTCCAAGCGCTCTCTCACGAACGGCGACCTCGAGTCTGCAATGCTCAAGGCCCTCTTGCAGGCACGGCACTGCGGCGCAACGGACCCGCGGGACAAGGTGTATGCCATGTTGCCGCTGATGCACTCGTTCGACAGGCAGCTGGGCATCACCCCCAGATACGGTGACTCGGTTGCCAAAGTCTTTGTGGACTGCGCCATCGCTCTAATACCGGACCGTGGCTTCGAGATACTGTACGCGGCCCAGGGCGGATCGAAAATAGAGGGACTGCCATCATGGGTGCCAGATTGGAGCGTCGCACCGAGAAGGAAAACACTGGGGACATCTCAGATAACCTCTGTATGGAATGCTAAGAAGGATTGGAATATCTCGAGGACACCACAGGTTTTCATATCTGCCGGGAGAACCTCGTCCAGCAACACAACGGACGCAGAACCTGGACCTTTGTTGCGAATTTTTGGATACTCCTGTGGCAAGATAACGAGGCTGGGAGCTCCATACATCGCCAGCCAAGGCCGATTCCCCTTGCATGAATGGAAGAGCCTGATACCCGACAAGTCCGAGAGCAAGCTCGACGGAATTGAGAACTCGCTGATTAAGCAGCGCAACGGCCTCTCCTATAAAAGCTTTTACGAGGTAATCGCAGCAAGAGGGTTTGCGTATCCATCGGCAATACAGAAATTCGTCGGAGCGGAAAGCAACGCAGACACCGACACGGAATCAGGGGCGGGGCCTTCGGAGAGTGAGGCATCTGGAGGACGTGGCTTTACCCTCGGCCAGAAGCGGAAACGGATGGACAACTGGGATGACAAGAAGCCAAAAACAAGCTGGGGAAGCACTGTTCGGGAAATGGCTCGCGAAAGGGGGTGTGAAGTTCCCTTCGCCGACATCCCGTTCCACCTGGCTGGGAAGTACTTGGTTGCGAGCTACGGGGCGTACGTGCGGTTTGTCCTGCAAAACTGCCATTCGCGGCGCTTCATTATCACCGACACTGGATACATGGGTATTGCTCCTGAAGAAGCCGACCTTGGGGATGAGATATACATGTGTGTCGGCGCGGCAATCCCACTTGCCCTTCGGCGCCAGCAAAGAAGCTCTGGGTCACAAGACCGGCAGCAGAGCCGCGCGACCCTGCACCGGTTGGTGGGCGAGTGTTACATGGAGAAAAGCGCGTGGGGCGATATAGAGGACATGTTAAAGTCTCGGGAGCCTCAAGGTCTTGATATTATGTAGAAAATGCAAAGTGTGCCTATCTATCCTTCGATTAGACTTCAATCACAAGGGACAAGGGGCACTGGGCTTTGCTAACTTAATTTATTGTTATTATCAACGTGTCTCTCATATAAACAATCGGTCTTTCCACCTTCCTTTTACTGTTGTTTTTACGCACGAGTTGCCCTCACCAACCCCCAGTCACCCACGCTCCTAAACTGCTCAGGGGACGGGACGCGCACAAGAGTTTGGCATGCATGGAGAGGACGGCTATGTATACACGTGCTCCGATACATTTCCCGATCTACTTCTGTCGCTGTGTTCCACCTACCCTGCTTTGCTCGCTATCCGTTGCCTCGTCAGCTGCCTGGCTTGCCGGAGACGATGGCCTGTCCCCATGACCGAGGAACGGATAGGTCGAAGCATGACGCAAATCCACACCGTACTTGTGAAGGGGAAGGGCCTCGGGTGCCTCGCTCGCCTCTGTATTTCGACTGATCGTGTAGTCCTTCGAGATCCGCTCCTCGAATCCTTCCTTGACACCGACTAATCGAACACCCGACGAGTTAGCAAGAAGGTTTCTAGGGAAGAAGTTGGGGGTGGAAAGAAAAAGGTGGGTGGCTGGAAGAGAAGCTTACATATGTTGAAATAGATGAATTTTATGATGGTCGGTGCCCAGACGGTGACGGAAATGAACTGTCCGAAGGTCCAGTTCGCGGTATCGCCGATGCTCGTCCTCGAAACCACACGGACAAGCGTACCCAGGTAAGCGGCCGTCCCATAGAGTAGGAACCCCTGGACTGAGCCCCAATACAAGGAGAGCATCCACGGCCAGGTCCTGCTTTTCAAGACCCTCCCGAAGATGCCTGTCCGATCCAGGCTGCTCAGTCTCCTGGCCACGTACGGGAGCTTATCGCGGATACTGAAGGCTAGTTGGTCGATCAGTAAGGTCCACCAGGCGACTGCGCCAAACGTCGCAAGCCCAATACCACCAGCACTCCCTCCGGAACTGAAGAGGTTATTGTAGCTATCGTAGGACAGGCTGCAGTACGTCATGGGACTGGGATTGAAACCGCACTGGGCTAGTGGGGCGCTAGCCTTGAAGCTCGTCCACAGGCCGTCAGTAGGCGGCAAGAGGCTGGGGTTGCGGGAGAAGATGGTGAGCGCGAGCACGTAGGTGACAGACATGATGACGAAGGTGTACCACCAGTGCATATTGGCGCGTTGCAGGCAGCACTGGGTGAGGAGGGTGCCGAAGGTGCTGTAGATGCCGAGATCGCTCACAGCTATGGAATTGAGGAGGGCGCTGCTGAAGGAGTTTTGGTTGGAGCTGCCGGCACTGGGGTTGGCCGGGTTGAAGCTGATGAGGGCGGCGATCTGCACCACGGCCACGAAGTAGATCTGCACCTCCTGGAACTCGACCAGTGACGAGGTGATGGCGGCGCCGGGCTTAGACGAGGCAAGCCTGCTCTGGAGTTGCGCGCCTTGCCTGTGGGGGTCCGGGCTGCCGTCGCAGCGGCGGAAGAGAGTGACGGCCCTACCAGTCCAGGTCGACAGGAGCTTCGTGAGCACGAAGAACAAGAGGGCAAGGCTCGCTTGGAAGAAGTAGGAGACCATGACCTAGCCGAAGGCACTGTCAGCAAACCCCGTAATAAAAAAAAAACTGAGCAAGTTTCACTCTCATCTTCTCGGTGTCTGCCATGGTCGCGCGAAGAACTTACCCCGGGCCCGGCTATATCGGGGTTTATGTCAGGTTTCGTCCCGCTGCAATAGCGTCCCAGCCTGGCAGAGATGTTGACCAGATTATTGGCGATGATACGAACGCCCTCCAGGGCCCGTACGTCGTCCTTGCACTCCCCCAGCGTCGACACGGCACAAGACTCGGAGACGCATTTGGCCACGTTCGTAAGCACGCCGGTGGCGTTGTACCTGATGAGATCGGGCACGTGCCACGCCTCGATGGTCCGGAGCGTCGTCGCGTCCGACCGATCGACCGTGTAGGTCTCGTTCTGGACCAGCAGCGCCGCGCTGGCGAGCAGCACGCAGGCGGGAAGGTTTTGCGGCGTGAAGAGCGCGGTGGGATCGGAGCACACCTCGGTGCAATTCCGGAGTCCCGCCGCCGTCTCGCAGTCGCCCGGCCGGAAGTCGAGACGCAGCTGCTGCCGCCGGGACGCCGCGGCGAGCTGGCTGGAAAGACGCGCGGGCATCGCATCGAAGAATGGGAGGTCGCTGAAGCTGGACGAGCGGGCAAAGAAGCCGGGAATCCAGGTGTATTTCACCGCGGCCTGCTCTCGCATCGTCAGCGAGAGCCGCGCGGGGCCGTCGTTGCCATCGTTGGACATGCTGCCGCCGAGGCTTGTTTGGTTTCCTGAAGTGAGTTAATCGATGCTCCCTCCAATTTTGCAATCGTCGCGGGCAGCGCGTAAGATGGTGATTATGAATTAATTGCTAGCGGTGTGTTCGGGGGGCTTTTGGGACTTTTGAATAGCTCTGCCGCAGCTTCACGGTTTGGACCCCGATATCCGCCCAATAAAAAAAGGCTGATGAACATCGGAAATATTTCAGCTGCTGTCGACTTGGCAATATGAAAGATCGCTGGCGGCCCGGCCCCTGGTGATCGACAAGGCGAGTGTGGCACAGCATCGATGCGCCTTGTTGCGCCTGGTATCGCGCCCAATTGCTGCCCCAGGGTTGAATGAGGAGTCAGTGGGAGCTAGCGTCAGCCACAATGGCACTGCCGGTGCCGCCACCTTCAGGACGTATACATGAGCACGCATCGGTGGCAGTTAAGGCACCACGAGTGGGAAAGCGACCCAGTTCTGGGCCACGACGTGGCTTGGATATCCGAAGGCGACAAAGTGCCTTGTCTGCTGTTTAGACAGGATGCCTCTGCAATGCTGTCGTATTTCCGGGACCATGTGGGACTAAAATCAGCTGTTGAATCTCTAGCGATATGGACTCCATTATGGCGGCGCTAGCGAATGCACCCAAACTCGAGCGTGGTAGGCGAGTCATCCCATATCCCGGCTTTCGCATCCATCCTGGATCCGGGTTCCTGTACAGCATCCATCTACTGGATCTTGGTCTGACGTCCCTTGCGGCCCAATCCAGTGCCACAGCCACGTGGGTTATTCCAGTAAAAGATTTAGAGCCATGCGGCGACTCCAGTAACGGATCCAGAGACAGCTGTAGTTACTAGACCCACGGCCAATGCGGCACGGCGACTCCAGTAACAGAACCAAGAGGCAGCTGGACTCACGGGCAAACTGGGGTTCGAGACTCCAGTAACGGGATCGCGCCTAGACCATGTGTCCAGTAACGCGGTTGCAGGGAGACCATGTGTCCAGTAACGCGGGTTCAGATGTATATCGTGCCCAGTAACCGCGAGCCCAGCAGACCACAGAAACATACATAGTACAACCCGCCTACAGGCGTTGCTTCTTGGCCCGGCCGTTGCCAGATATTATCTGGGCTGTAGAGTCGGTACCCAAACTCAAAAACACTCCTGCATGAAAAGTATTCTTCCTCGGTTGGCAGGACCCTTCCGGTTGACTCTTCGACAACTGCCGCATGCCGCGCCCAATACCGCGCTGCGTATTCTGCCAGGGGGTACGCCTCGACTGCTTCCCCCGGCATGCACGAGCAGTCCAAATCCAGCAGGTACAACAGACACACACCCACAATAGCCGCTCTCGCCGCCATCGCCTAGAGGTCGCCGGCTATGTCCGCTTCGACACAGTCCGACACAAGATATTCCTGCACCAAAAAGTGCGCAAGCTAGATCACCATCTCCACCGCTCCGTTGCCGCTATCGTCTTTCTTGACCAGGGTGACAAGGCTAGAGCAGTACTGCACGACTTCCGTCGGAATTGGCATTCGGTTTTTCGAATCGAACCGCGGCCGGTTGCCAGTGTCCAGCGCGACCGCATCTACAGCTTCGCCGAGCCGGAGCGGCCGTTCCGAGTACGTCAGGAACTGCAGCAGTCTTTTAGTATCCTGGCGTATGTGTCATCCAAGGTGCGTGGAAGGTCGGCCAATGCTCTTCGCACAGACGCCGGATCGAGGACACTTGTCTAGGCTGGCGAGCCCCCCTGTCGCATAATGAGTACAGGGCGTCGACCTCTGCGCAGGCTGCCCTGCGCTGATAATAGAGCTGCGTAATAAGCGAACGGACGGCGCTCTCGACAGATTGCTTCGCGACATCGTTGAAATCAAAATAGAAGTGGATCACACATCGAGTCCCTGTTAAGGCAACGTGGGTCAACATGATGAAAGGAGGATGCTGGAGCAGGGACTGAACCAGGCAAGACTTTCTTCAGGAATGCGATAGTCCGGCTTCATTGGGGGAGTGGCTGCGTCTCGTACGGCACAGCGTTGACGACCCCAGGGATCCATGGTTTTCTTGATTGGCTTTGATAAGGCAACTGGACGTTGGTCCGCGTCTGTACGGCACAGCGCAACGATCCTCGTGATTCATGGTTTTTCTACCAATCGCATTAGTGTGCGCATTCGGATTGCTTGTTCGACGTACATACATGAGGACCAACGGGCCAAACAGTGAAACTTTTGGGAAGGATGGCCGTGCCTACCTCGCCTTAAGAAATGGTGGATACTCATATATTCTAGATGCTGGTTGGAGCAAAACTGGCCCCCAAACTGATGGCACGGGCCGACTGTCTGATTCACTCTTAACATACCACATTTGACCAGGGTCCCTGGTAGCGCTCAAAGTGTCTATACTTGGAAACTGTTACGTAGCATAGGTAGTCACGGTAGTGTCACACGCGAGATGGTCAGGAGAACGGAATGGTTCGCGTTCTAATTCGACTACCGTCCATTGCCGGGTCGCACCCATACGGCGGCACCGCGGTTCATTCGGAGACTCTTAGCCCAGACAGAGACAACAGACGGTGACAGACCATCAACAGGATGTTAACAGGTAGTTCATAGACTGTAGATAAACTGATGACGAGCTTCACCGGTACAACTGGCGATTATCGGGGTAGCTGCTAATCAACTCTGTTAAGAGCCTGCCAACAGTTTGCCTATCAAAGAACCACTATCCGGCTGTAGGGACGTTACACGTGTAGGATTCAGCCTACAGCGCCGACTCCCCGAGCCAACTGGCAACAGGTTACAACGAGTCCTTAGTGAACGCGGTCCAATTGGGATCAGTTCCGGGGGCTGCCAACCAACACACCAGTGCCACCACACACTCCCGGGTCTCTCCCCCTCGTTCGTCTCGCCCCACTCCGTCAACCCCTCGCTTTGCCTGCTGGTCGAGGTCGTTACCGCTGCGGCTGGTGCTGTCCCCGTGTCTCCCGCCACGCCCTACTCGAGTCATCCGCGGGAAACCCTCGAGCCGAAAGCATTTACTCATTTATAATATCATTATCATCATAATCAGCACGACCTTTCGACGCTCCAACTTTCCGCTGCTCTCATCTGCGCGCTGCACCGCCCGCACCTCCGGCGCCTACCTAGTTACTTCTAATCCGACCACTTCTGCTATCACTACATGCTTCACAAGCTTGTATACTCCCCTTTAGCTACCCCATCACATTACCACGCATTTGGAAAACGTAATTCTTGCTCGAAACACTCAAGCCGCGCCGTTATCACTTGTATCAACTTGCTGGCAATATGGCGGACAAACCGGCGGCAAGTACTCCTCAAACTCTCTTAATTGTCAGTATATATACCTTATGCTGACTATCATGTTAATCAACTGCAGAACCCCCCGACTACGCCCCAAGCCGCCACAGACCGACAGCCTGTAGGCGACGACAAGTCTCTAAGCGACATCATAAGATCGATGAAGAGGGATCCAGACGGACAGGGCATGAGTGGGTTGGGCTACGACGGCGTGCTCCGTACTTTTGACGCCGAACGTAATATTCTCGACGCAGTTGGCCTCAACCCAGCCCAGATTAGAGAATACTACGATGGTCTGCCGCTTCCCGAGAGACTACGCACCGCCGACGGCCGCAACGTGTCCCGTTGGGACATGTTCCACCCCGATGCGGAGAATGTTCCGAAGAAGTTTACGGAGGAGGAGAGAGCCAGAATTCTGGCACGGAACGAGGAGATGGCAAAGCGTGGAGTCACAACCTGTGTTCCAGGCAAGTCGGCAGACAAGGGGGGAATGAAAGCTTAGATGGTGCCTTTTGCTTTTCGTCATTATGAAATGTTCATGCCAGTCACTTGCAAGCCTTGCAGACAGGCCACAGTCGTGCGATGTTAATCCAGTGACCCAGCTCGTACTGCTGGTTGCCTGGCCTTGGCGCACCGGCGTAGCCGTTCAAAGTCAGTAACACGCAGTTCTTGGAGGTAGCTCGTGTGGCTCTGGAGGCTCGGCGCGGCCTGCAGATCCACGCTAGACGCCTATCTCGAATGGATGGAGGCGTTGTCGCAGAGGCACGGGTTCGACCCGCAGTGTTGGTGGTTCCGTGTTCTTTTGTCCCCTTGCTTTTTAATATCTCTTAGCTACTTGTAGAAGTCTTTAGCTACGCAAGTAGTATTCTCAATAGAATATTCATTGTACTACCCCTTATCTCGCTATTTCTTATTGATATAGGGGAATTGTTATGCTTTCTCGAAGCATGCAGTGGCTGCGTGTAGAAGTCAAATGGGGCGCAAATGTGTGGCTGGTGTAAGTCTCTTGTGATTTGCTGCTTTGCAAAAATCGCTCGGTGTATTTTGAACCGACGGATATTAAAAAGGCACTCTATGCGTCGACCCCGCATGTTACTCCACGACCTGCGGGCGTGGGGGAGACGTCCACCAATCACGAGGCCCGGAAGAACGACTTGCAATTCTCCGGCGGGCACCAAATGGCCTCCCTGCACTTGCTTGCTCTCCTTGTAGCGGGCCTCCATGTTGTTTTTGCAGGATATATGCCGACCCCGGTCCGTTTTCGTAGAGTCCTGCTTGCCAGCCATACCCGCGGGGAGAAACGATGTCGGACAGATCCACGAGCACTCAGCTTTTCCAGTTCCCCAAGAGGGGCGAGAAGGTGCGGCTGAAGCCGGCAAGCCAAAAGAAGTCCATCGCTTTCTGCATCCTATCCGGGTCGTTTTCGCCTTCCTCGACATACTCGTAGACAATAGCTATGTATTCTTGGTCAGGTCTTAGGTAACGTTTGATCCTGTCGACCTCAACCAGGGGCGGCCGGAGTGACGAGTGCAGATTCCAGAATACCTTGCCAGGGATGGTCAGCCAGCCGTAGCATCTCTTCATGCGTGGCATGGTCGATATTTGCCGGAGCCCTGGAGGCGGCACTGAGCCGTGATCGGCTGGCGACGGCTGCTTCAGACGTGCCTCGTCGGAAAAGGCGGCGAGGTTGGCGACCGCGTCGTCCCAAGTGGTTGGCTTGGCGTTGACCAAGATTGGATGAAAGGCTGCAGCCGCCTGCTCCACCGCAGTTTGCATCATCTGGACGAGGGCGGCATTCTGGCATTCTCGCTGCGGGGCATAATACGTAGGATAGTCGGCGGGCTTCGCATCCCAGAACTGGACGCAAGCGATGGTTAATGACGCGATGCGAGTTTTGTCTTGGGTCAGGCAGCCTGAGTACCACTTACCACCTTCAACGCAAAAGGCCCCTGGGCCCCGAAGCGAACCTTCCAGACATACCCATCTACGCCGCCGTCCACGCGGGCTTCCCAGACCATGTTGCCCAGGTTGAAAGGGCAGCGCCGCAACCGGGGCATCTCGAAGTCTGCGGCAGTCGTCCCGGGCGACAAATCTGCCACGCTAGCCTTATCTAATCCGACACTCGATCATGATTGCCGTCCCTGTCAAGATCCTGACCTTACATTTGGTTGTTCATTACCCCATCCCATATCGTCAGCAGTCTCTCATCCGAGTTCCGTGGTGCAAGTTTCCACAAATCCTGGCCTTCCAGGTCCTGCCACAGTTGAAAAAAACTCCCAGTAGACAGCTTCATCCAGCCGAAGTAGCTTTGAGGGCCGACTCGTCTGTTTCCCTTGTGCTGCTCTGGTTTGTAGTCAAGCTCCACCATTTTCACCCACGGAGGACGACAGCCAGTTGGAGTCTGGGCTGCTTGCAACACCTCGTCATCGACATACAGGAAGACGCCTTGTAGTGTTGTCAAGGTGCCGCCGAGGGGCTCGTCGTCCGTCAGCCGCGGGTCGGTTTCTTTGATCATCTCCCGTACACAGTCCATAGACACGCGTTCCAGAATGCTCTGGTCCTCCTTGACATCAAGTTTGAGCAGTGACAAGAATTCTTCGCATCTCTGCGTCTCCTCGTCGGAAAAGTGGGGCGGGTTTCCCCCGCGCGGGACCCGGAGGCCGAGCACTTCCGTCCGAACGTTGGTACGGATAGCCTCGAGAAGTGACTGCCAGGGTATGTCGGTTGTCGCGCCGTAGGCGGTTCTGTAGATGGCAAAGCCCCAGGTCTGGGTCTCACGCGCCCTCACTGTGGCGATGTAGTCCTCGAGTTCAGACATAGGAAGCTCTTCCCAGTGTATTGGGGAGTTGCTTGCGTAATCTAAGAGGTGTGGTTAGTAAGTTGAGTCGTAAGATCATACCATAGAGCGTACTTTGCTCCACGCACCATCGGCCCCGACAACTCAACGAGCCTTTTCCCACTTGGCTTGCCGAATCCAACGCGGTGCTTCCGTTCTCATCGGCACGAGACCTGGGAGCGGGCACCTGATTTGGATGGGGTCTTGCTCATCAGATATTATGAAGCCGCGCAGACGAAAAACATGTTCAAAGGAGAGTGGTCCAGTGCGTGCCGAACGCGGGATTGAGGGAAAACAACCATAGCTGACCAAGGGCGTCTTAGAACGCATTCCAGAACATTTACAACTCGGCGAGTTTATCACCGAAGCTCACTGACAACGGACATAGCGTGGGAGAGAGGAATCCAAAGATGCAATAAACACTGGATAGACATGATCTAAAAGGACCTAGGTTGTACGGCAGCCTAGGACGGCGGCCACGACGGGACCGGCCATACTGGATGCGTCCTAGCGCTTATGCCGTTCCCGCTTTGGAGGTTGTTACCAAAGCGCGGCCTAGAATATGCCGGCATGCGGCCCATGGCAGCCCTACGGAGCACAGCGAATCAAATCAATAAGAGTATGATCCTTCAAATCTAATTAGGCCCAGCTCTGCCGGGATGGCAACTCGCCGTACGGATGTATATTTATTGACTCCCCCGCTCCCCCCCGAGCACGAACCAGGCAGGCGGATCTCTTCTCAAGTCGAGTGTTTCCGTCCAAAATGCCTCTTCCTAGCATTGCGGCTGTTACGGCCTTGCTGCTGTCCCTTTTCTTCAGGGCGGCAGCAGCCCAGGACTCCTGTTCCTCCCAGAGCAGGCCCAATCCCATATCGGAGCAGTACCCGGACGCGCCGACCGGGACCTTGAATACCACCCTGTTGGTCATACCGATTCCATACGAGACCGCGAGGCAAATGGTGCCCGCCCAATGGGGCATCCTCAAGCACGCGTACCACGCGCTCCTCCCCGATTTTCCCAGAAACATGTATCCCGTGGTTCTGCAAGCCGGGTTGGATCACGATATCCAGCTCCTCTCGCTGGGAATCCAGGTTCCGGATTTCACGGTAGGCGAAGAAAGCTTTCGCCCTTAGCCGCAAAGCGCAAAGTAATTAACTGACAGGGGCGGGGTGGTAGAAAATCAATTGGTTGTTTCCGTTCATCGACCTCCTCGGTGATGGGTACAGCTCCTTCGCATGGTCGGCAACGATGCTGATCCAGGCGGACAAGGAATTCGCCATCGACGGCTCGAGGATGTACGGCACGCCCACCTATCCCGCAACATTCGACCCGCCCTGCGACGCCTACGGCTCGCGACCCGACGGCTCAAGCTACTTCCACGTCCAGACCAACGACACCTCCGGCATATACGCCAACCTGGACATGAGACTGGTGAGAGGAGGCTGCGATGCCCGCCATTACCCGCTGGGGTTGTTCAAGAACGTGACGAACCAGCCGATTTTCGGGAACGGCACCGTGTGCGACAAGCAGATCCGGCTGTTCAACTCGTCTCTCTCCGCGCCGCCTTATGCGCCCAGGGCTGTCCGGGCGAGGGTGTCGACCAATATGCCGCCGTTGACGCTGGATGGGCTGGGAGATGTCTTTGGATGGCAGGTTGACACGGCGTTTATCGAGTTCAATGAGGTGGACTGTCTGAGCTTGAAAGGGTATTCGGGCATTTAGCTGAGATTAAGGTTAAGGCATGAAAAGCATTAGGAGTAGAGGTAGCTTGTTAGTTATATAGAAGAGGCTTCTTCACACGTGTTAATAAGTGTCGTGCTGTTTCTTCTACATTGGGATTTCCATAGCTTTCTTTCCTAATTACTGTCGAATACCAGCTAATTAGTGTTAGGATCAAGATCGTAAGAATTGTTCTCGGCATCTTTTTGACTCCAAGACATTAAATAGTTCTAGTTATAGTTACTTACAGTGGGGTGGGGTACTGTACAAAAGTTCTGACTCAATGCCGCGTGTTTTTTTGCCCTGCGACGCGTCGCATTTCACAATTCTTCCGCCATCACACCCTTTTTTCAAAGAAGACCAGGCCTGCTCTGACTCCGAAAATCTGAATATAATCCTCACAAAAAGGCTAGGACTGTAGTGATATACACATTTTGAGCTTCCTGCCAGACATTGTGGAAGAAAGAGGGTGTGACGCTAAGTGGAAGCTCAGTCACATAAATTGTTAATTAATTGTAATATGATTAACGTTACAAAACCCAAAGTTTTGCCAAAGCTTTGCCACGCTCTGGCCGGCCTCGTGTCTTGAATGATCTCCATCGAACGCATACGTCTTATAGCCCAAGATCCTTTCATTTCTTGTGAAGAGTTGTGAAAGCAGCAGGTCTTACTGTTGTTCTCAGACAATTGCCTACGACCTTATCAGCCATGGCACCTAACGCTGCTGCGCCTCGACGCCGGAACGGGCAAACGTTGAATGCAGGTTACGATGGGGCGAGATTACCCTTGAAAGGTCCGGCATCTGCATCTTCATACAGTCTTTGGTTTCATGAGAGGCCTTGTGGATCGAGAGGGAGGGATCATGGCACTGTAATGTAATTATTCGATGTACAGACTATGCACATACAGGTTTGCGGATTGAGCGCTGGCTTAACTATTTCTTTTCTCTGCATATTACTGGATACCGGCAACGTTAGCCAACTACCACGCTGTCAATATTAGGGGTTGGGTAAATAATGGGCGTTGTTGTGGGAGGGTTATCGGGCGAGAAAAAGGGAGAACGCTAGGTACGGAAGAGCGGCGGACCTTTAGGAGTTTGGTTGGCTGGGCAACATAAACTTGGCTGCTCATTTATTTGGGAGACGGGATCGATACCAGCGCGACCACAAAAGTTTTTTTTTTTTTTAAAAAAAAACCGGTCGACTTTAACAAAGCGTTTGCCAAGACATAGGGCAAGGTTGGCAGTATCAAGGCCGCCCAACACGCGACAGTGACATGTTCCTATGTATGCTTCTTGGAAGAGGTCGACTCGGCGTGATTAACCGTGGTACGCAGGCGACGAACACTCTCGGTTTCGCCTCTTCCATGTTGGCTGTTACTTCTAAGCCATTCATCGACCGCCATGATTAGCCCTATCATCGTCACTGCCAATCTTACAGATCTTGATGTCGTATTGGCGGTACATGAATCGCTCGAAGTTCTTGGGGGTTTCTAGAAGTGACGCTTTGGTCTTGTCTTGTGGTATATCGACGTGGAAATGGCTGGTGCATTCGTTTTTCCACCATTTGGTCTCTACGAAGTCCTCTTTGTGGTAGGAAATGTCGATAGAAACCCTACACCCCGGCCATGGGACCTTTGGGTCCTGGGGGCCTTTCCCCTTTTTGTCAACAGCTGTATCCCAGATGCCTGTAGTGAATAGGTAAGTAACAGGAGAGGGAAGCCAAGGAAAACCCTACACAGCGCTTTCACTTCCAAGTTTTCTCCATTCACTTTGAGCCACTGAAAATCCCTTTGAAAACTGCACGAAGAAAGAATTGTCTACGAAGAGCGAGCGGCACTCGCCAGGGAACGAGCGGCACTCGCCATGGAGCGAGCCGAACTCGCCATGGCTCGATCAAGGTCAACAAACGTTCCCCGAATCTACTGGACGCTGGTCGAACAACATGTAAATGGAACCCGTGGGCTGCCGACGCGGGCCTCTCGACCATCATTCACTCACAGATTCGGCCTCGGTTCCGGGAACGCCTCCCGAATGCTCACCAGCCCACAAGCCGCGACTACAATGGACGACGTGCTAGGTCGCCGACAGAGCATCTTTTCACGGCCACAAGAGGCCATTCAAGGTGTTTATGTGCCACTATACTAGGTAAGGGGGGAGAGACAGAAGACACACCCAAAACTCCATTTCATCCGAGTTAGACGTGATAGGAACTAGAATGACCACGAGAAAAATAAATCTCCCCTCACACAACACACAACCTTTTTACTTTTTTCCAACCAGAGGAACTGAGGCTTCTTTGGCACCAGAAGAGTGATTATCTGCATTTGGAGTCCAAGAGCGCATCCCTGTAACCTAGTTCCATCGTTGAATTTGCAGTCTACTCCTGAAATCTCAGGCAGCACAGGAAACAAACATTATTTTACTTGTCTGAGGCAGGAGACATCGAGAGAGCCAACACCCATCCATATTCTGCACCCTTGAAGCGAGCCTCTTGCTCCTCAACCGGCCTGCTGACGGCTAGTAACAGGGTCACCGGTGCACATTGGTAATCCTTGACCCTGTGGACCTTGGTCTCTTTGCTTAGCTAACCTAACCCTCTTGCCGGCCGCCGGCAAGTGTCACGGTCAGAAGGTTGTTACGTGCTTCTGCCTAGGTAGTTAAGTTGGCGCCTAGCCACTGAGAAGCAGCCAAGGACAAGCCCATGTGCGGCGGCGTGCCTTAAACTCTTCACTTTAGACGTCCTCCTCGTCTCGACGTAATCGCCATCTCCAATAGCATCCTGCCTTTCTCAAGTTCGATCTCCAGCGACGCCCCTGGAACTGCCAACGATTTCAACTGCATTTATACCAAGAACACCGGCACCAACAGCAACCGCCTCTCGCGATCATCCAAGGCAATGGGTACAGAATAATAAAGCTTACCAGCGCAAGACGTGGTTCTACCACGTTGTGAGCTGTGTTGATTTTAGGTGGGAGTCAATACGCACGGGCCAATGTATGTTCTTGTAAAATGTACGTTGGGCTGGAAGCTGGTACGGAGTATGGAACTTGAGCTTTATCGGCGGCCATGGACCCGAGCCACCTTCTTGCGAGCGCATGACCCCCTGCACGCATTTATTTGCCAACCAACGCACCTGAGACGAGAACCGTTTCTCTTCCTGCCACAGTCGCATTCAATCATCAGCCCATCGAAATGGACATCGACGTGGAGAGCTTGCGTAAGTCGACTGATATTACCATCGATACGCCCGACGACGGCACATGTCTCACTGATACCCCTGAGGACAGCACCTCTCTTGCTCCGCTTATAACCAACTTCCCCCCCAGCGAAGCGAATAAGCCCATCTGCCGCAGACGGATCACCGACCTTGCCGCCACGCGCGAGTTTGCCGACCAGCTTGATGAGTCGGCTATCCACTGCCTAGGGCGTGATCTGTGGAGTGTCCGCTCTGCCTCTGACGCCATGGTGCTGCTGACCGACCAGCGGCAAATGACCGAGGGAATGAAGCTGTTACTGGCGAGGGATATTGAAGCTGTTGCTACCCAGGTGCGGTCGTCACCCCTCACTTAAAGCAAATCCAGTTCTAGCTTGTAGCCAAAAGGTCCGCCAGAAGCGCCAGGCCGAACTGGGACAATTAACGGTTCGCATTAGCCAACAAGCCCTGCCACCAATTCATCCCATCGTTCCCATCTGTTCAGTCTAAGCGAATGAGTCGGTTGCAGTTCATTACATGCTAACCACTTATTTTGCAAACAGGGGGAGGAGAGAAATTACCACTCCATGATGATCATCCTCGGTGTTTTATTTTGCTTTATCCTTTTTTTCCGATTTATTTTGCTTAGCAGTTCAGAAGCAGACCCGTTTTTCGCCGACATTGAAACGGCCGCCTCTCCGGACCCGCCCCGCCATCCCTGCCGGCCGCCGCACCGTTGAGGGGCACCGACCACTAAAAATTCCTAAGGGGTGGCCAGGTCAATGCATCTCCGGGAGGGAGGGGAACATTAGAGTAGTGGATAGAGAGCAGTGAATGATCGATCCCATTCTTTTTTCATAGGCTCCGCATGATGTTTCGAGGGGATCTATGCCAGACAGAGTAATAATCAAGAGAGTTTTCTCCACGACGACAGAAACCGCTCAATCGGCACCACGACATTATCGATGACCTCCTGCACAAAGCCCGAGTCGCCAAGGTCTGCCTCCCGAGAGAACCTGCCCTCGACGCACAGCCGTATCGGCTCGGAGAGGTCATCGCCGTAATACGCCTCCACCCTGGACTGCCACTCCATCGCCGTGCATTGGTGCGTCCAGTCGTTGGGCCGCCCGTCCTCCTCGCAATACGTGGCCCAGAACGACTGCTGCTCCAGGGTCTCCTGGTAGGTGAGTTCGAGCAATATGACGCCGAGCGAGAACAGCGCCGCCTCCGCGTGGATCCGCGCGTCCTTCATCTCCTCGGTGAGCGTGACGGCGAGGGACTCGTGTAGGAAGTAGGGACCGATGGTTTTGGCGTTGGGGACCTTGCTCTTCATGACGAATACCTCCCGGCGGTCCCAGCCGCGGGGGATCCAGCACGAGGTGCCGAGTCCGAGGATCGTGAGAGCGATGTTCAGTCCCACCCAGAGACGGTCCGGTAACCGTGGCGTGCTCTGGGAGAGGCTCTGAAGATCCTCAAACTCTAGCTTGGTCAGTTCGGAACGATCGGGAGGGTCGAGTGTGAACGACAGGGTTTTGTAGTTCGCAGTGGGGTGCTGGGCGTCAATCCAAGTCGGTGTACTTTTGAGGAATGCGCAGATGTCCTCGATATTATCCTGCCTTGAGGATTTCATCGACTCGTAAATCGGCGTGTTGGAAAAGCGGACAGACTTGGCCGTGGATGATGATGATGATGTCGAGATCAAGGT
The DNA here is from genome assembly GCF_030411735.1 of Phialemonium atrogriseum. NCBI lineage: Eukaryota > Fungi > Ascomycota > Sordariomycetes > Cephalothecales > Cephalothecaceae > Phialemonium > Phialemonium atrogriseum. The sequence continues at coordinate 291,589 of NW_026848140.1, forward strand.
AGAGGATTCGGTAGTGGTTCCCGTGCTGGACGCCAAAGAACTGAAGGAACTGAAGGAACTGGGCGAATTATGAGCTTCCATCGAGTACACGCGGGTTATTTCTTGCACTCACCTAATGCCAATCGCCTTCATGATACTCCCGCGTACTTTTGTCAGCTTCCTGCTCTCCCTCTTCCGCTCGATGGAATGAGTCGGGTCAACAAGAGTAGATGACACGGAAACGGCGGCAAAGGCAACACTTCGTTTCTCTGCCATCTTGCCAAATTGTTTCTCTGTCATATCTTGCCGTAAACTTCGGTGCAATTCCGATACTTGTTCTCGCGAAGTTTGAGAAGACGGAGTGGTCTTCGAGTCCGCCAGGGACTCGTCTGCCGTCAACGAGCCCACCCTCACTTGCGTTACTTCGGCCCGTCCTTCCCAGAAACCGAATAGCAGCTTCAAACTTGGTTTATGCGACTCGAAGCGGCCTTGAAGCCACTCAGTTGTGATGCCGCAATGATGGGCTCGAGGACACCGGCAGCTCCACTGCGCTTGAAACGCTTGTGATAGTGCCCTGGCTTCGGATTGAAGCTTCATAAAGGCACTGGCCTTTTTGGACCCGGGCGAGTTGCTGCCGCGGGACTTGGGAATCCAGGCGGTCTCGGTGTAGGGGGTTCTGCCATTGATCTGCGAGTCTTTGCTTAAGAATTTGTACAAGGTCTCGTTGATACGAACAACCTTGTCTAGGAGTTGTTGTCTCCGTGAGGAAAAACTCAGTTTCACTCTTAGTTTCTCGTAGTCCATTGTGCCAGGCCTGGGATAGCAAACCTGCAGGATGTTGGCATTAGCACCATTGCCCGCGAATTCTTTTCCTGACTTCTGTTTGTGGTGATCTTTGAGTTTACTTGCCTGTCCATTCTCCATGGGCAACATATTGTACAGCTCATCCAGTGTCGCTCTCATCTCCTTCAGTTGACCAGTAAACCATGTGAAGTACTGCTCCTTTATACGTTGCCTGAGTTGGGACTGGATGGCGCCATCGCCCCAGAACGGCGACGCAGAATCTTCTTGAAGACTGGTTTGAACGTCGGAGTCGAGATTGAGCGGCGACAGAAGGAGCTCCAGGTTCTGTGAGTACGCAATTGACTCGTCTTCAATAGTTGTAAGGAACCCCATGAAGTCGTTCTTAAAACTCCACCATCTCTGTGAGCCCTGGAGGTAAGTCGAGAGGGGCTTCGCCGCCCCAACGAGGAGCGGAAAGGCTCCCAGTACCAGCCCGGCAATTTCAAATCCAGACATGTTGGCCCATTGCCCCGCGTCGCATATTTCCACTCAAGGGATAGACTCAAAGATGAAACGAAGTTCACGACAGAGTTACAATGGAGAGAAACGAAAAGAATCAGCTGAAAAGCGACGGGAAGGAAATCCGAACGCTTGCCGTGACGTCTCAGGATAGGTAGTGGTCTGGCCAATAGTTCTGCGCCATTAAACGCCCTCTTCCATCCTGCATTTTCAGCCGCAATAACTACTTCTGTCGCAACCCCGCAAAGACGGCGCAAAGATGAGCAGCATGAGAATCTGAGGATGCTTTCTCCTTAGGATGCCGATATAAATGGATCCGTGAGAAGACTCGCCTAACAATGGCAAATTTGCCCGATCCGGCCGACGCCATCGACTCGAGCCATGAAAACCAGGAACAGGTTTCCATTTCGTCCATGGCGCAGAAGAGCCGACAGCACTTGGAAAGCCTCTTGCATCAGTTCGGACCTAACGGCTCATCGGGAGACCTCGTAAGAGTTGAAGATTCATTAGGTCGCTTCATGGTCTGGGCTAGAAATCTAGGAGCTTTTCGCGACCCGAATTCCACTAGTTCCTTGGATTACCGGTTACGAAACGGGAATCAGATGCAGACGAATGTCAAGGCCGCACTCCAAGATATTGCTGAGTCTGCAAGTCGAGGTCAGTTATTTCCACTCGGATTGATACCAATCGCTCGTAGAATTAATTACTCACTGTCTTTATTTACAGCCAAGTTAATCTTGACTGGTGATCTCCCCAATCGGAGTAACGAAGGGGAATTCCAGCATGTTCCCAGCAATGTCAGCCAAGCATCGCTGTTATCAAACACACCTCGGCCTCCGACCTCAGAACTACGGGAACTTCTTCTGGGCCTCGAGGCCTCCATAAACCGCCTGTTTAGACTTTCGATGCTAATTCGCCGCCATCGTCCCAGAGGACGGCTGCCAGGGGAGGCCCAACTCCCCGAACAGGACGCCAGCATCGACATTAGGCACGTGAAGGACAAGTATGCCAAAGTCAAAGAATCTCCCTGGCTGGCTGAGCGCCTTGGACGGGCCACTGCGAAGCGAAGATGGTGGATCTTGTACCGGCAGTCACACCACCGACGGCTGGCAGACCAAAACGAAGGTTCTACGGAAGGGGCCGAAACGGAGTCGAGGATGGCAGCATCCACGCTTGCCACTACGTATGATGAAAGCCATGGTGGCCTCGACGACCACCTGGAAAGACTGGCGAGAGTCAGTCTCATGACTCAAGCGACTTCATTCGCCACGGCTTTTGGCAGCGACGAAGACGGGGAACTTCGAGTCCCTGACCTAACTCGTCTGGTATTTAATGGTATTCGGTTAGATTACAATGACATATTCGAGTGTCCCTTCTGCCGGGCCATGCAATTGGTAAGCTCGGAGCGGGAATGGAGGTCAGTTGAATCCACATCATCTAATTAATTATCACGCGCTAATATTAGCTGCATGCTTAACTTATTTACAGAAGGCATGTCTTCACCGATCTCCAGCCATACGTCTGCACATTCGAAAGCTGCTCATCCCCTCTTTTCGCAACGAGACATGAATGGTTCAACCACGAACTGGAGTCGCACAGAAAACAATGGCAGTGCCATAAATGCCGGAATTATGGATTCAAGTCAGCCGCCGGTCTCCGAGAGCACCTGGACACAGTCCACCACGGATCCGTAACGGAGGCACAAATGCCACTGATACTGAAAGCGTGCGAGAGACCCATCAGGGATTTCAACTCCTCGTCGTGTCCGCTCTGCGATGACTGGGCGCCTCCACCCGGCAAGTCATATAATGCAGATACCTTCTGCCGCCACCTCGGTAACCACCTCCAGCAGCTCGCCTTGACGGCTCTGCCCCTCGTCATCGACGGCCTCGTCCTTCTCGACCAGTCTTCCGTTGACGAAGAAGAGACCTACCCAATCGAAGACCTTGTAGATTTCGATGATGGTTATTCCCTGGGGGAGACGGCGGGGGGACAGGAGGACGAGTCGAAGAATCCAGACGGGCCGACGGAGCAAACGCAGCCAGAATCATCTTCGTCTGTAATAGATCGATGGGAACAGATCCGTAAGAATGCTGCCGAGCGCGTAGCTCGGCGAGAGAAGGAGGAACGGGACCGAGATGAAAGTGGTGAAGCCGCCGAGAGTGAAGAAACGATCACGATCGAGGAGCGTGTTGCCCGAATCAAGGCTCGCGTTGCCGAGCTGACCGCCCAGGGAGACTTCACGCAGCGTCGATAGATAGACACGAGTGTTAAATGACAGTGACGAGGACGATGATGTATTGTACAATACCTGATGTGCCTACCTTGGTAAGCATTCGGTAATTAATTATTTCGTAATTAAGGCCCAGCTGTGAAGCCTAACTAAACCTAGGAATTTATCCCTCTAGAGAACCATTTCTGTCCCTATCGTCGGTCTCTTCCTTTGAGTATCCGCAGGCGGGTTAGTATCCACACTAGGAGGCTCGGCAGGCGAATTAGGACCGGGCTTCTGAGCCTCAGTCGGTTCCCCACCCGACTCGCGACGCCCAGCTACCCATCTGTAGACCACCCAGATGCACACCGCTAGCAGCACGACCCCGACCACGATCAGCCCGATGGCGACGCCGCCCAGCTTCCCTCCGCCGCCGCCGCCGCCGCCGCCTCCCGAGCACCTCCCCGACGAGGCCACGTCCCCGCCCGCCGCCGACGCGTCCGGCGAGAGCGGCCCCAGCTTGAAGGTCAACGCGCCGTAGTCGACGAAGAGGTACGCCTGCGACAGGAACGAGCGGCCCAGGACGGGGGCCAGCCCGACCCCCGGCTCGCGGTACACCTGGACCTCTCGGAACGCGTCGTTGACCACGGGGGCGCCGTCCGGGTCCAGGCCCGACAGGGGGGCGAGGAGCCTGTCCGTCGGGATGACGAACCTCTGGCCGCCGTCCAGGGTGATCTCCATGGACATGGCGACGGTCGAGTTGGGCGCCACGCGGTAGATGAGGCCCGGCTCGAGGTCGAGGAGGTCGCCGTACCGGCCTTCCTCGTCGTTCGGTTCCTCTGTCCAGCCGGTTTCGCCCGTGGTGAAGTTGCGCAGGTCGCGGAGCAGGGATTCGGGGAATCTGGTGAGCTTGTCGTAGCTGTTTTTGTTCCCCCATGTTAGTTAGGGGATTGTTTTTCAGAGACGTCAGAGCAAAAAGCAGGAATCGGTCCGAACTTACGGTTCTATGCAGGCTGGCACCTTCAGGTCCGGGCTGACCAGTGAAATCGAGTGGTTTCCGACGCGAAAGTCGAGCCGAGCGATGGTGACCTGCAGTGGGCAATAGCGGTCATTCAGCTTCTGGTCGTATTTCCGCATGTCGTACTCTTGGAACGGCCCGTCCACCCTACCCGGTTGGTAGCCGCCCAGTGTCAAGCGTCCCCGCCTGCTCGTGTCCCCGACGTCCAGGGCCCAAGAGTTGCCCGCGATCAGGCCGTTCATCTGGAGCTCCTTTATAACCAGGGAGTTCTCGTTCAGGGGGAAGTGCGAGTTTGTGTGTTGGTCCCCCCGTGTGATGCAGCCCGATAGCACCGCGGCTTGGATGTCGGCCTGGAGCTGGATGGGCGAGTCGGTGGCCAGCTGGAAGGCGGGCTGGTCATCGCCCATGAGTGTAACCCAGTTGGGGTTCTTCTCGGCCAGCCCGCTGGCTGCCGCGGTGTGGATGTTGGACGTATTCAAGTAGGAGCCCCTCCGGGAGCGGCACTCACCCAGGGTCATTTTCTTCTGGCTCGTGCAGACGTCGACGTGCTCCAGCAACGGGTTCGCTACCACGGTCGACGGGGAGGCGCACAGCTGGGTGCCGTTGACGCCGATGCGGATGCCGTACGAGTAGACATGCCCGTCCGGCAGGGTCAGGTTGCAGCTCCCCACGGACAGGGAGACTGTGGGTAAATTACAGCTTGCCGCCCCCTCCACCATCATCGGAACGGGGCTATAAGCGAGATAGATAACTGCCAGCAACAAGTGCATCGCGAATTCCACAGTATTGTCTCTGCCGAGTGGTGTGTTTCTGGCCTAGGGACTATATGCTGGTGACTTGCCATCGTTGTGGAGGCCCCTCAGAATCCGTGGGAGCCTAGGATTGATAATAATAAATCATGTGCAACGATGTGCAGCACTGAGAGTCTTGCGAGAGAGCTTGGCATTCAAATAGTCTGGCTGCGATGCATGTTAGAACAACAGACAGGGTAGTATCTGATGCAGCAACGTCGGCTAGAAAACGTGGCTTGGGAGTTATCCAGACTGATTCGCCCATATTTTCGCAATCACACGAGGAGAGCGGGGGCTAGTACGCCCGGCCCTGCTATCACACCTGTTTGTTAGCTGAAGCCTTGTGGAGGACTATGCAGAGAGGGTAAGAAGCGATGTTCTCCCTCGCATCATGTTATTAACAATCGAGCTGGCCACTCTTAACGGCCTCACATCTTGCAAGACACAAGAAAACATACGCAGCCCCTCCCCCCTCCCCCCTTGGTTACGCTCTCTTACTGGACCTTCCCTACGCCTCTACATGCGTACAGTCTAAAATGCCTCACGGCCCCCGACGTTAGCAGCAACTCCGGTAGCAGGTCGGGCACCCAGCTGATAACGCATTGGGAACTTGTGACCGTCGGAGTGGTTAACCTACCTGCAGGTCTATATTTGGGGGACGCATGCCGGGATCCCGTCACCCAATCACCCGCTACCTCTCACGCAACCACTCAGTCACTCTATCACTGGTTGGACCGTATGGTCGGGTTCACCTAGTTCAAATAATTATTATTAATACACGTTTTGTGCCCACCCTTGAGCGGTCATGATCTAAATCGGGAGCCTCAATAATTAATTCATATGCTACCTTGACTCGCATCGCGGAACCATGGAGATTGCGGCGTGTGCCCTGAGCTTTGGAGGCGGCTGTTTCACCGCAGCAAAGGAGATCAAATTCCTCTTAGAGAATTGGAAAAAGGCACCGAAGTTGATATCTTCCTTGATATCGAGTTGCGAGGACACTCGAAAACACCTCCAGCAACTGAAAATAGTTCTCGACAAGGGGCCTCTCTCGAGAATGCCCCTCGAGCAACGAGCCGTCCTTGATACCTTCGGCGGACAGCAAAGGGCTTTCGACGCCCAGCTTGAAAGATATTTAAGAGAGCTTGACAGTTTTAAAATGCCATCTAATACCTCCGAGACCACGGTGGTGATCAGGTGGGTTGGCCCAAGACTAAGCAACAACTAGGGCAAACCTATAACTTCTGCGTATAGGCTACGCATCATCTGGAAGAAGGAAGACTTTGAGGATATGAGGCGTGAAATTCTAGAGCAACGGTCCAGCATAGGGTTCCTAATTGTGATCCTGCAGGTGTCAGTAATGCCTCCCAATGTCTTGCAAAATTCATATTAAGCGCTAGATGCTATAGACAGCTCCAGACGATAGCCCAACCGCACTTCCGTCGACCGAGAAGTTCGATGGGTCCTCGAAAGCTCCAAGAAGAGCTCATATCAGCCATCAGCATGGGTGAAGTTCAGCGTGTCGATACGCTGTTAGGAATGGGGGCAGATGTAGGTACTTACACCACGAACGATATCGAAACAACGCCCCTCCACATCGCGGTCGAGCACGGAGCGACGGCTCTATCTCTGTCGAAGATGCTACTTGATCATCGTGCCGGCATGGACGCGCGGGACTCAGATAGTGCAACCCCGTTGATGAGAGCTCTAGAAGCAGGGGCGGGCGAAGTGGCCATGATGCTCATCCAGCGTGGAGCGGACATCTATCTTGCCGATTTTGACGGGAGGAGGGCCATACACATTGCTTCCGAAAAGAACCTGGAGAGAGTTGTCCGTTGTCTTCTAGCCAAGGACGTAGATCCCGATGCGCGAGACTACCTCGGCGAAACCCCGCTTAGCTATGCCCTGCGGAGGGAAGACAGGGAAGAGAAGCCGGCCGATACGGCCGTCATCCGGTTACTGCTCGGACGCGGGGCAAACCCCTGTATAGGCCGGACCAATTCCGGATCGACACCACTGCACATCGCCGCCGCGAACAACCTGACCGCAGAGCTGTATCTGCTCGCGGCAGCAGCGACAAAGCCGCCCACACAGGAGGCCCTCGAGTTGAAGACCAACGAACAGTTTGCGGAGACGCCACTCTGGCTTGCCTCAAGGAACGGACACACCGACTCGGTCAACATCCTCCTAGACCACGGAGCAAACCCGTCAACCAGCTGTGACCACCCAGACTGCCCGACACCCCTCTGGGCAGCCCTCGAGGCCGGCCACCTCGAATCCGCCGCCGTCCTCCTCTCCCACGGCGCCGACCCCAACGCCCGCGACCCCTCGGGCCAATCCCTCCTCCACAAGCCCTGGGCCCTCACCAACAGGGCCACCCTCGACCTCCTCCTCACCCACGGGGCCGACCCAGACCTCCAAGACCCCAAAGACGGGAACAGGCCCCTCCACCACGCCATCCTCGCGGGCTCTCGCCCGGCCGCGGCACGCCTCCTCGCCGCGGGCGCCGACCCGGACGGCGTCAACGCCAAGGACGAGACGCCGCTGATGACGGCCTGCATGACGGGGCGGCCGACTCTCACGCTCCTGCTTCTCACAGTCAATACTACCACTACCACCAGTAACAACAACAACAACAACAACAACAACAGCGACAGCACCGGGTCCAAGGTCAAAAAGCCAGCCGACATCCACCGCACCACAGCCTCCGGGTGCGACGCGCTCTACTGCGCCGCGATGGCGGGGGACATGCTATCGGCGACGGCGCTCGTAGCGCGCGGCGCGGCCCCGGACCGGCGCAACCGGAAGGGGAACACGGCGCTGCACGTGGCGGCGCGGACGGGCCGGCTGGAGATGGCGGTGTGGCTGTTGGCCAACGGGGCGGACAAGGGGCTCAGGTCGACGGTGGCGTTCGAGGGGCTCGGGGCCGCGGGGACGCCGGCCGAGGTGGCCAGGGAGGCGGGGGAGGTTGGGGTGGCGGAGGTGATTGAGGGGTTTGGGGAGGGCGGGGAGGTGAAGTGGGGGTTGGAGATGGTTTTGACGAGAAAGGATGTGGGCGCAAAGTGGGGGAAGATAAAGTGATGGGAATAGTTTAGCTGTTTAGGTTTGTCTTTGCTGTATATACATGTGTACTTGAACTAGAAAATGACGGACAATGGGGGACTTCTGAGGAGTTAAAATGGAAGACACAAAAAGGTTCTCGGTTCTCCAGAGCTGTCACGGGCTTGAGAGTCTGACATGGGCGTCAACCTCGCTCGAATGAATAACAAATATTTGTAATAGGGGAGGTATCATGGAAGTAAGTACACTCGGGGTTACCGAGCCCACGAAGCGCAACCTACGACATTCTGAATGTACCACTTGACACTCAGAGTGAAAACGTACTAACTGTGAAAGGGTGTCGGCCAACACAAAATCTAGAAGAAGAGGCTAGAAGAGCAAACATCCCCCCTCGCCCCCGCCCAACTCAGAAATCGCTCGCCGCCCTCGTTCCTCTTCTCGTCGAGGATGATGATGGATATCTAGGTTAGAGGTTAGCCTGCCAATGGCTGATTTGGGACAGTGGGAGGCCTATGCGCACAAATCTGTGTCGGAGAGCATCAACAGACATGCCTATGTTTAAAAGCCTCGCTCGATTGAGTTCGAAACAATCCCTACCCTCATTGTGGTTTTGGTGCCCAGACACCGGCACGATGTTACAAGTGTCAAAATCTTACAAGAGACATTCATTGTAGCTAGAGTTTTCGATCCTTCAATAAGCTTCCCTCCCATAAACCTGAAAATGTTGTGAGTTCTCTATATACGGATTATCCTTGCTAGTCATGCAGATAGCGGTCGGTTGCGCAAGGGGAGAGTAAACTCCATTTAATAGTCTGCTTTGTGGCATAGCTGCTGCTATTTGAGAAGGTGCTACGCTAACTATCGGAAGTCCAGAGGCCGTCTAAGCAGCTCAATCCATAGCTATAGAGTAGAGAGACGCCGCGAAGGGGCGAAGAGGCTATGGAAGACAGAGCATCTCAGCAGGCGACTTGGTGTACTCTCGTGCACGCACTCATCCTAGGGTCAAGCTTAAGATGTCGAACTATCGGCGCTTGGCAATCGAGCTCAGGCGGCTGGTCAGAGGTTTGGTCGTCCGGCAGGCCAAGATGGATACGCTTAGCAGGACGGTGGCGATGAGTACATCGATCCGCGAAAAGGCGAGCTGCGGGATCTGCCGCACACCGAGTACGTCTAGGATTGCTAGTCTTCGGCCTTCTCGGGGAGGTGGGGCGAGAGTGGAAAGAGACAAGGTCCTCATCGGGGGAAAGAAGCGAGCAATTGATTGCTCACAACTATGGCGCGGTGGTGATGGATTCCAGGCTGCCTATGGAATAGCCCTAGCTAGATGCCGTTAGGACTGGAAGACAATCTACGGGTTAGGGTTAAAGGTTAACCCTAACCCTCATGGGGTGACCGTGTTCGGGATGGAGGCCCCAGGGGATTGAGTCGGGTGCTGTGATGGCTCTTTCGGACAGAATTCCCGGACGCTGCACCTTAACGGATAGATGGGCTGTTCAGCTCGTCATAGCTGCATGTGCATGGACGGGGTCCTGTTTGCGGGACTACGCAGATGCGCCGACGAGCCTTTGAAGAGGCTCTGCCAGATGTAGGCCTCGCTGAGCAGGAGCTCGATGTCCTTCTCGGTCCAGTCGCGCGTCGGCAGTGACTGGAGGAACATCATAATCTCCTGGAAGTCCATCTTGACGAGCTTGTCGGACCACTTCACCAGGAAAGCCGCGCAGACGTAGAGATGGAATTCGGAGAAGCCTTGCTCTTCGGCCTTTAGGGGGGCCCCACGTTAGCCGAGTATACCCAGGCAACCGGAGAATCGGAGGAAAGCTTACCATATAAGTGTCCCACATTCTGATAGTATTCTTGACGCTGATCTCCCTCATGAGGAGACAGTTCATCCACCTGAAGCTGAACTGTATGAACTCGACATTTTCCCTCTCCAGGTGTCTAGCAAGCCCCTCGTCTATCCTGGCTGTGAGGTCTCGCAGGGCAGCAACCTGGCGCTGAATGCCCGGCTGTGCAACGATGTAGTGATCTTGGATCCCATCGAGGAGCTTTGTCAGGCACCAGAATGAGTCGGCCTCGACCGCATCCAGCACCGCCTTAGGGAGCTGGCCGGGGTCCATGCCACTTTGGATGTCCGGATCGGTGATATACATGCCCAGGAATACCTGCCAAAACGGGGTGACGAGGTCGTTGATCCCCTGGACATAGCCGCTCGCCGGGTGCCGCACCGCCCAGACGTACAATATCCGCTCCAGCGAGCGCTGGGTTGCCTCGTAGCTGTACAGTTCGATGTGGGGGCTGGTTCGGGGAACGTCTATGCTGATCTGGTGCCAGATAGCCTCGTCCAGGCCTCTCGCCTTCCCGCTCGGGCTCGCCGCATTCCCTCCTCTTTCGAAGGCTTGCCGCACCCCGTCCAAGTATTCCTTTCGTTTCCGCTCCAGCGTCGCAACTCTCCTCTCGCTGCTGGTCGGCAGGTAGCTCAGAAGCAGCTGCCACGTTATCGCTCGGACTTCTTCCGGCACGCCGGACCATGCCAGCGCTCTGAGTTCGGGTAGGGGTATCGTTGAGGCCTGGAGGATCTTCTTAAACTTGTTTATCCTGGTTATCCTCGAATTTATAGCATCGACCTCCTTGGGAGTCGCGTTAGCCGGGGCTGATGGGTGGTCTATGAGATGTAATGCGTTCGCGGGGTCGCTAAGAATGTCTTTGTACTGCGGTCGTAGTATCTTCCCTTCGCTCTTCTTGGGCACGGGATAGGCCGGTGCTGGGCGTTCGATGGCAATGTCGGCGCTGTCGGAGTATCGCCGCGTCTTGAGGCCAAATCCATCGTCTATCGGCGACAGGCCGCCACTGGGGCCGCCCGGCCTGTTCTGGGCTGCAATCCGCCTGGTCCTCCTTTTCATGTTCGACAGGCTTGGAAGCCCAAAGTCGTCGCCGTCGTCATCTTCATAGCCATACATGTCCTCTGCGTCATCGACGTTCCAGTCATCGTTGGTGTTGGATAGGAAGTTCATGTAGGTCTTCAGCGGCGGAGACGACCGCCGGGCCGGTGGCTTCGCTTGGGGTGAGGCGGTTGAGCTTCGGGCATGTGCTGAGGCGGAGGTCGGCGGGGTCTTTGGTCGAGAGCCCGAGCCTGAGAGGTTCCTTTGCCCATATTACAGATTAGCCAAGGGATCAAGCTGGGCCGCAGGGGAACATACAGCGAGTCGACTTTGAGAGCATCGGCATGCGAATAGGCTGACCCGACAACAAGGCTCGGGTCTCGGCTCGCCTTCTTCCCCGTTACACTTGACTCTCTCTGCGGGCCTCTCCAGAACGGGGATGCTGAGCTATAACAATTGTGAGACTATAAGACGACAGTGGGGCACATGGAAAGCAATGCTTACTCGGACCTGTCTAATATCGGCCGATGGTGTTGTCAGCACGTTCTCTTCCGAGAGGGATGCAACTCGGCAATGAAAGTGGGCGTCACATACCGACCTGAACCATCTCCTACCGCACGAAATTAGACGAGGAATCCTATAGCTAGCAGGGGCGGCCTTACCTGTAGAGGCGGCTTCTTGCCACTTCCTGAAGAGGAGAACATAATGTGTAAATATTAAGAGAATTGCATGCTCATCGTGATTGTCCTACGAGCAACAAAGGGCGGACTCGACTTCGGCCTGATGTTTTGGCTGCTTGGCGGTTCTCCTGGGGCGGGACCAGCTGGCGGGGCACTGATTGCCGGCCGCGCTTGCCTTACTGCATCTGAATTGCGGGGCGCCTGGGGTGGGAGCCGCGATTTGAGTGCCTCAGGCCTGAATTTTCCATTCTCGTCTCCACCTGAAAAGGAAAAACAAAAGACGAACATCTTTTGATGGCTGAGGCGCTTTCGATCGAGCAACCGGCCAACCAACCGACCTCTTTCTCAGCGATCACCATCGACATCCAGTCATCTTCTCTCAACTGTTTCCTTCCTGTTTGACTATTATCCCCATCAATTCTTTCGCGTCCTCTCGTTATTGCATGGCCTACCTAGCTTGATCCCTGCAAAGGTCAACTGTCACTCTGCGTTTTCCTTATCGTGATGGCGGATCATGAGAACTTCGAAGAGGATCTCTTCGCAGACCTGTAAGGCTCGCCTGTCAACCTCGTACAGGGCTGGACTGATTTCGGCGCAGCTACAATGACGACGAGCCGGCTGCCAAAGCTCCCGAAGTACCAAGCCAAGCAGCACCTGCTCCTGCTCCGGCGCCCGATACAGCTGATGCGGCAAACGATTACCACTATAACCCCGAGCAAAATGGCGGAGATTCTTATATGAATAACAATGAGGAAGTCGATGATGATGACGATGAAGTTGATTTCAACCTGGGTAATGGAACCACCACGCACCATGGCGAGACGCCAACGTCCTACAACGCGCCACCGCCTGCAGCCCCTCCGACGAAGGGGCCTAATGCCAAGGAAGATGGGTAAGATAACTTTCCTTTCAGTACCATGTAAATCATGACTCCGCATTTTACGCGTAACACTCCTTTTGTGGGATTCTTCTGGCTTGGTGGAGACCAGCGCAGCGCAGGAAGGAAGCGCCCATTTGGAGTTTCTCGATCTGGCTGCACTGCCATCTCTACCTACACGACCCTCGCATCTAAGGCGGCCAATTGGTGATGGGCCATGAGATTTCTGGGCGCAATGATCAGGCCATAAGTTGGGCGTCAGGCAGCCAAGGCGCCTGTTGGGGGCGAGATGGCAGCGATCCAACGTCGAGGTCTTTGATCTCCCCGGTGGAACAGAAAGCGAAGCAAGCAAGCAAGCAAACATAACACAGAAACATGTTCGGAATGGCGAGTTGGAGCGCAAGAGGAGGAAACTGGACAAAGTCCTACCTGAAGACACCGAAACAAAGCACCGAAACGATAGCTCAGGAGCACTCTCGTGCCTTTTATAGCCCACAGGTCGCACAGATAATCTTATAGAGCACGAGAGGTCGATGGTTCCCTGAGAACCGTCCCTCCGACAGCTGTAACAAGATTTGGCAGCGAATAGCGCCCTGGCCAGTACCTAGCTTCACGGTAGCAAGAGACGAGACAGGGAAAAAAAATTCGACACAGAATCATCTCAGGCAAATCACTACTGCGCTGCATCTGCCTTTCTCACTTGCGAGAGCTGCTGTAGCGTGTTCCACCGGAAGCTCACCAGGTTCTCCTTTCCACAAAGAAGAGCAAACACCATCACCGCGCCTCAATCCCTCGACGATCATGACATCTCAACCTCTTATCAGATATCTCAGGCTCCTCAGGACTTCATCCCTTGCTGAGCGACGATGAAGAGTGGCCAAGTAATGTGGAACGCTCATCCGCCCTTACGAATTGCTCCCTCTGCTGGCTCCGAACGAGGAAAACACATCGGGGCTCATGGCGCGCTGAAGATGGAGATGGAGACAATGAAAGATGTGGGACTCGACATAACTTGGGTCTCGGAGCCGGATCAGATGCGCTCAACTTACTCAACTTGCTTGGCTTTGATATCCGCACCTTTCTGCCGTCGAACCCGGAACCAAAAGCGTGCTTGCTCAGGCCGATGGCTTCGGGGAATGCCGCTGTGGGCAACGCTGCACGCTGCACGCTGCACTGGAGATTTCGCCCATGATTCTTCTATTGCCGTTTTATTTGCCGTCCACTTCGTGGTCCTGTGACTGTACTGACATGCCGTGTTCTACAGGAAAATGTTCATTGGCGGCCTTAACTGGGAGACAACAGATCGTAAGACTCCTCCACGTGTTCGATCTCTTGCCCGTTGCTGACCCATCCTTTTGCAGAGTCGCTTAGGGACTACTTTTCGCAGTTCGGAGAAGTGATCGAGTGCACTGTGATGAGAGACAGCGCCACGGGCCGATCGCGAGGCTTTGGATTCCTGACCTTCAAGGATCCGAAGACGGTGAACATCGTCATGGTCAAGGAGCACTACTTGGATGGCAAGATTGTGAGTTTATGCGGCTCAACCCCCGCCCCCCCCCTCTTCCCCCGCGAGCATGATGGCTAACTCTCTTACAGATCGACCCGAAGCGCGCAATCCCCCGGGACGAGCAGGAAAAGACATCCAAGATCTTCGTTGGTGGTGTCAGCCAGGAAACGACCGACCATGAATTCCGCGAATACTTTGCCCAGTTCGGCCGCGTTGTCGATGCAACCCTTATGATGGACAAGGACACGGGCCGGCCCCGGGGCTTCGGCTTCGTGACGTTCGAGAGCGAGGCCGGGGTCGAGGCATGCCTGACCACGAACCTCGAGATCCACGGCAAGCCCATCGAGGTCAAGAAGGCGCAGCCGCGCGGCAACGTTCGCGAGGAGGAGGAGGCCGCGCGGCGCGGCGGCGGCGGGAAGTTCGGCCGTAAGGGCGGTCCGGGCGGCGGCGGCGGCGGTGCGGGCTCGGGAATGGACGATGGCTCCCAGGCCGGGAATCAGGGAGCCATGGCCGGCATGGCTGGTGCAGGCGGTATGACGCCCCAGATCATGGCCCAGTACTGGCAGCGCATGCAGCAGTACTTGGCCATGATGCAGCAGCAGATGGCCATGAACCGCGGCATGAACATGAACCCGCAGATGATGCAGATGATGCAGATGCAGCAGATGCAGCAGCAGATGATGGCCGCTCAGCAGGGCCGCGGAGGGAGCCAGCCCAACAGCCCCATGGCCGCCATGGCCAACATGAATCCCCAGATGATGCAGCAGATGCAGCAGATGATGAACCAGGCAGGCGGCATGAACCAGGGCAGCCCGGCCCCCGTAGGCAGCCCGGCCTCAGTGGCAGCCCAGCAGGGTGGCGGCGGCGAAGAGAACCGCGCGGCCTATAACGCCTTCGAACAGCAGCAGTATGAACAGCAAAAGTACGAGCAGGAACAACAGGGCCGAGCCAGCCGCGAGCCGCAGGGGTATGTTGGCGGCAACCAGGGCGGATACGGCATGGGTGGTGGTGTGACGTCGTGGGAGGGCATGTACGACGATGTGCCGCAGCCCATGATGCACCAGGGACCCGGCGGCGGTGGCGGTCGGGGAGGCTTCAACAGGAACAGGGGAGCCCATCACCAACAGCAGCAGCAACAGCAGCAGCAAGGACCCGTGGATCCTGCCCATGCTCCGCCCGCAAACGCCCCCACCGGGCCCAAGAACGCCGGCAAGCCGGGCGCAAACTACCGCGGTGGTGGAAGGGGTGGGGCCAGGGGGTTCCATCCCTACTCTAGGGGCTAGAAACTCAAATGCGGGTTTTCCGTGGCGGGACAGTGGGGAGGTGTGCGATTTTGTGGTTGGCATGGCAATATAAGTCGATGCGACCTGCCTCCTATCAAACAACCGAGGCAACGGCCAATTTTCAGCGGAGGTGCCAGTTCAACCATTTTTGACTTCTGAGCTCCTTCCCGGACCTCGTTGTATTTACCATACGTTCATGTTGATTCTCGGAGGACTCTTCTTTCGCGGAGGTTGGCAGCTTTTGCTTTTCTTTTCTCTTTCTAGGGTGGTCATCATGGGTTTGCTCTATTCTACATCAACTTCGTTTTCTCTGTGTGTAAGTGAGGTGGGGGTTACAGGAGGGAGGCAGGACTGCGCAAGGAGTTAGCCAGTCGCTCGTTGGAAAACCAACAAGGAAAAGATAATTGCAAAAAAAAGGGCCTGATTTTTATTGCTGACTGGAATTATGGCCGCCATCTCGATACCGGGGGGGAAGGGGGAGCTTAGGGGTTTGCTCGGGAACTCTAAACTGCCGGAAGCCGCCGCTGCCTTGATGGGTGCCATGAAATACTCAATAAATTTTGTTTCCTCATTCCCAGGACAAACCGACCAGGACCCGTGAACCATGTTGCTACCTACTTATATAACCTAGTGAACCCCCCCGCGGGCGGCTGCAGCCAGTTCCTTTCATCGTAGACCGTCCCCTCCGCCTCGATGATATGGAAAGTGTAGATGATCCTCCCCTTCCGGCCGAGATTCTTCTCACTCTTGTGCAGCAAATTTCCATGGATCAGCACCAGCGTCCCAGCCTTGACCTCAGCAGGCACGTACTCCCCCTCCTCCTCCTCCTCCCCCTCCCCACCAACCCCATACCCCTCCCCCCTCGGAAACCCCGCCCCCTCATTCCCAACCATGACCGTACCCCCCGCCTCCTCGTCCGCCACGCCCGCGACCCGCCTGACGAGCCTCCGCTCGACGGCGGTGCGCCGGTGCGACCCCGGCAGGAACCACAGGCACCCGTTTTCGCGCGCCGCGTCCTCGAGCGCGTACCAGAACCCCACGGCGCTCGGCGGCGACGTGTACAGGAAGCAGCTGTCCTGGTGCGGCGGCACGGCCCCGCCCGTGCCCGCCGGCTTGCAGATCACCATGCTCTGCAGGACGCGGGGGTCGGCGAAGGCGAGGGAGCGGGCTATAGATGCCGGGGTTGGGGTCGGGGCGGTGGTGTTGCTGCTGCTGCTGTTGGGTTCGGGACTGTCGAGCAGGCGCCGAAACGGCTCGCTCAGCTCATGCAGGCAGTGGCCGATCTTGTTGACGGCCTGCTCCTTGGGGCGCACCAGCGCGCCGTCCGCGAAGGCGTCCTCCTCCAGGAAGAAGCGCACCTTGTCGCCCGAGCCCAGGAAGTACGCATCGCCGACGTGGTCGCGGCCGTCCCCGTCCCCGTCCCCGCCGCCGTCACCGGTGCTGAAGCGCGTGAGCGGGTGCGACGACAGGTCCAACCCCGCCAGGAGGGCGCGCGTCTCGGCTAGGAGGCCTTGCACCGTCGCTGCGGGGAGGGCGTCCGGGATGACGAGGTAGCCGTCTCGGTTGAAGGTCGAGAGCTGTTCTGGGGTGAGCCCGTCGGGTTTGGTGGGGGGTGTCGTCATTTTTTTTTGCGGGGAGACGGCAAAGGTAGGAACAGCTACTACTGCTGACGGGGATTTTCTAGGCACTTCTAATCTTAGGTGCTGTCTTACAGAATATAAGGTGGCAGGGGAGGAATTACTCGGGGATCAGTGGTTGGTTTCTCCTTGGTGGTTGATTGACCCCGCCATGTCGTTGTTCGGATCACGCTTAATCCCCGTGACCCCTCCCCCCGTTTAGACTCTTGTCTTGCAAGTCATCTACTCAAAAAGCATGGATTTCAACTTCCAGCGGCAAGCACAATGGAGCAAATTCATAGATGTAAGAACGAGAAAACGCAGTATATTCCTGTCGAACCAGCCGTGACCATCCTCGCGAGAAACCATGCCGCAGTAGTCGAGAGATCTCCAGCGATGCCTTCTCGACGCTTCCCTTACCGGCGGCGCCCCTTTCCCCCTTTTCGAACCCCATCTCTCTCTCCAAGACAACTTTGCTCTATCCCAAAAGGACGAGTACCGCCGGTGAACCTCTTTCCTTCCCCTCGCAACCTAGTACCTATATATCATGAAACAAACCGTTGCAGAATAACTGATAACTGGAGCAAAGGCGCGGTATCGGCCGTCCCGGAGGAGTCCGGCATACCGGCTCGAGAAAAAAGGCTGGAAGCAAAAAAAAAACGAACTATTCTTCTCCTGGATGAAGGCATATACAGACCGGCACCGTATCCTACTGCCATCAAAGAGAACCCAAACAGCTCTCCAAAAGGACGACGGTTGGGCATGAAGGAACAAGAGGAAAAAGGGGGAAAGGTATCAGGCGAAAAAGAGCCGCGACGCCAAGAACGCCCTGAACGCCATTCCGTTTTCCCTCGTTGAGCGACGTGGCCGCGTGAAAGGAAGTCCAAAAAAAATGTGGGAAAGAAGGGTAAGCCCGGGAATTGATGGACTGATTACCGGGTTTTCATGGTTACGTCTTATTGTCGGGTGGGGGGTTTTTAGGACCAAGTCCGACGACGTTTAGGGCTGAATGCAGCGCGTCAAGCGACACGGGTCTCGTGTCTCGATGCGCAGCGCCTGTCCGAGGCGGGGCATGAACGGGCGCCTACTTTCTCAGGACCGCATCGTAGATGGCCACGAGCCCCGTGATGGCAGAGCCAGTAATGACTCCCTTCCAGCCGCCGTAGAGGGCCGAGTTGATGCGCGCCACCGACTGCTCGTTGACCAAGCCATAGAAAGTGGCGCCCTGGTTGTAGACGACGTAGGTGAGGACGCCCTTGACGATGCTGAAGGTCAGCGGGTCGACGACATGATCTGGCTGGCCAGCCCGAGGTCGGCCACGGGCGGGGTGGTTATGGTGCGCAGCGCTCAGGTTGAAGAAGTAGCCGAACAGGCTCGGGACGACGACGCTGGTGAGCATGTACAGCGAAATAGGGGACCAGAAGCTCGAGCTGAGGAGCAGGAACATGTCCAAGACATGGACGGGATAGTCATCGAGGCCAAGCAAGGGGATGGCCGGGATGGTGAACGCGTATGTGGTGGGGAGGACCTCGCGACGCAGGTAGAACAGCTCGAAGCCGTGGATGAGCAAGAGAATAGTGTTCACGGTGGAGAGCGCGGTGCGCGCCGCCTGGGTGCCTTCCGAGATGCCTGAGTCGTGGTAGAGGGATGAGACGCGCTCCCTCACCGCTAGCGTCCCGCGATCGACAGCTTCCGCGACATCGTTGGGGGTGGCTGGCAGTGGGATTCTGCTGGCCAGGGAGAGGGCGCGACCGGGGGTGCGAACCAACGCGCTCGATGCTCCGCGCGACGGTTCCTCATCGTCGCTGGTACAGATGGTCAGCCACCAACCCAGATCGCGTCGTTTGGCTGCGGTAATCGTGCCACTACGGGGCGCGCAAGGCTGCGCATGGCGCCGCCAGCTGCGTGCATGGGGGGGAACAACTCACTCGGGGGTAGCAATCTCGTCGGCAGCTCTGGTCGCCCTTCGCTTGGAAACCTTGACCTCGGGCGCCTCCTTCTTAACGGGCGATCCCGCCATCCTGGCGCGGCTGTTGTAGTATCCGGCGAGCTTGGAGTCGGTGGAGAAGCGGGACGAGTTCTCGGAGAGGTAGTCGTCGAGCTGGAGCTCGAGGTCCGACTTCCTGAGGCCATCATAACTATGGGCGCGTAATTAGCATTCTGTCTCCGTCTCTCGAAAGGTTCGTTGCGATGAAATGCGGGTGTGGATGGCGCGTGTTCGTTGAAGACTTGGCAGGTGGCAGCGCGTGGCCCGGCGATTTGCAGTTGGGCAGGCATTCCAGAAAGATAACGCCTTCGCAAAGCGCCGGGGAATTCGCATGTTGGTCGGGGACGAACGTTCGGGAATGCACATACTCTTTCAGGCCGACGCTCTGCGCGATCTCGACGAGCTCGGACTTGCGCTGCCTCTGCAGCCAGCTGTTTGCGCCAGACATGACGACGGACGGGGGGTTTCAACGGGAATGTTTGTGGTCGCGAAGAGTATGCAATCAAAATGCGATGGGACCTGAGCTTGGGCGCGACAACACAAGTGGTGGTCCGTGATATGCTGACCTTGTCAGTGGAGCAGAAGGAGAGATATCGTGTGGTGGAAAGTGGGAGATGGATTGTGCGTGATAGCAAGCCTTCGGGTTGTTTATGTTTCTTATTACGTGTTGGAGCAGCGGACCGGGACGAGGGTCAAACAAATACTGGGGGGGCTGGGGTGACTGGGCAGCGCGAGTGGGGGTGGTTGTGAGGAGGGAAGCTTGCAGCCAATGGGCGCCCGGTGTCTGAGCTGCGGGAGGGAGCTATGTAAACACTGCATCATCACTTACTGCATATGTTCTCGGGGCTGCGGACAAGTACCTAGGTACCTACTGCATTCGGGTGTGCCGAGCACAACCTAGTGTGAGTCCCATTATGAGTAAAAAATTTAATCTGGTGATACTGGTCAAGGGAAGGCTTCAATACACTTGTATAAGCCCAGTTTGCTACTGTCACTTCTCGAGATGTAAGAACCTTGTAGACCCGACGTGAGATGCACAAATGACATGACATGTTCTACGTATATCCACACTGCCAACCACGACTCCATTCCCAAAAATACACCGCTCAATACAAATCCACAATATTGACAAACCGCTCCTCGCCTCTCCTGACAAGCCGTACGGGCACATGCGCCTTTCCATGCAGGTTAATCGTCAGGATGGAGGTAGCCGACTTGATGACGGCGCGACACCGGTCCTGCGCCTTCCTGTACAGCGCCCTCCTCTCCCCGGGCCCCATGCGCTCCACCTCGGCGTCGGTCGCCCAGTCGTCCACGGCCAGCTCGACGCTGTACTTCTGGAACACCACCGCCAGCGTGGCCAGCATCTCCACCTGCGCGATCCTCCGCCCCAGGCACGACCTCGGCCCGTCGCTGAAGGGTATGAACGCGCCCCGCGCGGGCCTGAACAGCGACGCGCTCGTGTCGGGGCCCTGGAACCCGCCGTAGTTCTCCGTGTCCACGCCATCCTCCGCCGCCGCCGCCTCCGCCTCGGCCGCGTCCGCGGCGCCCGCCATCGTCCGGAACCAGCGCTCGGGCTCGAAATCTTCGGCGTCGTCGGCCGCGCCGGGGACGACGCGGCTCGGGCGGGTGGGCCAGTAGCGCGGGCTGCGGTGGACGCAGGCGGCGCAGAGCAGGATGGACAGGCCCGCGGGGAGCAGGTGCTCCGCGCCGGCGACGGCGACGACGCGGTCGTGGCCGGGCGACACGTGCTTGGGGATCTCGATGGCGGCGGGCATGAGGCGCATGGTCTCGTTCATGGCGGCGCCCAGGTGGCTGGCCAGCAGGGCGGCGATGTTCTGCTCGTAGGCCCACGCGGCCGGGTCGGTGTCGGCGCCGAGCAGGGCGTCCACATCGGCCTGCAGGGCGCGCTGCGCGTGCGGGTGCGCCGCCAGCTCGAGCAGCGCAAAGTGCAGCGTCCCCGCCGTCGTCTCGTGGCCCGCCACGATGATGATGAAGGCGTTGCCGGTGATGTCGCTGTCCGATAGCTCGCTGCCGCTGCCGTCCCCGGACTTGCCGCCGTACTTGGCCCGCACCAGCTGGCCCATGATGTCCATGCCCTCCTTCTCCCGCTCGCCCGACCGCACCTCGTCGATCTTGTCGCGCAGGAACTCGTCCATGTAGCCCACGTAGTTCTCCTTGGCCTCCCACGCCACCCGCGCCCACTTGAATGGGAGGATCTTTAGTAGTGGCCACGGCACGATGAGCAGCGCAATGAGCTTCTCCAGGGTCGTGGCCAGCGCGTCCGTGAAGCTCATGGTGTGGCCCGGGGGCGGGTCGCGGGTGCCGTACTTGGCGAGCCGGGGGTCCGTGTCGGCGGGCAGCGTCTGGCCGGGCCACAGCAGGCGCAGGCCGAAGCCGACGTAGCCGATGATGTTGAGGGCCAGGGTCAGGGTGTCGCGCTCGAGGGAGGCGATGGTCCCCGCGGGCCGGCCGTCCGGGCCGAGCCACGACGAGATCATGCCCTGCGCCTGGTTGACGGCCTCGGCGAAGGTGTGGGCCGCGTTCCGCTCGTTGAAGCTCGCCGCCGTCACCCGCCGGTGCATCCGCCACAGCGGGCCCTCGGTCGCGAGCACGTTCTTGCCGAAGATGGACAGGATCTCGTAGTTCTCCATCGGCTTGGGGAAGTGCTCGCGCCGCGAGGTGAACTGCCGGATCGCCTCGGCGTTCATGGTGAACATGACCATCCCGCCGGGGCTACATACTATAAAGGTATCACCGTGGCGCTCGAACGGCGCGAGGGAGCTATGGAACGACCACTCCGGCTCCAAGGAGCTACATTTC
The DNA here is from genome assembly GCF_030411735.1 of Phialemonium atrogriseum. Lineage (NCBI taxonomy): Eukaryota > Fungi > Ascomycota > Sordariomycetes > Cephalothecales > Cephalothecaceae > Phialemonium > Phialemonium atrogriseum. Next base: position 313,603 of record NW_026848140.1, read on the forward strand.
AGTGTCCCCGTCAGTATTGATGACGTAGGCACGAACAAGCAAGGCATGAGCTCTCCATCTCTCTTACAATAGCGAGTAGTCCCACCATGACTTTGGGAGGAGCCTCAGGAAGGGCAACCACATGAAGGATGTGAGCTGCCATAGTCGATTGTGCGGGTGTATTGCTGTGGAAGTCCAACGTGTGAGCTGCCCGTGTTCTCTATAGGGGTTCCCTGCTTCACGGGGCCTGGAAGGATCAGAAAGCACTTACGGACAGCGATGCACGGAAAATTTGTCTTGCGTGCCTTTGCAAGATTGGCTCGCAACCCGAAGATGACGCTATACGCCGCCCAGGCCGTGACGGCGCCGAGCAAGAGAAATACTGAAGAGACCATGCTTCGAAGCAGTAGTTATTCGGTTATTTAGTTATTCGCAGAACCGAACAAGGACAGATTATGAGAGGTGCTTCAGCCGCCCAGCCACTGGCCCGCGGGGTATGGCAGCAACGTCACTTGTGTGTAACAGTCCGTAGACCAACGAATAAGCCTCGGAAACAACGAGGTTTCGATCTACAGCCAGATTCACCAATATCAATATCGCAGAAGAAAATGCCATAAACCAGGCAAGGTGTCCGTATTCCGTACGCCGGGTCTCCGTGTATCGTTTCAGATGCCCGTCTCACCGTTGCGCTATGATATATCCTTGGCCATTTACACACCAACCCATTGGCCATTGGTCGAGGGGCCTTTCAATTCCCAATGAGACGATTGGCTCTTACCTGTCCAATTAAATCCATCGTATTCCGTACATGCAATCGAGCTCTCCAGATGTTCAAAAAGAAACAAAAACAAAAACAATGGAGCAAAAAACATACAACACCAGGGATTCGCTGGTCGTCACCGACCCAACTACTAGTCTGGCCCTCACTGGCTTATCTATGGGAGAGCGGACGGGATCCCGAGTTCTCCAGTGGGTATGGTCGTATGTGACAGTACTGTTCTCTAAGCCTCTATATATACCTACCTACGTACCGCCTAGTAGGCAGGTAAGGAAGGGCAAGCTTTGGGCAGGTACTGTACCTACATAGATGCTTCCATCTGTGCTCGGGGTGTTCATCCGAAATGAGCCAAGACAGTCCCATATTTATCGCAATATATCACCGAAAGGATAGCATGGAGGTTGATAAGAACAAAAATAATCGGTTTTTTTTTTTTGTTTTTGTTTTTCTAAGTTAGCTATTGTAAATCACCCTTGCTTCATCAGGGATGGATGGATATCATGTGTGGATGGGTAGCCCTGGGATACTCTCAAAATGAAACCCCAAGAAAGACTCCATACCGAAACGCCATTGCTCCTCCCACGCTTTTCCTCCTGTCGTCTGCTAACTCCTGAGAGTAACCCTGGCACCCATCTATCCCACTGTCCCTGACCATCCGACCATTGCTCCAAAAAGACAAAAATAGGCAAAGAGAAAGGAAAATAGGATAAGAAAAGGAAATCGCGCGCCACCCCCCCCCGCCCTTCTCCTTTTCATAGTTTTGCTGCTGGTGGAAGAGGAGTGTTTCGGGGAGGGGGAGCTGCCAAAAGAAGAGCAAAAAGAAGGAGAGAACGGCGAAGAGAGGTGGTTTGGAAACGATCCCAAGTGAACGATCCCACCAGAATAATACACGACAAGTTAAACACAAACGAAAGGCAATATTAATCAACACAAAAACTCGGCACACACAGTGTGTCTGGGGGTTGGTTAGTGGCGCAATGACACTAAGCCAAAAGGAAAAGAAAAGACAAATAACCCCCGACTTGATCGAATCCGCGCCCTCAAGTTCTTAGCGACGAGGGGCCCAGGGAGGACGGTGTGCGAAGAAAGAAGCGCCCCCTTCGTGGTACGGCATATGGCCCTCGCCCAGGTGTTGGTCCTCCTCAATGACCCGCGCCACAGCGCCGAAGGCGTGCGACTGGCGGCGAGTGTGGCTGGGGCCGGGGCCGGGGCCGGGGCCGGGGCCGGATTCGTCCATCGGCGTCGGCGGCCGGGGGTCGAAGGGGACGACGGGAGTGCTCTGGTGGCGCGAGTGCCCTGGCCCGGCCGTGGGGGATCTTCCGCATCTGAGCAAGACCCGAGGCAGGAGGGGGTGCGACGGCTGGAAGTGGTGCGACTGGGGAGGTGGCACCTCCTGATAGTTGGATGGTTGCCGCTCCGCTGATGTGTATCCATTCTCGTACCTGTCCGTGTATTCATGCGCTGGTGGGGGATTATACAGGCCCGGCACGGGAGTATATGGAACTGCGGGACTGTGCCAGGCTTCCGGCGGGTTGCCATATCTAGGGAAGGCATCGGAATAAGAGCGGTTGTGAGACGGGCGAGAAAGGGGATTGCTGTAGGGAGCTGAGTCGCGGGTCACCACCGTGGGGTCCGGTTGGCCGCTGCGGGGTTCAAGAAGGTGGGCCACACTTTGGAACCCAGTCCTCCGGGGCGCTGGCGCCGGCAGGGGGCCATCCCGCATGGTGCCATGCGGGGGGTGATGCAGCACTTGTGCCGGCGAGGGCTCGTTTCCTCGCATGTAAGGAGCAGGCCGATACGGAAGTTCGTTCATTGGTAGCTGCATATTGGGGCCTTGGTTCTGGCTGCCAAGGTAGGGAAGGTCCGGAATTGATGGTCTCACTGGAATATACGGCTGCTGCTGGTGGTACACGGCGTCTGGCCATCGATCGCGGGTCTGTGGAGGGGGCACGTTGGATCGCGGCGATTCCACGATTGTTGGATGGCTGACACGACGCTTCGTAGAATGCCCTTCTGCCCGCGTGCTACTTCCAACAGACTGCGATCGCTCATGGGTGGCCCTCCTCTTAGCGCAAGGCTTCGGGGTGTTGGTTTCGGGGCCGGTGATGTCCGCAAGGAGTTCAATGTCTGGGACTTGGGTGAGAGCACCCGACTTGAGCGCTTCGCCGATGCGTTTAACGATATCTTTGATCTGTTTCGTGGTGTAGCCTTTCCTGCAATTATCCAGCAGCCATTCAGGCACGGCAGTCCCTCTGACGACTGCGGGGTCCGTGGCGACGGGAGGGTTGTTGCCGACCTCGGGGTTACCGACACAGCCATTCGTGGGTCCGGGTTCTTCACCCATCTCCTCCGAGTCGTCCGAGCGAGGCCGTTTCTTGCTCCCGGATGGGTCCTTATCGATGCGCTCCTTCTCACGCTTTCGGATCGCCAGTTCCCAACCCCGAACGACACCGGGCTGATTGTTTCGCCTGTTGTTGTCGCTCCAATATTCCACCCTGTCTAGTTGGACCCCAACAAGTTCGCACTGCATCTTGGAATATCCACAACCATTGCGATAGCGACTTCGCTGATAATGTTTCCGGCAGAAGTGGACCCACACCTGTGGGGGGATGGATCGGGTGCAGGATTTATTCCTACCGAAGAGGTGCGAGATTGCCTTTCGCAGCTGGCCCTGGTCGTTGGGACAATTATCCGTGAACATGCACCTAAGATCAGCCTCAAGGTCGGGCTTGGTCTCCGTGCTCCATCCGTATACTCCCTGGTCGGGACTAGATGATGGCTCCGGTTGCTGTGGTGGAGGGAGGGGAGGAGGTGGCCCCTCGCCCTGTCCCCCAAAGCCTGTAGATGCCCCAGGGGCAGAGATTGAGCGCTTGTGGGTTCCGCCAGGCGAAGAAGGGCTTGGCGCAGAAAGCAGGTTGGCGTCGGGCGGTGGCTCCATCGGGCTTTTCGATATCCATGTTAGCAATTCTGCCCGCAACATGTGATTACTCTGAAAAAGTTCGACCGGGCAGTGGTCTAATAATGGTGGGCGTGGCGACGGAGGGGAGTTGACATACCTAGGAGGATTTGAGATGCCACCACGCATGATCAACAGCGCATCCGAAGGAGATCCGGGCCCGCGGGACGGTCCTCCAAGGGCGAACGGGTGGATTGTGGCGTAGATGCTGCTGCTGGTCTGCGTCGTAGTCGCGCCCAACTGGGTGTGGCCGACTACTTCGTCGGCAATCGGGCGTCTGACTTCGTGGTCGGTGGCCATTCTGTCGTCCACCGGCTGCTGTTCGGGAGCAGGCTTTGCCGTGGCATGGAACTCGTTGAGTGTCGATGTTGATGATATCCGAGAGTGCGGGGTGCTGCAGATATCGGGACGTGATGAGGACGAACTGCTCCTGGAATCCGATAATTTATGCTTGGGCGACTTCGGGCTGCCCGGCGGTAAGTCGACCATCCGGGATTCACTGTAGAGTCCCGGCTCGGGAGCTGCCGTGGTATGAATCGATGTGTTCACTCTTGGGAATGGCAATGAATAGCCGCCCCCGTCCCAGGGGATCCTGTTCTGGTTAGGCGTCCCCGATCCACCTGTGCGTCGGGACGGACTTGGTGGTCGAGATCCTGTATCGACGACCATAGAAGGCCTGGTTGCCTCCGGGGTTGATGAATGTGTCGTCTGGCCACCCGTCTTGCCTCCCGCCTGGCCAGTGGAGTCCACCGACTCCGACGGCAAGGTTAAAAGGGATTTGACGTTCATGGTTTAATCGCCAGCCGAGATTCGCCAAGGTCGTGACCGTTTGTGGGTCACTGTGCCTCCCCTCTTTCTCCTTCACACGAGTGGCTTGAGAACGCAACGATAATGACGTTGACTTCTTGACACCGCTCCCAGAGAGATCGTGCTATCCCTCAAAACACTCCCAGACAGGTCTAACCTTGCAAGGTGCTTGGTCTTGACGAGTGTCAGCATATTGAACTCCCTTGGGCGAGGAAGGATGGCTATCTCACCTCTACCTGGCTCCAGTGGCCACCTTGCGGATGACAAAGCTGCCCTTTGCTGTTCGAATAGTTCCTGTCCAGACTCGCTGCGCTCGAGTTAGATGAGATATATCGTCGAAATTCGGTTCCTGAGTGGAGGAAGGAGGGTGGACGGGCAAGTGTACGTACGGTGAGATGTGGACGATGAGATGGTCGGATCTATCGAGGGGATCGACGTTTGAGGTTCGAAGCGACAGTCCAAAGTTGATTGAAACGGCCGAGACGCCAACGATCCAGGAAACAATGGGACTAGGGTTCCCCAGCCCAACCGGACCTGGATGGAACCGAAGGAAACGAATAACGAGCAAGCCTTGCCTGGCCTTGAGACTTCAAAGCTTAGGATCTTGGGCCTTTCACAACGCGCACTGACTCAGTTGTTGGGGTCAAGCGAGGGAGCCTGTGCCAGAACAGTTCAAGCATCTTAAGTCTTGAGGAGCAGAGTTGTTCTGCTCTTATAATCACTTCCTCTTTAACTCGTCCCCGACCCTCGCCCCTTCCATCTGCCAAACCATAACTCGAGAGCGAAAGCCTCTCCGGAGTTCTAAACTAAACGAGCGATGCAGCGTACGCCGAGCGGAGCAACAGGGGAAAAATTGGGTGTGTCAACGGGGCGCATAAAAGTAGCCAAGGTCTGGAGAGGAGGCTTGTTTTGGGTTGGATGGCAGCTGGCGGCGTGAGATCCGGGTAAGTTTGTACCCTTTGTATGTACTCCGTACAGCCAGGGGTCGGAGAAAGGTCGCAAACCATGTTTTGATGGCAATGGACCATAATCCTTGCTCGTGACCTGGTGAGGCAAAAAAAAAAGGTCGAGCCTCGATTTGAGCCTAACCTTCTTAGACTTCTAGGGAGGCTTGAAAGCTCCAATGGGAGGCCGCGAGAGCTCGAGAGCGCGAACTCTTCACGGGCAGCATATCAGAGTGGGACGTCGATATGCCGCCGTTTTGGAAGCCATCCTTGCAGGAGATCATGGCGTCAGACGCTCATCTGAATCGTGTGGAGCACCGTTCGTACATGTGCCTGTGATCTTGTAGTGTACGGTATCCTATTCTCGTATGGGGGCTCTGCGGTAGGGTGATTTGGAAGAAAAAGAGCCTTGCGACTGCGACACTAGCAGGGGAGCCATGACCGGGGAGTGAGGATAGGAGAACGGCACTGAGGCGCAGCAACTGGGGGGGGATCTGCAAGCTGAGACCCGGGGATTGACGATGAAACCAGCAGTTGGGCATGGGTCCCCACATCTGAGGATCTGAGGTAAGTAGGCGCGCTTCTGCCGCGCAAGGGCATAGTGGCTTGCGATTGGCCCAAGACGAAGGCGATCCATTGTTTCAGGGGTGGTTAACAAGCAGGGGTAGATTGTGTGTTGAGACAAGAACTTGCCCCAAAAGCTGGTCCAAGAGCGTTCCAGCTCAGGTTGGAAGCCACACGTTCCAGGAACGCATTTTTAGTCCAACAGGACTTCAGGCTTAATGCCTGCCCTTGGAGAAGATCAGGATGGGGGAGCGGTGAAGATCACAAATACCTACCTATTTTCATCCGCACTAAAAGTCAAAAGCTGTACAATATAACTCCAAATCCATCATACTTGACCTCCCATTTTTTCGTAGGAGCCGCAGCTGCGCACAGACCCCGATGCCAGAATGACAGGCACGTGTACAAAAAATTGAGGCTCCAAAGAACTTCGTGCAAGCATCAGCACTCTAATAATAATAAATTTGTGTTTGTGAACCCCCCCCCCCCCTTTTTTTTTGAAATAAAGGGGGTATCGCCACAGGGGGCTACCTGGTGTATATCGCATCCTCTGCGTCCTTTTTGAGTTGTCTTGCTTCCAGGTTTACCTCAGCTATATCTTGTCCCCCATAGCTAGTGCCATTGGGGAGGGGCGAGGAGTATGCGAGTCCATCTTATGCCAGACCCACACGCTAGCAACTCCGACTTCCGCCTGGAGAAGCTCTGACTTTGACAGAGAGTTCAAGACCGCGCCTCTTTCTCCGAGAAGGATCAGAAGCTTGCGATCACTTCGTCAGTCCAGAAATGACCCCGATTTGGACGAAGGTTCTGGCAAACTATGCCAGAAGACTCCTTGGTTTTGTCATGGATGATTAGGCTTATCGACTGCAGCAAAGAAGATCCGGCGAGAGATGAGCTTGGTCATAACACCCTTGGCGGCTTCAACACCACGGGTGAGCGTGTTCGTATCCATGAGGACGCGTTCCTCAGTACGTGGCCTTGGTGGTGATTCACACACGTCCCGACGCGTACTGGCTGTGCCGCTCCCTCGACCGATGCATCGACAGACACTGTGTGGGCGGCTAAATATGGCCGCAGAGTTTGCACGAGAGGAATCATGACAGTGCCACTGTCGTGGATGCCACAAGTGGGGGCCATGGATGGTATGAAGGTATCCCGAGAACAGCGTGTCAAGTGCCGATACAAACGAGTGTACAGGCTACTACCGGCCTCAACCTAGTTTCGCTAACGGAGGAGGCAGTTTTTGACCGCAAACTTCCCAACTTTTTTGAGGGAGGTGACGAACCAGGATACAACGTCCATATCCTCCTCCGGACCACCCTCGGCGCTCCCTCGGCGCTCCCGAAATGGGCGAAGGGCATCTGTCTACCTTGTATCTACCAATCATCGTTCACATCATGCCCGGAGCACGCCATGTTGCAACTGAGCGTCGAGGGGCAGTGTAAAGGATTCGTTCGATCCCGACTCGTCTCCGAGCTGCCTATCTATCACGACCCGGCGCCTTGCCATTCACTACCAAAAGTCCAACGTTATTGTCGAGAAGAAAACGTCCGCTCGTCGTCATGCCTTGACACCACCTCCTAGGCTCATTGCGTTTGCGCGATTCTAGGGTAATATTTTCTTTCTTTTTCTCTTTGCTGTTGTTGTTGCTTTTTTTTTTGTCGAGTGAATGTGTCGTTGTTGGATGCCTCTGGTCCAACCTTTAGGCGCGTGTGAGCCTCCGCAATAGGCTGCACGCGGGTAGACGCCGGTTTGCTGATGCATATGAGCTCCTTCTACAGACAAAAGGCAAAATTTGTCCTAACCTGCGCTTTTCGGCAGCGTGGTGGAGCCGACCCAACTGACTGGGACCTACCTGCCTGGCACTTGTAAGGCCAAAACTTGCTGGAGTATCACGGCTCTCCCGCGAGACTCTAAGAGATGTAACCGTGTGGCGTGCGACTGGAGAATCGGAGCCAACTTAAGTCGGAGAATGTTCCATTAAAGCTCCAATTCTGAATATGGGGAGGCTCTTTCAACTCTGTCCTGGTGGGTGATAGCCATTGACTGCAGCTGGAAACATGAACTGAGTATACTTGCAGATTTTGACCATCCCCTTCTTCCCACCTACTCGTACTACCGATACTGAGAGGACACCTTTTACTCAGGGATGGCTATATAATGTCCAGAAATATATCCGCTCCACCGAGTCCAGCTTGAGACAAGCCACCTTGCACATGTGACGTATCAAGTGCAACATCATCACCAGACCAGCGATCTCGGCATGGTCGAAGCAAAACCGAGGCTTGCTTGCTCCTTCATTTGCCTTGGGAATAGGGCCGAAGCTCAGGCAAGAGCAGGATAAGTTTCCCCAAAGGTTTGCCACGTTGACTCTTCAGGGACCCAAGGAGGCCAAACCTAGTCCGTAAACCGTCGAAGGTTTCCAGAAAAGGTCGGGCAATCGGTCACTCTGGTCCCTAGTGGAGTACGGTTGACGACGGTCTAAGATCAAGGAGCCTGTTCCTCAATGCTAGAGCTTGCCTCGGCTCGCCTGGATGAAGAAGCTAAACAAGTGTAACTACGGTGGCAAGTGCCCTGTCGAGCAAGAATTGCCTTCAGAAAGGGATAGCAATGTCGTCCGGGCGTTTTTCTAGCCTGTCGTCTGCTTGCAATCGTCAAGATTTTCTCATCAGTCACGATAGCCCCAAGCATGTCTGGTCTTAAACCTATGGGGTCAACATCAGCGTGGCCTCTACTACCGTCTATCTCCACGGTCCGCTCCTTCTGATGGCAAAGATCAAGAAAACCCTAAGGCCGACCATCGGTTTGAGGACTGCGGCTAGGAGATTCTGCCTTTCCTGCCATTTCCGTTCTTAGGAGCAGTATCAGACTAACTTTTCTGGCTACCCATCTCCGGTAGCAATATCAGAAGGTCGCGCGTGTGCGGCTCCCCAAGAAATTGCGGTGCCGGCAAACCGCCGGATAGATCGATCCTGGCATGCGGCGACCGAGACATATACAAAACCTAGTCGTGGACGCTTGAGCTCATCGGCTGAGGCAGCCTCTAAGAGCAGGGGGAAGGGGGCGAGCAGCCATCACAGTGGGAGATCATCCACATGGAGGGAGCTTAACATAGTGCACTTTCCCCTTTCTCATTCTTGCACTGTGCCTGTCTGAAGAACATGCAAACGAATCAACAACACCATACCTGGATCCACACAGGCTCGGCATCCAGCCAAGTATTTTTATACCTCAAGAAACGAAAAGCCAAATTACCTTCACCGTCATCTCTCACACCCGTATAATCCCACCCCCCCCCTTCAACGGAACTGATCCTCAGTAACCCCCTTCCCCATAGCAGCGGTGCTGCTGACGCCGCCCGTGACCATCTTCTGCAGCTCGTCGACGTAGGCGGCGCCGCTCCACTTCTGGTGGCGGACGACGTCGACGCCGGCCTCCATCTCGGGCTCCTGGACGAGCTCGCCGTACGCCCGCATCCCGACGCGGCTGTAGGCGCGCGCGAACGTGTCGCTCGCCAGCGCCGTCGTGTGCAGGCCCGCCAACGTGATAAACTGCCAGCAGTAGCCCAGCCCCGCCAGCCGCCGGATGAAGGTCTCCTGCTCCGTGCGCGGCATCGCCGTCTTCCAGTTGAAGGAGGGGGAGAGGTTGTACGCGAGTCTTGAGGGGGAGGGGGGTCGTTGGTTAGCCTGGAGCCCGTTTTGGTTCGGCTGGGAAGGGGGGAAAAGAAAAATAGAAAAGAAAAAAAAAAAAAGGGTTGACCACTCACTTCTGCTCGGGCCACACGGCGTGGACGCCCTTGGCAAACTCCTCGGCCTGCCCGTAGTCCGGCAGCTTGCTCTCCATCCAGATGGCGTCGCAGTACGGCGCGTAGGCGACGGCCCTATTGATGGCGCAGTCGCACCCGCCCTTGAGGCGGTAGTAGCCCTCCCTGGTCCGCGGCGCGTCCCAGTCGAAGTGCACGTCGACGCCGAGCAGCGACCGCGCCACCGCGCGCGCCTCGCCGTTGGACAGCGGCGGCTTGCCGGCCACCGTAACCGCGGCCCGGTACCGCGCCGCCAGGCCCTCCGGGTCCGGGTAGCTGCCTGCCTTGATGGCGTCCAGCACGGCGTCGTCGAACCGCTTGAGGTTCGCCTGCTCCAGCCAGCTGTCCTCGATGGCCTGCAGCTCCGGGCCGGTCTTTCCCGCCCGCTCGGCCGCAAGCATTAGGTCCGCCAGGGGCTGCTGGTTCGCGTTCGTGCTGCCCATGATGAAGGCGTGGTCGCGCGGGTCGATGGTCGTCGAGATCAGTGTTGCAGCCTCGGCGTCGGTACGGGCGATGGCTAGGAGGTCGGAGCCTGTGGTGGGGAAGAGCCCTATCGTTAGTCTATTGTGTCTTTATGATAACCAGTGCTTGAAGGTGAGGAGCTGCTCCAACTCACCCATGATATCAGCCTGTGCCCGGATCGCCACCAGCCGGTTGATGTGCTCGCTGATAGGCACCAAGACCTTGCCGGCCATGTGCCCGCACTTTTTTGTTCCCGGCGCCTGGTCCTCGATATGGATACCCGCTGCGCCCTTCTCGATGAACAGCTTGGTCAGCTTCATGACGGCCGTGAGACCGCCATGCCCAGTGTCCGCATCCGCGATAATGGGACGGAGGTAGTCGACGTTGGCCAGCTTGGTGCGCTCAGCTTTCGGTGTTGACAGGCGCTCTTGGCGCTGTTTGCGGTCGTGGAAGAGCTGTGCCATGAAGAGGTGGCCGACTTTGTTGGGCACGGTTGTCTGCGTGGGTTGTGTAAGTCCGTTGTCCGGCGCGGGTGGGCACAAAAACCGTGGCATGGGGACTTAGACTTACATATGGGTAGTCAGCCAGATCGGGACCAGGCTCGTCTGAAGAGGAAGCGGTAGATGATGATTGCCAGCCAGAGACATAGACGGTATCCAGGTATTTGGCCATCTGAGTTACCATTGTCGGTTCCAGACAGCCGTACGTGTAGCTCGCATCTTTATTCTGCACTGCAGTTTAGCTCGCGGCGACCTCTCTTGTGTGAGTAGGCGGACCGTACCTTGAAGCGACCCTCGAGGATATCCCATAGCTTCTTTGACTGGGCATTGCTGGCGTACTCGATCTTCAAGTTACCTCTTTTGGAGGCGATCTGCTCCGCGGTGAACGGCCGCTTCGTGTATCTCCACCTGGGATCACTCCACCATTTCTGGACTTCGGCGACCTCCTGGGCGAAGAGCTCATCCTCTTGGCTTGGTTCCACGGCCGGGTTAAGCATGTTGTTGGCAGCCATGGTGGGCAATGTGAATGTCTCACGGGCTTATATAATAATTAACCTAATGGGGTAAGATGGTAGGCTGTGAGGAGGTCTCGCAGGCTGGCTCTATGGGGACGGAGAGCAGAGAGGCTAAGTAAGGAGATGATGAAGAAGAAGAGAGAAGACAGAGCAATGGGTAAGGGGTAAGGGATCATCCAGTGTCCTTATGTCATGGGAAGCGAATAAGTGAATCAGAAGAGTCAGAGTCTAATCCCTGGCTGGAGTGGGCTAGATCTCGGGACAGATCGGTCGGGCGGCAATACGTTGGAGGTCCCCCGCGATGACTCTGGCAACAGGGCGGCTCCATGGTCATCTTTGCCTCGGGAGGCTCTTTAAAACCCTTGCATGACCTCGATCCAGCCCATGCGCCGCCTCCCCACGCTTAAAAGGGAGAGAGGCGATTCGGCTTAAAGGGACAGCGGCCCCACATTTGTGCCGTCATTGGCTAAGTTTCCCGAATGCCGGGACGCCGACAGAAGGTCTGGATGCCCCTCGTCCGGATTCGCGACTTTTCAGGGCTGAGCGAGCTGATCGTCTTTTGTGACATAGAAGTCCACAAGTTTACCAATTGCTCTCTACTAGACTCTCTCAGCCTGCGGCCGGCACTCCAATGCGACGGGATACGGGGCATTTCATCTCTAGAGTGGAAGGCATTGCCATTCCATTCCAATTCCAATTTCAGTCACGAGTGGGCAGTGACATGTGAAAAGATGCGTCATAGATGTAGGGCTCGTGCTCCCCCACACAACGAACCGCTTTTCGGTTCTTCGAATCATTCGTCCCCCGGAACAGCCCAGCTTATTGGACGATCCGGTGTACCTCGGTCAACTTCCGTTGGCCACTGCGGCTCAAATTAATTGATGGAGATGCGGCATTCGTCACATGTTGTTGGTTTTGGCTTGTGGCACTGAGTTCAAGCCGCATATGCCTCACTCCTCATTTTCTGGATGGGATTGCCCCAGGTGTGCCTGACTCCCTACATGCATCTTTTGTCCTGTCCAATATCTGCCAAGCCCTTGGTCTCGCGCGATAAACTCGCAGCCCTGCAAGTGGCTTTATTTATCCTTCGACCTCCTGCGTAGACTGTAGCACAGCAGCCCGAGGCAGGATAGAAATAAGGTAGCCCGCATCTTCAAGTCGAGTGGTTGCAGTATTGACACCTATGCAAGATGCAGCACACTGTTTCCCCAGATTCACTCCACCCCCCCGAGCATGATTCTCTCGTTGCTATCCAAGATAGATGTTGGACATATAGATCACGGCATTAGATCGAATCTTTGAGAATTGCCTATCCTATTTCAGTCGCAGCCTCGGGATAATCCAAAGCCAACGACCTAGCTACCCACTCCTGTAACAACTCCACATCATAAACTCGAGTCCGTGCTGCACTCCAACTCCAGCTCGAGCAACCTCGCCTCCCTCCGCTTGTAGAACGTCTCGAGGCAGTTCCTCCTCTGCTCCGCTGTCCAGCTCTCGACGACCAGCGCAAAGTCCGTGGCGCTCAGGAACCCAAACTCCCTCGCCATGGAGCAGAACTGGCGCCTCATCACGCCGGCTGGCGGGTTGTAGCTGAACCCGGCGCCCCCCGACCCCCCCGCGGCCCCGCCGGCGACCTGGCTGTCCGCGAATAGCGCGCCGTCGTCGCCCCGGGGGTCGTACTGGCTGCCGTCTGCGCCGGCCATCTCGGCGCGCCGCGACAGCTGCGCCTCGACCCTGCTCGACCCGACGACCTCCGAGTTCTCGTGCGTGTACTCGACGCCTGCCGAGGCGAGGATGGCGGCGATGGCGTCGCTCTTGGGGGGCCTTCCGGCCTGCTTCTTCGCGTCGAGAAGGTCCTCCTTGTTCTCCGCCGTCAGGAGCTCGGCGAGCTGGCCCAGTCCGCCGGGGCCGTCGTCGTCGTCAACTTCTTCCTTCTTGACCTGTGTGAGGGCGTCATCCTCGTCCTTCTCGATCTTCTCGATCTTCTCTATCTTCTCTATCTTCTCTATGTCAATGTCCGTGAGGTTGACACCCGCCTTCGCCTCGGCGATGTTCGTCTTGTTGACGATGTCTCGGAGGACGATCTGGTCTGCCTGGAAGGTGAAGAGGTTGGAGAGGCCGAATATCTCCCCCTTCCGGTCGCTGTCTTGCTGGACGCCCTTGAAATAACGACGTTCGTTTGAAGCATTGTAGCCGATGTTCGCCTGCTGTTGCTTGTATATCTGTCGCGCGTAGACGATCTCCTCGATCGTACCGGCCGAGATCAGCCTGAAGACATCAACGTCGCGGACCTGGCCGATTCTGTAGGCCCGATCTTGAGCCTGGAGATCGAAAGACGGGTTCCAGTGCGGGTCGAATATGACAACTTTATTCGCCGACGTGATATTCAGTCCCACGCCCCCAGCTTTGGTGGATATAAGAAAGACGAATTGGCCGGGATCCGAGTTGAAGTCATCTACGACCCTCTGGCGTTCCTCGTAACCCAGGGACCCGTCCAGATAGCTGACGGTGTAGCTGGTGTTGTGAAAGAGATGTTGCAGTATGCGCAGCAGTCGCACGCTATGGGAGAAGACGAGGACCTTGTCGCCATTCTCGTGCCAGAAACGGAGGAGCTTCTTCAGAACCTTCCACTTCCCACAGAATTCGGGATTGGCAAGATTCATTATCGAGTCTCGATTGCGGTAAAGCTCCTCCCAGTTGTCTGGGACGCAGGTCTGCAGTGTGTTTAGCTCCGACTTCTGTTTGTCGGTCGGGTCGCTCGACGAGGGGATAAGGAGGGTAAGATGGTTTGCGAGCTTCTGCAGCGTGATGACCGTCGGAAAGACGATCGCCTGCCACGGCTTCCCATTCGGCAGGTTCGAGTAGCAGCACCACCCCCTTTTTCGGCCAGAGCCACATGGGCATGGGTCAGCCACGGAATTGATGAGGGATACATTAAATCCCTCAAGAAAATTCCCGTAAGCCTCCCTCTGACCATCGGTGAGGGGACAGAAGACCACCTTGTCGCTCTTCTTGGGCAGTTGGTTCGCAATGAGGGTCTTCATGCGGCGCAAGAAGAATTCCGGGAGCAGATTCTGCACCAGCTTTTTCGCTGTCTTCCGTGCCACACTGAGCTGGTGAAGGGTGGCATCGTGTGACTGGCCGACGGTCAGGGGCTTGCTAATAGTCTGCCTCCATTCGGCGATCGTCCCAAAATGCCCGGGGTTGGTCCAGTTGAGGAGAGTCCAGAGTTCCTCGTACTTGTTCTGGATAGCTGTTCCGGTGAGTCCGATTCTGCAGAGAGCATTCACCTCGTTCATTGCCCGAGTTGTCTCCGATAGGCGGTCCTTCATGACATGGCACTCGTCTGCGACCACGGCATCCCACTGGATAGCGTTAACGGCCCTTTGGTTATTTTTGTATGTCACGTATGTGGTAATCATGATCTCGAGTCTCCCCGCGCGAGCCGTTTGCAGAACGTCCTCTTTGTCAGCTCCATGGTACAAGTCCACATGCCACCAGCCCCAGCGATTCAGCTCATTCTTCCAGTTGCGAATCAATGAGCCGGGACAGACTATTAGCACTCTAGGATACCAATGGTCACCAGCACGGCGCATCTTGCGCATCCTCTTGGCGTCGCGCTCGTCTCCGCTCTTGCCAAATGCCGCGGCAAGAAATGCGGCGACTTGAACAGTCTTTCCCAGACCCATGTCATCCCCAAGGACGCCGCCTTTCTGGTAGACGAACAGCTGGTGGAGGAACCTGACTCCGACAATCTGGTAGTCACGCAGGTACTGCGCAATAGAGGCGGGTATCAAGCCAGCCGAGCATTCCAACTCAATCTCTTTATGCTCCCGCGAGGGCTTGATGCCGCTGCTGTCATCGAACTTTGGCCGCTCGTCCAAGGTCTGGAGACGTTCGTCGTCTGAGAAATCAATGTCGGCGAAATCGGGCGGCAGCTTCAACCCGGCTTCTCTCAAGGTATCCCGCGCCTGGTCAAACTCCCTACGTCGTTGTCGCAGGTACTCGGGTATATCGGCATCGGCATAATCATCCACGGCGGCGCCCGACTTGCCCACGTCCTTCACCGCGGATTTCGAGCCAGAGGTAGTTGTCTTCTTCTCCTTCTTTCGCGCATCTCCGGATTTTCCCGCAGGTTTCCTTCCCCTTCCAGTCGAGCGCCTTTTTGCTCGATTCTTGAAGTTTGTGTAGGCATCGTCTGAATCATCGGTCCACTCGACCTTCTCCTCCGCCTCGGACAAGCTGAGTCTCCGTTTGCCCAGTGTTTTAGCGCTGGGTCGCGATGGTCCCAGGTCGGCTGAAGAGGCGGTATCCTCGTCATCGGAAATGGCAATGACGTCTTTCACCATTGATGTGTAGCGACGGTGAATGGCAACCTGGAGATTCTTGAAGAGTCCCGAAGACAGACAAACCTTGAGGCAGATGATCTCGCGACGCGACGGTCCCGCATTGGGGCGTGTGCACGTGATCTAGTTAATTTATGCCCCGGGTCGTTCTCCGCATTGCAGGGATCAGAGCGGCTTCTTTCCGCCCCCGCATGTTCCTTCCACCTCGACTCCACATGCCTCGGTCTAAACAGGGCAGGGTGGGTTGGTGGTGGTGTTGCCTCACGAGTGAGTGGCCATGGATCCGTCAGCTGTAATCATACGTGAAAATCATGGAGTGATGTACTATGTATTGCATTACTTGCAACAACCTGCCCTACTTGCAAGTCCGTTTCAGCTGTCATGATGGAGGCTTCAAGCTCGAACAAGGGGTTCTTCCAGGACCAGCCTATCCTGAAGAACCAGCTATATGACGACGTTAGCATCCAGCGAATCGTCAAATGTGAGCATAGCCATGAGACTATCTTGAGACCAGAAATCCTCGCAGAAAGGTCCTGCGAGCATCAGTTGACAACTGCTCAGTGTTCCTCCCACCCTCCGTCTTCAAGACCGTCGAACCAGATCTCTCGAAACTGGGTGACGATGTCCTGTCAGACAACATTTTCAACTACGTAACCGATGCCGAAAAGAACTTGCCCTATCTACGCGGGAACGGCCGGGATGCATTTGGCAAGCCGAAGAGCGAGCTTGTCGTCACTGAAGGCTGGAGGAAACTCCAAGACTTTGGTATCGAAAAGGGGTAAGTGAAGCTCCACCGATATCAACCTCCGAGGGACGTGGACTCAACGTGTGATCAGTGTTATTGCTTTTAACTACGACAGCGACTATGCACAATACACAAGGACCATTCAGTGCCTCAGGTGAGCCATCGCACCCCTCCGACAGCCCATCCTCAGGATCCAGGAACTCACTACATACCCCAAACAAAGGCTGCACATCTGGGAAGCCTCCTGCGCAAACACCCTCTGTCCAGCAGCGATGCAGGACGGCGCCGCGCGCCTCCTCCAGCTTCACCTCGCCAAGAACGACCTTGAACCGACCCAGAGGCGGGTCATGCAGGACGCCTTCGACCGGCTAACCTCGCGGGACCCCAGCCGGGCCTGGACAAGCGGCCAGTGGATGACAGAGCGCTCGGGCGGCAGCGACGTCTCGCAGACCGAGACGGTGGCCACGTACGCACCGTTCCCCGACGGCCAGGCGGCGCCGCTCGCGGACGTCGAGGGCGGGATCCCGCTCGGCCCGTGGTCCATCGACGGCTTCAAGTGGTTCTCCAGCGCGACCGACTCGTCCATGACGATCCTACTCGCCAAGACGCGGCCGGGCAAGGGCCTCAGCGCCTTCTTCGCGCCCACGCGGCGGCACAACCCGTCGCTCGTCTCCGCCACGGGGAGGAGGGGCGGGACGGAGCTCAACGGCATCAACATCCAGCGGCTGAAAAGCAAGCTCGGCACGCAGTCGCTACCGACGGCCGAGTTGGAGCTACAGGGGATGCGAGGCTGGATGATCGGCGAGGAGGGCAGGGGGATCCACGAGATCAGCACGATGCTCACCATCACGCGAGTGCACTCGGCCATCTCGTCGCTGGGATACCTCGGCCGGGGGCTCGCCATCGCCAAATCCTACGCCCTCGTCCGCGAGGTCGGCGCCGGCAAGGGTCGGCGCATCCCGCTGTGGAAGAACGCGCTCCACATGCGCACCCTCGCCACCATCACGGGGGAGTACCACGCCCTGATGCTCCTAACCTTCTACACGATCCACATCATGGGCCTCGACGAAACCGACCCCCACACACCCAGCAGCAGCGCCTTCTCGACTTCCCATCCCCCGCCGCCCGAGCACGTCGCCCCGCTCCTCCGGGTCCTCCCCTCGCTCCTCAAGGCGTACGCGTGCTCGCGCGCCGTCCCGCTCCTGCACTCCTGCATGGCCGCGCTCGGCGGGGTCGGGTACCTCGTCAACGCCGAGACGGAGCACGCCAACGTGGCGCGCATCTTCCGCGACGCCTGCGTCCTGCCCATCTGGGAGGGCACCACCGACGTCCTGGCCTCGGACTCGCTGCGCGCCCTGCGCCACCCGCGCGACGGCCGCCGGAGCCTCGACGCCCTGGCCTGGCTCGTCGTCGAGCGCGGGGGTGGGGGCGCGCCGGAGGCGGTGCGGCGCGAGTGGCGGCGCGTCAGGGCCCAGATTGAAGGGGGGGGTGGGCAGGCGCTGCTGGCGGAGGCGGGGGATATTGCGTTTCGCATTGCTGAGATTCTGATGGCTGCACTGCTGGTGGTCGATGCGCAGTCGGACGATGGTCCTGAGGTGCGGACTATGACGCGGCGGTATCTGCGCAAGAGAGGTCTGGCTGGTCCTGATTCGGATGAGAAGGCCGTGGAGGGATTGGATGTTGACCAGGCTATTGTGTATGGCCGGGGGGCTGTTGAGCTGCAGGGAGGAGGCTCAAAGCTGTGAATCATGTGCCAATCTGGGGGTATCAATCGCAAAAGTCCGAATAAGCAAAGCGTCGTAAAACGTGTGGTCTGTGAAAGATTACAGGTTCCAACAGGTCTCCCTACTAATAAAGCCTGGCTTTCACATGGAATGTTATCAAGATCATGACAAGGTTGTCACCGGGTTCAGGTGCGGAATATAGCACCACAAGCGTGAATTCAATCAAGTATAAATAATATGTATTCCTGTCCATAATGCAATGAAGCAAAGGGCTCGGATTGCATAGATACACAAAGCCTCTCGGCGTACGCAACCTAACATACAACCCACAATACCGGACCTCCCAAACTCCGTTTTCCAAGTGCCCGGAAGAGCAAGGTCAGTCTGATCTAACACCTCAGCTGATATCCGTATAGCCTGCCTAGATACATAATGAGCTGCGCCAACAATCCAATGCCACCCAAACCAGAACCATAAACCGTGTAGCCCCCTTACCCACCCCCCCGTTTTTTTTGTACGGAAATCTAAAACCATGAGAAGGAAAACCGGAGTGCAAGCTCAATACTTGAGAGAACCCAGACAAACCCGCCCTTCTTAGCAAGACCAAGGGCGGGCAAGCAACCCAACACACAAACCCGCCCGGCGTGCGAGTATCCCATCCCAATCCTAGCTATTCATGTCTTATGCACGGCGCTCGCCAGGATTCTCCCACTTGATCGGGTGCACCAGCATGCTCCTCAAGCACATCCGGCCCGTCCCCCCGGGCCCTTCCTCCTCCTCGCGCCCGCCCCTGGGCGTCCCCTCGCCGGCGCGCCCGCCGTCGCTGCCCCTGCCGTCGGCCTGCGCGTACCCTAGCCAGCGCCTCCACAGGAGGCCCGCGAACTCGCTGTTGTAGTACCAGCTGGCGCCCTTGTGGTTGTGCTCGTTGGCCAGGTCGAAGGGGCTGCCGTGGCCGCCGGTGGAGCGGTCCCTGCCGCCGTTGAAGTTGGCGTCGACGGTGTCGAGCCCCCACTCGCGGTCGAGGAACACGGGGTGCGGCGCGTAGAGCGCCTTGAGCCCGTGGTGCAGCGCCATCGACCCCGGGAACATCTCGCTGAACATGCTGTGCCGCAGCCTCCACGTCTCCTCGTGCATCACCGCCAGCAGGCGCCTGCTCAGCCGGCTCGCCGTGATGATGGCGCTCCGCCGCGGCGGCGGCGGGTAGCTGTCGTCGTAGCCCGTCACGTCCCGCGCAAACACCCAGCCGCTCTCCTCGGCGTCGAACAGCGGATTGAGCGTGATCAGGTCGGCGTCCTCGCCGACGCCGCACCGCATCATGTCCTCCGGATCGGAGCCCCGCCCGCAGCCGCTCGGCAGGAACGTCGCCCCTTGCTCCTCGGCCCGGACGCCGCTGCGGCCCGCGAACAGCACCGGCCCCAGCACCGGCCGCCGGCCCGCCTCCCTCGTCTCGACGTGCACTTGCTCCGTGAAGTTCTCCCAGGATCCGTGCAGGTGCGGCAGGTAGTACTTCTCGTTGCGCTCCCACATGCCCACGCGGCTCTGGTCGCGGGCCCAGGCGCCGAGGCGGTCGAACAGCTCGTAGTAGTTGCCCAGCCAGCGCATGTCCATCTCCCAGTTCCAGAAGTGCTTGTACTCCGGGTGAGACAGGGCGAAGTGCTGCAGCGGCATGTGGGCGCTCCGGTAGACGCCGTGGACGTCGGCGCGGCTGGGGTTCTCGACGGTCGGCGAGAAGTCGCCCGGGTACATGAGCCGCATCTGCGCCTCGGACCACAGCGTGCAGCTGCTGTGGAACTCAGCCGGCACACTCTCGTCGAGCACGCGCTGCGCCGTCTCGGCGTCCGCCCATATGGGGATCTTGTTGTCGCGCACGTGCAGCAGGAAGTGCACCGTGTACTCGCCGCCCGACCGCAGCGCCAGCTCCGAGATCATGGCGCGGAAGTTGAGGATGGCGTGCCGCGTCCACTTGAAGCCGACGTACGACCGGATGACGACGGCGATGCGGTCGATCTTCTGCTTCCCGTTCTGCTGCAGTCGCGCCTGCTCCTCGTCCTTGCGCTGCTTCTCGGAGACCGGGGCGGGCACCGTCGACAGTGACTCGTCTTCGTCCGGGGCGCTGAAGCGTTCCTTGTTGGCCTCGTTGCATCTCTCCTGGGCATCGCCCCAGTCGATGATGCCGTAATCGATCTTACCCGTCTTCGACCAGACAATCTCGCTGCCTCTCCTCTCCGTGTCCATGCCTTCCTGCAGGCCACCTTGATCATAGCTGTACCCCAGGCCATACGGGCCATATCGGCCAAAGCGGTCGAAGCATATATCATCTCTCAAGCCGAGGACGCTGTGTGATCCGATCACAGGCTCGGGCTGCCCCTGGACGACACCGTCGTAGGCGTACAGATCTGGGGCGGGAATCGTCTCGTCCGGGTCCAGGTAGCAGGGACGAACCTTGTGGTGCTTACTTGTGTACTCTGAAGACTTATAGTCGGGATATGGAATGAACGGCGTCGGAGTTGGTAGACCGTTATTGGTTATAATTATGGAGGGCGGTGGTTTCTCGTCCCCTCCTCTCGGGAACTCGGGCGTGTAGTTCGACAAAGGCACTATCGCCTTCAGTCCGGTGAAGTAGCCATCAAGACTGAGTGCATTAGTTGGAAGATCTCTGGGTGTACACTGAGCGTCAAACTGGAGACGTACTGCCTGTACTTGATCCAGTGGGGCATGTTCTGCTTCTCCTCTGTGCCCAAGCCATCCTTGCGACTGTCCTGTGCACTTGCAGCCGCCTTATCTTGGCCTCCATTGCGGAAGTTGACCAGATCCAGTATCCTTCCACTCCCTGGACGTAGCCCGTGGGAAAACAGGCTTAGGAAGACGAGGACGAGCACAGTAGCGGTCCATAATATGACTCTCCGATATAAGCAGTGTGTGAACAAGGCTCGAACTCGAAGCTCGGACTTCTGATGCATTGGTGAGAGAAGAAAGCATGAGTCTTTGCCCGGCGAGAAGGCTGGGAAGGTGTAGGATTTACTCCTTGTTAACCGCGGGACTAGCTTCATAACTGGAAGGGGTATATATATATATGGGGAAGGTCGCAGCTGTCCACATCGGTGATAACCAGCTCTAACGAGTGCCTGCGAAGTTGGACATGAAGGTGAAGAGGAGACAGCCTGAATGATAGTTGGCCAGAGAAGGTAGAAGCCAACCAAACACGACAAAAAAGAACAGCACCCGACCTCTTGATGTTCGGGAAGGCAGAAGAGCAGGGGAGGAGAAGAGACCAAGAAACAGGCAATACTTTCCAGAACAAGCTCAAGGAAAAAAGTAAATTTGTAACGAACGCTGCTTCGCAGACGTGGTGTGGAGGCAGAAAGAACCTTGGACTTGTCGGACGTCAAGACGCACAAGGAACTGTATCTTCCGTGGGGGGGGCCACTCTCGATGTACAGGTAGATGTTGAGGAAAGAGAAGCTTTGGAAAGGCAAGGTATACGTCGATCGGCGACACCGCGACACCCACATTGCCCTCTCACCTGTTTATCCAATGCTTCAGATTCCCAGATCGGCAGGCTAACAACGCATGGCCAACAACGCCTGGCCAAACAACGCCTTCAAGAAAGCCTGACTAAAATCTTGCCTCGAATGTCCCAAATGGTCGAGGGACCGGCATGGGTGCTGTCTCCTCCTCCCGGGGCAAGGAAACAGAGCCTGCATACAGTTTTAGATGATTCAGCCATAAGTGAGAGAGCACACAAGAGCCCCATTGATGGTTGCATGCCGGCCATGGTTTCGACTCGGGATCCAAATGTGAGAGAGCTGCTGAGTGCCTGTGACGATGGGTCGACGATCGCCTAGTAGGTCTTTGCGCATACAGAAAGATTGATCTGCCTCGCTTGTCCGCCAGAATGTGCGTGAGATGCGTGATATGCCAGGTTCCTGGCAGGGCGACTGGTGACGATCGGCGTAGGGCGCAGAAACGAGAGTCTAATAAAAGCCCTCGAGCTCCGGCTGTCTCAGGAGCAGTGTAGATCAGTGGAGCGTTTGAGGTGCCAAGGTATCATCCGTCCCAAAGGCCCAAGATGGGCATCATCCCTGTCCGATAGCAACGGTCTGGACTCTTCGAGTTGCAGAGCCGCTGGATTGGTTCATGCCTCCCGTCCTGGATGACGAACATTCCCGCAAGTTCCCGTCCCTACTAGCCTCCCGGTTCCTTGGGGGGGGGGAGGGTGACAGTGTACTGCGTACTACATCAGAGGGTTGGAAGCGCCCAATGAAAAGGAACCTTGATCATCCAGTCGCCTAGTCGCTCGTCTGGAATACTAATAATGCTGAATGATACGAGGCCCCGTACATACATAAGCAGAAGCCAGTCAATTTAGGTTCTGGCGGGCGTCGGGTTATCGAGCATGAAACCGAAACCATACTCGCGCGTGCTTGTGTGGCGAAGCAACACACAACATGTTTCATGCCAAGACTCGATTCGTCAAGCAACAACCCAGGTCGATCATTTGTGGCATGATCTACAGGTTCTAGAAGCCTTGGAAATGAGGGATGGATGGTGGTATCTACCTCCACTATGTAGCCAATCTCGTATGCAACCATCTTGGAGCAAAAAAGAGATGGGGGGAGAGAGGAGAAAAGAACAGAACAAAATAACACAACAAGAAGATTCAAAATAACGGACAGGGTGTGATTCATCCGGGCAAAGTGTTGAGAAAGTTTAAAATCGAATTGGCTTGAACGAGTCCGTGCCTCGAGGTTGGTATCCATTGTATGTTGTATGGACCTATTGATGTACTGTACCTAAAGTATATATCGTCAACCCCTTTTTTCACCGACACCCCCAGTTGGATCAGTTGAAGTCGTCTTCGGCTCTCCGCCGTCCTCACCATCGCCGCGAAGTTCCATCTCCATGCCCAATTGGCCCGGCGCTCCGCTCGCGGGTGTTTCCTTCTCCCTCTTGGCCCGCCTCTTCCGATCCTTCTTCCGATCCACGTTGTCCCTCCACCCCTTCCCCCACCAGATCGCCGCAAGTATGCACCCCGTCGCGGCAACCAGGAAGGCCGCGCTGATGGTCGAGAACCAGCCGACACCCATGGCCTCCACGGCCGGCAAGACGCACGCCGTCGCGGCGCAGGCGAACAGGTACCGCACAAAGTAGTTCCCCGCGATGACCTCGGCGCCGCGCCCTTGCATGACGTCCAGGCAGTACGTGTTGAGGCTGGGGAAGCAGAACAGCTGCGCCACGCCCTGAACGAACAGCATGACCACGGGGAGCGGTATGCCGCCGACCTCCTTCTCGACGCTCCAGCCGTAGACGAGCATGCATGCCGGGATCACGCCGCCCATGAAGGGCAGCGCCGAGCGCATGCGGTCCTCGGGCACGCGGACGCCTCCCCGCTTGACGATCCACCGCCGCACGACGTAGTCCGCGTACCGGCCGCCCATGAACGTCCCCGTCAGGTAGCCGCAACCGGGCGCGAGGTAGAACAGGCCGCCCTGCATCGGGGTGGTGAGGTTGAAGCGCGGGTTGAGCACGTAGCGGATCGGCGTCAGGAGGCTGTACATGTTCCAGACGACGGCCGACGACGCCAGCCCAGCCATGATCAGGTTCGGGTACCGGTACAGCCGCAGCACGCGCATCGGGTTGATCATCCCCCACAGGATGCCGGCCCGCTGCCGCGCCGAGTGGCCCGCCAGGTCGTCGATCTTGCGGTGGTGGATCGTCTCCGGCAGCAGCGCGAGCGTCCCCACGGCCGCCACCCCCGACAGCGCCGTCTGCAGCCAGAAGATGTCCCGCCACGACGCGTACGTCACGATGATCCCGCCGAGGAAGGGCCCGAAGGCCGGCCCGATCAGCGTGCCGCTGAGGAACCAGCCCATGGCCGTGGCGCGCTCGACGGGGCGGTATATATCACTGGTGTGGGAGCAGTGGGTGAGCATCCGTATTCTGAAGGGCAGTGTAGAACATCCGGGTTATGTAGATGAGCAGGATGGGAGTACTTACGCTAGGCATGCTGAGCCGACGAGGATGAAGGCCGTCCCTTCGAAGGCAGTCAAGGCCCTGAAGATGAAGAAGGCCGCCAAGTTCGGAGCGAGTGCCGTCCCAATGCTGCACCCAAAGAACAGCACGGCCACGATCTGGCTTATCTGCATATCGGTGTCAACCATCTCCGCTCTTCCTAAAACTCTCAAATTCTGCCTCCTTTCCTCTCGCAGCAGAACAAGCAAGCCAGAAGACGAATCCACTCACCAACTTCCTCCCATAAACCTCACTCAGCGGCCCCCACACAATAGGCGACAACCCCATCATAAGCATGTACACAGCATTAGACGCGTTGATGACAGTCCCCGTGCTACCGTACTCAGCCGCAACCTCAGGCGTCGCCGCCAGCACCGACGTGCTCGACACGGGCGCCAGGAACGAGCAGAACGACAGCAGCGCCACCACCAGCATCTTGCGCCGCGGCGCCAGCCGGTCGTACACGGACTCGTCCTCCTCTTCCTCTTCCTCTTGCCCGTCGTCGTCGTCGCCGCCTGCTGCTGCTCGTGCCGACCGCCTGCTGTAGTGGTGCTCGATCGGGTTGTCGGCCCCGAGAGACGACGGGTGCCGCGTCATCGTCGACACCCGCTGCTGCTCCTCCGGGGTCGGCGCCCGCCCGGCCTCGACGTCCTCGGGGGAGGCGGCGGCGGTGGTGGTGGTGCGCTTAGGCATATCCGGGGTGTCTTGGTGGTGAGCGGGATGGGCGGGACGGTGGCGGGGACATGGCAATCCAGCCAACAAGGGGGTCGGGTGCAAGGGGGCGTCCTGGTTCTGTGGCGAGGAGCTCGCGATGGGTTCATCGCAGGCCAAGACAGCGCTAAGAAACCAATTCCTTCCTTGGCAGTAGTAGCAGTAGTAGTGTAGAACCGGCCAGGGAAAGAAGGGGACGAGGTGGGTATACGCCCTGCTTTTCTTCTTCGTCCTGTGTCGTGGGTTTCCCCCTTTCGATTGGAAAAACCGTCCTGTTTAGTGGCCCGTCTTCTCCCCTGCTTCAACGGCCGAGTATCGGGGATGAAGTGTGGAGACAGGACACCCTGCCCTATGATGGTCCTGCGCGGTGACTCGTTACTTCATCGGGAATAGACCGGGGGGGCCCACCGCGGCAAAGGTTTTCCGTCTTATTACCGACCGACCTATCCTCCGACGAAAACCGGTAGCGGACCGAAAATTCCATGTGGGGCCCCGGAATGTTGCCGGGGGATGCTGCCGGATTGGTGGGGGGGCTCGGAATTCGTCCGTAAGGAACGGGCCGTATCTCGGCGGAGGAGTGCAGAAATCAGCTGGGAGCAGAGCAATAAGAGACTCGGCTGGGCTAAAGTGCATCGGTCTCGATTATGCTAGCTAACTCGAATGCCTTGGAACTGAAACAAAAAGATTCTGAGCCAACGTGTGTCCGCATCCGTCCATCTATACCCCGTATTATCTCCAGGTCTAGCAATAAAAACATTGTGATGTAGTTAGTCAGTCAGTCAATCCCCGTCGAACTCCAATACAAACACTTGAAATATTATAACAGAATTACTCGTTATGCCGTAAGACACCCCCCAGTTGTCGAACCCCCAACCCAAAATCACCACGTAAACATCATCAGCGCCGGGTTCAGCAGCAGCGGGAGGGCAAAGTGCGAGATGACGATGGAAGCGAGCGGGTAGATGGAGAAGAAGGTGGTGATGCGCCAGTTGTAGGGGAAGGCAAAGTAGCCGCAGACCATGAGGGCGGTGCACGAGAAGCAGAAGAGGAAGGTCCACTTGAACTTGCGCAGGATCTGGAGCGCCTCCTTGCCGAAGTTGACCTCCTCAAGCTCCTTGGACGTCGCGCTCCACGACATGTCGATCTCGAAGAAGTGGCACACGATCGCCTGGCTGAGGTGGATCGAGATGCCGCCCAGGAAGATGGTGAACATGGGTATCCATTTGAGGTTCTCGAAGACTGTGCAGGGGTTAGCTTTCACTATCTTCTCTTTCACGCCGTAAGGAGCAAGGGGTTAAGCTTACAAGATCCCAGGAGGGACTGTTCGCTCAGTCGGTACCGGAGCACCGCCAACGCGACGTTCCCGAGGCCAGTAAACACAACGATGATGGAAATGTAGATGGCAAACGAGTCAAGGTAGTATTTGTCGTACAGCCCGTAGTACCAGCCCGTGATGAAGTAGTTGGCGATCGACAGGCTCCACGCCGCCGAGATGGCGTAGTACGTCCCGATGTAGGCGCAGATGGTTACCTTCTTGGGAAAGGGGATGGACGAGAAGATGAACTTTCGGAAGAGGGGTGTGAACGGGCCGCGTACGGGCCACAACCGCAACGGGTGGAAGATGAGCTCGTTGCACCCGTAGGCGTACTTCTGCCACCGGGCCAGCTCGTCGTAGACGGTCAAGCTGACGCCTTCCTTGAACCCGCTGCCGGTGTAGGTCGAGTACCGGAGCGAATATCCCGCCACCTGGAGGCGGAGCGCCATGTCGAAGTCCTCGGAGACGTGGCTTTCCGACCAGAACTTCTCGTAGCCGTCCTCGTCAAAGTACGACGCGGCATCCTGGAGGGCTCGCCACCGCAGGATGGCGTTGTGGCCGACGAACGGACAGGCATCACCCGAGGCGACAGCGAAGGTGATGGCAGTGTAGATCAACCGGGTGAACCAAGTCACGCTAGGTAGCGAGTCCCGGTTAGTATCGAGTTCATACTATGAGTGACCAGGCAGGTCTAGAGGGGACGAAACTTACCCGTTTTCGAAAAACGATGTCGTCACGTTCATGACGCCCGACGTGTACTGCATGATGGCAACCTCTGGGCTTTGTTCCATCTCGCTGACAGCATCGAGCAGACAGTCATGGGGCACCCGCGTATCCGAATCGATGATCAGGATATAGTCGCCCACACGAATGTTCCCATCCGCCCAGGTTCTTCCCTCATCCTCGTCCAACGCCGCCGCCAGACACTGTTGGTAAGTGCTGGACTCTTGATCCTGGGTCCAGCCTTGGGGGCGTTCAATGCGAGCAAGCATGTCCTCGACCCTGTTGCTGACGTGCAGTGCGTAGTTCATGTTGCTGGCCTTCTTGAACTTGCCGCGGCGGAGGAAGTACTTCTCGCCCTTCTCGCTGTCCGGCTTCGGGCAGTGGGCGGGCCGTGCCACCCAGCCGATGTTGTGCTCGTCGTAGAAGTCCCGGCGCGCCTGGGCCTCCTCGTCCTTGAGCAGCTGCATGCCGTCGTCGTTGACGAAGATGTTCGCGGTGCCGCCCTGCATCTCGTAGGTGCTGATCGCGGTCTTGAGAGACACTACCGTCGGCCGGATGACGGCGTTGAGCCCTTCTTTGTACACGGGCATCTGAATCGTGACGTGCGGGAGAGTGTGGATGTCGCGGTTGAGCCGGCGCGGAGCCTTGCCCGAGTAGTACTTGCTATTGGCGGTGACAGCGGAGATGGGCCCGAAGATCTGAAACAGATTGCCGATGAGAGCCTGGAAGAAGAACTGGGTGGAACTGTCAGTACTAGGTCGACGGCTCTCGCCTCTCCAGAAATACTCACCAAGCTTGCGAACATCTGAACCGGCGCGGCCGCTATCAATGCCAGTCTCTTGTAGTCGCCGTCGACCATGACCTCTAGTGCCAGCCACCTCCAGCCCAGGCCAATGCATACCAAGCAGATTGCCAGGGTCAGAGCAACCACCGTGGCACTTTCCAGTCGGACGGGCCTATGCTCCCGAGCCAATGCTTCCTCCAGTTGATTCGCGTCAATCTCATTCGTGGTGGCAGCGGCTTGAGCCTTCTCATCCTGCGCCTCCTCCTCTCCTTCACCATCACGGCCCCAAATGATCTCCATAAAACGCATCTCCAGATTTTGCGCCCGGCCCAGCAACTTTTCGGGCTCGTCGTCCCACACGATCAGCATGCTGACATCCTCGATGAATGCAGCGAACTGATGCAACTGACACCTTGGAAGGTCTGCCATGGTTTGAAGGATCTGGACGCGCAGTCCTTCGGCGAGAGGTACGTAGTCGATCCCCGCCTCCTTGCGGCGAAGAGACCCGAGAATCGCCCGCACGACAGGCGTGTTGACGGTCATTGCGCAGCGGACATTCATCCGAGCCACCATGGTGTACAGCGAGCCCGGGATGGAGCTCATCTCGGCGGGACAGCAGGTGAAGTTGCCCCGGGCTTTCTTGAGGACGACACCCTCAAAGGCGTACGTACCCGAGGCGTACTGCTTGCGGAGCTGCTGCTCGTAGAGCCAGTTCACCATCATGTCATTCTTGATATCCATTAGAGAATAGTCCGAGTTCCGGCGGTCGCCAGCTGGAAATAGGGAATGTCGCGAGGACGTCGGTCGGGGCGAGGATGGGCTCTTGCGTCCTGGGATTGATCCGGCATAGGAGTTGGTGGCCGAGTGGTTCCGCCCGTGCAGTTGTGGTCGAGACCCGTTGAATGATCTGAGAGACTGTGGTACAGAAGAAAGAGGCTGGAGGCCAGACTGTGAAGGAGGATGCGAAGTGAGCGAGCTTGCTATCACCGGTGCCTGCTGTGGGCTGTTGTGCGAAACCAGATTCCGTGGTGGCTCAGGGGAAGCGACGGGCGGGTTTGCCTTCGTTCCTCTTGCCTTCCTCTCCACCATCGAATGCTCTTCCGGCTGCTGCGAATTCTCGTCATGTTTAGAGACTGGCGTGAAGTACGACTTGAACGCCTTCATTATGAAGGTTGCCGATAGGCCCTGGCAGGCCCCTTAGAGTAGCCTCCTCCCGCTATCTATCGCAAGAGAGAACCTTATTGATCGTGATAAGCTGGCGGAGAGCGAGTGTCGAGAATACAATGTTTTGAAGCGTGTCTTTCATGGCTTGGGAAGCCGGACAGTAGGTGTGTACATGGGATGGGAACGAGAAGTTGGGACATGGAGGCATAAGAGAAAGGCTCCAGGAGACTCGCCTTGGAGCTGAAAGAAGTACATCATGGCCAGCGTGTGGTGGAGAGGAACGCCACTCGGCAACTAGCAGCCTCTGACTGGGGGGCCATGTTCAGAAGAGACCAGACAGCTAGCCGTGTGGTTCCGTTCCGCTGTTGGAGCATCTTCACATGGCTACATGGCTGCCCTTGCGACAGATGTGGCGTTCAAGGCAAAGCATTCGCAGCGTTTGTGCGCAAATGAGAGGCACCCCCCCTGGTTCGTGGAGGCCAATGTTCGAGGGGTCCGCCCTGAACTAGAGCTGCACGATCTAGAAAGACAAAAGAGGTCTAGACTCCTGAGAATATCAGGAGTACCGTATCCATCATCCATCCTCTCTGCTGTGTACAATTGTAAGCAAAGTCTTGGCCGCATGGCAAATCAAGTCGACAGGAACAACATTGCTATTCAGTAATCGATCTTACTGCTGGTCTCCGATCGACGTTACTGATGATCCTGAAAACCCACAGTGGTCCACAGGTAGGCAAGCACGAATGACGTGCCCTGGATAGGGGGTCCTGGTCTTATCCTCAGCTTGATATTCGCAGGCTCGTAATGTGGTACCTGGATCGTATCTCTTTTGACGCTTGCAAGTACTCCTTAGTCCCAGCGCCAGTGCCAGTGACAGTTGGACAAAAAACGGTCGCTGCTCCCACTTCTGGGCGCTCAATTCCACGGCCCCGTTTGTGGCAGATTCGGTATCTCGGCATCGAATCCTCGGCGGTCCAGATTCGAGATACTCTGGTGCGTACTTTTTCTGCAGTCATACTACATCCATTACGAACAGTAACAAGCCACCGACGACGTGGTTGCGTGGCAGGATAGACACAACCGCGCATATCTGTGCGCCTGTGAAGTATACACCTCCACCGGGGTCTCAAGTGTTAGTTCGGCAAGGGGTTAGATACAAAATAGTAGCAGTGGCTGTATGGATCCCCCAGGTCACTCGCACTAACACTTGAAACCCCGGTGGAGGTATAGAACGGTTGGAAGCTGAGGTCGTTAGTGAACATCCGGTACGGATGCTCCGCGCTAGTTGTATCTTGGACACGGTACTTCAGTGCTAGTTGCGTGCTGAACACACTAGTGTGCCGTGGCATCCATCCGACCCCTGGGCAGTTCTCGATACTTGCCCGAATGCGGCTAGAGAGGCTCTTCGATTTTCAGCTTTCGCTTTGGCCCGTTGTTCTCATTTGGGTTCCGCGTTTCAGCCAATGCATTTCATCCCACTCAGAATCTGTAGATCTGGCTGCCCAACCTGAATACCGTGTAGACTGCAAGCCATATTCTTGTTGGGAAGTTGATGGAGTGGCGTTGGCATCTGTTGTGTTTCTACCATCTGTGGCCAACACCGCCATTTGCCGTCTTCTCATAATACCTCATGGCAGATGAACGGTTGTCCACCTCCACTAGCACAGTGCACTATAAGGGCGCTACTGCTGTTAGTTCCTAGGGCTATCAAAGCTTAGCTACTATCTGTACATGGTATATTCTTTCCAGCTCGAATACGGATCTGTTCAGTCCAAGTGTCGTCACTGTCGTCAGCCAGAACAAACTAGTCGATTTTGCAGGCGGAGGCATGCTGGGAGGCTGGAAACGCGGAAACGTGGAAAACCGCGGAACCGCGGAACCGTGGAACCTGTCTGGCTGCTGGCAATGGCGGCGGCCTGCATCTGCAAGCTGCAATTTATAGCCACTCATGCAATAAATATCACGACAAGCCACATCTAGCCATTCATCACAACAGCTAGGCAATACACATCATCTCGCTTGCCGAATCAGGAATCCGGTGATCTTGAGACTCAGCTGAGATAAAGCCCCTGTCATCAACGCATCGACCCTCTAGTGCATGCTTATAAAAAATTAGTTGGTCTGAGGCTAAAGGACCAACACAGAAATTCGAACAGTCCAGACCTGATTGTCCAGGCTTGCGTTCAAAGAGCGCATTTCGGAACTTGTCGGCCGTTGCCTTTCCATCGGCTCTTCCGGGTGCCAACCGAGAGTAGCTGCTATGGCCTGGGCCCCTAGTACATACCTCAAGTGAAATCGTCAAGGCCCCTGCAGACTAGGTATGACAAGTAGGTACCGATAGTCTCACCAACATGTTTAATACTTGATACCTGTCTCCTGTCGCTCGTTAAAATGGACCAAGCTTCTTCTTATCTACCGACCCTATCTTTCTACCCTCAACTGCTCAAAATTTTTCAAGGCTGCTGAGTCTAATAGTGAACTTCCATGATTTCAAAGATGTCGAAATGCCTTGAAAGTAGGAGACTCTCTCCATTGCGAATGCCAAACTTGGTTGGCCCGTAGTCCGGTCACCTTCACCTAGGTAGGAAGGAGTTGACGAGCACCTAAGGCAGCACAAGGTTATACAGCAAATGAAGGTAGCCACGTGACTGCTACTCAATTGAGGGGCACGTGAGGTCACCCCTCCTTTTTCAGCGCCCCAAGGCAATCCAGCATCGATGACCGCCTTATCGAGAACAGAAAGCATGATTGCAGAACCTCACCTGCTTCTCTGACGATCCAATACCTGGCACGGATGGTGTTTCTAATCACCCTTTAGTTTTCTTTCTTCTTCTTCTTTTTTGCTTCGATTTGTCCTCTGACTTCCACTTTCGCTTCTTTCCTCAACAATGGTTCTGTTCGTCGACTTGGACGAAGTTGTTGGGCGCGATCCACCACATCTTCAGGGCGGCAAGCTGGTATGGGGAGGGACGCAATCCCAAGATGAAGTCGCAGGCACAGACACCTACTTGCCACCAGGCGGCAGGACGGGACCGGCAGGAGACGAAGGAATGGAGGCTCACGAGCCCGCCGTCACGAAGTATCCGAGCAGGAACCCCGTGACGGAGGCTTTGGGATGCTATCCGTACGCGGACACTGATCCTTCCTTTTTGATATTTTGCCTCCCTTTGACCGCATCTATGGCTCTTCGGATTTCCCGTGGCGGGAAACACTGACTAGCTCTCCCAGTATCGTCGTGGCCATTGCGTCTTCCATTGACCTAAACACCCTCGACAACCTGTCGCGGACCTGTCGCCAGATCCGCCACGCCCTGCTCCAGTATCGCAGGGTCCTCCTGCTCTCGACCCTCCATTGCCTCAACGAGGAGCTCCCCGTTGAGCGGGAGGAGACACTGCGGTATCGGGCCAGGGCGGGGAATTGGTACTACATGGAAGACACGGGGAGGACGAGCTACAATGGGAAATCCGGCCGCTGCGCCAGAGATATGGTCGCTGAATGCCGGCGGTGCAAGGCGGTTGTCTGCCGTGTGAGTGCTGTCCATCTCGCCCAGTATCTATATCTGGCCAATGGGAACCTCTGCTGATGGCATCTTTCCTCCAGAACTGTGCCATAAAACCGCCTGCGCCCATTGTCCTCCGAGAAAGACACCGGCGTCTTTGCCTAGCTTGCACTCGGGTGCCGATCGGCTACCTCGTGAAGCCAGAGCTTCCGTCAAATGTGTCAATACACTCAGACGCTATGCAACAGGCGATGTGCAAGTGCGATTCTGATGGTGTCTGGCTGTGCCAGCCATGTGGGCGAACCATACGTGGCGAAGATTATGGTTATCGAAGGTAATCCTCTCGGTCCCCGACATTGTTAGCCTGTCCTTACTTACCATTTTATCCGCTCCTCAGTATCTGGAAGTGGCGCCATCAGTATGGAGAATTATTAGGCGGTCTGGGTACTGGCATCGGCGAAGGCGATCGAGGCGTCACCTGTGGCCGCGATAGCGAATGCATCGCTGCCCGCGAGCGCGAACAAGAGACAGACTGCGACGCCGCCGACGCCCGCGAAGCCGAGAGTTTCCTGCAACTGCTAGGAACCAGCCCGAGTCCCTCTCCGCAACCCGCCGCCCCGATACCGGCAGTGCAGTTCCCCTGGACCGCGCCGGGCGGCCACGGTAGCACCTCCAGCCTGGCATCAACCCCTGGGACCATACCTGGGAGCAGCACCGGCAGTTTCAGCAGCCTGAACAGCCTCTCCAGCAGCACCACGGGCCACGGCGGTGGCCACACGCCGCCCCTGCCTGCGGGGACGCCCGCGCAGCAGCTCATGGTAGCGGAGTCGGCGGCGAGCCGGCGCACGCCCAGCCCCGGGACGCTGGGGCCCGGGTACGCGCGGCACGAGATCGAGGGCATCGGCGGCGTGGTCAAGACGAAGCTCGTGCAGATGGTCAGGGTCGGGGCGTGCGTGCCCGTGTGGGAGGACGAGACCGCGTCCAGGAACGTCCTGGGCAGGGAGGTCAGCGGCAGCCTGAGGAGCTGGTGCGGGTGGTGCTGGAGGGTGATCCCGGGGAAGAAGGACTACGAGACGGATCGGCAGATGACGGGGGGTGACTGCCAAAGCACGCCATTCTCGGGCGGGAGGCGAAAGGGGATATCGAGCCACACCCTCATGAGGTGACAGTCTCGGGGTTATGGTACTTGCGTGGATCTGATACGAGGAGATATATCCCCGCTCCAACATTATACGACATACACCGTCCTTGTAGTCGGACGAATACATTTCAAGGCGACCATGCAACGTAATGAGAATAGATAGGAAGGCATCAACTGCAACTATGCCCTCCTAACGGATCCTAAGCGCAGTTGGTGTAGGTCTCTTTGGTGGAGGCAGCGGAACTTGACCGTCCATTTACTGCTAGCTGGGCTTGTTGACACATGGAATAACGTTTAATACATGACATAACGAGAGATAATATTTGCACAAAGACAGGAGATATGCTCCCGATTTCTGAACTGCCAACCGGCTCTGCTGAGTGACCATCCCCAAAGTGCCCCTTTGCGATCTATATGACTAGCCGGCCAGGATTGCTCTATCACATCGTATAACGTACAACAAACAAACCCCCTTCACTCGATTCGATGATACATATACAGCCCTGCCTTTGCCTCTCCCCCCTATTCATCACCGGCATCACGCCAGCTCCGAATCCCCCCTATATCTCGCCCCTGAAGAGCAGCTCCCTCCTCCTCTGGCGGTCCTCTCTCGCGCGCGCCCGCACGGGGCCCCAGCGGGCCTTGACGCGCTCGAGGCCCTCGCGGCGGCGGGCGGCGTGGTCGGCGGGCGCCTGGCAGCACATGAGCACAAACAGGTGGCTGCAGCCGAAGCGGCGGGCCAGGGCGGCGACGCTGTTGGCGGCCGGGTCGGCGGCGCGCAGGGCGCGCATCGAGGCCACGTCGGATTCGGTCAGGTTGTGGAGCTTCTCGGCGTGGGCGTAGGAGGGGTGGAGGACGGGGGGGAGGTCGGTGGGTGGTGAGGAAGAGGAGGAGGATGCTGGATTTGAGGTGCTGCGGGAGTAGGAGATGGTGGTCGAGGAGTCGAATAGGCTCGGAAGGTTGGCCCGCCGCCGGGGGTCGTTCTTGGGGAGGAATTTGAAGGGCGTGTGGTAGATGGACGGGGCCGACGAGGGCGGGTTGAAGATGATGTGGCCGCCTGGGGCCTTGTCGGACGAGCCGCTGGCCACGAGGAAGGATGGGTGCGGTTGGATGTTGAGGGCGCGCTTCATCCGCCCCGCGGTTGATTTTGCCCGGCGACTGGTCATATGTATGGGCTGTGGGAAAAGGGGGCTACTCCTCGCCGACGAAAGACAGCACTGCGCTGCTGGTCTGGTGAGCATCCGGAGCTCCATTGTGACAGTCGGGGGCGGAACACTCGGGGAGAGAACGAGGAATTGGGATCGGCGAATATGAACACTGACTGCCCCAGGAAGGGTTTTCCGAATTGGAGTTGATTGTCGTCCGAACTGGGTCGTGGCGCCTTCAATCCTTCAACCTGCCTCCGAGCTCTCTCTCTAAAGGAGACCTGAGCTTTTGATCTCGAATCATTTTTTTTTCGAGGCAGGACCTGTCTGTGTCACGTGGGGGATATTCATTCCGGGTTTAGCGTGCCTTCAGCTCCTTGGCTCGATTACTTAAGATAAAGTGGATGCTTGCGCACGAAGCTCTTCCAAGATGATGGTCTTGCTTTACAAGCTCAAACAGGTAGGTAGCTGATGCTGGCACCACTCAGCTGCGTACGTGGTTGCAATCTGGCTACAATTTCGTTCTTCTTGGCTTCCTGTTATTAGCTGTGCTATAGTCGTGCGGAGGGGCTACAGCCGCGTGGATTATTGTAGGATTGAGCATCGTGGGATCAGGCGGTGGAGGTAGTTCTCAGGAATGGCCCGAGTGTTAGGAACCCCGTGGGCAACCGGATGCGGCGTTGACATTGAGATTGTTCCTAAACTCAATGCATCCAAGCCTGTCAGAGCTTCGGGCTTTTACACTAATGTGGGAGGGAGCGAGGGAGCTCGAAGTTGAATAATTACTAGCAACATGACGTCTCAATCTCAGTAATCCTGCTTCCCTCTCTGCGGCTGTGTTCGATCTTGACAGCGAGCTCTGCCCATGGGTACGGGCTTCCAAGGCTGTGTTTTTTCTATTTTTCGATCTCACCGCCAGGCGGGCGCGCGCCTCAGTTTGATTGCGGTCGTTCATGCGAACCTCTTGTGTGGCGCTTGGTCCAACATACCACATTTAGGGGCCGCATTCGTTGAGCCTTGTTTCCCATGATTCCGGCGGTGCACGTTAGAATACACTCAACCTGGTAGCACCAATCCTTTACGGAGCTTACCTCCTGGACTAATAGTATAGGTAGTTTACCAGAAGGCAGCAGGAAAGCACCTTCTTCCATTACAAGAGCCTTATCTCTTCCTCGAGTCACGCTCTCTCGACGCCGGCGTATACAGCCACTTCTAGCCTGTTCCACTTCTAGCCTGTTCCTCCGAGTCAGGTATCGCCAGCCTTAAAAGCGCGAGACCAACGCCAAACAAGTAACAAGGGCATTCATTGACTGTTAGCACCAAACTCAACTCAACAAACCACTTGCGAACCTGCGACTACCCATACGCTGCGGCTACTTTCGAGGTTGCAGCTTCACAGCCCGAGCTGCTCTGTGGTTTCGTTTCTGGTCGTTGCACCGAGAGGCTGTTCTAGACGGTAAGTGCTGCGCTCGATTTTCAATAATTGTTTCCGAATGAATGGGCCACTTTGTATGGCAATGACCGATAGCGAATCGCGGAGACTATCACTGGGTCACACGCCCGGCCATTTTCGCGATAAAGCCTGCTTGCCCCCGCGTCGCATGGTCTCTCAGCCGAGATTGGGGTGACCTCGAATCGCTCTATAATACCCATTTTACCTTTGCCAATCCCTCCTCGTGACGCAAACCCCCATTTTAACTTACCGCTTGTCCATCTAGAAATCAAATTCGAAAAGCACCCTTACCCACAGGGTGTCACCCTCCCGCTCCCGCTTCTCTCCCTCGCCTCCGACCTCGAAAACAGCAGCCAGTTCGTCGTTTGGACTGGAACCCACGTCATTAAGTCGCCGCCATCCCCAACAAAAGCAAGGCCAGTCCTTCCAATTATGAGTCTGGCAGGGTCGGCGACGCTGCAAAGCGGTCAATCCGCCGCAATCCCAAGGTTAGCGGAGCCACTCGAGCTGAGACCTGCCGCCGAACTCGACCAGGCCGATGAGGCGGGAAAGAAGCAGAAGAAGCGAAGCCTGTTTGGCTTCAGCAAGAAGAGATCCGACGGTGGTGCAGATGGGCCGCAAACATCGGCAGCCAGGGCCGTGCCCTCGGCGACGTCAGCACCGGCCCCAGACAGACGGGTAGCCCGGTCCCCGGTCCAGACCGACTTTGCGAACACGATGACGCCGAGGTCGCCCAGCCGCAACCTCTCCTCCTCGCCGCGCCTCTCCTCCCCGGCCGGCAGCCAGATCTTCGAGCGCGACGTGCAGGAGAGCAACGTCCCCATCCCCAACTCGCCCGCAATCCCGTCGCACATCCAGACGGAGAACCACATCCCGTCCGTGCTGGACGCCTCGTCCGAGGCCATCACCGACGACCACCTCGACCCGGACAGCGTCGAGATCATCACCCACCCCTCGCACCAGCCGGCCGCCTTCACCGTGACGGGCGTTCCCCAGTCCCCGGCCAACGACGCCTCCGTCTTCGGCAGCTGGGCCGACGAGCTGGCCAGCTTCTCCGACCGCGACGCCACCGACTCGGCCTCCAACTACGGCTCCCTCGACACCAGCGACGTCCGCCGCCTGAGCTTCATCTCCTTCGCCGACGTCGTGCAGGCCGAGCACGCCGGCGCCGCCGTGGCCGGCTCCCAGCGCGACAGCATCCACCTCGCGGGCCTGACCAGCCTCGCCTCGGTTGGCATCACCACTTCCACCACCAACAACAACAACAACAACAACAACAACAACCGCAACCGGTCGCCCAGCCCGATCCGCAGCCCCGTGTCCTCGGCCGGCGGCGGCCCCGGGACGAGCCCGCCGACGAGCAAGTCCGGCTCCGTCAAGGGCCTCGACCTGTCGCCGGCCAGGCGGCCGCTCGGCAGCCCCGTCAGCGCCCACTACCCGCTCGCCCTCGGCGGGGAGCTCAACGTCGAAACCATGAGCCAGGCCCTGAGGAGGACGGGAAGCCGGGATATGAGCTGCTTCAGGAGTGGGCCCACCAGTCCGATCGAGGGGCCGAGTCGTTGAGCTAGCTGGTGGGGGTGAGTCGATGTTTGTTTTCCTTCTCTGGGGCTTCGACCCCCCCTTTTTTTTATCCTTTTGCGTTTGGTTCTTTTTTTTGCTCTGGGCGTATCGGCGCGGGTTGGTTGGGTTTCAAGCTGGGTTTTTTTCCTCCTTCTAAATACCAAACAAAGTCTCTGTTTTGTCTCTGTTATTTCGTCTTGATGGACGGGTGAAGTCAATATCAAATGGATAACCACAAGAAATCGCGCCTTGGATGATTGTTTTCTGGGAGGGCGGTGAAAGAAGGAGTTCCAATTATCTCGAGACATACTTTAGGTTCACCGGTTTTTTTTCTTCAGAATCTCTGATTCTATATTCGCTTCAGGCCCGAAGATGGTTATCGATTAACCCCGGGTATTCCAAGGAGAGAATGGAGCTTTTATTGGGGGATCTTTATACCCGCTCAGGCAGAGAGCTGGGGATTTTGTTTACTGCGTATAGGGTTGTTGATGGGGGTTCCGTTTCCAGTCTAGCTACGATCCCACAGAACGACCTTGCTATTCCTTGTCGGTTGCCGTTCCATACCAGGTCACTCTGTCAACCCAACCGCCTGATGTTGACAGTGTTCAAGTGACCCCAATAACTATCTAAACTTTCGTCGGACTTGCGGGTCAGGTAATGAAAACTGGGCAGGACCAGACCAAATCTATAGTTAGATCTCCCTCGCTGTGAGGCCGAAGCGCTGCTTGCCGGGGGAAAAAGCGAAAGGGTAGAGAAACACTCTCTTATGAGGGGATTCCTGCTTCTGTTTAAGCAGTGTCAGCCTCTTGTCTCCGTGGTGTTTGTCTGATATCCCAGTGATATCGCTGCGTCTTATAAGCAGGCCAGCTCCAGGAAGCTCGTAGGATAGGAAAATGGGGGTTTTATGGAATCCAAGGCACCGACTTCTCAACCACATGAGAAACATCATCTGCAAAGGTGACTTCTCAACAGCTTTACCAAGTGTGAGGATACGAGCACTAGGTGTCCTATAAAGAGCCGTCTCAAATTCTTCAGACAGCTGACTGATTTCCGTAGCGTTAAATGATCTAGTAAAAGTCCTGACCTAACGCCTCGTTGCATGACAGATAGACAAACGGACGGACAGACGGACAGCTCCCGCTGCGCCGTCATGGCTCCCGGCCCAACTCTCCCAAACGGGCGTGCGTATGCTAGTGGAAGCTCCGGGGTCGTCGAAGTCTAGCAGACACATACCTCCCGCTCAGCCCTCATGGCCTCTTGCATCCCGAGAGCCCAATTTCTATGATTGTCGCTCAAGGACACGCGACCGGGAGCGTGGAAGAGAAGGGATGAGGCGCTGTAGGACTCATCGTCCTTCTTTTTCCTTTTCCCCCGCTTTCTCAACCCAATCCAACCCTCATCCACACCTTCCTTACTCCTCCCCACCAGCAGGTGCCGCCTCGATCGCCCCGACAGCCTCCGCCCCCTCCACCGCCGCAACCGCCTCCGCAGCCTTGAGCGCGGGCCCATCAAACTCATACCCAATCTCCTTCAGCTTATCCGCCCTCGCCGCCCTCCTCCTCTCCTCCTTAGCCGCCCTCCTCAGCCAAGCCGACTCGGTGGCCGCCCTCTCGAGGCGCCTGCCCGCCATCTTGGCCCAGGGCACGCGCTTGAACCGCCTGTTGGCGCCCTTCCAGACGTCCGGGTGGACGGCGGCCGGGTCGACGACGCGGCACCGCAGGATGTTGCCCATGAGCAGGTACCCGTCCATGGCGCGGGCCACGACCTCAGCGGCGCCCGCGTCGGCGAACTCGGCGAACGCGTAGTGCCGGCTCGCGCCCGTGCGCGGGTTGCGGCTCAGCCGCAGCCGCGTCACCCGCGAGAACTGCGACAGGTACTCACGCAGCTGGTGCTCGAAGAAGCCGTACACGATCCCGCCGATGTAGATCACGCCCGGCTGGCCGCCCGCCGGGGTGGCGGCGACTACGGCGGTGGCGGCGTCGGCGTCGGCGTCTTGTGTGCTGGGGGCTGGGATGAGGGCTAGAAAATGGGAGGCCTGGGTTAGTAACCCTTCAATTGGGGCGGGTCGGGAGCAAGGGAAGATGTCTATCTTCCTTACCTTTATCTTCCTGTTGAGATTCCGGCATCGTTGCTGGGGTTTCCTTCTCCTTCTTCTGCTTGCCCTTTTCCTTCTTCTGGGGTTTCGGCACCGTCACTTCTGCGGCTTTCTTTTCCTTCCGGTCAGACTTGTCCTTCTTCCTGCGCTCCGGCGCCATCGTTGCGTTTTTCTTTTCGTTCTTCATGGCTGGTCGTCTTTTTGCTGGTCGAACAATTTTTTGGAGCCGACCCCTCGGGGACTAGCAATTTTCGTCGCCGTTGGCTTGGGTAAGTGGCTACACCGCCCGGCAGTTCTTGATGGACCCACAAGGCTGGCTTGGCGCTCTGCGGTGACACGATTGGCTCTTTGATTATGCTGCTTTTTTTGCCTGTTGTTCTTACGTTCACCGCCCCTGCGATTGACGGAATCTGAAATCTAGGGTATGAGATCGAATAGACGGAAAGCTTCGTCTTCATACATGGCATGTATTCGACGGCGGGAGACATGTCACGTCATGATACAGCCATACAGCGACATAGATCTAACAAAAGGAAGACCAAGCGGTCTCTCATCCATTCATATCTCCATGCTATAGACTGACTGATCTCTATAGAAACCACTCTTTTGGTTCGCAGGATTTCTGCTCTTCTATAGAACGCCCACTCCCAGAATATGAACCTCCCGCCGGAACGAGCCCGGCGGTAAGAATGCATTACACAACCCCAGTAGGGGCGCGACCGAAATACGCGCACACGTGCTGTGCTGTAGTAGACAACTTCCCTTGAAACTCTAACCCCCCACCCAATATTTTTGTTCACTAGCAGAGACGTGAAGCAGGCGAAGGAGCTTCATCATCAGAGAGGAACGTAAGAATGGCAATAGTAGCGCGTGATGAAACAAGGGGTGACGCCGAACAAGGACTCGTCAAGTTTTGGGGCCGGCTCAAAGTATCGTGCCAGCCCCTTCCATGTTCCCCCCATCGACGCGTTTCCGTGCCGAAAATGGAACCATCGCATCATACCAGTCGTGCAAGCCAGATCTCGTGGGGCTCATCTAGAGAAGACGATGAGCCCTTGGTCATCGATTCCGAGCGCAACCTCTCGCCGCCCGCCGCCCGTCCCCGCCCCTCCCAGCCTCGCCCACGCGCTGCTCCTAGGCGCGCCGTCCCATGGCAGCTGTTGCCCCGGCGGCGGCGGCGTCTTGTCTGGCGCTAACACTGCGGCCCGCAGCCCGTGGGAGGTTGCTCGCGCTATTGGTCGGGAGGAAACCCACGCCAGTACCGGTGCTTGTGCGCTTGGCGGCGGCGCCGGCCGTGCTCATCGAGTGGGTGCTCACTCCCGACGTCCGACGGGACGAGACTCCGCCAGGCTTGAGGGGACTGACGCTGGTAATGCTAGACGCGTGCCTGGTTCGGAGAGATGCGGCGCCCTTGAAGCCTCCCGGTGGCTCTGGGAGAGGTCGGGGCGTCGAGATGGTGTTGTTGCGCTTGACGGGGGACGTCTCCCGCGCCACGGAAGAGCGAGGCACGGGGACCGACGTCTTCTGGCCGGTGATGAACTCGTGACGGATCGCCTCGTCGGGCTTCATTCGCCTGTCGGGGTCCCAGCGCAGACAGCGAGTTATGAAGTCGAGGAATGGCTCGTCGTCGCACCTGAGAACCTGCTGCAGAGTCTTCGAGGACGGCCGGCGGCGACGTCCCTTGGATGAAACAGTCAGCCTCGGCTTGCCCACGCTGTCAAAGAAGAGCTTCTTCCGGGTGGATTTCTCGATGAGGTGTTTCTCCGGCGGCCCGAAAATCTCCATTATGCACGCGAGCTGCTCCTGCTCGTTTTCGCCGGGGAAGATGGGCACTCCGGTGAACAGCTCCGCGAGGATGCAGCCAAGCGACCACATGTCGATCGGCATGCCGTAGGTCATGCCGAGGATGACTTC
Source organism: Phialemonium atrogriseum (assembly GCF_030411735.1). Lineage (NCBI taxonomy): Eukaryota > Fungi > Ascomycota > Sordariomycetes > Cephalothecales > Cephalothecaceae > Phialemonium > Phialemonium atrogriseum. The sequence goes on from NW_026848140.1 coordinate 355,241, forward strand.
CGGGGAGCGGTAGAAGCGCGATTGGATGTAAGTATAGACCTTCTCGTTTTCAAAACAGCTGGAGCCGAAATCGATAACCTTGATTTCCGAGTGGAGCGGGTGTCGCAAGAGGATATTCTCCGGCTTCAGGTCGCAGTGGATCACTCTGTGCTGCTTCAGCAGGATCAGGGAGCTGAGGAGCTGCTTGGTGAAGCGGCGGATGAGCTTCGGTGTGAAGCCGCGGAAGCCGTTGGATTTGATGAACTCGTACAAATTCATGTCGAGGAGCTCGGTGGAGATACAGAGATGGCCTCGGAAGTAGAAGCTGTGGGTGAAATTGATCATGCTGTGCTTGTTTTTGGGATCCTATAGTGACTGTGTCAGCTTCCCGGACCGTGCAGGGTCAGGAGGGGCGTTTGTTGCCGTTCCACTTACCCACTCGCGAAGCTTCTGAAGAATGTTGACTTCTACGAGAGCCTGCTGATGGAATCTCTTCTTGTTCCTGATGATCTTGACAGCGACGAGCACGCCGGTCTTGTGGTCAATGCACCGGACCACCTGACCGAAGCTCCCCTTCCCGAGCACATCGATGATCTCGTACCGGTAGGCGAGATGGTCTCCCGGCACGATGCTGTAGTCTCCTCGGTCATCGTCGTAGCCGAAGTTGGGCGTGGTGGCCTTCAGGTCGCCGACAACCTTGGCCGCGTTCTGGGTGCCGCAGAAGTAGATGTCCTTATAATCCACTATCTCGCCCCGCTCATAGATGTTGAGCATGGCTATCCGGATGGCGTCTGGCGCGCTCACGCGCTCCTTGGGCGTGGCGCGTTTCCGGAGCGCATCCAGTGTCCTCGCAGCCTGCTCCGTCTCCTTCCGGCGCGACCCGAGCTTTTTCATTTCCTCCTCAGCTAGCAAGTCATCCTTGTCGAGATCGGCAGTCCACACATCGATATGTCGCATCGTGCTTGTCGACGCTTTCGGCTTCAGTATCTTCTGCACCACCGACGCGTTGTGGGAGAGATTGGAGCGCTCCATAACAGTGTCCAGGCCGGTCTCCTTCTTCGCGCCTGTCAGGCTGTCACCTCTGTGTCGTTCCTGCTGTGCAATGACCGCGTTGAGGCTGGAAGTCGAGCTCTTGCGTCGTCTCGACTCCAGATACGTACCCGTGGCGCTTGATCTGGTCGAAGGAGTGGGACTCGAAGGTTTCGAGCCGAAATTGCTGGTTGTAGCCGACGCGGGGAGTCGCGGAGGTGGCATTGAATCCTGCCTGGCACTGTTGCTCTCCAACTTCTCTCCGTTGGGCTGGATGATGCTGTTCTTGGAGGCGCTCCGTTTCCACGACAGGCTCAGTTTGCGCCTGAGGGAGCTCATGGATGAAGGAGTTGGTGGTTCCTCTGGGCTGGAGAGAGGTGGAGGTGACTTTGTCCTCGGCATCGGTGCTCGTGGACCAGAGGGTTTGTGCACAGGGAAGTCTATTGTGGTATCAAGCGGAAGGGTGAGATCGCCTCCAGTCTTTGACCTCTTCATGAATGCCGACTCCATCCCACCCTTGGGCAGTGAAGATGACAAGAAGGGGGACATGCCCGACCGCTGGGGTGCATTATTTGCCCCGGGTACCGTGATTGATTCCGAGGAACTTGTGGTATCAGCTGCTGGAGGGGTGGCGTGCCGAACATGGTGAATTGAGCTGCTGCTCCGGGGATTGGGCAATTCAGCCCTCTCACCGACCTTGTGTCTCGAGAAGAAGCTGCTCTTGGAAGCTGTCATTGGGGTCGTAGGTGTCTTCGCTGCCTGCCTTGTAGGAGGCGGGCTGAGATGTCGCTCCGAGAGCCCCTGATCCTGGAGCGCGGCTATCCTCGCGGCCGTTGGTGTACTCAGGGGTCCCAGAGTGATGGGAGGTAGTCGCAACGGCTGCAGGTTCTTCCTGGACTGGGGCCCTGAAGCCTTCTTCTCCAGATCCAGTTTTGCGGTATTGACCGACTTCCGGTTGCTCGGCTTACGCTGAGATTTGAACGAGGTTTCGGTAGATGTGTGCCCGGATATGCTCCCCGTAGAGTTGCTGTGGATGCTACTTGCATCAAATGCCAGGTTTGACCTCCTCTTGTCCATGAACGACAATTCGGCGGGCGACTCCTTGGGGGATTCATAGACTTTGGGAATCGCCGGGACTGGCGGCACATCTTCCTCGTCATCGGCAGCCCCAGGGTTGTGTAAATTAAGCGACTTTGGCGCTGGCAACCGGGAACTGCTCCCCAGCGGCAGACGCGGTTGCAAGGAGCCAGTTGATGTTCGAACGGTGTTGAAGCTATTAGTTGAGCCAATGGAGAGACCTGAGCTGTAGGACTTCCTGTTCAAGTCGGGAGTCGTCCGTGAGGAGGACGGAGTAGAAGCCTTCCTAGGAAGCATGGAAGGAGATCTCGAGGAGGAGCGCACATCGGAAGCCGGGGGCGGGGGCGGCATATCTGCCACTCGAGGGTGGCTGTGGGAATGGTGCATGGAAAGGCGCTTCATTCTCCTCGTGTCGGTGGGACTGATGGTTCTCGCACCAAGCCCAGTGGCATGAGATGCATGAGGAACACCGGGCATGACGGAGACGCGTTTCCCGCCCGAGGCTGGTTGGTTCGAGCGAATGCTCGGCTGCGGCGACCGAGGGAACGGTACTGATGTCCTGCTTTGGTCAAGGGCGTGACTGCTGTTGTCCGCCGTGGGAGTAGATTGAATTAATCGCGGTGGAGGTGGCTGAACAGATCTCGCCTTGGAGGCCCGCGAACCCGTCAGATTGCGCGTCGACTCGGCTCCTATACGGGATCCCCCATCGATGGATGACCGAGTCGAGTCGGCAGCCCCCGGTCTGTCGGACAATGATGCCACGCTCGGCCGCCGCCGCTGCGCCGGCCGGTTATCATGGTCGTATTCGAACACACCGGGTCCCACCGACTTCCTAGGTGGCTTCGCTATGTTGCTGTTGGAGACTGGAGGGTAATGGCTCTGACGACGTGGGCGCGTTGCGGCAGGCGCATTTGGAGCATTCAAGATCGCGGGTCCTGAAGGTACTGTCGAGGATGTGGTGATCTGCCTATTGGAGATGCTCGGTCTCCGGAGGATGGAGCCTGTCCTCGACGGCCGTGTCGCCGGTTGCTGGATTGCGACGCGGGTAGTCCCGCCGTTACGGGTGACGTTAGGTCGCTCGACCATGTTGTCGACCAGGTCCCCTTCGCTGAGGATGCTGCCCTGACCGGTCGGCGACGGAAATTGGGTCAGCTTGAAATCGGACGATGCCGATTCCAAGCTGCTTTGCAGGTCGTCGAAGCTGACAGAGGGAAGGAAGTCGAAAGAGGAACTGGTGTCTCCCACGTCGTCCGAGGCGCCACCTCGCGCGCCAAAGGAGAAAAGAGTGTGATTATTCGAGGACGAAGCACTGAGCATTGGAGCATCGAGGGACGGCCGCCGAGCGATACCGTTCTTCGTAGGGCTAGCCGTTATTCTGTTCCTACGCGTAAGACATGGCAAGGTTAGCGAAGTGCTAAGACGAGATGCCTCGGCCGGCTGGGGGACATGCCGCTCTTGTGAGAGGAGGGCCTGGGAGAGGAGGGCGGTGTGGAGGGGGAGGGACAACCTGGTGGTGGACGTGGACGGGATTGCCAGTCGAGGGCCAGCAGGAATCTTGTGCTCCCTGTTCATAGGGAACTAGACGCTCAGAAGCTCCCGGAGGTTGTCGAGATGGCCAAGACGGGCGCCGACAACCAAAGACTGAGATTGGCAGATTGATGCGCCCTAGACAACGGGGCGGCCAGAGGGAAGCGGAGTGGACGCCGAGGCGTGATTGGAGTTGCAGTGGCTCTCCCCCGACAGCAACAGCAACAACATCAAGACTCAGTCCGGTCAAGGAACTGAGGGCATTCGAGAGGCTGCCTCATTCCGTTCCGGGGACGCGACACTCTAGACGACCGTGTCGGGGACCGTGTCGGGGCGTGACGGGGCGGTGGAGGGAAATGGCTGTGGACCTGCGGTGTTGTTGAAATTGGATGTCGAGGAAACCACAACAAGCATGCCCCAGTCTGGTCTGGTCTGTGTTCAAGGTACGAAATGTTACAGGCAAATGGCCTCCCGCGGCCCACTCTTGGTGCGAAACGAAGGGTCCACGCTGCCTGTCAATTTGGGGAAGAAACAGGCTAACTAATCACTATCGAGCACTTACTATGCAGTATTTCTTAACTGCAAATTTGACTCGGCAGCCCCCCTGAGCATGACAGGCAGCATCGTTGTGACTTATGAGCTTGTTCATCTTTTCTTTTAATTTCATTTTCTTGTCCTTCCCAATTCCCTGTCGAAGAAACTACCGTACACTAATATGAGAAAACAAGCGCGGGTAAAAGACAGTCCACCCTGGTAAGCTCCATGTTGGCACGACACTATGGTTACAGAGATATATCTTGTACCGACATGTATCCGTACTATTTTGCGACTCAACCTCAGCTGCTGCTACTGTTGTTGTTATTGTTATTGTTTCCCCCCGCCTAGAAGAAGTTTCAGATGGCAAGATTCCATGACCAAGAAATAACTTCTTGTAAGGCTAACAGGTCCCCTGCTTGAAAGGTCGAACTAACCGAACTCCGCAAACGCTGGGTACTTAATCACCCTTTCTTTGATAAGCGGACACAGGCGCCGTTTCCGCCCTTTCTGCGGACGACTGCTTAGATTTCGCTGCACGAGTGTCGAGTACCAGGTAATTATCATGCAGGCCGTCTTTGACTCGATGTACTGTACATACATACTACGGATCCGTACAGTACCGCATTTTGCTACCTATCTCACCTAGGATGGCATCTCGAGGTTCGCAAATTTGGGAATCAGCGGGTTCTTCCCAGCCGTTTCAATAACTGACGTATTATTTATTTATTTTCCGTAACGGGGCTTCGGTGGCAGCGGCCCGGGAGAAAGAGTTTAGTATTATGGGGCCATTCATCAGGGATCTCGGGATCTAGAAACGTACACCAGCAAAAGGGGGTGATCCGTTTAAGTATATGCAGTTATCCACACCTTACGCTGGGCTGACCCCAGAATCCAGATCCAGGATGGCCCAGGATGGGAACGCATGAACCAGGGGGGGAGAGACAACAAAGCTTCCGTTGATCAGGTTCCTTGGGAATCGAATCAATTTCATCGAATCGACTTCCCTCGCCGCTTACCGGCCGTGGGCAGCTGCCTCGCTTTCTGCAAAGTCCGCTCTCTGCGTGCGACTGGGACCGCTCACAAGGACAATTGTGTCACGTTGCGCATCTTGTTCAGCTTTGGAAGGCCGGAACAGGTGGGACGCTCAGAGCGTATCGACACATTTTTTCAGGTTGACATGTGTCTATTTCGTTTTACCTGACGCTATCAGGCCCGGGCTGGCCGAGGAGCAGAGTCATCCTGGCGCCAGAGGTGCCTATTATTCAGCCCTACACCGAAGTCGATGACGCAGTGTGATGAGCGACAAGGTCGTCCATGCCTCCTCTATCACAGCCCATGGCTCAAACCGTGACCACCCTAACGAATAATTGAAGATAAAAATATGCCGGCTTACAGCAGATCAACAGGTGTCGAACTGTCGATCATGGTAAGTTTGGGGACGAGACGGTCCGTCCGGGAGGAGAGACACTGGGGACGTTCAAATTTATAGTTCAAACTACTTGCAGTTGAAGGACCGTTCGTGTCGTTCAGATTCATGAGTGATGAATGAATGGAAGCGTGAGAGCCACGCCAGTTGCGTTCATCACGTCCAGGCAGTTGAAGAGGCAGGTAAGGCACCTATGTCTGAGATGAGAGGCCCACTTTATGACGGAATGCAGGTAAAAAGTGCCTCGGGAGTTGCCGCCAATGTGCGCCTTACCAAAGCATATGGTATCCGTACCTACATGTGACGGTGCGAATTAGCGAACATAATTGCCCAACCTATCTCATCAGGTATCCGTCATATCGATGATTAACTCGTCACTCGCACGTCCTCGTGCCCTCGAGCTTTAATCAAAAACTATTGGCCCACTCTGAACGTTTGCGGAAAGGTATTATCGCTGGACGGGGGTGTGAATTCACTGAGGCGCCCACCTCATCCCCCTAGAGCTGGGAGCGGGAGCGCTTGATCTTACAACATCATGGACGAGTTTGCGCTAGATTTCCTCACCGCCGCGGACGAGCCGGCCCAAGTGCAGAAGGAGGAGGACGGCCGGGATGAGAAGGACGGGCGCGATGAGAACCAACAGTCCGAGCCCGGCACCCCCGAAGCCAAACCCGGCCTGAGGAGCCGGGTGTTACGGCGGGGGATCCTCGGGGCGGCGAACATGCAAGACAAGCTTTTGGAAAAGTAACCAACCAGATTTACACTCTCTCCCTCTCTGGTCCCCCTCCTTCTATTCATTTAGATAGAAAGAGGGGAGAAAGAGAGGGCCGTATGAAAACGGCAACATCCATCACGTGCTAACCCGGGGGCCTAGGTTTCTCTCCGAGGTGATCCCCGTCGACGGCGGGCAGATGCACGATCCCGACGCCTCCGATGACGACTACATGCCGGCCTACGCCGAGCGGCCGGGCTTCACCGTGACGACCATGTCGAACAACTTCCGGCGGTTCAACGCGCGCATCGGCGTCATCTTCAAGTTCCAGGCGCGCGTCATCCGCCTGCTCTCGTGGCGCCACCCCAGCCAGACGCTCTCGCTGCTCGGCGTCTACACCTTCGTCTGCCTGGACCCGTACCTGCTCTGCGCCCTGCCCCCCGTCGCCGTCCTCCTCGGCGTGCTCATCCCCTCCTTCATCGCCCGCCACCCGGCCGCGCCCTCGCCCGCGGCCCCGTCCTCGTACTCCCCGCGCGGGCCCCCTCTCGCCCCGGCCCGCACTGTCAAGCCCGTCAAGGAGCTCTCGCGCGACTTCTTCCGCAACATGGGCGACCTCCAGAACAGCATGGAGGACTTCTCCGTCCTGCACGACCGCATCGTCTCGCTGGTCGTGCCCCGCACCAACTTCTCCGACGAGGCCGTCTCCTCCGCCGCCTTCGTCCTCCTCTGCGCCGCCGCCGCCGCCATGTCCATCGCCGCCCACCTGCTCCCCTGGCGCCAGCTCCTCCTCGCCGCCGGCTGGGCCGTCATCTGGTCCTCCCACCCCTCCGCCGCGCGCCTCCTCCGCCGCGCCGCCCCGCCCGGCTACGTCGGCGCCCAGGGCGCCCGCGCCCGCTCCCTCCTCGCCTCCTGGGTGGGGCGCGACATCATCCTGGACTCGGCGCCCGAGGCCCGCGAGGTCGAGATCTTCGAGCTGCAGCGCCTCAGCCCCTCGGGGTCGGGCGAGTGGGAGCCGTGGCTGTTCAGCCCGTCGCCCTACGACCCGCTCTCGGCCGCCCGCATCGCCGGCTCCCGGCCCTCGGGCTCGCGCTTCTTCGAGGACGTCCTCCCGCCCGACGGCTGGGAGTGGAGCGGCAAGAAGTGGGCCCTCGACCTGTGGAGCCGCGAGTGGGTCGAGGAGCGCATCATCACGGGCGTCGAGGTCGAGACCGAGGGCGAGCGGTGGGTCTACGACATACACAACGAGCACGAGGTCACCGCGGGCGTTGTCGAGTACCCGCCCGGATCGCCGCCGCCCGGCGGCCGACGCCCCCCCGGCGGCCTGAGCTGGGAGGAGGGCGAGGAGGGCACTGGTAGGCGCGGCGAGTGGAGGCGGAGGAGGTGGGTGCGCCTTGTCAGGAGGAAGAAGGTTGGCGTTGTGGGCTGAGTTGGAACGGACTTGTTCCGGCATGACCTCATTCTCCTGCCTCTGTATTATATTACAAGCATGACTGGCATGATTACGAACCTACCCTAATGGCCGCCTCCCTAGAATGGGCGTGGCATCGAGGCAACGAAGATATCTATCATTCAGACGAGAAAGCATGGCACACACATATATATACCTACCATCCGGCGAGCCTCGCTGCAGCCAAGGAAATTCGAGAGTCATGAACACCGCACTGAACGGCAGTATCTTTTCTGGCAAAAATAGTCATGTAGTTATGCCTACAACGCTACCTATTCCGCTAGTACTTCTAAAAAAAACTTAACTGTCCATGGATGCCAAACAGGCCACTCTCTCGGGGGGTTAAAACACAAGAGAACCAACCCTGCTAAAAGTAGAAAACCCCTCAAACAGCCTGGCCACCAGCCCACATGGTAAAATTCAGTCTATCCCATGGTCATCGCCCTTGCCCGGTGAGGGTATCAGAAAGGAAAACGAGAGCGTCTAGAAGAAAACCAAGCCTCCTGCCCCGAACGCCCGTCCGTATGTGGATGCGCCAGCCAATCCCAATCCCTTTCACTCCCGTGCATCCCATCCAAAGAATGCTCCTTGTTGATATATCAGGGGGGAAAGGAAAGGGAAGTAGAAAAGAGGACAGTTGTTTCCAAGTGATGGTTATTAGATGACCATCTTATCCAGAATCTTGTGGATGCCTGCGGCCTTGCCTCGCCCGTCGTCGATCTCATCCGTCATCTTTCTGGCGCGGTCGATAAGCACAGCCACCACCTTGCGGGTGTAGTCGAAGGACCCCGTCTTGGTCATGCAGTTGACGGCGTAGAGCTTGACCTCTTCGTTGGTGGTCTTCTGCCTGAGGATGTTAAGCAACTGCAGGTTGGACGGATCGGCACGGATGCTGTGGATGACAGGGAAGCTGAACTTCCCCTCGGTCAGGTCCTCGCACATGCCCTTGTTGTCGCTGTACTGTTTGCTAGCCAGGTTGAGGTAGTCGTCGGCGATCTGGAAGATGAGGCCGATGATGTTAACAAGAGGCACGCAGTCGATGAGGCTTCGCGACTCGGCTTGCATCAGCTTGATGCCCAGCCGGAACAGGCCGCCCGTCTTGTTCCCCACCATCTCGAGATAGTCGTCCTCGGTCGGGCAAGTGAGGGTGTCACGCCAGTGGAGATCCATGCCCTGGCCGCGGTGCAGGTTCACCAACTCTTCGGCAAAGATGCTGATAGCCTTCTGGCTCTTGAGTTTCTGCAGCTCCTGCAGGGCGCAGAAGTAGATATAGTTGGAGCTGTTGATGACCTGCGGGACGCCGTAAATGTTGTGTGCCACAGGAAAGCCCCGGCGCAGCAGGCTGCTATCCTCTACGTCGTCAACGAGCAGGCTGGCCGTATGGAGCATACCCACAACCTTGGTAATGACATCGAGGCTGTCGCGCGGAACCTCGAGCCACAAATCGAAGGCGTTGATGAGCTGCGACCGGAAGTCCTTCCCAGGGTGCTCATAGAGGTAGGTGAAGGGAGCTGTCACGATCTTCTCCTTGTAATCGGTCCACCGCTTGACTGTGGCGTTGAGGTCTTCGGTGGCAAACCGGTTCGGGTCGGGCGGCGGGGGCGGGGTATCCTGGGCCATGGCGATGGGCAGGGATGTCGACGGGGAGGTGAAGCTCGAAGAGTTGGACGCTTTTCGACTGCGGCTGCGCTGATGGCCGAGAACCTGAGCCTGAGCTTGGCTACTGCCACGAGTTTTACCGATCCAGTCGCCTTCGGGTACAGAATGGAGGATGGGTTTCGACGGAGCAGCAAACTGGTTGGTCGAAGAGGTGCGAGGTGGAATTATGTTTGGGGACGGGAGGAAAGTGTTGTGGTCCGGAGTCGGGTTTGCTGAGGAGGAAGGTACAGCCATGGTCGAGAGATGCTTCTGGGATCTCCTATATATAAACATGGGAGGGAGCGGCCGGACGGACGCGCAAACTTTACTTCGGAGCAGCAAGTGTTGGCCGGTGGGGACGTGGAGGTTGAGTGATTGCCTGTAGATAAGGCAGCAGCAATCGTGCAAAAGCTATCCTCGGACTGCAGTGAAAAGCGGAGAGTACACGGGTTTTTCACTCTGCCCTAGTATACAGGCGTCTAGATGACAGAGACGACCAGGTTAGCCATCTCGCCCAGCTGCGGTGAATTCAATGCTGGTGGCGAGCTGTTGGGGAATCCGGTGAAGGGCTCCAGATGCCCAGCCCAAGCCGAGTGATGGCGGGGTTAAAGCTAAGGCAGGTGCAGCTTTATTGGGGGGAAAGCTTGAATTGGTTGGTGTAAAAAGCACGTGAAACACATACCACGCTAATAAGAGACATCAGAACTCACCTTTGGCTAGGAATCATGAGAGGAAAAGAGATAGAAGACAGGAGACAAAAGCAGCAAAGATAAAAACTATGGGAGGATGATATAAAATTCCACCTTGGAATCCTACTGATTGGGGCAGTGAAAACTGTCTACCGGGCATTTCATAGGAGGCCGGGCGTTTCGTGCTTTAACGCATTGTCGTCTGTTGCGGCTTGTACCCGGCGGCGGGGAACCTGGGCTGCCACATGAAGGGATACCCGGGCTTAGAATCGCACTACGTACAGACGGGAGTCGATCCGTGGTACGGAGTTTAATTGAATCCCGTGGTGTGTAGTCACATACCAAGGTATTAGAGAATAGAAACTCGTCTTCCAACCTGCCAACCCATGCGGAGCACCCAATCCAGTCCGTCAGGACCTGTCAATCACATATTCCGTGCGGAAGGCCAGGATGGAACCAGCAACTGGAGCCCCTGAAATCCATCCCAGCCTTGTTGATGCCCTTCCTCAGTTCCCAGCTTCCATCCGTGATTGGTGATTGGTGATTGGTGATTGGTGATTGGTGATTCGTGATTCAGCTTCTAGAAGTTGGCCCCATCATTCATGCGCTGACCCGCTGAATTGCGTTTGTGGAGCCGGTTTCAGGACATGCAAGTCGCATTGCTCTTTCACCTGCGCCTGGGCTGGGCAACAAGTCTGTGAAGCTTGGTTGAAGGATGTTTTTGCTTTATGGACTGATCCTCGAGCAAGGTTCAGGGTTTGGATCTGCAGGTGGTGGTGCGACAAGCAAACCCAGGTCACGTAAACCCCGCTAAACCCCAAAAATAATATGTACTCCAAACCAGCATCTTTGGTCTGGCTGGTTGCTGTGGCACCCAGGCCGCCCTGACCAACAACTAAACATCGCAAGGGTCATTGAATTCCCCACCACGATCCAAGAGACAGAAAAGGAAATGCGCCGCCGATATGTCTAATTAGAATTCTTCTTCGCCCGAGACTCCAAATTTTCTTTCATTGATACCCGTCCCGAGTCTATTTTACCTTCTCTCTAATTGTATTATTCCAATATCAAGGGCCAACCACTGCCATCCTGGTGGCGCCCTCCTTTGCCTCCCACGGTCCGTCCTCTCCAAATCGAGCCGCCTCGGGAGTTATTTGTGTTTTCTTGCTTTCTGGAATCTGTGATCTTGTCCTGCGGGCTTTGTATCATCGGCGCGGCATCAAGAGCACAATTTCTCTATCGTACGGCGTTATAATACCAGAGACAAAAGCTGCGCTGTTCTTCTTGATACCCCCATCAGTCTCTCTACACACCCATCGCCCTCTCCATCCATACAGAGTTCCGCCCACAGTCCGCAATGGAAGCTCTCCTCTCCCTCGCATTCGACAACCTGTCCTCCTACGACGGCCTCAAGATCAACAAGGGCCTCAAGCAGGTAGAGGGTCTCCTCGCGCAAATCTGCCTCTCCTCGCCAGCTGGAGCAAGCAAGTCCCCCAGGAAGCCATCGAGCAGCCCGACTAAAGACGGAGACTCGCCGCCCTCGCCGCATAAGGCGCTCTCTGACCTGTCCGACGACCCGGCCTTCCGCGAGTTCTTCAAGCTGCAGCAGGGCTTCGAGTGGAATGTCGCTCAGCGTCTGCTGACGACGCTCGACCGCCTGGTTGCCCGGGGCGGCGACGGCCAGAACGATCTGCTGATCCTGAATGCGCTCGATCTCATCCAGGGCGTCCTACTGCTCCACCCTCCGAGTAAGGCGCTCTTCTCGCGAGAGGTCTACATGGATGTCAGTCACGCCCTCCCTCATTCTTCTTTCCCCTTTCCCCTTGCGCCCGTCTCTCCCGCCCAGTGAAAGACAAAAAAAAGGTGCAATCCCTCCAAAATCTAGACAACGACTAACATATCTCCCCCAACCAGCTCCTCCTAGACCTCGTCGAGCCGGTCAACTGCCCGGCCATCCAGTGCGCCACGCTCCTCACCCTCGTCGTCGCGCTGATCGGCGCGCCGCGCAACACACGCACCTTCGAGTCCCAAGACGGCCTCCTGACCATCACGTCGCTGTTCCGCAGCCGCTCAACGTCACGCGACGTCAAGCTCAAGCTCGTCGAGTTCCTCTACTTCTACCTCATGCCCGAGACCCCCAGCATCCCGCGCGCCGAGGCCCGCGCCAACTCCGCCACCCCGGCCATGCTGCAGCGCAGCCCCAGCAAGCTCGCCAGGGCCTTCGCCGGCGACGTCGGATCCCCCGCGGCGGCGAGGCGGAGGAGGGCTGACAGTGGTGACGACGACGACGACGACGGCTCGACTAGGACGACGGAGGAGAAGCAGGCGTTCCTGGCGCAGCACCTCCCCACCGTCGAGGACCTGGTCAAGGACCTGAGGAATAGCGCGCCGTTTGGGGGCGTCGTGGTCTGAACTGCAGAGACGAAAGGAAGGGTGTGACTTGGAAGGGAGTGTGGCTCCTTTCGTGGGCTTTTTGTCCCGCTTGCTTTTCTTTGGGCTTCTCTTCGGGAGCCTCGCCGCTACACTCCGTCCGGCAGGTTGTCGTACTTACTTACATCGCATTTGTTCAGCATGGCGTTCTTTCCCAGAATATGGTTTGTTTGATCGGAAGGGAAGATAATATCTCGGTCTCGGGTCGCGTTCCACCTTGTCAGAGCGCCATCTCGGGATGTTTTTTTTTTTTTAGCTCATTTGCATTCAAGGAGGTTCTGACCGCAAATGCCCTGTTCCCGTCCGGGGAATGAATGGTCATGCGAGTTTTGTTCATAGACGGATAGGAGTTCCGGCATTTTTTAAGAAGTCAACCCACTAATAGAAGACTACCGTTCTCACGGCAAACATCCCGGAACTTGCCCATGGTCGCGTGAGGTGTTAGCCGCTCGCTGCAGCACTTATGCGACGTGTGGGTTCGTGTGCTGATCTGCCGGTGTTACCGTTTCGGCCCCGGAAGACTGCGGCGTGAATGGCGATACAGGGTCTGACGGTGGGGACAGTTCGGAACCGTACAACTCGAACCGGCCCTCGATGGTATCAGACACCTGCTGGGGACGTACTGCAGGCACATTCGACCCGCCATTGCCAGACCCATCGACAGTCGGCTCCCGGGACCGCGAGTCGATTTCCACAGCCGCGGTGATGTCATCCGGGCTCTGTGGTTCCGTCGGCACCGCCCGATTCCGACCGGGCGACGCCCCGTGGGGTGAGGAGGTACCGTGCTCTGCCTCCGTGAATGGCCCAGCCACAGCATCCGGGCCGAAGTAGTCCTGCGTCAGACCCCTAAGCCTCCCCCCGTGAGACACGACATCCGAGTGGCTCTCCGACGTCTCACCGGCTCTACCGCCCCCGGAACCATGGACACCCTCGGTCCGCCATCCGCCCCGGCCCTCAGCCATCCGCATCGCCGGCCCATCCACACTGCCCCCACCAGTCCGGGTGCCGGTGCCAGTCCCGGACCCCTCGTCACTCCTCCGCCTCCTCCTCCTCCTCCTGCGGCGGCGTCGGCGGAGACAAACCCAGGTCACTGCCCCAACCACGAGGCCGCTACCCACGACCGCCCCCACCGCAACACCCGCCTTTCCGCCGGCGCCCAACCCTCCCTTCTCCTGCGCCACGGCGGAGACCCCGCTACCGGTGGGCACGGGCGCCGTCGCGGCGGCGCATTGCGCCTTGCCGTCGGCCGAGGTGCAGCTCTGGGAGAGGGCGCAGCAGCCGCCGCCCATGGAGGCCGGGCACGCAATCTGGCTGGTGGTGCAGCCGGCGGGGATCTCGCCGACGACCGAGGTTGGGCCCGCCGTGCTAGTCCACAGGCACTTGCGGCTGCTGCCGCAGGTCTGGCCGTAGGAGCAGCAGCCGCCACCCAGGGCGGAGGGGCAGAGGAACATGGAGGTTTGGGTGCAGGGGCGGGGGCAGCAGGCGGGGACGGTGGTGACTGTTGGGGATGGGGAGGTCAGGGTTGTGGTTGAGTTGCATTGGTACTGGTTCGCTGGGCAGGGACTGCCGCAGTCGGAGCCGATGGCGCAGCATGCTGCTTTGTTGCCGGTGGTGGGGTTCACGATGCAGCTGTTGGGATGGTGAGTGGATGGTCAGCGGCTCTGGCTCGAGGGAGGAGGGAGGGGGAAAAGGGGGTGCAAAGGCAAGGTGAGGAGCAACGAAGAGAGGCGGATGCTGACTAGGTATCGTCGGGGCAGCACGATGTTGCGCCAAGAGGCCCGATATCCAGGCCTGCCTCATCGTTAGAGTCGCAACTTTAGCGGAATATAGTAGGTCTCACAAGGATGTTGACCCTGGGTGCACAGCGCCTGTCGCTTCCCCAGCGGGCTGAGCTTCGACGCAGCCTGGTAATATCGGAGCGACAAGGTTGGCGTCGCTTCGATGGCGGCGAAGCGTTGAGCAAGAACAACGGTGGCCAACAGCCATCCGAGGGCCAGCAGCCTTGCAAGGTCATCCATGGCTGGAATCCAAGCTCAAGGACCAAGGGACGGTCGAAGAAAGACGATGCTCCTCATAAACTTAGTAGGTAGTGTGACACAACACAACTTCGCAGAACGAGCCAAGGAAGCACCAGCAGCCCACGGGGGAAAACGTGATGCAGACATGAAAAGGGGAATCAAGAAGTAAATGGCCGAGTCTGTCCAAATATCCTGGAAATCAATTTGATATGAGAGGCCCACGAGGCTACCTAGTCCACAAACCCCAACAAATAAAGAAACTGACAGGAGAAGGCCACAGGGCCCAGAGCCGCCACTTTTTCACGTTGCGCTGATCTCCAGGATGGTTCCATGTCAAAGAAATGCAACTCGGGATCCAGGAGACCAATTACAGACAAAGCCCAACTTCGTGCATCTGCATGCCATGCAAGGGTCTCGAGCTGAAAACGTGCGTCTAGCCACACACCACCCGTTCCTCCAGGGTTACCCCCATACTGTGGAAGCACAGAAATGGCGGAATCTGGTGGGATGGTTTTGTATGGCAGACTGGGCCGTGTTGATATCGGTCAACCACACCTCCTCATCCAAGCTTCCTTATTGCCAGACCGCCTTCCCCCTAATCCCCATCGGGAGGTGTAAGCCCTTCGGTTGCGTCTCGAGAAGAGTTATTGAAGGGTAGCTGGTTTTGATGCCCGATGTCTATTAATGCGTATCAAAGACGGTACTGCCTCCAACAGTACAATTTGCTGAACGGGCAGAGACGCTGGTCTGTTATACCTCTGTAGCGACGGTCAAAATATTGTGCGGACTCATCTTCATACCTTACGTGCCCAGGGCGTTGAACCAGTGCCTCCATGTTTAGACAACAGCAACTGCAACCCTGCATCCTCCTTGTAGCGGTGCAACGCCAAAGATTTCCAGTCATCCCAATCCAGGCCATCGTCTACCTTCACTACATCTCGGAGCCCTCGAAAAAGGCCCAGGAATCCATCCCAGTCTACGAGGTCATAGCCGCAACAAAAAGCGAACCTATGTTGCAACCGGCCATTCCAGACAAAATCTGCCAGATCCTGGCGGCCCTTCCCCTCAGGCAGGCGTGCAAAGACGATTTCATCTTCACCCAGATCATTCGCACCACTGTAGAAGTCTGCAACTGGAAGAAGGCCGACTGGAGAGTTGAATGCATGCGCTGGCGGCTCGGTGTGAGCCCACTCCCAGTCGATAATTCCAGTCATGTTGAAGTCATCATCCACCAGGATATGATCTCCCTTATCATCCGCATGCTTCAAGTAGTATTTCTTCTCGTCATCCTGACCTGGTGACGGCAGCACAGACGGGACTAAGTCGATAAGAAATCTATGGATGAGGTAGGCATCCACTGCTTGCTGCGAGTATATCTCCTCGCGCAGGATTAGATCCAACATGAGTTGAAGTGACGACTTGTGATACTCCCCCAGAAAGGAGAATGGGCCAGTGGTGCGCATTTCGGATTGCGTAAAGTCGGTGAGTGATTCTCGAGCAAATGGGCCGACATGAGAGTCGCCCGGGCGGTCGAGGGAGCCAAAAAGGTTGAATGGGTATCGGCGAAGTTCGATGAATGTATCCGCAAGCTGATCCATGAGCTTTCTCCTCTGTTCCTGGGTTGCAATGGCCCATCTCAGAGAATTTCCGGGCAACTTCTCCATCAGAATATAACCAACTCCCACAGGATTGCCAGCCTGTTCTAGCGCAAAATCGAATACTCTTGGAGCAGGAACACACGAGTCCGCTCCAGAAACTTGAGGGTTGCAACCTCGCTTTGGATGATACAAGCTCGCAGTGCGGCTGGAGGGGATGTGGCGTTGAACCTGCGGATACGGGCGATCCATTTGACTCCGTCGTCAAAACAAACTTCGACATGGTAATTCATGCCACCCATCACGGAAATTCGTGTGGCTCTGTCATACTGAAGCGGAGGGATAGAGCAGGGAATCCCTTGGCGTAAATGACTGGCTCGGGCCACAAGAGCAGGAGTGTTGATCTTCTCGATCAGTGCTGTCAGCTCACGTCCTTCGGCCTCCCGAGCCGCAGGATCATAGGCATCTGCATCCTGCCAAATACACAACTTATTGGCAAGTAGATGCGGTGAGGTTGAAGACCCAAACCAACCTCCCACTTAGGGCAGCTATGAAATTCGTGTGTTGAAGATGGGTGGAGTATAGATGGCGGTTGCACGTACGCATTCGCCGAGTGTACGAACTGACGGTCTTTGGCATATCTCAAAATCACAGGACCACATGGGCATTGTATCGCAGAATTTTAGTGAATTGAAACTTGACTTCGTGCATCTGCATATGATGCAAGGCTCTCGAGCTGAGATGCTGCCTCAGACCTACATTACCTCCCCTTCCCAATGGCCCTTGGCGATTTGGCTTTAAAGTTGACATTGGTTCCACGGCTCATTCATCCGAGCTTCTCTTGTGCCAGCCCGCCTTCGAACTAAACTAGAAGCAGTCAAAAAGGGAAATTGCAGACTGGAAACTGATGAAGCTGGTTGCCAACATTCATCTCACCCAAGGTTCTGTGCACGTGACATGGAAAGTTGATGATACAGCGCCGCCAATCACATCAAGGCTCTAATTTATTGAACCTGAACCAATGAAAGCAGCGGGCTCGATTAGTCATCTGAAAAGAAAAAGAAGCTTCTTATCTTATCGCCTGTAGAAAAGAAAATCAACCAAAAGTCCATCTGTGGGTTCCCCTCCGTCGAACAAGTCGACAGCCTCGAGATATTACTTTCAAGCCGCTAAAATGGGCGTCGGGCGTCGCATGAAGAAGCAGGGTCCCCCTGCACCCTTGTCAGAGGCACATTTCGACAAACTGAAGCGCAAGAAGGGTATCCCAGTCGACGATACCCCCGCAGAGGCACCCTCGTACAAGAAGCGAAGAACTTCCAAGAAGTCGGAACAATCGCCCAAGGGCGACGGCAGGGCCAATACGAAGGGCGCAACCTCAAAGCCGGCTAGGAAGCAGGCCGGTAGCGAGAAGAGCGCTCCGGGTGCCCCGAAAGATGGAAAGAGAGTTGGGAATTCCAAGGCTAAGAAGACGCCCCTTCCCGAGTCTGATGAGGAGATGGACGACGAGTTTGGCGCATCGGACTTGGAGGATGAGGCCGATGAGAGTGAACTGAACGGGGAAAAGCTGGGAGACGACTTCCTCGGCTCGGACGACTCGGTTTACGACTCGGATCAAGAACAGGGACATAGGAAGGAGACCTTCGTCTTCTCCGACGACGAGGACGACGACGAGGACAGAGAAGAGAAGTTGACAGTTGCCAACATCGAAGGTCTCTCGAGGAAACTGGATAAACAGTTGGAAGAAGAAGCGGCAGAGAACGAGGCAGAGCTCCGTGAGGAAGCTCTCCAAACCAACATCGACGGCGACAAGCCGCAGGTGCTGGGCGGTGACGACGATGACGACGAGCTCTCGTCCAAGGCGAAGACTCTGCTAGCCCCTGACCTCCAGATGCTGCGGACCAGGATAACAGAGACGATCCGCGTGCTCGAAGACTTCTCAAACCTGGCGGAGGAAGGCCGGAGCAGGGTCGAGTACACCAGCCAGCTCCTGAAGGACTTCTGCAGCTGTACGTCTACCCCCTTATTGTTTGTAAGACAGTTGCTGACTACGGAATGGACAGACTACGGTTACAGTGAATTCTTGGCAGAGAAGCTTATGTACGTCTTTAGATGCTCAGTATCACCCCTGGCGATGTTTCCTGAGCTATGAAAAGCGTCTTGCTCCTGAGGCAGTGGCTTGTTCTACGCAGGATTCACTATTGATACCATATTTGAAGCAACTACTGACCAATTTCTAGGAATCTCTTCTCGGTCAAAGAGGCATTCGCCTTTTTCGAGGCTAACGAGGTAAGCTCCCAAAATAGCTGTCCCCCTGAAGCCCATCATCCTATGGACCGGCATTGCGACGCCAAACTCTCTACAACCTTGTCCTTCATGGTAGAGACTGACTCCGACTTAGTCTGCCCGTCCCGTCGTCATCCGCACGAATACCCTCCGGACACATCGTCGTGACCTTGCGCAGGCACTCAGTGAGTTACCATCCCACACTCATACCATTACCGTCCCCGACATCTAGGACCAAACTAATGCCATCAAAGTCAACCGCGGCGTCACGCTGGAACCGGTAGGCAAATGGTCGAAAGTCGGCCTGCAGATCTTCGATTCCAAGTACGTATTTTACTTTATTCTGGCCATGTCTCGGGAAACTGGACAGAGATCAAAGCCAGGGACTTGTTTCAGCACTTCTAGGAGATGTTAACTCTATATTGCAGCGTTCCTTTGGGTGCCACCCCCGAGTATTTGGCGGGCCACTACATCCTGCAAGCCGCGTCGTCCTTCCTGCCCGTCATGGCGCTGTGCCCACAGGAGAACGAGCGTGTTCTCGATGTAAGTGACTGGCCAACTCGTAACTTTTGCGGTTGATATACTGACACTGTTCTTGCAAAGATGGCTGCTGCTCCGGGAGGCAAGACGACGCATATGGCGGCGCTCATGAAGAACACGGGCGTCATCTTCGCCAACGACGCGAACAAGGCGCGTTCCAAGGGTCTGATAGGCAATATTCACAGACTCGGCGCTGCGGTACGTGATTCTTGGCAGCCTGTTGCTTCCCGTGTCCCTCCTTGGGAGGCTCACTACTCGTTCCGAGAGAACACAGCTGACGCCTAGACTCATAGAACACAATCGTGTGCAACTACGACGCCCGCGAGTTCCCTGGAGTGATGGGCGGTTTCGACAGGGTGCTGCTGGACGCGCCGTGCTCAGGCACCGGAGTTATTGCCAAGGACCCTTCCGTCAAGACCAACAAAGACGAGAAGGACTTCATGGTATTGCCGCATACGCAGAAGCAGTTGCTTCTGGCAGCCATCGACTCGGTTAATCACGCCAGCAAGACGGGCGGCTATGTCGTCTATTCGACGTGTAGCGTCACTGTTGAGGAGAAGTAAGTCATGCCGTCCTTTCTGAGGCTTTCTTTCCGGCTTGCCCCTTTTAGTTTGACAAGATGCTAACTCCATATCCTTTTCACAGTGAGCAAGTCGTTGCCTACGCCCTCAGCCGTCGTCCTAATGTCAAACTTGTCGAGGTAAGCAGCTTCCGGAACCCACCCCACCCCTTGTCCCACCCCTTGTCCCACCCCTTGTAGTACAAGTTTTCTGCCCAAACAACTGGCTTAATTCTGTTCCCGTACGATGTTATTCAAAGCAAAATGCTGACTCCTGGCGCTGAAGACCGGTCTGCCCTTCGGCAAGGAAGGGTTCACAAGTTACATGGGCAAAGAGTTCCCCCCAAGCCTCAAGTTGACGCGCCGCTACTACCCCCACACGTACAACAGTAAGTCTCAAGGATCGAAGCTCCGGCCACGGCAAGTGATCCCGAACTAACACCCGCCAACAGTGGACGGCTTCTACGTGGCCAAGTTCCAGAAGCTCCGCGCCACGCCGGCCAACGCCGTCAAGGTGAACAGCGCCGCGGACAAGAAGAGCAACGGCGTCAAGAGGGCTGGCGGCGGCTCCGCCGGCGCCGGCGATAGAGACGAGGACGAGGACGAGATCGTGGACAGGACGCCGATCGCTGCGGACGACGAGGAGGGCGGGGAGGAGGACGGGTTTGGCGGGTTCGACGATGATGAGGATCGCGAATACATGGATCGCGCTAGGCGCAATGCTATGCGGCGGAGAGGTCTGGATCCCAAGGCGCTCAATCAGAAGGGGGCCAAGAAGGGGAAGGAGACGAAGGAATAGAGATTTCCTGGTGAGACAGGGAGCGAGCGCCATACATGCCAGATGAGGTTAGATTCGAGGGTGTCTAGTATAGGGGGTTGTCGAGGGTAGGGCCCAGGGCAAAAGCATGGAAGTGGGGACGAGGGGAGTATTCCAGCCGTCTCTGAGCTGTCTAGTTTGGAGTCTAGGGAAAAGAAAATAGAAATCACGGGCTTCACTACGTGGTAAACCAAGTGACACTTTTCGAGCCGTGGGCTAGTCTGGTCGTTTTCCTTGAAAACCAAGACCAATTACACCTAACTCTTGCCCGCGAGGTAGAAGGTCGTGATGGTCTCGCTCTCGGCGATCTTGCGCACGATGCGGAACTTGGCGCCACCCGGCCCAGCCCTCGACCCGGTTGGCGGCGTACATCTAGCCCTCGAGCCCGATGAAGACGCCCGCCAGCACGGCGTAGGCGTGCGTCCAGGCGTACACACGAATAAATAATAAACAAAGGGAGAAGAAAAAAGGGAAAAGAAATAGAGAGAGTAGCAAAAAGCTCACCGGTGAACCCTGGGGGGGTCACCGGCTACGAAAACCCCGGTGGGGTTTTACTTCGGGGGGGAGTCGACCGCGGGACGGGGGGTTACAACGGGCAGCCCGGTGCTGCCCGAGGGGCCAACAACACCAGGTGGCCAGCCTGGTGTATGTTGACCGATATTGCGTGACGGTATTGGGCATTATATGTCTTGGGCAGGTGGTAGGGGTAGTTTTGACTGTCCTCTCACATTCACTTCATTCTCTGTTAGGTATTCCAAGACTACCTCTAGCTAGCATCAGACAACCAACCAACCAACCAATGTCCAGCCCATCCTAAGCCGCCGGCACCCCCCGTTCCTCGCAGTACTTCTTCACCTCCTTCGCCAGCGTATCCTTCTGTCGATGCACCAGGTCCATGATATCGCGACACTCCTCCCCCAAGTCCCCAAACGAGCCATACAAGCTGACCATCTCCTCCAAGACAGCCTGCAGCTGGTTCGGCAGCCACGTGACGATGGGGCTACCGCCCGTGGCCGTGGGGTGGCTCGTCATCTTGAGGATGTACTCCCGGGCAAAGCACCAGTGCCTCCACCTGAAATCCCTGACCTGGTCCAGCACCTGCAGCCAGAGCCTCCTCGACTCCCTGACCTCCTCCTCCTCTTCCACCATCGTCCTCTCCTCCCCCCGGGTGGCGAGCGCCCACCCCTTCAGCCCCAACCCACCGCTGGTCTCCCTCACCCAGGCCAGGAAGTCGCGGTGGTTGCTGGGCCGGTACTGGCGGAAGTCCTCGAGGATCTCTGTCAGCGGCGTGTGCGGCATGGGGATGCGCAGCAGGTTGTCGACGAGCGGGACCATGGAGTCGTTTGCGCCCGACTCGCCGCGGAACGACAGGGGCTTCTCCCCGTCTTCACCGCCGACGCCCTCGTACACGACCCCCTCCGGGAACATGCTCTGCGACGTGATCCCGAAGATGAAGGTGCGGAACGACGTGTACGACCGCGGCTTCGACTTGGCCCACATGGTCTCCATGACGGCGTTGATGCGCTGCAGCGCCGACAGCGTGGTGGACAGGCCGGCGTTGAGGGATCGGCGGTGCTCGAGGGCCGCGGTGGCGTCTGAAGCAGCAGCAGCGGCCGCGGCGGTGCAGGCGTCGAGGCAGGCCATGGTCCCCGCGATGAGCGGGCCCGAGTTCTTGACCATGTCGATGTGGACGAGCACGAAGCCGGCCTCGGACGACGTCGGGTCCAGGCCGTGCTCGAAGGCGCGGATCAGACGTAGATTGGAGTAGTCCAGACCCGCGGCTGGGTCGACGAGGCGGTAGTTGAACAGGGCGTACGATCCCGCGTACTCCATGAATGGTTTGAACTGACATCTGGGAGGGGGGAAAAGAAATGAGAACGTGGGACATGGGACGGGGCTGATATAAGGGGAGAAGGAGACTCACATCGCGGCACACCGGGCAATGGGCCTTGCGATATTGGCCGGTAAGACGTTGCGCCCCAGACCATATGGCTCCCCACGCACGAACCTCTGGTGGCAGGGCTCGAGGAGGTACGCCGACGCCAGGAAGGAGTAGTCCCTGTAGAGGGCATTCACGAGGGGCAGGTTCGCCTTGTACGTGTCGACGAACTCGGTGAGGTCGGGCAGCTCCTTAGAGACCACGTCGCCGAGACCGCCGTGGGCAAGCAGCCCGGGTTCCCCTGACGCCGTCTTGATGGGCATTCTCTGGAGGACGGACTCGAGGGCCGCAAACTCGGCGGGGAGGTCCACGATCGGGTCCATCCTCGGCAGGAAGCCCCTGGTTGTCGACACCATGAATGCAGGGAGGGACATGTCATCCGGCCTAGTGTCCTCCAGGACCGGGAATCTATTGCTGTTGTGTGCAAGGGATCCCATGTTTGAACTTGATTAAGAGAAGTTTTGATACACCAAGTAGAACTGGCACGTGATTCGTAAAGGAGCAGCAGGTTACGGGCTTGAGAGGAGGAAAAAGTGTATGATTGCCTGACCGTCGAGCGCGCCGCCTATATAGGCCGTGGCCGGAATTGCTTCCGGCCTCAGAAAGAGGAGTTACCATCCTGAACTCTGCGTAGATCCCCTCCTAGCCCAGTCTCAGATGTTTCCCTTTGTCGCCAAGAGAGGAAAAGTCCACGCTTGGACAAAACAGCTTCGGTCAGGAGGAATGCCCAGGTAGGCCATGTTGTTGTATCCTGCTGCCCTTCATCGTGAACCAGACAGAATCGGTCAAGCAGCCCGTATTACACGCATACTTACGAGTAGTGATGGCAGATTTTAGTCATATTTAAAAAGAGTCGACGGCTTCGTAATGCCTGCTTCATGGATACCTATTTGCCAGGTCAAATTGCCTGAAAGAGTTGGGTTCTGCCCTTTGTCTTTGCACTGACCGACGGTCGCCCTCAAGATTGCCAACCAGGAGGCGGTTGATGGTGGGTGGGACCGTTGAGTAATAGATATCATGCTGCCCCACTCTTCTCCGGCCCTAGCCGGCCCCTTGGCCGGAATCCTTCCGGCCTCTTGGCTCTTGCACCTCCGCACCTCCGCATAGCGAATCGGGCTTCCTCTTTGGTACTCGGCATTATCAGCATTCCTGCCCTCGACCCGTGGTTCTTCTCCCTAGGCCAGTTGGCTCGTCCCAGAGAGGCCCCTCCGAAGAAGGTTGATAGGTTTGTAAAGGTCGACCGTTGCGGTGCACAAGTCGGTTTTGAGAAGCTTGATGACCACTTACATGGCGTGATGACCATATCTACCGGCCGGCACACCTAAGATGCTGGATAGTGAGTGAAGATGTCTTGTCATTACTGCGAGGTGAAATGTCTCGTTCAGCGGTGAACCGCGCCTACTACCTGGGCCGGGCACCATCGGGCTAGGCGAGCTAGTGGGACTATTTGACAGGCTGCACACGGATCTAACGCCTCATACCCTGGCACAAGTTAACCCGTGCGTTGTATGGCTGGACCATCCTTTACTGGATGGTTCGGATGGAAGCCGCGCAAACAGCCCGGACGTTCTAGGCGATTCGGTCAAGTCTGTCCAATTCTCTCCTGTTTCCAAACACAGTCAATGCCAACGGATAAGTGCGGGCTGTGTTGCAGTCGAAAGCTCAGTCGTGATGGCTCCTGAAGGGTATCTTACTTGCATCTCGGTACCCGTGGGAATGTCAAATACATCGATGGTGCAGATAGCTGCGCAGCTGAAATGCTCACGAATTCGAAAAACAGTGAGAGCATGTCGAGCTTGACGTTAGCTTGACTGGTATGGACTTGGCGAGGGAACGACAAGCTGTCGCTTGTAATCTGAACGAGAGATGATGTTTGGGTGAATGGCGGACCTGGGGGGACTCACCTCGTTCACCGTAGAGCCGCTCAACAAGGACAGCACGCCATGCTTTCGGGAGGGTAGCGCATTGAGCAGGGCGTTGTCCTGTTAGGATTGACTGTCTCTCTTAAGTGTTGCATCATATCTCCAATCTTGTTGCGGAAGGTCAGGACCTGTATCTGGGTCATCCAATCGACGTCTGGTTGACGTCCAGTCGGCAAATTCCTAGGAAGGCCGCTAAATGAGTGACGTGAATATCCCAGAATAGAACAGCATACTCAGGCTTCCTTGCAACCAAAATGAGATCTTCGCAAAGGAAGAAGTATCGTGCGAGCTTGTCGATGATTTTGCTCGTTTCAGTGCTGTCAACCTCTTGTTCAAAAGACTTCAGAGACTTGGCAAGCTCGTTGGCTCTTTTAAGGAGATTTCAAGTTGCAGTAAGTTGCCGGACCTGCCCGAGCCGTTGCCTTAGCTGCTTCGCAGACTCCAGCAGCTTGTCTCTTAAGAAGGGTTGCCGTTCCTTGATATATGAAGGTTGTGGCATCCACGGTACTCAGATTCGAGCGAGACTCTGCTTTTCACTGAGCTGGAGCACTTTATCCAACAGCGACTGGCAAAATGCCTGACGACCTTTCTCTGCAATGACAGTTGGTGGTCAGAGATTGGGCCTTTTCTGGAATTGGAAGTCCTACGCTGTCCCGTGTATTGGCTTACTATTGCCAAGACATCGCGAAGGCCTTGTATGATTTCCTCCGACGGAGTCAAGTTGCTAGCGAGTAGAATGACAAGGCGGGTTGCATGTTCTTGGGTAGTTATCGAGGACACTTTATCGACGCCTTCATCCCAACGAGACAGTAAGGCGAGGCCATCTGCGATATGGAGCTCAACCTAGAAGGAGAGGACATGATATTTCGGCTCGGGTGCCGCTCGATCGCGGTAGCACTGAGCCACGGCTGGAATCTAGGTCAGACTGCGTAGCTCTGCAACAGAGCAATGGGAGTCCTGATCCAGCGGAGGCGTCCAGAAATTTGAGGATTCAGCCATAATGTTGTTGTTTAACGTCGGGCAGTCTATCGCTCGCTCCGGGTTCACCGATGCGCAGGACGGCAGTAGATGGGATATGGGAAGTCGCTGCTTCAAAGTCTCACTCCGCGGATATCCCGGCATCTTATCTCGGGATGTACTACCCGGCCGGTATCTTGCCGGACAAATGTCATTGCCCCTTATACAAGATACAGCTCATGTCGACAAGGGGACAGTTTGCCCATCACGGAGATCAGCAAAGAGAGAAGGGTATCGCAGTCGAATTACTTTCTGATCGTAAAGACGATTCCAGGAGAAGATCGCGGTATATTTGCGCTTGATACGCAATGAGATATCTGCTGAGAGGAGGCATGCGAACACTTTGTTCACATTGGATTCTCCCTGGCGGAGCGTAAACCAAAATATGGCTTTGGCAGCGAAACATTGAATACCTCCTTGGAAAGAGATGGAAGATATTCGTGAGACTTACTTTCAAGTAAGAGAGACTGTGGTTCCCCAAGACGCCAGCCAGGCCTGTCAAGCATTAAAGGCGCCGCACAGCTTCAAACAGGTTGCGGACCGCGATCATCCACGGGCTGCACTCAATTCCTCACAAGCATGGACGGAGAGGATGTCCGCGAGTCCCAGCAGCGGGAAAGGTAATAAGACGTGGCACACGGATCGGCGGATAGGTATGTCAGGTGGCATCATCCACTTTTGTCGACTCTAGTATGTAGCCTATTTTGTTGTTGCAGGCTACTTTCATTGCCGACATCAAGGCCGGTCTCCGTTTTCCGGCCAAGACAGGATCGTCTGGGAACGAAAATTTGCCCTCTTCGACGCTTGGTTGCTTACAAAATGGATTAGTTATTAGCCTCGCCAGTCGTCACGATAATTCGGGTTGTACTAGTACGTGACGGCATGGAATGCCTGGAATGCCCGGAAAGGCAGAGGTGGACTGGGCTGTACTTTCAACTTTGTAGCAGGTGGTCCATGAGCCAAGAGCATCTGATCCCATCATCCTCTTCGTTCCTTCTCGGATGCATTTGGATTCGATGGGTTGCAAGCTTGTCTCAAGGCAATCTTGGGGGCTGCCGCACTGTGGACAAGCAACCAGCAATAAAAGGTAAAGTTGAAGACATCACACGCCACACAGGACTTTGCATCTCGCCAACAGACGCACACATGTGCAGCCGGCGGAGCAAATAGATCATCTCGAGCCAACGCCGCTACTAACGACTTTGCCATTTTGGGCAACAACAGGCTCCGTTTAATTGCACATCGCCAACGTGACATGGATGGCACGGACCAAGAAAGTAACCAAGAACCGGTACGTACCCGCAGCTGGGACTCGACTGCCACTGGTCGGCTGGGGTCTTGACCGGCCTGAGGCAGGAATCCACATCCCTGACGCCCATCAACCCAAAAAAAAATCAAACACACGGGCAGTCCCCTCGCTTCTGGGACTGGACTGCGCGCGAAGAAGCTCAATTCTTTCAGCATGAGAGCAACTCTTGTCACTCACACGCCGCCCGCGCTCCATGGCGCACGTTGCAGGCCAAAGATGGCCCCAAACTTTTACCAGAATGATTCCCCCATAATAAAAAGACTTTCCCCTTCCCATTCCACAACCCATCACCACTTTCTTCCATTTAATCACCATCGCCAAACCGCACCATCGCCAGAGTGCAAGCCAAATGCCCGCCTCCGCCGACGCGCAATAATAAATCCTCACCCCAGTTGATTCCCGCCCCCTTAGATCCCGACCACCAGTGGATCGCCCTTCCGTCAGACAACAGCCCAGGCCCTAAACACCAACGAGATCCATCAAAGCCCTTCCGTGACAAAGCAAATTTCTTCTCCTGTCTCATTCCCTCCATCCCCTAGCATCATCATCATCACCACCGACCCCGTCCCTGCCACAATCCCACCCTGGCGATTTTTGCTGCCCACCAAACCGGGCCTTGCACCTTTTTCTCTCATTGCCTTCCGACCCTCCTCCCATGGGAACCCCGGCCAAGAGTGCCGTCATGGCCAAGGACCGCCGCAAGTCGGCAACAAAATCTAATGGCAGCAACGCCCCCCGAAGCACAAGTCCTAGCAATGGCAAGCCCAGCCTCACTGTCACTCTGCACGTGCCTGGCGAGAAGCTTAGAGCGATTGTCGACCCCGCCTCCCTCGTGAAGGAAGAGACGCCGACAAAGGACGCGAAAGACTCCCCAGCCACGTCGACAACGCTTCCTGCCGCAACTGTCTCGGGCGGCGAGAATGCCTCCGACTCGAACCCGCCTACTCCTGCTGCCAGCGGAACACCGGCCCCACAGCCCATGGGTCCCCCGACCGAGGGTCCAAAGAAGAAGGGAGCCAAGAGAAGTGCTCCAAATGCCAATGGCGAGCCCAAGTTGAGAGGCAAGCCCGGGCCGAAGAAGAGGAAGTTGTAAGTTCCTGCCCCCGGTTTTATCTCTGTCTCGCTCCCTCTCCCTCTCTCCGTCCCAATGGTCTTTCATTTCTACTACCAGTGCACACTCTTGATCGAGTCTTACACCAATGCCTTTGGCCTCGCTTCCACCGTGTCTGGAAAACCTGTACTAATCTTGGTTTTCGATGCAGGGACGACGGAGCAGTCGAAGGCGGCAGAGCGAACGGCCTAGGTGCAGGCCATAGGCTTGGCCCCAAGGCGAATCAAGGTGCTATCAACGCGGGCCTCCGAGCACTCGACCGCTCAGGCAAGCCTTGCCGGAAGTGGAACAAGGGCGGATTTACGCTAAAGAGCTTCACCGGTGTCGTCTGGGAGGTTCCACGGTGGACCGCCCCTCCCAAGCCAAAGCCGGCAGCCGCGGAGGAGTCGACCTCGACATCGGCCGAAGGGAGCAGCAAGGAGAACAAGGAGAACAGCCAGATGAAGAGCGACAACAGCAATCACGACGCCGATGTCGAGATGCAGAGTGCCCCGAGTGTCGCTGCCGCAAACTCCCCAACGCCGCTGCCTATCCCTGCAGCATAGACTTGTTGGCCAACACCCCAGTCTCCCGTTGCTGTTTTTTTCTTCTTTTTTTTCTGTCTCTCTCTCACAACGTGGGTTCTTTTTTGGAGTTCAGGTCGCTTCGGGTTGTCCAGGCATTCCCTGTGCGTGATCCTCCGCTGTGCGATAATAAAAGACAAGGCATTTGTCTTTGGCTGGGCAGGTCTTGAACCCCCCTGACCGGCTCGTGAGGCGTTTTCGGATGGCATTGCAGCCTCGCAGCTGTAGGGGATTCGGAGTCTGGCTTCATCGGTTCTGGGCATTTGTACACTACTAAGGAATAGGGGACACAAGGTAGCTGGTACGGCTGGATGGAAGCATGAATACGGTTCTCTTCATGACGTCTTACATGATCCTAAGCGGTGGCCGGTGGTGAACGGCGTTACGCCACCCATGAGCGGCTGACGGCTAGGGACATTGCTTGGAAGCCCATCAAGAGACCAGTTTGACCAGCTTGCCGCACCTCTTTGACTTTGCAATATTGGAGCCTTCGTCAAAGGTACCTAACCATCCAGGCTAAGGGGCATAAGAATCCATAGCTACCTACCTCGGTACCTATTTACTTTTCCTCATTATCCTTACAAATTTGCTCCTTCAATGTGCCACGGTGCATGCAAGGTCCAAGATATATTACCTGTGATTCAAAGTGGCAGAAGGACGGAAGGATAGCAATCATTTGGTATCAGTTGTAAAGGCAAGCAAAAAGTATGGCTTGTGGATGCTTGTAATTCGGTGGCTGGCCCTCCCACGGCATCTTCCCACTGAAACTCAACAGAATTTAGTGGAAAGCGCCTGTGACGCCAGGCATTAACACGTCCGTGGCTTTCTGGGGCTAGGCTAGCAGCTACTGTGTAGGTAGATACCTAATCCGTAGTAAATAGGCACTAAAGAGCAGCACGCAAGTGGCGCTATCTATGGGCCCCCGGTCACGTTCTCCAACCAGCTCCCTAGAACGACGACCTCCGACGTCCCGACCTCGTGATTGATAGCCAAAACTGATCTTCAACAGCGGCCCAGCATTTCTCTCTGGGACATCATCATTTCGGCACGGTCACCCCAGTTACCGCCGTCTGCAAGCGTAAAGAACCTCGACACCTGCACGCCTGGAAATCCGCCCTCTCTCTGTCTTGCACTCCTTGTGGGACGGTTCGTTACATTGAGGAATCGATGACATCGCTGGCTTGGGCACAGTCAAGTCGACGGAGCTTGACTTGGAAACTCCCAGCCAATTTCTCCGCCCGCCATCTCTGACCACCATTTGCTCCGAGACCAAACCATCGGACCTACAACGACTCCATAGTCGAATCTTCAATACAAGAACGAAAAGGTCAAAGGTCCCGGGCAGCTTAGAACTCGTCCCGGGACTTACAACCTCCGACATCCTCCCACTTCCTCTTCTCCCCCACCCCTCAACCCCTCCTCTCCTTTCGAATTCCCCGGCGAACAAACCAACTCCCCACCACCCCCATCATGACGAACCCATACCAACATGGGTCGGGCTTCCTGCCGGACTCATCCTCACCCACGGGAGCACCCGGGGCCCGCCAGCGCCGCTCATCCTACGCGTCCATAGTTTCAGGCCCCTCCACCCTGCCGCGTCCACCCCGTGCCGGGGCAGTCTCACACCTCCTCAACCCGCCGCCCGACGGCGCAGACATGCAGGCCAGCGGCCTCTACGCGGCGGCAAGGAGTTATGGGCTGGATACGGCAAGGAACGGTATCGCTGGCGACGAAGCACCGGGGATGTCATGGCCGCCAAGGCCATCCGGGCTCCCTTGGTTCTCACGGGCGTTCGAGATGTACATGAGCAGGGATCCGCTGATAAGCGACGACTACACCCAGACGGCCAACAACGGTATCAGCACAGGCTTCCTCTCGCCGTCGTATTTAAAGGGCTCGGTATACCTGCAGAAGCTGGAGGAGTCACACAAGACCAGGGTCCTGACCCAGAGGGAAGGGCATCTGACACAACCCCATGCCCCTGGAGGAGGTCTGCCGAGCAACGGGAGCAGCGCCAATCTGCAGGGAAGCAAGCTGTCACCGGCGTCACATCGCGGCATCACCTTCGACGTGGTCGAGAAGCCCCCGGCCTTTGAGCAGGACGAGACCGTCAGCCCGCTACCGTCGCGGTGGAACAAGGAAGACAAGCACTCGGGCATCGAGGTCATAGGAGACGGATGCGAGGTGGAATACAGAGGGAACCGGAGCTCCAGCGAGAGGGACCACGAGGCGTATGCTATACGAGCGGACCACTACATGCCGCCGCAGTGCGGCGTGTATTATTTTGAGATCGTAGTTCTCAACCGGCGACCAGAAGAGTATGTCTAGCTTTGTTCTCTCCCCTTCCCCGGCTAGCCATGTCTGCCGGGCTTCTATTTCTAAGTTTCTAACTGCTGGGGTGTTGCGCGGCGCACAGCACGACTATTGTAATAGGTTTCGCCAGCAAGTCGGTGTCTCTGTCAAGGGCGCCTGGCTGGGAACCGGAATCTTGGGGCTATCATGGCGACGACGGTCTGTATTACGCGTCACAGAACGTCGGAAAGGCTTACGGTCCCAAGTTCGGCCAGGGGGACACAGTGGGCTGTCTGGTGAACTTCAGAACAGGCACTGCAAAGTTCACCAAGAATGGCCAAGAGCTACCAGGTACGCACCTCGAGCTACCGCCGGCCCATCCCCTCCCCCCGGGCCCTGTCCTTGCTTGCTGCCCCTGTTCCATGGTGACTCAAATGGAAGGCTCACCCGTCGCAGATATCTCCTTCCGTGATGCAAACTTTCGAGATGCAAAGGGAAGGCTCTTTCCCATTATAGGGTTGAAAAAGCCGGGCGATCATGTCATGGCCAATTTTGGCCAACTGCCTTTCCAATTCAACATCGATGAATACATGGAGGTATGTCTAGCCCATTCACATCCCCATATCCCGTCAAACGTCTCTTCCACCGTCTCTTATCCGGTTCCGTTTACGGTACCCTATCCTTGTTACACCTGCACTCTTATCGCCGTAGCATCTTGCGTCATCCGTATAACTGCCACCACGGCGCGTTGAGACGATGGCGCCTCGAAAGATTAATGTTGTGGCACATCCTCCGTTTTCTTTTCATCCGATTCCTTTTCGTCCGAGGTTGGATTGATGCTGACCCTCAAAACAGAAGCAGAAACTAGCCATCCTGGACCAGATCACCAAGGCAGAGTATGACCTCACAAACCCAAAATGCTTTCGATTATTGGCCTATTCTAACGTCACTGATAGCACGTCGAGACTTGCACCACCCTTGAACGAAACAGCGCTTATCCAGCAACTTGTATGTCTCCCGGTCAGTGTGAGAGAGAGACAAACCACTGACAATACATGAAAACAGGTCCTTCAGTTTCTCCAGCATGATGGCTATGTTGAGACGGCCCGCGCGTTTGCTGAAGAAATCCACACCGAGGAAGGTGCTCTTAGCCTGGACTCGAATGTAGAGGTCGAGGGGATCAACATCAAGGATGACGAGGATGCAAACAGGAGACAACGTGAGCCCTCGAATTACTTTGTCTGCCAGAACATGTCATGTCACTAACTCGGACCTAGAAATCCGCCGGGCTGTTCTGGAGGGTAAAATTGACCAGGCTCTCAAGTGCACCAGCACCTTTTATCCGCAGGTGTTAAAGGACCACGAGCAAGTCTACTTCCGGCTGCGCTGCCGCAAGTTTATCGAGATGATCCGAAAGGATGCCTTGGAGAACATCAGGCTCGAAGGCAACCCCGAGATGGAGCGCAAGGGATTCACCACCCGGCAAGGGCATTACCACGGCGAAGATGCAGAAATGAAGGAGGCAGACGAAGCCGGGGAGTGGGACGAGTATATGGACACGGAGGATGGCGACAGGGGTCCGAGCCCGGTCGTGGGGAAACTGCTCGAGGAGGCCTTGGCGTACGGCCAGGAGTTGCGGGCCGAGTTCGACAGCGACCAGAACCGGGAGATGGCCAAGCAGCTGGACCAGATCTTCGCACTGATCGCATATCCGAACCCCCTTAAGGTGAAGGAGGTCTCGCATCTGCTCGATCGGACTGGCCGGGTTGCCGTCGCGGAGGAATTGAACTCTGCGATTCTCCGTATGTCCCCCCCATTTCTGTGTACCACATAGCCCATCGGCGGCCCATAACCCCTCGTTCCGGAAGCGAGGGAATACATTGCTGACAACTAATACCCCTTAGACTCCCTCGGCAAGTCTTCACGCGCAGCCCTCGAAACGCTCTACGCACAGACGGAAGTCCTGCTCGAGGACCTCCGAGAAGGCGGTGGCGATGGGGCCTTCGTCACGTTGAAGGAAATCATTGACGGCATCCCAAAGTCTCAGCTGCTACAGTGACCCCTGCCCGAGTGGCCCTTGTATAATTGCACCAAACCCCCCAGTCTGGATTCTGCTTACCGCTCTTGTGCTTATTGTCGTTTTATCGAACCCCTTGGGGCCGCCCCTGCCCTCCCCTTTTCTCTCTCTTTTGACTCTGCGCATACATCAAGTCGGCGTCTGGTTCCGTCTTTTATTTGATTCCCAGCCTTTTTTTACCCCTCTCCCTCCTTGAACGTCCATCCCAGCTGGGAACAATTTCCAATCCTGTTCCTCTGGGGTGATGTTGTGTTCTGTTTGACCTGCGGGCTTGGCCGGACCTCGGGGATGGAAGGAGCGAAGGAAGGAAAGGTTGGACCGGTCGGACGGATTGTTAAAGGAGCAGGTTTACTGGGCGTAGTCGGCTTCTTTTCCCTCAACTCTGCTTCTTCCTTCGTTCAACTGGTTAGGAGGGGTGGGCATGGTTGACTACTTCGTGGCGGTCATTTAGGTCGGGCTGGGAGGGTATGAAGGGAGAGAGAGGAGAGAGCTGGGGGGCTTCCCTTTGTCATATAACCAGATAGTGGAATAGACGGGCCCAAAGACACTGTCGTGTTTGGTATTTGCATAGGTATGTGGGTGTGTTCTCTCTATTTGTATAGTACATGTACAAGTACATGCCTTCCTGCTGCCACGGGCCAAGCAGCTTGAGCTGGGGGGTAGCAGAGGCCTCTATTATTACAAAGCCGACATTGGTTTTCCCCATCATGACGATCCTCGGGGTACTTCTTCCTCCAAGTCAACGACTACCTAAGTATTCAACCTTCATTCTCCCCCTCCCCTCCATCCTCCCCCCAATACAAATCCCATATCCTCCCCCTATGCCCAACCAGCTCCCCCTCCCCGGCATCCCTAGCCAAGTCCGCCAGCCGCCGATCCACCCACGCCAGCCCCCCGCCCAGCAGCAGCTGCGTGTACGCGAAGACGGCGGCGTCGAACTCGCCCGGCGCCGCGCGGCCGAAGAACCAACCCGTCCCGCTGTCGGCGAGGAGGGCGGCGAGGGCGGAGAGGGCGGATGCGGCTTCGGAGTAGAGGTCGTCTGGGCGGTCCTGGTGGTGAGAAGGGAGCTCGGCGGCGGCGGCGCGGCGGAGGTGGTGTAGCAGGAGGGATTGGATTGGGGTGGAGGTGGTCGCGGGGTGGGCGTACAGGGTGCGGAGGAGGGGGGTGTTGGATGGGGTGAGGTACAGGGCGTGCAGCCAGGCGGAGCGGAGGGGCCCGTCGAGGAGGGATTGGTAGGCTTGTTGGCGGGGGTGGGGGGGGGAGGGGGGGGAGGGGGTGAGGCCGTGGGTGAGGGCGTATTTGGGGAGGGAGGTGGAGGGGATGGGGAGTTGGGGAGGCCTGGGGGCCGAGGAGGAGGAGGAGGAGGAGGAGGGCGGCTGGGTTGAAGGCGGAGGGGAGGGGTTTGGCGGGAGGAGGAAGGGTAGAGCTCCTGTTGGTGAAGCGTGATTTGTCGAGGGGACGATGCGGAATTGGACGCCGGCTATCTTGAGGAAGGTCTGGAACGGGTGTTAGTTCGGTGGTGACGGGGTGCTGGCTTAGTGTTGAGCCGCCGCTGCAGCAGCACGTGGCCCCAAGATCGGGAGCTGGGGAAGAAGCCATCCCGCCTGGGGGAATCGGAATCAGAACTCACTTGCCACTTCAGACACGTGGGATTGAAGCTCGGGCTGCCCTTCCGCGCGCCCTCCTCGGACGCAAACACATACAGCGTCGGAAGATTGCTGGGGCCTGGGGACCTGGAGGGGAGCTCATTGGCGGGGTAGGTGACCAAGGGGAAGAGGTCGAAGAGCCGCTGCAGCGGGCCGGGGATGGGCGGCATCCAGCCGGGTCTCGGCTCCATCATTGATTGTCGTAGGGTCGGGTCTCGTGAGGGAAGTGGGACTGTCTGATTTCTCTCTCTCGTCTAATCGATCGTTCAATGCGTTCGTTTCACGCCATCTAGGTTGTGAGAGCCAGAGGTTCCTTAAAGCGTCGCGTCTCTCGTTCCGCTCTTGGAAGGTACACCAAGCTTGGCTGTCAGTGCCAGGGGTCCCTCCGTCCAAAATTTCGCAGGGAATTGCCCCGGGATAGTGGGGCCGCCGGCGGCAGGTCCTGCAGAATACGGATGGTGAGGCTAAAATGATAAATGAATTGGTCAAAGCTTTTCCCCCATTATTCATTTTTATCATTGTCCTGTGTCTCGGCCCGAGATGGTCACCGGATGCGTATTCGCGCTCAACCATCTCTGGCCCTCCTTTTCCGGGGACCTAGGCCAGGCTATCTGACTTGTCTCAGCGAGATCATATAATGATAAGGCTCGGAACTTGGCTGCCGCCGGGGCTTCGGAGATAACACATAGTGCTTTGCATGTACGTAGTCATCACCAATCTAGAGGATGATACGGTGATACCCAACTTGATGGCGTCTTCAACTAGTGACTAAATCCTGTCCTTTGACTTGGGGACTTTGGGTTAGAGCCGCCATAATGGACATGCGAAAGGAGGTTCCAATCCCGACATGTCCCGTGAGCAGTTGTATGAGCCTACACGATCTTCAAGCCAAGGAATGGCGATGCTCCACTCGCTCAATCTCGTAATCGCGCTTGACGGTGGTGGAGAACTGCATCTAACGTGTGATGTGGGCATGTCCACAACCTTCAACAGTCTACAGTTAAGTCTCTATCTTCTTCTTGGGGAAGAGGAACTGGGTTTAGTTGATCTTTAATTACATACCAACTAAAGGAGCCTTGTGAGGAATCGAGGACACGTCTTATCTAGGTAGATAGATCGAACTGCCTCTTGATCAAATTCTCAATCCGGCATTTCAACGGTTTTTCTCTATTCCCGGGATGGAACATTCGTACTGATGCACGGAGTAGATTTCCATAGTTAACCCCCACAACTTTATCCTGGCCCTTGTGCTCGGCATTGAGTACTTGGGAGATACCTGGGGTTGATAACGATCACATCATCGTTCCTCGGCAAAGCGGCCCAGCGGGCCACAACCCCGTAAGTATCTCTCGCGTACCTCGGACCCTTTCGCTGTCCCCCGTTTTCGTCTTTGGAGGGGTATGACGCTTGACATCCGGCCGAGTCTAGTGCCGTAGAGATATGAGCCTAGGGCTCGGCCATACTCGACTTCTTCCGCTACTCTCTCTTTACATCTTTATATCTCACAAGTTTGTCCTTCTGGTCGTCGAGGTCCCATACAATATCTCGAGGGTCCACGCCTCCTACCCCCAATTATATCCTTTACTTTGACTACCTACCGCACCTCCCCATCCATCCCTGGTCGCCTTGCCCCATGCAGCCCCGTGTTGGCTTCTGACCGGCTACTCTTGTCCTCCTGACGAACCCCTACGGGTCATACCGTACCGGTTGCCAGTGGCGATCTTACTAGTCTTTGTCTCTGCAGTCTTTCTTCTTGGCAGAAAGAGAAGAGCGAAGCAACTGCGGCAGCCCGACTCGCCAGACAATCACGACATATTGGGACATCCTTTTAGCCTGTTGGCGGCCAACCTAGTTCGAGAAGGCCAACTTGGCAGCAGCAGAGTTCCAGACTCGCCATATATCTTGGCACCTGCCCACGATCCGATCAAGGCCCCTTCTCTCGTCCCTTCTACCTTCCCTATCAATCTGTATAAAAGGGGCGAACAAGCCAGATCGACGACGCCTCCACCAGCCGCCTGCATCTTCTTACACAAGGCCATAAGAGGAAGAAGGGGAGACAAAGAAATCCACAATGAACGCCCCGATCTCGTCCCCGAAGACTCAGCAGAGCTCCTTCCTCCCGTCCACGCGACAGTCACCGACGAGCCAGTTTGTGCCGCCTCCGCCGGTGCAGAACCGCGCGTCTTCCAACACGGACGTCTTCCTCAAGGACTTCACCCTCGTCGCCGAGGCCGCGAAACGGGCCCAGATGGCCGTCATGATGCGGGACTTCGAGGGCGTCGGCATCTCGTCATGACCGACCAGCCCCTCGGCCCCCTCCCCGCTCGCTTGCTGTGTCTTTTGACTGTTCTGGCTTCACTACTCCGTGAACGGGGGCGCTACTTCGACTTACACGCCGTGGCCTCGCTGGGGCATCTGGTCGACTGTGAGAGCCTTACGGGAGACTTATAGATTTCACGGGCTTTGATTTTGTTCCATGCGGAGTCAAAATGGGTTCTTTTTGATGTTGGGGGAATAATTCAAGGGGTGGAAGGCCGCTGTTGGACAGGTCCCCCTTTCTTAAACGGATACAAGCGACTTCCATCAAGGGTGCGTGAGACCAAACGGGACTCGTGGTCGGGATACCCATCTGGCGATACAGGGGGAATCAATCCGGGGATTGGAAAGACTGGTTGGGGGGAATCGGATGGCAACAAGAAACGAACCTGCGCAGGCAGATAACTGGGCAACTTTTTTTTTCCCTTTCGGCGCAAACGGAAGGGAGGCTGGGATTGGCATTGGGATTTAGGATATAGGAACGGCTTTTGCTTGGCGGAGGAGTTGGTATCATCATTCATTGGGTTTCTCTCCTTGTTTGTCAATTCTCCTTCTTTGTCCTTTGATGATAGGATAAACCTGTATCAATACGTAGCCCTTTGCTAGCTTGGTGGGAAACAGTACGATAGATAAGAGAGGTTCAGATCGCCAGGGTTGATGGCTGGCTGCATCAGGAGGAAAGAAAGGGTGGTTTGACATATATGTATATCAAGAGGAGCCGACAATCCTCGATATTAATAATGGCAAAATGAGTCCCCATCTATATGCTGATGTACGCCGCCTGGTTCCGTGAGAGCTACATGGAGAAAAGGCAAGCGAGTTCCGAAACCCAGAACGCCTGGATGAGCCTCTGTCTCCCTCGCGGCTATAGTTTAGCCAGTAGCGAGATACCGCCGTCCAAGGTGATCGTCGCACCATTGACAAATGCACTTTCCAGTGGAGCTAGTCAGCAAATATTTTCTCCCCGAGAGAAGGGAGGGAGTTGAGAATGGCGGACGCGGCCATCCAGAATAGATTCTTTTTAAAAAAGAAGAAAAAAAGGGAAAAAAACACCACAGAAGTTGGTAGCAGAGGCACACTCACCCAGCCCGGCTTGCCAGGAACAAGCAGGCTCCGGCGACGTCCTGCGGGGAGCCGATGCGGCCCAGCGGGCTGGCGCCCCTGATCTCGTCGCCTAAGTTCTCCAGCGTGGCGGCCATCATCTTGCTGGGGAAGGGCCCGCACGCGAGAGTGTTGCTGGTGATGCCCCTCGGGCCCAGCTCGACGGCCAGAGCGCGCGACAGGTGGTGCAGCCCGGCCTTGGAGGCGCTGTAGGCGAAGTTGGGCAGCGACGGCACGCGCAGCGCGTCGATGCTGCCGATGTGGATGACCCTGGCCGTGTCGGGGGACGGTGATACCTCCGGTGACGCCGATGCCGCCTCGAGGAGGGGCGTCAGGAGCTGGGTGAGGGTGAAGACGCGCTGCAGGTTGAGGGTCAGCAGCTTGGTCCAGGCGGCGTCCGGGAAGGAGTCGTAGTCCTCCCCCCAGGCGGCGCCCGAGTTGTGCACCAGGACGTGCAGGCGCGGCTCGCGGGCGGCCAGCTCCGACGCCAAGCGCTGGCACTCGTCGACGGAGCTGAGGTCTGCGGGGAGCGAGACGGCGGAGCCCGAGCTGGCGACCGCCGACGGCAGGGCGCTCAGCTCGGCGGCCGCCCGGTCGCAGGTCCCGGCGTCCCGGGACGAGATGTACACCTTCGCCCCGTTGGCCACGAACCCTTCCGAGATCATGCGCCCGATGCCCTTGGCGCCGCCGGTGACGAGGACGACTTTGCCCTATTGACTTGTAAGTGGGGGGTGGGGATTGGAGAATGAAGGAGGCTGCCTTTCACGAGGGCACGGCTTACCTTGACACCAAAGAGGCCGTTAATATCCATCTCGATGCGCAACCGCTGTCGCGGTTCACTTTCAGTAAGTAACGAATTATGCGTGAAATTGCCAGTGTCGTGATTGGTCTCTTCCATCCCTTGCCCAAGTATCCGGGGGCTGATCCCTTGCTCCAGATATGCGCGTTCCCCTTGGCTCGGCCGAGGTGCAGGTATGGGGTATGGGGTACCTACTCAACCGCCTTCCCTTCCGGGCGCGGGTTCTCCACAATTGGGTTGGGCGATCGTCGTCTCGTTTATCGACTTTCCTCATCTGGTCTCCCTATACCCTATATACACGCCAACCCGGGGCGAGAAAGGAGAAATGCCAGCCGGTAACAGCCGTGCAACCCAAAGCCATGCGTCGTACCTTAGGAACGGTATCTCTGGAGGTTCGTAAATTGCATTACCCCAACAACCCACTTTCGGCGGAAGCCTTTCCCCGTCTTATGAGCTCACGAGTCGCCGCCGCCATGGATATCCGACTTGGCTGCCACCGAGCTGTCCATCCAGCAGCGCGCAAAGAGGGGTCTCGGTTGCAATGGCCTCGCTAATTTCAGAGCTTCCTGTATTGGCAGGTGTTTGCGTGCACGGATCTGGCACCAACAAGGCTACGCCTGGCTACTCATGATCAACGTCGCACTTGATGGCGGTCCTACCTTGCCATTGGATCCCTCGGTCTGTTTATGTTGTCATATCCTGCTTCTTGGGGGCGGTACGGGGCCCAACTTTGGAGGGGGTGAGGAAACCAGGGTAGGTAGAGTCTCAATGCAATTTAATATATTAAAACGATCGCCATTCTTGGGGAGCTGCGGGCTTTGATGGTGGTTGTCATTGTGTCACGAGAAGCTTCCCCCAAAGCATCTCTTCAACTCCTCGGAAGTGAAAAGCTATCGCATCGAGGCCAATTGAACTTCAACGGCCGACACAATGCGTTGGGGAGAGCTTGCACTGACGGCCCTCGTCTCAGCGACTGCTGTCTCGGCTGCCGGTCGTAGCTTGCGCCATGCCGGCAAGCAGTTCGAGGAGCGAGCAAAGAGGAATGCGAGGCCTATTGGAGAACAACTTCATCGCGAATACTCGGAGCGCGACGTGGTTGAGCCCTTGTTCCTGAACGCGAACACCTCGAGTGAGTGAAAACGCAAGTTCGGCTCGTGAGGCCGAGACACGGGACTCACACCTTGGTTGCCTAGAATTCGCCGTCAATGGCTCCAACATCCCCGATGTCGACTTCGACGTTGGCGAGTCGTATGCGGGCCTGCTCCCCATCACTGACGACCCGGACGATGAGAACAAGCTATTCTTCTGGTTCTTCCCGTCTACCAATCCTGCGGCCGAGAAGGAGATCTTGATATGGCTCAACGGTGGTGTAAGTGAGCTCCCTGAGAGATCAGAGGTATCTGTACTGACAATCTCGAAATAGCCTGGTTGCTCCTCGTTCGAGGGCTTGCTCCAAGAAAACGGGCCCTTCCTTTGGCAATACGGAACCTACAAGCCAGTGGAGAACCCATGGGCTTGGAATAAGCTCACAAATGTGATTTGGGTTGAGCAACCAGTCGGCACTGGCTTCTCTACTGGGACTCCTACGGCTAGGAACGAGGAAGACATCGCCGCCCAGTTCAAGGGTTTCTGGAAGAACTTCGTCAAGACGTTCGAAATGCAGGGGTTTAAGGTCTACATTGCCGGAGAGTCATATGCGTAAGAACCCCCCCCCCTCCCCCCCTCGCGGTGCAGGCGGCAGTGATGGTGGCTAAGACGAGGGCAAACCCCAAACAGTGGAGCGTACTGCCCGTACATAGCCAGCGGCTTCCTCGATGAGGAGGACACGACTTACTTTGACCTGTCGGGCATGCTGATCTACGACCCGGTCATCACATGGGACGAGGTCCAAGAGCCCATCACCATCGTGCCGTTCGTCGACTACTGGGGCGGCCTCTTCCCCTTCAACGACACCTTCCGCGAACACATCCACGCCCAGGACAAGGCCTGCGGCTACACCGATTGGGTGAACGAGTACCTCGTCTACCCACCCAAGGGCCACATCCCGATGCCGCTGCCCGGCACGCACCCCAACGGCACCACCAAGGACGAGTGCTGGAACCTCTACTGGGACATTTTCGACGCCATCAGCGCCATCAACCCGTGCTTCGACATCTACCAGGTCGCCACCACCTGCCCGCTGCTCTGGGACGTCCTCGGCTTCCCCGGCTCGATGCCCTACCTCCCCGATGACGCGACCGTCTACTTCGACCGCGCCGACGTCAAGGCCGCCATCAACGCGCCCCCGGTGAAGTGGGAGGAGTGCTCGTCCGACGACGTCTTCGTCGGCGGCGTCGACGGCAGCCTCCCCTCGGGCATAACCGTCCTCCCCAGCGTCATCGAGCGCACCTCCAACGTCCTCATCGGCCAGGGCGCCCTGGACATGATCCTCCTCACCAACGGCACCCTGCTGGGCATCCAGAACATGACCTGGGCCAACCAGACGGGCTTCCAGTCGCGGCCGGACGGGCCCTTCTACGTGCCCTACCACGCCGAGGCCTCGCTCGGCACCATCGCCGGGTCCGGCGTCTTCGGCACCGCCCACACCGAGCGGGGGCTCACCTTCGTCCACGTCGACCTCGCCGGCCACATGGTCCCGCAGTACGCCCCCGCCGCCGCCTTCCGCCACCTCGAGTTCCTGCTCGGCCGCGTCGACAGCCTCGCCAGCACCGAGCCCTTCACCACCGACGCCCACACCGCCCAGAGCGCCGGCCCGCTCGGCCTGGGCACCGCGCCGCAGGGGTGGAGCGACCTGACGGAGGGGGGGTCTTGCAAGAAGAAGAGGGGTAATAGCATGAGGAGGTTGAGGAAGTAGTGTCGTTGGTTCAGGTAGTTAGAAGATGGAGCACGAGAGCGAAGGCGGAATGCCTGGTGAAGACAGGTGCAGAGTCGGGCTCGAGCAAACCGACCGACGCGTTAGCATAAGTGAGAAAGATACCTAGGTGGAGAATAGCTTCATGTAACTACTTTAATTTTACTTTTTTTATTTCTCAATCTGCCCGCTATCGTTTTCAGCAAGTCTGTAGAAACATGATCCATTTGATACAACAGGAGAGTGGAATCAATATAACGCCCCTAAGAATACCTCCTTCAAACAAAAATGTCCAAAATAATCATCACTAAAACTCCGTGGCACGCGAGCCTCTCAAGGCTTCCTCCCCCCGTGATTCAACGCCTTGCTAGAAGCATTCACACAATACTGTACAAAAAGATGGTGATGCCTCCCCTTTTCCCACTTCTGCTCCCAAGGTTCCAATGTATTCATGCCAACGAGCGGTGCGAGGTGGATGGCGCAGAGTCGGATCAACAAAGAAGATTCAAGCCAGTCGACTGCGTTTTCGGGGAAGCCAGGAGTCCAATCCGCTGTTGCTTTGCCAAGTTACCAAGCAGGGCCAGGGCCAAGGCGGGTGACGGAATTCCTTCAAGCCACCTCCATGGCCCCCGCCATCGACCTCCTCCTGAGCTCCAAGATGTCCATGACGCCGCTGTGGCGGAGCCTCTCCAGGATGATGCGCATCCCTTCGCGACTCTTGCCAAGCTGGTCCTGCGTCTTGGTCGACGCCAGGGACTCGATGCTCCGTTGGATGCCGCGGGTCCCCAGTCTGGAGAAGAAGCCGCCTTCGTCCGGCTGCGTCTGCTGCTGTCCCTGTGCCTGACCCAGCCGCCCGCGGATGCGTTCTCCGAGACGCGACCGGAAGACGACTGTGGTGGTGACGTTTGTCGTCCCGGTATTCGGTGCTGGGGCCGCCTTCGGGAGCGTGTAGAGCTGCTTCTCGACAACGGACAAGACGCCGACAAAGTTGAGGTTCCGGCTCTCGGTCTGCATCCACCCTTCTCGTATGTCCACGACGCTGTTCTCGAGTATGTACGATGCCTTGTCGCCTGCCGTGCCGGTAAGGCTTGTCGGCAGCAATTTGAAGATGGTGGGCGGCAGACGGGATTTCTTGAGATGGATGCGAGTCGTGTGGAGCCGGCCCGTCTCGGGGTCGAGGTGGGAGGAGATGGTGTCGGTGCTCAAGACATGTTTGGCAAATGGATTGAGCTGGGGTGAGCAGTAGCGGAGGAAGTAGGCGAGGGTCACGGTCGGAAAGGGGTGCGAATAGGTATCATTGGTTGTATGTGTGAGAACCATCTTGGCAGCATGAATAGAAGGCAACTTTGAATCGGAGGTTGGAATGAACTCGGAAGGTTTGAATGATTATGTTTTCGATTGGGACGTCAGCGCAAGCTGGAGGCTCACTATCCCAGGGGTGGCAATGTTGACATCGGGTGTCAGGTCCCCAGACAAATTATAGTAATTCTTTGATCAGGACGGGAAGATGCTTCGACGCTCGAGAGTCGAAGAAATGGTCTCGATGCGGGTGAGCAGTGGGACGTCTTCGGTGGGTTGATGAAGGCGGGGGAAGGCGTCCAGGCGGATATCACGGGGGGTGGGCAAACAAGCTCTGTACTATGTACGATGCTCGAACGACAGGAAGCTGTCGATCGGCCCAGGAGCAACTTTCCTCGCATCAGAGTGGACAGTCTCTGGAGAATTTGCCTTCAATCAATTGCTGGCAAATCACGTGGAGCGGGGCAATGCCTGCATTGGATTGGTAATGATAGGTCAGATACGGAAGTACGTATACTCCCTAATTCGTGCATTCAATCCATGGGATTCTAGGCAGTACACGAACCCGGCCGGATTCTTTGTCCTCCGAGGTCCTTTAAATCCGATCCATCCTGCCGAATACCTCCACTTTCGATTTCCACCTTCCAACTCCAGCGCCTTTTCCTCGAATCCATCGCGATACTGCCAACTCTGGCCGCGTCCATTTATTTACCTTCCATCTATCATTGCGCGGGACCCCTGGTTGGCAAGACTCGTTTTTTTTCTCTCTCTCCCTCTCTCGACTGCTCACACGGATTCGGAGGAACACTAGCAATCTCGGACAGGGCGCAATCCGCCAGTCCTCGACCCGACCCTTGACCCTAATCGCAACGAACATCGCATCGCGTCATATCATCTGCATGCCCTCCCTGCCTATCTATCAGATGCAGAACTTGGAGATTCAGGCCAACTGAAGGTTTTCTTATTGAGGTGTCGTGGTGCTGCTATTCAGGGGGTAGAGTGCTATTCAGCAACGTTCTATTGAATAGGTTGCCTAGCTCGCTGGGTCTTTGTACTTCTGTTTCCTTCCTATTCATCCGCATAACCCCCATTCATGAAATCCTTTTTCTCCTTCGAATACAATCAGAATTGATTCTTCATCTCCTGAAACTTGGAAGGCAACAAGAGAAGGCAGGATCAAAACAAAAGAAACAAAGAAAAAGCCCTCATCAGCTCTCCAGCATTGTTGTGCGAAAGGAGTCGCCACTCTCTCATCTCCCATCAATCTTCACTTTGACCCTCGCCCGCCCACGCATTTGGTTCTTGGTTTTGATCGTTAAGAGCCTCACTCGTGCTCTCCACCTATTTACGGCTATCGACCACGTAAGAAATAAACCTCATCACCACTCGAGCAACATGGCGTCGTCAGTGTTCTTCAAATTCAAGTCTCAAAAGGAGCCCACCAGGGTTGAGTTCCACGGAACGGGCATCTCTGTCTTTGAACTCAAGCGTGATATTATCATCAAGAGCGGCCTTGGTGATGGCACCGACTTCGACCTTGCTATCTACACCGATGACGGCAGAGACGGTACAGTACCTACGAACTATGTGCGAATAGAGGAGGGTGCTAACTCGGATGCAGAATACGACGATGACACAACAATCATCCCGCGATCCACCACGGTTATCGCTCGCCGGCTACCACCCATGAAGCCGGGTGCCGGTCGAGCTGCTCGATATGTCTCGGGCAAGATGCCAGTCAACGCCAAGAACTCGTCCCGAAAAGAGCAGATGGTGAAGGCATCAACAAAAGCCACCTCCAATGCGATTGCTCAGATGAACAACGCCATGACAGAGGAGGAGAAAATGGCAGCCATGTTCCAGGCGCAAACGGAACAGTGGTCGGCCCAACAAGAAGAGATGGCCCAGTTTGTCTCCCCTTCCCCCCCGGCCCCCCTCCCAACGTTCAGTGTGTTTCTATTTGCATTATGCTAACTTGCAATTCAGTCAGCAGCCTGTCTTCAAGCCCGGCTCCAAGAAGCCAGCCAACGTCCCGGATCATGAACCTCCACAAGGCTACATTTGCTATCGCTGTGGAGAGAAAGGGCACTGGATTCAGCTCTGCCCGACCAATGACAACCCGGAATATGACAACCGTCCGCGTGTAAAGAGGACGACCGGAATTCCCAAGTCGTTCTTGAAAACGGTTGACAAGGCAACGGCTCTGGCGCAACACGGTGAAGGTGATGATTCCAAGACACCATCCGGTATCATGGTCAATGCAGATGGGGAGTTTGTGATTGCGGAGCCTGATAAGGCGTCGTGGGAGCAATTTCAAGCCAAGGCCAAGTCAACCTCTGCTGCCCAGAAGGTCGCTTCCGACCAAGACAAAGAAGCACAGGAGCGTGGCTTGGTGTGCCCGATCGACAGGAGAATGTTTATAG
Source organism: Phialemonium atrogriseum (assembly GCF_030411735.1). NCBI lineage: Eukaryota > Fungi > Ascomycota > Sordariomycetes > Cephalothecales > Cephalothecaceae > Phialemonium > Phialemonium atrogriseum. The sequence continues at coordinate 400,209 of NW_026848140.1, forward strand.
ACCCAATGAAGACACCGTGTTGTGAGAAGACGTATTGCAACGATTGCATCACTAACGCTCTAATCGAGAGCGACTTCGTTTGTCCAGCCTGTCAGACGGAAGGCGTGCTGATCGATGATCTGAAGCCGGACGACGAAGCAGTCACAAAGACCAAGGAATACCTCGCGGAGAAGGATGTCAAGGCAAAAGAGGGCTCCACGAGTGCACCAACATCACCGAAATCCCCGGTTGCTGGGGATGCTAAGCCCGCGGAAGCCAAGGTCGAGCAAGCCCAGTCAAAGTCTCCTCCTCCCGCACCAGCATCATCCAAGTCGCCGCCATCACAGATAGCTCAGACCTCAACCCCCGCACCGGCACTAACATCAACACCCGCAATTCTCGACTCGAACCCGAAGAAGCGACCTGCGGACGACTTGGTGGAGAACCCCAAGATCCCTAAAGCACCAAAAGCAATGCAGAAGGCGCAAGAAGCCCAGCAGCAGCAGGCCATGATGCAGATGATGAACGGAATGCCCGTCAACGGCATGAACGGGATGCCGAACATGCCCAACATGCCCAACATGCCCAACATGCCCAACATGCCCAACATGCCCAACATGCCCATGATGCCGTTCGGCGCCATGCCGATGGCCAACGGCTTCGGCGCCATGGGCATGAACAACATGAATATGGGCATGATGAACCCCATGATGAACCCCATGATGGGCGGCATGCCAGGCTTCAACATGAACAACATGAACGGCGGATTCCCCCCCGCCATGGGCGGCGGCGCAAATACCAACAACATGTGGGGAGGAGACATGAGCGGCGGCATGGGCGGAGGCAACATGAACATGATGAACAACATGAACGGCGGCGGGGGAATGGGCGCCATGAACCCCCAAGCCGGCTTCAACCAGAACCACAACCAGAACCCGCACCAGCACCAGCATCAGCAGCAGCAGCAGATGCACATGCAGATGCAGATGCGGCACCGCAACTTCGCCAACCAGCCCGCCGCCGACGACGACGCCTACTTCCGCAAGCCCGTGAACCCGCACAGGCACCAGAACCGGCAACGACGGGTCCGTCCCAGCGACTACCGGGAACTGTAAACCCCCGGCTGTCCATAGCAGCATCCCGTTTTGGTTTTGACATCCGGTTTTTTGATCTCATGGCAACCACGGGCTAGCGAGAACGCATCATCAGGACGCGTCGTTTCTGCGACCTGGGTGTGCTTGCTTTCGTACCTTCTCTTCCTGTTGGGGGGGTGTTGGATCGTGGTAGGGGCGTTGTTTTTAGACCCAAGGGTGCGTGTGATAGGAGGTGCTACAAACACGAACTCGGGGAAAAGGCATGTTTCGGCGTTTGGGCTGGTTTCTGCATCAAAGAAGAGTTCTAATTGATAAGGGGTTATCATGGAAGCGGACTGGACGTTTTTGACTTTTCCGGTTCTGGGAGCATTCAGGGACGGGGGTTAACCAACCCCCGTTAACTAGAGGGAGGGAAGCACCGAGATCTCTGGTCTTTGTATATAATCCAAGAAGACACGTCAATAATATCGGTGATCACCAATGAATCGGCCCTGTAGCAAAACCTTGCAAGTGAAATGTACTGAGTTTCTCGTCGCCATTGCCCAATCAATATCCAAACCTGTATACATATATATGATGTGGGCAAAATGTGCCACGACTCCACGACCTCGTCCAGACTCAGACAAAAACAAAAAGCAAAAAAAGCATAGATCAGTACAAAAATCAACAAAAAGGCAAAAAGGCAAAAAGCTCACCGGTGGTGCCCCGAGGGGTCACCGGCTACGAAAACAGGGGTTTTACTTCCCACCGGGCGCGGTCTGAACGTAGGGGGCAGAAGGGGAGGGAAGGGGAGAGGGCATGCGCCGCCGGGGCTACCAACTACACCAGGACTCCGTCTCTGGTGTAGCGGCGATATGACACGACGGAATTAGGAACTATATTCCTCGGGTCGGATTTATTGGGAGGTTCAGTACCTATGTAGTTTTGACTACCCTCTCACTACCCTCTCACTTTGGTTTGTGTGTCAAGCCTAAAGCCCTCTCCCTCTGAACGCCTACCAGGGGAACATGTGCCTGCCTAAGTGCCTCAGTCCCTCATCTTCATCTCAGTCTATTTCGCACCCGCCGTGCGTTCTCGCCGACTCATCGTAATAGAGCCTAGTTATATGCTTTGTTTCCTTGTGTTGAGCACCTGAAATCACCAGTTATACTCCTTAAGCGCAACCGGACATTGACCATCACTACTATCAGCTCTTTACTATCTGTACCCTAACAACCCGGGCCAAAGCTTGTCGAGCTTGTCAACAGTTGGTAATTCGGGAATGGAGGCCAGAACTAGCTGGCGACACACCCACAATAGTTTATATCTCTCCCGCCTCCCCCCTAATAGGTCCTCTGCTTGGGCATCTTCTTGACCTCAAGGGCCTCAACATCCTTCTTGTCGTAGTAGTGCGACCCAAACTCGGACAGCCACTTGGGGTCGATGGGTATGACGGACCGGACGTACTCCTTGCTCGTGACGACGAGCTCGTGGTAGATAATGATCTTCGGCGGCGGGTCGTACGACCTGACCACCGACGACGGGTGCACATAGACGGTGGTGCTCGTCTTGAGCGTGCGGTACCCGTCGCCGCTGCGCTGCAGGCGCGCCGCGTTGAGGAAGAAGGCCGCCGTGATGGCCCGCTGCACCGGCTGCATGTTCGAGATGCCGCCGCACGTCGACGTGCCCTCGAGCACCCGGTCGCAGAGCTTGGCCAGCTGGTCCCGGATGTCGCGGGTGCGCGTCAGGGACCGCTGCTGCAGGAAGTTCTCCTTGGACCAGATGGGCGAGTAGTCGCTGTCGACCCACTGGTTGTAGATGTTCAGGAGCGTGAGGTGGTCCCCGCCATCCTTGACGGTGAAGCGCGCGCGCGCGCTGTCGGCGTGGACTTTCTTGTCCTTGGGCCGGAAGAACAGGGTCGACACCTCGCCCAGGATCGAGACGACTGTGAGCATTTCCTCGACGCAGCCCTCCTGGGTGGCAGCAATGAGGGCCTTGGCCAACATCGGGTCGGCAGGGAACTCGGCCATCTGCCGGCCGGCCTTTGTCAGTTGGCCGTTGCTGTTGAGCGCCTGCAGCGCGTAGAGCTGGTTGAGGGACTTGATGAGTAGTTCCGTCGGCGGAGGATCAAGGAAGTCGAAGCCCAAGAGATCCTCAATCCCGAGCGCTTTAAGCTGAAGAACCACCGAACAGAGATTTGTCCGCTGAATCTCGGGCGTCGTGGAATCGTCCATCTCGCTTAAGTAGGCATGCTTTGTATATAACCTAAAGCACTTTCCGGGCTGTACACGGCCTGCACGGCCACTCCTCTGGTTGGCAGCCGCCCTCGAGCATGGAACCACCGAGAGCGTGGACATGCCCGTGGTACCCGTGGGAGTGAATACGTTTTCTTTGACGTACCCAGAATCGACAACGTAGACGATGCCATCGATTGTCACACTGGTTTCGGCGATGTTGGTCGCGAGGACAACCTTCCGGGCCTTTGCCGGTGTGGGCTCGAAAATCTTGGCTTGCAGTTCCGAGGGCATGTTTGCGTAGATGGGCGCGACGATCAACTCTCGCACCCTTGAGCCGAGTTTCCGCCTGATTTCTGTGATCCGCTCTGCTGCCCTCTCGATCTCTTCTTGACCAGTCAGGAACACTAGGACGTCTCCGTCTCCCTGACTTGTGTGGATCTGAAAGACTGTAACTATCGCGGCCTCGAGGTAGTTCGCCTCAGGAGACGGCGTGTAATAAATGTCGACAGGGTACTTTCGTCCCGGAATGTTGAAGATTGGTGCGTCGTCGAAATATCCGGAGAACTTCTGTGCATCCATTGTAGCTGAAGAGATGATGATCTTCATCTCGGGTCTTCCCCGAGCCAAGTCCTTGACTAGAGCCAGGAGGATATCCGTATGGACTGTCCGCTCGTGAGCTTCGTCAATCATGATGGCCGAATATCCGGCTAGCTCAGGGGACGTAACGAATTCTCGAAGAAGCATTCCGTCAGTCATGTACTTGAGTATCGTCTTGTCGCTCGTGCAGTCCTCGAAGCGGATCGAGTAGCCGACTTCGTTGCCCACCTTAACCCCCATTTCGTCCGCAACACGAGCAGCGACGCTCATGGCTGCGACTCTTCGCGGCTGCGTACAAGCGACTTTCAGGCCGCCCTCTGTGTAGCCGGCTTCGTGGAGATATTGCGGTATTTGTGTCGTTTTACCACTGCCCGTTTCTCCCACTAGGATGAGGACTTGGTATTCCTTGATAGCAGCTAGGAACTGCTCGCGGTACTGATACGTCGGGAGTGACTTCCTGACCTCCTGGATGGTTCTTTGAGCCTGCTCTGCGGCATCGATTTGCACTTTCAGCACCCTCTGTTCCTGGGTCAAGCCATCCTGCTGCTGCTGCTGTGCATACTTTGCCGCATCCCGGACAAACGTGATGGCATCTTCATCCAGCAGAAAGTCATATTCCCCTTCATTCTCCCTCTCCGCCCTCTGTATTTGGCTTCTTGCCTTGTCGGCCTGCTCCCTTTCCCACTCTTCGTACTCCGTAACATGTTTCTCTTGGCCAAACTCGTCCTTTTCAACATGCCGCCTGTACAGCGCATCGTGCTTCTTTTTACCGTCGAGCTTGCCACTTTCGGTGAGGTAGTTTTCCGGCAGCCGGTAGCCATCCTGGTAGTCGTCGATCCGCGCCCGCTCCTCTGCCAAGCTGAGGATCTCACGGTTCTTGGCAAACTCGGCCTTCTCCTTCTCCGACAACCGCACCCCGGAACGTAACTCGGCCGTTTCCTCCGCTACCTGCTTCCGGAGCAGCGCAAGTTTCTCAGCCTCGCGCTTGGCCAAGTATGCATAGCGAGACTTGAGACGTAGATCGTCGACGGCCGGGTCCGGGGCCTTCTTGGTCTCGTCTCGCTTGCTTAGACGAGGTGACCGCGATCGCGACCGTGAGCGCCTGGGAGGAGAGTCATCACGATGCCGTTTGTTACGGCGCGGGGATCTCGAGCGTGAGCGGCGTCTCTTCTTCTCGGGCTTGGCGGGCGCGGCTGGTTCGTCATCGTCCATAGGGACGAACGCGAACCGCTGTGTTGACGACATGCTGGGCTAGTTGGCGAAGCAGCCACCGGTACCAAAAGGAGAGGATGCTCCTCGGCCCTGTAAAAATGGATGGTGACCTCGTTGCGCCGTTCGAACCAGGCTGAGGCTACTACTGTAATACGCCGTCCCGGAGAATTTCCGCTGTAAAACGGTTATGTGCATATCTTATCAAGAATGTTATGTTCTTAAGCGCTTGTACTATCGTACCTTAATTTAAGTGGGACCGTTCCAACGGGCCTCGTTGGATAAGCCAATCGACCAACAGACCAATCAAATGCCCTCTGGGGAACAAAAGGGAGGAACACAAGTGGCCAATTCCGTCACTTTAACACGCTGGTATTTTCACTAGTGGGCTCTCAGCTCCGGTATAAGTGACCTGTCTTCTAGACACGCAAAAGATAACTCTGAGCTGGCAAAGACTCGCACTGGAGCTGGCAAGATCTCTCCTTCTCGTCACTCTTTTGTCGAATCCTGTTTATTACAGATCGGGGGGAATTTCTGCGAAGTATTTGAACAGATCTCCCCATTCGGCGCTGGAATCAGCGAGGGGCGCAAGATGTTGCTCCGTGGAGGGGCGCTGCTGCTCCTGTTGTCGCTGGTGCATCTGGTGCTATGTGCCGAAGACTATTACAAGGTGTGTCAATGCTCGTGTCTACTTCTCGGTCAGGGCACACTTCTTACAGGCGTACAGGTCCTCGGCTTAGGAAAACAAGCGACAGACAAAGAGTTAAAGTCGGCCTACAGGCAGCTCAGCAAGAAATACCACCCCGATAAGAACCCGTAAGTGCCCCCGCCCCGTGCTGAGCTTTCGCCCAAACCTAACCAGATACTGCAGAGGTGATAGCACTGCGGAGTCCAAGTTTGTCGAGGTCTCCGAAGCCTACGAAGCTCTCATCGACCCCGAGTCCCGGCGCATCTACGATCAGTACGGGCACGAGGGCCTCAAGCAACGACAACAGGGCGGCGGCTTCCACACACACGACCCCTTCGACCTGTTCAGCCGGTTCTTCGGCGGAAAAGGCCACTATGGCAGCCACCCGGGCCACCGGCGGGGCCCCAACGCCGAGCTCAAGGTCGAGATCGCGCTACGGGACTTCTATAACGGGGCCACGACCGAGTTCCACTGGGAGAAGCAGCACATCTGCGAGGAGTGCGAAGGCACCGGCTCCGCCGATGGCGACGTCGAGACGTGCCACACCTGCGCCGGGCGGGGCATCCTGCTGCAGAAGATCATGCTGGCCCCCGGCATGTACCAGCAGACGCAGGCGCAGTGCCACGCCTGCGGGGGCCGCGGCAAGACCATCAAGAACCGCTGCCCCGCCTGCGGCGGCGAGCGCGTCGTCCGTAAGAGCACGCCCGTGCAGCTGACGGTGCCGCGGGGCGTGGCGCGCGACGCGCGCGTGGCCTACGAGAACGAGGCCGACGCGAGCCCGGACTACGTCGCCGGCGACCTGTTCGTCATCCTGGCCGAGAAGGCGCCCCACCTCGAGGAGGGCAACCCGGACCGCGTCGACGGCGCCTTCTTCCACCGCCGCGGCGACGACCTCGTCTGGAAGGAGGTCATCTCGCTGCGCGAGGCCTGGATGGGCGACTGGTCGCGCAACCTGACGCACCTGGACGGGCACGTCGTGCGCATCGGCCGCAAGCGCGGCGAGGTCGTGCAGCCGGGCCACGTGGACACAATCGTCGGCGAGGGCATGCCCAAGTGGCACGAGGACGGCGACAGCGTCTACCACGAGACCGAGTACGGGAACCTCTTCGTCGAGTACGTCGTCGTCCTCCCCGACCAGATGGAGAGCGGCATGGAGAAGGAGTTCTGGTCCGTCTGGCAGAAGTGGCGAGGGAAGACCGGCGTCGACCTGCACAAGGACAGCGGCCGTCCGGACCTCCCCGATTCGGGAGAGGAGCGTGTTCATCAGGAGTTATGAGTGGGGTCCCGAGATACCAAATGGAATCATGTATCGTAAATATGTCGTTCAATATACCGAGTTTTCTCTTGGCGACCTTCTTTTGCGTATTGATTTACGTACGTGTTGAAGCCGGTCCAAGGTATTTAGGATTATAACTGCTGTTCTGGCAAGGTCGGTTCGTCCACATACATGTCAGTCAACTAACGAAGCATCTCTCAGTCATACCGAACTAGCTAATATGCCGCTCAACTCAAGCAAAAGAAACAAGATCATGGCTCATAAAGTGGTTGTCGAACGCATTGCGTCTCCTCATCTCCTAGTCTCCTGGTTTCCTCCAATATCTTGAAAGGGGAATAACTCGCTTCGCCACTGGATATAGGAACAAAAGCACTTGCTTCTAGGTAAAATGAAATATGAAAGAAGTAATCATAACTCCTAGGCCACACTGAAAGCACTAGCATGTCTTTCCCAACCCCCAACAATTGCTGCATCAGAGTAGAATACGGAACCGACAGGAAAAGAAAAGCAGAAAAAGCAAAAAAAAGAAGCATAGGTCATAAGAATCGTGATCCAAGCCAAGCCACTCCCGCCCGCCCCTTTCTCCACCGTCACAGCGCATCTATCCCCGACGAGCTCTCGATTCCCGACCATCATCATCCCTTCCCTTCGCGGCAGTCCCATCCCGCCCCTCCAGCAATCCCCTCCCCGCGCCGAGCAAGCCCCCGACGAGCCCGAGCCATCCGCCCCGGCCTCCCCCCTCCTCCCCCACGGCGCCAACGAGGTCGCGGACGATGCGGTCCACGGCCTCGCCGTCCGTGCCCGCGACGCTCCACAGGCCCCGCACGTCGCCGTCCCGCCCGCGGTTATAGACGAAGTCGCCGCGCCGCGAGTGCCACCCCTTCCTCGCCTCCCAGGCGTGGCGGCCGAGCGGCCGGCCTTGCGAGTCGAAGCGGTCCGGCAGCACCTCGATCACGTCTTCTTCCTCGGGGTCCGAGTCCGGCGAGGAGGAGTTGTGCGGCCTGCGGCGAGTCAAGAGTGGTCGGTTTGAGGAAGGGTCTGAGAGCCGGCGGCGGTGGTGGTGGTAGGCAGGGTCGTTGTTGGGGTTTGGTGCTTCCTCGCCGCCGGACTTGTCTGTCTCGTGGGCTTCTTGTTCCAGCCGGTGCTGTCTTAATGTGCGGGATGACTGGGGCGATAGAGGAATAAACGCAACGGACTTGGTGGCGGTTGGGGTTGGGGGGCCGGAATTCGAGTCGGAGGATAGGCGGCGGCTGCGAGAGACATGATCTACACCATCTGGTTTTGCTTCGTCAGCCTTTGCTAGGCACCTAGATGTAGTAGTCGAAGGGGAAAGATGATACAGAGCACCTGGGCATGCTCAACGAGCAGACGCACCCTGATTCTCGTTCTTGGGGCGTACATCTTGTGGACGACCACTACGAGAAGAATCTGCACTCACATGATCAGGCCCAGTGGGTGGCGGCGGGAACCCGCTGGCGGTAGCTGCGGAGTTTGGCGGCGGGCCTGGTGGTGGAGGCGGGTATCCGGTGTAGTCGGGGGTGTAGAGCGGGTAGGGTGGTTCAGCGAGATTGGTAGTCGCTGCGTTGGGATGTTGGGTGAAGCCGTGGGTAGCTGGCATTGCTGCAGAGGCTCCGGGAGGAGGGTAATAGGCACCGCCTGACGCATGAGGAGGCGACGGCGTACGGCGTATGTCATAGGGGTCGTACCCGTCTGCGGACGTCTCGTCCTCGTAGCCTTGGAACCTGTTAGTGACGTCCCGGACTCCGGGATCCGAGTGTACGGAGTAAGTAACAAGTCACTTACGTCTGCGCTCCCTTTCCCTTTCCCTCTCCCTGTCCCCCCTGCCGTGGTCTCGGTCTCGGCCCAGGTCCCCGCGTTGCTCGCGCTGTCGTGACCTTGACCTCGACCTGGACCGTGAGCTGGACTTGGTCCTTTTTCTCCTCCTATCTTCTTCCTCATCCTCGTCGTCGTCCCTCGCCTTTGCCTTCTTATTATCTCTATATTTCTTAATGCCGATGGCTGCAGCTCCCGCAGCAGCAGCACCCGCAGCCACATTCCGCAAGCGGCTCCTGCTCCGCTTCCTGTCCACCTCCTTATCACTGGACTCGCTGTCCGAGGATCGCGATCGATGATGGCCGTTTCGATGTCGACGATGCGACCGGCTCTCCTCCGCCGCAGAATCGTAATCCCTCGCCCCTCCAGCGCCGGAACCGTGGCCGTGTTGGGGGTACGGCGGTTCCACATACAGAGGTTGGGTCCCGTACTCAACCATGCCTAGCTCAGGATCAGCAGTGCTTGCCTCCGGGAACGGGGATCTTGCGGACCGGGAAAGCGATCTGCTGCGCGAGCGATGCCGGTTGCGCCTCTCTTCCTCCCTTTCATATTCTTCCTCCGAGTCGAGCTCGCGTTCGCGCTCCTTCTTCTCGTGGTGGCGGTCGTAGAGCTTCTTCCCGGCAGCGCCCGCCAGGCCAGCTGCCACGATTTCGGCCCCGGTGCGGAGCCGCGAGCGCGAGCGAGATTTGGAGTTGTTGCGGCCCTTGCTCTTGTCCCGGAAATGCTTGACTAACCCGGCCACGGCTGCAGTGCCGACGGCGGCCTTGGCTACAGACGCGACACGACTCTTGGACCGCTTCCGGCTGGGAGTCCGGCTGGGAGTACGGCTATAGTCGTTACTATACCGGCGCCGACTCCTGCCACGACTCATTTCCTCCTTATCAATCTTATTAGATTGGTAATACTTGGCAGCACCGGCAGCCGCCAGGGCCACGGCTGCGATGCCCAAACCAGTCTTGATTCTCGAGTGGCGAGACCGAGACCGAGACCGAGACCGGCCATGGCCGTCGTCGCCAAACCTCTCCTGGTAGGCGCTGCGGGCGCGCCTGACGGCCTCGGTGCCAAGAGCGCCGAGGGCAGCACCGGCTATGACCTTACGCCCTCTGTTCTCAGGCAGCTCACCGTTCCCGCCGCGTCGGGAGGCGAGAAGGGCCGAGATTCCGGCGCCAGCCAGGGCGCCCTCAGCGAGGTGGCGCTTGTGGTGATGATCGGGGCTGCCCGAGCCGCTGCGGTCACGGCGGCGGGTGACGGTCCGCTTGACGTAATAGTCGTCCTCTGAGCCCTCGCCGTCGCTGTAATGCCTGTCGCGACGGTCCCCGCGGCGGCGCTCGTAACGCTCCATGGCGTAATCTTCCTCGCGGCGATCACCTCGGTAAGGACCGACCTCCCGGGATTCCCGACGATAATAGTATTCGTCTTCCCGAGTTTCGGGTCGGGTCTCGCGGAAAACAATGGGCGGCGCCGCTGGTGCCTCCTGGACAATGATCTTCTGTTCTGGGGCACGCTGGCGGATGACTATGGGTGCAGCGATAGGTGCAGGCTCGTAGTACTCGGTCTCTTTGCGATAGCGCTCGACCTCGCCGCCCCCATGGTGACCGCCGTCCTCTCGGCGTTCCTCAACACGACGCTCGATGCGGACGTCAGTCTCTCTGTCATCGCCGCGATCCCACGGCATCCGGGAATGACGATCCCAGTCGCGGGGTGAGTAAGGCTCGCCTCGCTCGACCCTGTCGATCTCCTTGGATTTCTCATAAACAACGGTCCGGGAGCGTTCTCGATCATCCCGGAAGTCGTCATCGCGGTCTCGCTCAATGACCTGGCGCTCGACGACGGTGCGCGAGCGAGGGTCGGCGTACGGGTCTTCCCGTTCGATTACCTTTGTCTCCTTCTCCACGTAGCTGTTTCTGGGTCGGTCATTGCGATTGTAGTAGTCGTCCCTCGGGGAGGAGTCGATGGCGGACCGTGCCCGTTCGGGGACGTAAGACGACCGGCGATCGACGTCGAGTAGGTCACCACTGGTGCGGCCAGGGTAGAGGTTCGAGCTGTAACGACTGCGGCGGTCGTCATCGACCTCGAAGTCGCGCTCAACTCGCTCGACTCGTTCGACCCGGTTGGGCGTCACCTTGTAGCGGCGCACCGTCGGGCCCTTGTAATTATCATCGTCGTCTGACGAGGGGTCGTCCCGCCCCCGCGTGTAGGTGCGGGACTCGCGGTAGACCTCGGGCATCGTTAACGTGCTTGTCTGAATATTCCAGGGCACCTTGAAGGGTATGGTATTTAACCGGCGTCGCACAGCTCTCTAAGACAGTTGGGGCGTAGTTGGGAAGAAGAGGGGAAAGGCTGATGTGATGGTTTATGAAAAGGAAAGTGGCTGGGAATGTGGGTGAGAGGGGTGACAGGTCGTTGCAACGCTGGAAGCCGGGCTGGGCTGCCTTGCTGACGAGTCTTGCCCTGGAGCTGAAGGTCGACCCTGACTGACCGTTGGGCCCGGTGATTTGTTAGCCTGTGGGCCTTTGGGATGGCGGGTGGCAGCAACGGATCGGTCCAGTCCCTTTTTTGCGTCGCCGTTGGTGGCAGATGAGGGCTAAGTGTGGCCTCCTGGATGGGCCTCAGGGCAGGATTTGAAACTTCGCAGTAAATCTGGGAACAGGGAACAAGCTACTCTGACGCATTACGCAGTACTAACAATCGGCGCATGGAGGCAGACGGCAGGAAAATCAAGTCTCTGGGCTGAGAGAGCCTCCTTCTCTGGGCAGGCCAAGGCAGAGAGGGGGCCTCTAGTGTACTGTACTGCACATGCAGCCACGCCCGCCCTCGTAGGGCAGAAGCTGGTACGGATAATGAGTGGCACCCGTGGGGACACTTCCATGTTACCTCACCGGGCAGCCTCGTACCCGCATAGAACTTTCCCGCCGATAGCGCTCTTGTCGTGATCCCCAGTTATGGCTGGTACCAGTGTCACCTGTTGAGCTGACTGAACAAGAAACCAACCGCCCTATCACCTCACGTGGAGTCAGACATAACCATCAGAGGCAAGACCTTCCATAGCCTCGTGACCAGATCAGCACGGAAGTCGAGGACATAAATGAATGAGGTGGTGTCTTGGGGATGACAATGACAGGTGAGCTCTCACCCAACCAGCTGATTTACGTACATCTTACGGATTCCTGCCGCCCCCTGGAGGACCCCGCTTTCGCTGGCCCCCTCCTTGTGGAAGCCCAAAGGGAGCGCCCAGTGGTAACCACCGTTCCGTCATCTCAACAACGGGCGGCCTCGATATCCGCTCTCGCTATAGGTTCTTTATATCCCAGTTTCTTGTCCTTGTCTCGATAGCCATTCTCTATGGCTTCTATTAGGATACTGGCCCTTCCACAGTTCCCATGTAATTGATCAAGAAACCTACCTAATACCACAGTAGATCCTCGGTCAGGACAGGTACGACAGGAACCCCGCCAGAAACGTGCGCATTTCGTCATGGCGTGTCTAGAACAACAGGGACAGGGATCTGTTAGAATGACGAAGCACTTTGGTTCTTAATATTAGCACCAAGGACCTGGTCCAGCAAACGGCAGGGGGGCAAAGGCAGGGCGTGATGACTGGACGCAGCGAAGCCAAGCTCTTCCGCCCCCGTTTTTTCCCCTTCAGTCCCGTTCACCAGAACCTTCCATCGATCCCGTCTCACGGCAACGGCTCCTTGCTCTCACCATCCAGCCCTGCGGATGGGAAGCCAGGCCCCACCCAATTGCCGGATGGATGCCCCTTGCCTAGAATGTCCGTCGCGAGTGCGCCTGCGGGTTGGCAGTGAGGATGACTTTGAGCGTTGCGCTTATCACTTATAATTTAGCCACGGCTACACCAGCCCTGAGACGGAACATACCTGGGCCTCGGTACCGGCCTCGCCCATCCTGCCTCTACCTATTTACAGCTAGAGCGCGAACCCTAACCCTGAACTACGCTGACGGGGAAGCAACCTGGCTCGGGACTCTCAGATGCCAACTTACACATATACGCAGTATACTCGGCTGCTTAGAAGATCCATTTCCGGTTTTCACCGGGCAGACAACGGCAGTGGAGGGAAGGCAAGGGATTTATCCGTCGTTCTACGGTACCTGTCCAACCCCTTGAACCGATTGGCTCTGAGCACAACTCTCCGCCGGGAACGGCTTGGAATTGAGAATGTTTCCTGTTACCTGGGTTGGCCTCATTTCTATCCACATACGAAGTGCTTATCGTCTTTTGCTGCTACAAGACCTGCTCGAGATCTTCTTGTGATCGGCGCTGTGCTAGGGAGGCTCAACACCGTGTTGCTGCATCTCCGTCTCGCGTCGTCTCGGTCTGACATATCACGCCAGTGGTGGCCATGTCACCATCTTGGATGTGCTTTTGTTCTGGACCCCCAGAGGAATAGCGCCTCGTGCAGTGGTAACTGGCGATTATTTGCACATTCTTCCACCATTCGGGTGCTCGGCAATCCATATGGTAGTTGGATTAACAGTCTCCGCTCATTCGTCTTTCTTGACAATTGAGTGCCAAGACCGATATTGGCTAAAGCTGGACTTCTGAGGCTCGAAGTCCCACCTTCACGTCCTGGTCGATCCTTGCCGGTTACGGTGGGCGTCTTCATTCATCTTGCATCGGGTGAAATCCCCTCTTGTCTTGGCTTTTGCACTTTTATATCACCAATTCTCATCATATCACCCCCATTCTGAAAGCATAGCACGCCATGACCTTGTGAGGAGGTATACGGCAGATGGAGAGTCACATCCGAACAGGCCTCGGCATTGCACTTGGATCTTTCCCACTTGCCTCATCTCGGTTCCTACTTTACAGCTCTGCTTCCCGCCAGCCCGCCACAGGAGGGCATGGTCTGATGAAGCTTGCTCCCAGATCTTGAGAGGCGCGAACCGGTGCATATGAGGTCACTCGTCAGGGACAAGGGCTTCGGCATGCAACGGGCAGAAATATAGCCCAAGCTGGCTATACAGCGAACCTGGTCGGGAGCCGACGTTTTTGCCGCCCAACTCTACCTCATCCTATCTCGCAGCTACGGCAATACCGGGCTTTTCAAAGAGCACCTTGATAAGCGCCAATAGTTCCGACAATTCATCCCGTTATCATTTAAACACCAGCAGGGCGTGCCGCTCTTTCGTCATGGACGGACAGCGGTAAATGAGGCTCGTGCGGGTGGGTGAATAGCTGCAGCAACCTTCTCAGTCTGGCCCTGGTTCTGCTTCCGGTTGTTCTGTGTCCATCTGTCTTTGCGCCGGCACCAGACGATACTGTCCACTTTCAGGTTCCGCCAAGCCAGGAACGGTCAGCAAGTCTCCTAGGAGAAACGCCTGACATCTGCAAGTCCCGGTGATGGTGGCTATCCGTGCCAATGTTGTGTCCAACATGAGAAGTGACCACTTTGAGACCTAATATAACATTATTAACGTAACCAAGAAAGAATAGATACCGCTCATCTGTCGCTGATATTCGCAAGAACCGTCTAGAAAAGGTGGGAGGAGGAGGAAGAGGAGGCCCCTGGCCTGGCTCCCGAGCCTATAAGAACAACCTCTACTCTGTCACCTCGAGGACTACTGTTTCCTTTGAACTCGCGGCCTGAACAAATAAGATTTGTGACTCTGAGCACCATGAAGCTCACGATCTTCTCCCTCCTCCTGGTTGGTGCCGCCGTCGCGGCTCCAGCCGAGCCTACCTGGAAATATACCAGCAGGGATTTCAACGATACCAACGCGACCGTCCCCCATACCCCTCGCATGCATGCTCGAGATTCTGGCCATGCCAATCTGCCCAGGCTGCCCTTCTGGAATCGGCAGTTCCGCAACAACACGGCGAACCCCAACGGCAACGTTGCTCGTAATACCAACTTGACATGTAAGGACCTCCCTCGCCTTGCCGAAAGGCACATCGTCGAATCTGTGTGATACAGTGTGGGCTGACCCGTCTGTTGAACAGTGCCCGTCACGGTTACCCTGAAGGAGCGTAGCAAGGAGCTGTCGACCAAGAGGGAAGCCGACTTCCCCAAGTTCGGCGCTTACTAGATAGCTCACGGCCACAAAGTACGATCGATATTCGGGGGGGGGGTTCCATTCTTGCGGGCGACTGCTCCGAGGAGTTGGCGTGTTAGAGTGCTTCTTCTCGGTCCAGTTCTGATGAGACAAACGAGATTTTGGTGTGGTTAATTTCTTCGATGGGATGGGATCTTCGGACTTTATATTCGATTCTTGACTTTGGGGTAGTCTTTGTAACCTTACTTATCCAGCCGGGACCGGCTTGTGGTCTTGATATGATCAAGATCCGAAATGCTCTTGGTGGGCATAAATTCCTCTTTCCTCAGCCGCATGATCCTCTCGAGACTAGTTCAGTGACATCTATTCTACTACCTACAAACTCGACCTCTCTGGCTTGCCCTATCTATCCTGTCCTTTGTCGATCAATGGTTATCCCTGGTAATTCGGTGGAGAGCAACCCGATTGAACTGAATTTGCCGGCTGGGTACAATAACTCTGTAGTACTGCGTACAGAGGAAGCTTGGAGCTCGAAGAACGTCAGAGGAAGTTAGGTTGGATGTCCAGCGATATTGCTAATGCTGGCCCGGGTTTGGGAAGTTTCGTTTCGTTTCGTTTCACACCGTTCCCCTCCGTTCCGTCCGTTCCGTTTTATCCAAGTCCGCTAGTCCCTGCATGCTTCAGGCTCTCTGACGCAGGCACACAGTCCCATGATATCACACGCAAGGCCAGACGAAAACATAAGTCGACAAAGGAAAAATGTATTCGGTTATCAGTGGCAGCATACAGTTAGCTAAAATACAAGAGAAACACTGCCAGCCTGAGACGAGTCAAGAGAGCAGAGTCAATATTTCATAAGCCGTCTCACCGGATGGTCGTGGCATCCACACTTTGTCCGACTCCCCAGCTTGGCCCCCTCCCCATCAACCATCTCGGATCCGTCATAAAAAGGGGGCCTATCCTGCTAATATGTAATAACATATCCTAGCAGCACAGTCAGGGTACCGCCGCAACGCAACAAATTATGTTTCGTATCCCATTGGGGGTTCCTAGAAGAAGAAATAGGCCAGCAAGAAGCTGAGCAAGCACAAGAGTGCTACAATATGGATGGGCACACCCTCGGTACCCTGCCGGACAGCCTGGGTAAGCTCTGGCACTGTGTGTCGAGAATGCGGTTGGTCTGACGACGAGCCAGCCGTCTTGCGCTGTCTCAGACCGCCGGTGTCCTGGTTCAAATTGCTGGTGGCATGGCCCGAACCGGCCGGGATCTTATCCTCATCTGACGCGAACTCGGAGGCAGAGTTCGCAGCCGCCATCGCCGTTGCCGAAGTTGTGGATCGGGCCGGATCATCCCCTGCCTTAGCCTCCCGCTTCTCTGGCTCGACGGCGGCAGCTGCAGTGCCAGCATAGTTGCTGTTTTCGCTTGGGGACGAGTAAGCCGGCAGTGTAGTATCGGGAGTCGCCTCCTAAAAGAACAAAAGTCAACATTTGCACCTCTTCCAGGGTGGTGAGGCCAAGGGAACAAACCCCGTTTGCCAGGGAACGGCGGAGAGGGGTCGTCGCTGGAGCCTGAAGTCCTTCCTCCAATGCAGGAAGCCAGGTCACCCTTATCTTCCTTTCCTGAACAGCACCCTTTTCAACCGTATCCCACTGTGCAAGAATATGGTATCAGCATCGAACCGTTGTGCCAAACTGGGGCATTTGGAACATACGATCTGTTGCACGTTTGTGAACTCCTTGTCGCCGGTGATAGCCACAGACTGGACAAGAAACTTGTCCCGACATCTTGCATCAAGAGCCGGCTCAGACTTCATCGCTTGTAGAAGGACTGCGCAGCAATTAGCCCCCACGTTCTCGGTAGCCCAGCGATGGCCAAGGGGTATGGATCGGGCTGTGACGGACCGGTAACTTCCACCTCATGGCCAGGCTCAACACGGCCTGAGTTTGGCCGCACGCAGTACCTGAGAGCATGGTGAGCTTCCTTTTCTACCACCCATCTCCTCTGAATATGGGGTCGCACTGTTTCGGGGCAGTTGTTTTGACCTGGTTGGCGCCGGGTGAGTAAGTAGGTAAGTAGATACGAGGAGGGAGTCAGTGCTTGGTACCTTAAAAGCCACGGGCGCAGTGTTTATGTTCTTGATCTTGAGGATCTGCCCGACCTCGACCGTGAAAGGTCCTCCACCTAATGTCAGCCAGCTGCCAGAAGTTCGCGTCGGGTTTGAAAAGGGACATACTGCGGAATTCGAGCTCCGCAGGTTCGATCTCGACGGACATGGTGGGCGTTCTCTATTCGATGCTAGGTATGGTTCAGGTGCAAGTAGGACAGAAGCCGAAACACAAACCAGCGGGCCAACGGGTGACGACGCTTTGGGGCTGGAAATCGATAACCCAGTTGGGAGACCAAAGGAGACCTGGTTTACAGAAATGGTACGTAATGGGCAGAGCGAGGCTAGATTTGCTGTTTTGTCGAAGGGCAAGATCAATCATAAAAAAAGAGACCACGCGCTGGGTGCAAGTGAGCATGGACAGACCAGGCCAAGTTTCAACTGACCATGCTGGCCCGTGCTGAAGCACCGCAGATCCCCACTACGTAGTCACTTGGGATGGCTTCCACTTCGATGGGACTAATCAAACGCGAGAGCTTCACTCAGCCGGATACGTACCTCTTTACTCTGCAGTCCCACGTTGGTACCCGAGAAACACCCGACCCTCATTCTCCAATAATATTTGTAATGCACTGGAACCGGGCTGCCGCTTCAGGAGAATGGCGGTGTCGGATTAACAAACTCCCAGTAGCTTTCGTTTGACATGGCCAGAACCCCCACCACCCAATCACAGCTACTTTCTGGGCTGGTGGGTTCCTGTACGGCAGCTGCCTCCCGCCATTACCAATGATGTAGTGCTCGAAGGAGACAGCCTATCCGTTTCCATATCTATTCACATCATCGGCCTCAAAGTGAACGACCTAGGTACCTAAGTACCTATTTGCTCTGGCTTAGATCTATCTCTATCTACTCCAGGCCATTTTCTCCAGTTCTTATCGCAGAATACCGTTTCCCTCCCTCCTCGTCACCCCGCCACCCCGCCACCCCGCCAAAGGTAGCTCATTCGTGAACATGGCGCAAACAGACTTGGATCTCTTGCTCGAAATGGGGTTCGAGCAAGAACGTGCTGAACTGGCCGTCAAGAGAACTGGAGGACGTAAGCGATCTCCCTCCACTCCGACGGCGATTCTCACTCACCATGTTCATAGTCCAGGGAGCCCTCGCTTGGTTAGAAGATAACCAAGACAAGCCGCTGGATGAGTTGAAGGCAGCCAAACCAAAAGCTGCTGAGGAGGGGGTTGAGACGTCCGTTTCACCTTTGGAAGGTGGTGAAAATGCCAACTCGCTCGTCTGCAACGAGTGCGGCAAGAAGTTCCGCAGCCATGCCGCAGCCTCCTTCCATGCCTCCAAAACGTAGGATTCAAGAACCAGCTCCTGCTGATATGGCCACGCCTCCTAAACCCCATTCTAACACTGTTGGTAGTGAGCACACCGACTTTTCCGAGTCAACAGACGAGGTTGCCCCCTTGACTGAAGAGGAGAAGAAAGCTAGACTGGAAGAACTGCGTCTACGCCTTCAGGAGAAGAAGGCCAGCCAAGCCGACCTTGACCGGGACGAGGCTAAGCGCAACGAGGTATGAATCCCCTCGAATCCCCTCTGCATGAATCCCCTCTGGGGACATCAGTCTAAATATGCGACCAGAAAATCCGTATGAAATCTACCAAGGAGACCCAAGACTTGAAGGAGGACCTTGAGCGCAAGGAGCAAATCAAGGAAGCTGCCAAGAAGCGGCAAGAGAAACAGGACGACCTCGATGCAAAGAAGCGGATCAAGGCCAAGATTGAAGCCGACAAGCAGGAGCGCCGCCGCAAGGCTGAGGAGGCCAAGGCCGCACGGGAAGGTCGAGCCCCCCCGGTTGAGGCTGCACCACCTCCGGCAGCTCCGGCAGCGTCAAGACCGGCAGTTAACCACAGCGAGGCGCGCCTACGACTGCAAACCTCGGCTGGAAATGTCCAGAAGACATACTCTGCCGATACCACCCTCTTCGAGGTTGCCCAGGCGCTGCAAGCAGAGGATGGAATCACCGCAACGAGCTTCACCACAACATTCCCGACGAAGACATATGAGGGAAGCGTCGATTTTGGAAAGACCCTGAAGGAGGCTGGCTTTGTGCCCAGCGCAGTCCTGATTGTGAAGTAGTGGGTAGGACATGGGTCGTAGGGCATCATGGCATTGATGCTGCGGAATATTGGGCCAGCTACTCCTGGAAATTCTCCTAGTCGGTGGATAGCATACCAAATCGAGAGCACACATTGATCAGCCAACAAGAGTCGTGGTTTCTAGGTAGCCTGGGTGTTGTCTCTTACAACGTATTATCCCCCTTGAACAACGTCGAATGGGCTCGACGTACTTGTATCCAAGTATAGGTTTTGGCAGGGAACCTACGACGACCTCCTACATAGTAGTCCATGCAAACCGGATCCCTAATCCAAATTTGCAAGGCGAGATATGGTCCGACGGCGCATAGATGGGAGTTGCCCGAGAGAGTACAGTGGCATTTCCTCGGCCCACTCATCAGCAAGATGATTTAACATGGATGCATTCATACTGCTACGGCAGACACGGACTCCGACGCTCGTCGAGAAACGACACGCACATCAGTCCCCGACGGTGATAAACGGTAGTACCTCCACCGGTCGGGTAGGTCTGTCAGTTAGAAAACCCCGACTTCTCCAATGTCCCAATAATTTGTTGGATGTCGTTTCGTCATCACAAGCGGCCCGACTCGAGGAACCGGACTGGTGCTTCAAGAGCGCATCTTCATATTATTCCATGAAAAGGCTACTCCGCGGCCCAGGCATCCAGATATCATAGCCTCCATCCCGCGTGGTCCAGTGTAAGACAACCCGTCGCCATCCATGCAAGCTTTTGAAGTACAAATGGAAAAGGAGTCGACGCCGAAAGCCACTCTAGTCGAAGAGACCGAAACCCATGTCCTCGTCTGACTCCTCCTTCTCTGTAGCAATCATTCGGGTTAGCACGTTTTCTGGGCCAGCGGGTGGCGGCCAAGCCTGGTATGGCCGTCGGTGGGAGAGGGGAAATAACTGACCCTCAACCTTCTCCTCCGCCTTTGTCTCCTCAGCGGCGGCCGCGCCACCAGAGGCAGCAGCGCCGGCTGCGGGAGCGGCAGCGCCACCGCCGGATCCGACGTTGGAGAGAAGGTCCTTCACGTCCTTGCCCTCGAGTGCCTGTGGTGCCGGAAGAACTCCCAGTCAGTCACATTGTCCTTTAGGGGCGGGGGGTTGCCGGTCTCGCAATCCTGTTCGTCAACCTCGTACCTTGGCGAATAGCGAGGCCCAGATGGGCTCGACTTCGGGAACGTTGGCAGCCTTGATGAGGGTTTGCAGCTTGTCGGCCTGGTTTCGCATGGTCAATTAGCTAAAGGAGTTCAACCGAAAATGTCAAACCCGCCGCCATCTCCTCCGTGCAAGAGGCGGGGAGGAGAGGGGAAGATGCATTTTCGTACCGTAATCTCTACGCCATCATCGGCGAGGATGAGTGCCGCGTACGACGTTGCGAGCTCAGCGTTAGACATCTTGAATATCTGTGGTTGTGCAGTTGAGGGCGATCGATCGGAAACCTGCACTCGAGTGGTGTTGCGAATTCAAGATGTCGTGAACGTGAAATTCGGTCTTAGAAATTATTTTGTGTGGGCGAACCGAAGCCCTACCACAATTGGCCGAATAAGAAGCAGGTGCCGGCCCGCCGAACTCAACTTCGGCAACTGTCGACCGGACAAGGTTCGGAAAGGAATAATAAATTGTCCAGGGAGCTCCTATTGGCTGCCGGGGGCGGCCAATAGCAGCCAATTAGGTAACTGTTGTCCCGTAACTTATGTCTCCACTTCCCCCACCAAGCCGACCCCACTGACGTATCGTGGCTCCTCCTGCACATGCACTGCCTGCCATTCAACGAGGCCTTGGGGAAATAGAAGACCGGAACCGCAACAGGACAAGGCAGACTGACCTCGAATTCTTCCTTTGCAAATTCATTTAAATATTTGTCAATCGGCGGCCGCTTCAGCCCCAGCATCCAAAGGTGTGATCACCTGGCGATAATCAGCAACTAACGCGGGAGCTGACACTAGATTCGGGCGGGGTTGAGTTGATAGCCCCAAGATAAGACTCCCAACTAGGGAAGCTCTCCCAACTTAAACACCACTTTGCAGACCCGTCTTTATCTTCCTGGCTGTCCGCTCTTACACCTTGTTTATTAAGTCCTCGGCTGAGAAGCCGCCCATCCCGCAATGGATACGCCGATGATTCCGATGCCGAAGGATTCGGGGGAGAGGGAGATATTGGAGCAGCTCACGCTCATCCGCGACCGGCTTCTGCTGTTAAAGCAAGATCGGGCAAACTATATCCGCAGCCAAGATGTCTTCGTCCTCTACAATCAAACGATCGAGCAAGTCCGGCTCCTCAACGAACTCAGGAAAGGACAAGACAAGACGGAAAACAGAGGTAAGAAACGAAGCATCCGGCTTTCCCGAGGTCCGTGTACTAACTGCCCCTTCTCAGTTGACAAGGTCCTCGAGGGCTGCTTCCAGCTCCTGTCGCTGTTCTTTATGACTATTGGCCGCACCAGCGAGGCACCGGCAGCATATGCCCTTACGTCGACCATCAAGCGACTACTCGATCATCTCACCGAGGCGGCCCTATTCTCGGCCAAGGACCTTGATAGCATGTCTAGCACGCTCGAGAAGATCGAAGCCATCGTGAGGCACACGGACTCGAAGCACTCACCATATCTTGTTGAGCTACTCTCGAATCGAATCCAGCTCTGCGAGGAGTCTATCGCGAACCTACAGGGGAAGCTGGATAGCTTGGGCGATCCTCTGCCAGCCGTCCACGAGAAGATGATATCTATACTGCGGTCAACCTCTCTGGCGAACACTAAAGCAAAGGTTGGCGCACTTCAAAACAAACCAGGCGATGCATATATCCCCGTGACCGTTTGCTAACGAGAATTACAGTTTTCCACAAGCGAGGTAGAGAAGTACCGAGATCAATTAAAGGAGATCGACGATTCGAGGGTGGAGGGTAAGTTTCTCGGGCCGGATGGCAATGCTGCAAGAGGGAGCGATGAGGTATCGGAGCTCCTGCAGCGGTGTTTGCGCTGGTCTGAGATAGTGCTCGAGAGGCAGGTGCCCCCCTTGGTGATTCATGCTCTACACAGCAGCGATACTGACCATCTCACAGGAAAGGGGAAATACCCGAACCTTTCCAGCCAATCTACAAAGTCCTGATTGGGATTCGGAATGAGCTCGACAAGCTGTCCATCACCCCGGCATGGTCGCTTCGAGAGGCCGACCTATACGATTTCCAACGCCAACTGGACAGGATCGACGAAAGCAGGGTTGACGGAAATTGGCTTGATGACGAGGGCAGGCCGGCAGAGCTTTATGTGCAACGGGTTAGCTGAGCCATGATTTCCCCCCGTGCTATCTTGATATGCTTGCTAACGACCTGGACTAGACTCTCCTGTACCTGACCAGGAGAAGCTATGGATACATCTACCACCTCATGATATCTTCCGAACCTGTCTCGGAGGCCCTGCTCCCGATCTACAATCAACTACAGACACTCAAGCGATGTCTACTCGAGGTCAAAAAACAAGGCGGCGTTAGCTCGGCGAGGGACTTGTATCCGTACAGTATGAAGGTATGCCATGCTTCTTCTTCTCCCTTCGCTTCACGGCGATGTGCTGACCAGCATCGCTAGCTGAACTCCATCGATAATATGCGGATGGATGGGAAGTTCATGGTTGGAAACGACATCCCGGAAGGCCAGGGTAGTGTTAGTGAACTCTTGGCCGAATGCTTTGAACTTAATTACGAGCTGAGGGTTGCTGTGGAGGAACAAGGACCCAATGAGTCCTGAAGAATCCCGGATAACCAGGGGCTTCTGGTACAGAGAAGCCGTTCGCCAAGAGGTCCGGCGTCTCGCGATACATGTACGATCTAGGTTGGATGGGGGTTCAGGCTTGTGTTTATATCAGCATGCTTTCGGACTGCTTGGGTGAGTGTGCTTTGGAGTCTATTATCTACGGTGAAACAGAGCAAAATCTTGCAATCTAGAGGGGTTATTTTACTAAGACCCCTAATATCGCTGAGATTTGATATCAATCACCTTGCCCCATTACGGATTCCTGAATGCGCACTTGAACGGCCACATCTGAGCCTAGACCGACCAACCTGTTAGTCGACGCTCTTCCAAGCTGTCGTTGCTCATAACTTACATTCTCAATATCCCAGACACCCGTCTTCCCGTAGATGTCATTCTTCATCATGGTGATGATCTCCTCCTTGGACTCGGCGATCACAACCACAGTGCTGCCGGCAAACTTCAGGCTGGTAGGCTCATCGTCCGCAGGAACCTCGGTGAGGACGGCGCCTTTGGCAAGGTGACGAGGGAAAGTCAGCACGACAGACGTGGCCTAGCCCCGGAAGGGGTGGAATGGAGGAGAGACATGACATACCCCCCATCTTCCACTGCCCGGACTCGACGAACGGCTTCATGTTGGTCAAGTGCTGACTATCACACCCCCCAAGACAAGACAGATCAGATACCATGGTCCCCCAACCCAAACAGCCGGGGCGGGGGTTCTGAATGCTTACGACCTGACTTCTATCCGCTTCTGCTGCATGCCCGGGTGGTCGGGCACGACGACTAGCCACTCGTACTTCCTTGCCGGGGCGGCGGACGACGACATGGCTCGGAACCTGGACGGTGCGGGGATGCGGGGGAGGAGGATGCGGGGAACAAGGGCGGTGGGCCAGATTGGATGGGTCGGGAGACGGAGTGTAGTTAAACGGAGGGCCATGCGCCGTCAGGAATGTTAATGGGGAGACTGCGAGGGTTGTCTGTGAGCCTGTGATGGAGGGGTTTTGTGTATAGTATATTGGTTGGGGAGCTTGGAGATGGGCGAGGAAGGAGGAGGGGGCTTCGGCATGTTTATCGGCCGAGAGCGGGGCCATTATTCCCAGACCAGCACTTGGGCTTGGGAAGCGACAACAACCTTACCTTATCCTGGGTTCAAATACGCCCTGCCAGCGAAATGGCGGTGTCCGCACAGAGGGAATGGGACTGGGAGGTTCCTTTGTGCTATGTGTATGTTAGCCGTTCCACAACGCCCTGCCAGAGACATGTAGTGCGGCTCAGCGTGCATGTACTGCGGTATCATGCATCGGGCGCTGATCTGCTCCAGAAAAAGCAATAACCGGCATCAAATATTAAACAACACGTCTATTTACTCGCTCCTACCCCTGAATTTGAAACACACACACACACTCTCCCCTTTGCAATAAGATATTGAGAAGTCTATATTCTATTCTTCCCCGGCTCTCTCTAGCCTTTCATATCCGTCCCGAAGTACCCCACATCTATGTCAACATCGCACTTCAAAGCTCTGACGATCCCACGGTTTGGAATATACGAAAACTGGATATTCCATACCGCATCGACAGTATAGGGCTTACCGATGGCAACCCATGCCGAGCCAACTTTACAACTTCGCCTTCGTGTCCTGTTTCTGCATCGTCTCCGCCACGATCCGACGCTGGATCTTGCCCGTTGCCGTTTTCGGCATGACTTCTGTAAAATAGATCTGCGATGATCAGCATGGTCCACACCAGAAACACGCACCCGTCCCTCTGCTGGCATATATATATGACCTACCTTCTTGGGAACCTTGAACTTGGCCAACTTCTCCGCAATCCATCCCCTGAGGTCGTCCTGTCCAAGCTTCGCTCCCGCCTTCAGGACAATGGCAACGCCAATGTCCTGACCGTACAACTCGTCGGGGATGGCGAAGCTCACCGCCTCGGACACGGCTGCGTGCGTCGTGAGCACGTTATCCAGCTCGATGGGGGAGATCTTCTCCCCGCCCTTGTTGATCAGCTCCTTGATGCGGCCGGTGATGATGATATAGCCGTCCTCGTCCTTGGTGCCCTGGTCTCCGGTGCGGAAGAAGCCGCCCTTGGTGAAGGCCGAGGCATTGGCCGAAGGGTTGTTGAGGTACCCCTTCGTGACGTTCTCGCCGCGAATGCAAATCTCCCCTTCCTTGCCCTGTGGGACGTCGTTGCCGTCCTCGTCGAGGATGGCTACTTCCACTCCCTGGCCAATGCCGACGCTGCCAGGCTTCCGCTTTCCGGGGGGCAGTGGGTTGGACGTCATCTGGTGAGCAGCCTCCGTCATGGCATACGCCTCGAGGACCGGGGCGTTGAATGCCTCTTCTAGCTGATGGAAGACAGTGGGAGAAAGCGGGGACGAGCATGATCTGATGAAGCGGATGTATGGCGCCGGGTTCGGCGGGGGGCTCTTGAGGAGAATCTGATGTATCGTCGGCACGGCGGTATACCAGTTGGCCTTGTGTGTGATGAAATCCTTCCAGAAATCGGACACAGAGAACTTGGTAGGCACAATCATGGAGCCCCCCGAGTACAACGTGGCAAGCAGCGCACACAGAAGCCCATGGACATGGAAGAGCGGCATGACAAGCATGGTGCGATCCTTGGCTGTGAGTTGGTAAGTAGCTTGGATGTTATCTGAACTCAACGTCAGCAAAGCTAAGCAGAACGCCGTCGATCATCACGTACTCATCGTTCTGGTCAAGTTGCGATGCGAAAGTGGGACCTAGAAGGAAATTAGCATCACCCTGAGGAAGGAATCACCAAGGCCTTGAGAAACGCACCACTTTCGGCCTCGATGTTGTCCCACTTTGACGACGTTAGCAAGGTTGTCACATTGCGTCTGAACAAGGCGTAGAATATGGCAACTCACCTTGTATGCAGCACCAGCGCGACATCATCTGGCTCTGGCTTCAGGATGGGCTGCTTGGCTTTCCCATTGAGCTGGCCAAGGTCCTTCACATCAAGCGCAACCTCCCCCTTGTCATGGTCCCAGTAACACTCGGCAATCGCAGCATTGAACCTCCTGGCAGCTTTCACGGCAGGACTGGCGGCCTGGAAGGCACCCCTGGGAACCAGGACGATCGCCGACTTGACATCGTCAATGTAAAACTCGAACTCGTCCTGCTTATAGGCCGGGTTCAGCGGAGCAGCTATGCCCCGTTGCCAAGAGGTGGCCAGGAAGGAGACGATGAATTCGTACGAGTTGACCGTCGCAATGGAGACGGCAGATCCCCGACAGATGCCAATGGCGGCTAGCTTGGCCTGGAAGGATGCCACCTCGGACAGGAGGGTCTCATAGCTGATCGTCAGGGCATCTGGCCTCGAAGGAATTATGACAGCGGCGGCTTTGCTAGCGCCCTGAATGGCTGTTTGCAAGGTAGCCATGGCTATGCATGCATGGATCATCGACTGGCGATGATTAGCAGAACTGATCACCGGATGCTAGCTCCAGACTCGAAAGCATCTATAGTCTATGTCGTTCTATTGGAAACAGATAGCAAACAAGCGAGCGGGCGAGCGAGCAAGCACATGGGCAAGTGTGACTCCGACGAGAACTTGACGAGAATCGGCTAATATTTAATAAATAAAATGCACATGTCAAAGCTTTTGTCAATGTCGGATCGCCAGCGACTTGAGACTGGCACCAGGTGGGTCGTGGACAGGGGTCAACGGGTATCTGCAAGGCGCCATCTTGACCATGGGCGGGTTTTTACGGACTAGAGCCTTGGGAAGTTGCGACGGACATTGACTCTGGCGGCACATCTTGCCACCTTGGTTCGGTAATAGAATCGTATTACCCTACTTTTCAAGTACCATCGAGATTCAGAGCGTAGAAGTAAGGGGTAAAGCGAGGGAAAACAAGACGATGAAAAGGCAAACCGAGGAAACTTGGGGAGGGGATGAGCAAAGTACCCAATATTCAGCGTTTCTTACTCATAATCATATTTGGTGTAAGGTAGTTTTATTTTATTTTTATAGTGTTTTTCTTATCTTGGCCCCCCTTATCCCACCTGTCTAAGCTAAGGGCACTCTTCATCGGCCTCGCGAACAAGGCTGCATCCACCATCCCTAAAGTTACCCGTTAACTTCCGGCCAGCTTCCTTTACACCCTCGAATCCCCAGATTTCATGTGAACCTTACCCGAGGGCCAAGATCATCAAGCAGCCATCATGGCAGGCCCCCCCGCTCCCCCGCGCGGCGGCATGTCATTGTATGCCAACCTTCTAGACCCGAAGGCCGACGCGACAACTTCGATATCTCGCGCCCCCGTACTCTTCAGCCAATCGGACGAGGCAAAGGATGATGCTGCAACTAAGAAGCCTGTGGATCCAGGTGCTCCTCTTGCCATACACTTGTCAGCGTTCCCAATGTTGACCGTCTTCTCCTAGCTCTCCGCTTCCAGCCCATTCGCCGGCCACAAGTCAAGCAGGCCAAGGCCAAGACCGGATTTCCCAAGGCATTACCGGCAGGTGTAAGAGGTGCAGCGCCGGCACCGACTCCCGCCGCTCCGGCCACTGTCCCTCCGACCCAGCAGCCGAAAAGCACCCTCGCCGACTGGGCTGCCATCGAGGAGGATGAGTACATCTACAACGCGGCGGCAGGCGAGAAGCGGCAGCGAGGCGGGCGAAGGAAAAAGAAGAAGTTCGACAACCAGCCCATTGAGACAGACTGGGACGAGCTCTACGACCCGGCTCGCCCGACGAACGTCGAGGAATATCTGCGGAGCGACGAGCGTATAAGGGAGATACAGGACTGGAAGGCGGTCCTCTATGCCCACCGGAGACGGAGAGAACCGAGCTACGACAGCGAGATGGGGAGCGACGAGGAGGACAGGCGGCCGGCCATGTCAAGTGAGTTATTTTTACTGTTTGCCATCTTCAACCGTCTTCTCCCACCAGTCCCCAATCTGACAACAGTCCACTAAACCTACAAGCAGACCAATTCGCCCCTCCACCAGCCTACTCCTTCGCGCCGCCGCCCCCGGCGTCACCCCCACGCGAAGCCGCCGCGCCCATGCACGACGACCCAACAGGTGACGACGCGTACGCCCGCCGGCTTGCTCTCTCCGGCGCGGCGCCTCCTCTCCCGACCTCGCCGACGCCGCCAGCCCCCCACGCTTCCGCCCCTTCCATTCCACAGCCGCCACCGCCACCATCTCCACCACCCGCAGCCGCCAGCCACGGCGCCGTCATCTCGCGCGCCCCAGTGCGATACGAGCCGCCGCCGCAGCCTCCACCCCCTCCCGAACTTCCAGCAGCCGACGACGACGCAGCCATGGCCATGGACTTGGGCGCCGCCGCGCCGCCACCGCCTGGCGAGGGCGAGGTCGAGCAGCGGACCAAGCGGCCCGGGCAAGCTGGCTTCGCGGAGCGGCTCATGTCCAAGTACGGCTGGACGCGGGGCTCGGGTCTCGGCGCGGGTGAGGCCGGCATCACGTCCGCGCTGCGCGTCCAGGTCGAGAAGCGGCGCCGACGGCCCGACGCCGAGGGGGGCGGGTTCGCGGAGCCGGGGGGCCGGGGTCGCATCATCGAAGGGGGGGGTAACAGCAAAAGCAAGAAGAAGGGGAAGGGGAACAAGGATGGCGAGAGCCGCGGGGGTGCGGAAGAAGAAGAAGAAGGAGACGAGGCCGACGGCGGGTTCGGGCGCATGAGCGAGGTCGTCGTCCTGCGGAACATGCTGGAGGGCATGCCGGACCTCATGGCCGAGATGGAGGCTGGCCTGGCGCAGGAGATTGGCGAGGAGTGCGGCGAGAGGTACGGCCGCGTCGAGAGGCTGTTCATCGATGTCGAGGACAGGCAGGTTTTCATCAAGTTCACAGACCAGGTCTCGGCGCTGAGGGTAAGAAGCTTTTTAACATCCGCACCCGCCAAACTCTTCCAATCCTCCTCCCATTCTGCACCTGTCGCGAGTCGAGGGAGAGCTAGCTGACATTATCAACCCCTATTTTCAGGCCGTAAATGCCCTCGAGGGCCGCATCTTCAACGGCAACACTATCATGCCTAGGTTCTACGACTCGGACAAGTTCGAGCACGGCGTCTACAAGTGAGAGGGTGTATGCATGACCTGAGTATAGGCGGCGGTGCCTGGGAAGCTTTTTGGCTGCGTATCATAAAAAAAAAATGAAATACACACCGAGTGGGCAAGATATTATTTTTTGTTCTCGAGACTAGACTGCGGAATACAAAGGGCCCAAAATTGGGCCCGTCCAATGAACGTTTCTAGTCCAGCGCATTACAACCACGTTGAGGAAAAAAAAAGATACCGAAACACAGTTCCCCTTGGTCCAACCCTCCATAAATAAAGACAAAAGCCAACACCATCATCCGAAGCCAGCCAACCAATTTTGGACCTGACGTATGGACGGTAGTGTCCTGGATGTTCGAATGCGTACACCCTCTCCGTGGTCCCTGGGTTCCGACAGTTGTCACCACCATATGCTATCGACGACCAAGTTTAACAGAAAGGGAAGAGGTGGGGGGAGTGAGATATTAAGCCTAGCGAAACTTGTGGGAAGAATGCCTCCATAGTTTTCCACATGACATGTAGCAGCTTGGAAAGAACGATAGTAGCAGTCTAGGCGAACTCTTCAACCCGGGGGAAAATAAAAGGGAACGACGTGATAGTGCATCTGTGTACGGCGATGGCAGTGGAGGGAAGTCTGCCCCTCGGGTTTCCATTGACTTTATCGCATGCGACCCAGCACAGGCCTGGTATGGCATCCCTTACAACAGGGCAACGAGACCACCAACCATGGCCAGGCTAAGGATGGCAGTGTTGATGCCGAGGCCAGCGGCTGCGTTCCCGTCACCATTGCCCTTACCGCGGCCACCACCAGTCGTGTTGCGGCCCGTGTCTTCGTTGGCGTTCTCATTGTTGCTAGTGCACGAGAACGTACCCTGGATCTGGCCGCCGCCACCCTGCTTGCTAGGAGCAAGGGTCTTGAAGTTGTCGCAAGACTTGTCGATATCACTGGTGCTGGACACATCGAAGGCACCACGGACATCGTTGAGCGCAGGGAAGTCGACACTGTAGTCCATTAGCAAGTGCATCACAAAACATATACGATGCCCGCTCAGCAATAACTTACGATGTGAAGTTGCCCCTAAGTTTGACCGCGCCGAAGATGGTCTTGACCTTCGGGAAGCCGTCGATGCGCGACAGGGCAGTGTTGTTAGCAATCAGGAGACCACCACCAATCGAGGTCATGACCGGGGCCGTGATGTTGGTCAGGTTGGCATTGCCAACGAACGAGACGTCTCCAGACTTCGTCGCCGTCAGGTTAGGAGCAAAGAACGAACTGAAAAAGTTCGAGTCGAACCGCGCAGAGCCGTTGACGACCTGCAGCGATGGCACCTCGAAGCTCGAGACGTTGGCAATAGTCATGTTGGCGATCCAGATCAGGTTCGGCAGGTTAACCTTCAGAAAACGTCCATTGGCCTGGATGTTGAGGATGTTGCTCAGGTTGCCGAGCTGGCTGGTGAACTCGGTCAAGCGGTTGTTGTTGTTGATGTTCAGGGTCTCAACGGTTCGGAGGTCAATACCGTCCAAGGTGCTCAGGAAAGTGTCGCTGATCTCGACCGTCTTGGCCGTGGTGACGCCAACATCTCCAAAGTTGAGCTGGCCAAGGGCAGGAAGCGACCTCCAGCCGATGCTGCCGACGCTGTTCAAGGCCTGGAACCCGAGGTTGGACAAGAGAGTCAGGTTGGTCAACGTGAAGGCACCATCGATGGACGTGAGAGACGTGCTCTGGAGGCTGGTAATTGCACCGTTGTTCTCGCAGATAAGATCGCCGGTGATTCTCTGGATGCCCGAGATATCGATGTCTCCTGGGGCCGCCGTGTTCAGCAGGATGGATCCCTTAAAGGTACTGCATTCCGACAGCTGCGTAGCCTCCGCCTGGGAAGCGATGGTGGCCGTGGCCTTCGTGCATTGGTTTTGGGCTGTAAAGATATCAGGTCAGACTGAAGTTACGGTTGGAAGCTCGAGCAAATGGGTCCCCGCAGGATTGACTTACCAGCGGCAGAGCCGATGACGGCGACAGCCGGAAGAAAATATTTGGCAATCATTCTGGAGGAGCTGCCAGGTGGTTAGCAAGACGTAACTTGCGAACGAGTTACCAATTGATTGTAGTGGGGGTCAGTGGCAGTGGCAGGTGTCCAGGCAGAGAGGGTTAATAGACGGAGCAATGTAGAAGTCCTGTTCAACTGAGGGAGTCCGGGGTAAAATCATGTAGTTTTCAAGCTGCAGACTGGCGGTGCAAGAAAGGACGACGTGAGGATAATGTGGCCGGAATGGTGAGATGAGAGCGGGCCAGTTGGTTGCTTGGTGTCGGTAGCTACTGTCATTCCGTCTCCACGACAACTTGGGGAGCTCGGCGGCCCCAGACCGGTTGGCATGCCGCCCATGCCCATTCCAAAGCTGGCTGCTGCGCACCTGCCACTGCCCGAATGCGCCGAATCAAGAGGGTGAGCGAGTAGAAAATACCACCAACGTACCTTCTGTGTTGTTTAGGATCTAATGGAAATGCCTAGCAAGGAAACTGCCTTGCGGAAAACGGCAACGGTTGGCGATTGTTGCTTATTTTCTCTTTCTCTTCGCGGATAACGACGTGACGATTTGGGTTTGTTGACAAGGGGAAGGATATTAATGGGGGCGGGTTTCTCGACACTTCTTTCCTGAGAACACTGCAGGATGAGAAGACGGTAGGTAACGAATGAATTGAATCAAATCGAAAAGGAAGAAAATGTCAAACAAACTCGATGGTGGTGTGGCTTGAGGAATAGTCCGAGGAAAATGGAAAGAGCAACAGCGAGGAAGGGGCAATTCAAGCTAATATCAAGCCAAGGGCTGTTAATCCTGGTGAACCTGGCCTATTGCCACACCCCCTCCCTCTTCCCCCTGATTGGCATCCATAGCTTCCTGCCGAGGCTCCACACCACTTAGGTACCGTTTCTTGTTGCGAAAAAAGTTGGCAGGATGTTGGCACATGAATAGTTCGGCTCTGCCTCGTGCCTGGTCAGGTTTTTGCCACGGACGGAAGTCCCTGATATCCGACTAAGAGAACGCTACTGCTCTGCTCCGGAACTTGCCTTAGGTGCCCAGGAGGCCACAGCTGAGGGCTACCTATAGTTTTTGGAGGCTGTATTGGAATGGCACTCAGTCAAGGGCGGCATGGCTTGATGACTGACTCCGTAGACGTACTCCCAGGTGTACCTAGTGCTTCACTGGGCCTCCAAGCCCATGCATGGCAATCCTTGCCACAGCCGAGTTGGCGGCGGGAGGCTTGCTAGGCAGGGAATCGCAATCTCGGATCACACTCCAGACCAATCTCTTGACTCTTTCCTACAACTATCCGTACCTAACTAGGTATTATCGTCTTGGAATTTCTCCGCCGGAACAAGCGGCGAGTACATGGTGTAATTACTGCGTGCCGGACCAACGACGTCCTGTGCAGAAGGTATTCTGCAGGTCCGAGGAGCTTCTCTCGTCACTTAAACCCTAGAGGGAGAATCAGAAACGTCAATCGATAGTCGTTGCGTTGAGACCCGATGTTTCAGGCTACCCTCGTCTGTCCTACACACGTAGTATCCGTCCCCGACAATTAGGTACCTTTTTCCTGTGCATTTGCAGCTTTCCAGAGCGGACGCCCGTTTGGGATAGAACGCCCAGAACACGAAGTCGAGCATCCGTATTGCTGAGGACTTACCTATCCTAGCTAGTGTGGTGATCAGACCAGGACACCAGGTCAGGCACTTGTTCGTAGCTTCTGGCCCAGATTGGCCAATCCGCGGAACATGCTGTCGTCACTCCATCCCCCGCCCCCATGTGAACCCAAAATTTATGTTTCGCTAACTCCTGGTGATCGCTTTTTGGGATGCACCTCTGGATACCTTGCATGGGTATGAACGTAGTATGTGCAGGTCCATGAAGCATCCATGGATCCTTGCTGCGGGACAGACACCTGGATGCATGCTTGTTTACATAGTACACCATCCGCATCGTTGGTTGCGGGTTCCTGCGAAATCTGTCAATGTCAAACATCCAAGGGATCCAAACCAGAGATTTCACATCCCACACCTTCAGTGGCGCTATAGATGATCTTCTGCACGGATTACGACAAGACACGGTATCCGAAAAGGAAATTCCAGAAACGCCTGGAACTCGTAAGCTGCTGCGCCTCATGGGGCGTGTTTCTGCTGGGCGTGTTTCTGTGTTTGATGCGGAATAGTTTAGCCTACTATAACAACACCGTCGACGCCCATTTAACCTCGTCTTATCCTCCGGCAGACATCAAACCCGCGAAGCTTGGCATGGGACTGACCGTAACCCTGTTTCGGAGATCGCGGGCCTGGTTTGGTTGAGACGATTTTCAGAACTGCCCATGCCTCCGAGGCGCCCCTGGGTCGAGGGGGAAAAGCCTGCTTGAGGTTACCGTCCCAATGGGACCCGTTTTCGTGAGACGACCGCCCCCGCTTGTGATCGGGTCCGCGCATTCATGATCTCATCAAGCAGAACCGTCCCGGGACTGTCCTGAGGGTGTGAGGCTAAATATCATGCATGGTCCGCTCCACAGCCCGGATCCCGCCTGAAGATCGCATCTGGCCGTGCCTGAAAGTCAGGTATCCAAACAATTTTGCCAACAGCTAGGTACAGCGCATACAGCGCATGCTAGCTGCCTGATTACGTAGGTACCGTATGTATGTACCTACGACCCAAGATAAATAAGGAAGTGATTTCCAGCACAGTCTCCCGCGACGCGTTCTGCAAAGAAACGGCAGAGTTGAGGAGTAATAAACTTAAGTATTATTATACCAGACGCACATGCCGAGATGCAATTCTCACCAACCAGGATGGGAGGAACCAGACATGAATACAATCCAGAGATAGATAAATCAACAATGGCCACGGAACCATATCTTGTTTCGGCAATCAGAGAAGGCAGCTGACGAGTTTCTGTTCCCGTGTCCCGATGTTCTTCATTGACGATAACGCAACCAGCGCAAGGCCTGTCGATTCCCATTGTGGCCACGAGCCTCGAGGTCGTCTTTTGCGTCTGACCCGGCCGTACATCGCGAGGCACACAGAGCCCGGAGGTGACCAAAGAGGCTTCTTCGGCTCCCCAGTTCGAACCCTTGCTTCTCACCCCACACATGGCAACGAACAAATCATGACGGTCACTCCATCGTGCTGATATCAGTCTCCTCGACCCTCCACATATACCACATGAACAGGCTCCTATACGGCCTAAACCGTTCGCTAATCTCCACCATCTCCTTCTCGCCCATGTACTTCCACTTGCCCCCCTTGCCCTTCAGCTTGGCCACGTCCCGCCCGACGAACGCTGCCATGCCCCTCTGTACCCCCAGGTCGCCAAGCGAGAAGACGTCCATGCGCTTCAGCCCGAAGCACGCAAACATCTCGACGCTCCAGCGGCCCAGGCCCCGCACCGCCGTCAGCTTCTCCACAATCTCCTCATACGGCGCATCCGCGAGCATATGCGCCGAGAGCTCCCCGGCCGTGAACTTCTCCGCCAGCCCCACGAGGTACTCCGCCTTCCGCTGCGAAAGCCCCGCTGTGCGCAGCCGCTCGAGCGACGTCGCCGCCACCTGCGACGGGTGGGGGAAGCGGTGGGTGCCCTGCGCCGCCGGGGCGCCGTCGTCGTCGGCGAACAGCGCCACGAAGCGGCCCTTGATGGCCTTGGCCGCCGCGCCGCTGACCTGCTGGCTTATGATGCCGCTGGCGAGGCTCTCGAAGGGGTCGATCTGCTCGGCCAGGCCTTCGGGGCTGAAGATGCGGCAGTGGTGCGCGTCGATCAGCGGCTTCATGCGCGCGTCGATCTTGATGATGTGGGCGCAGGCCTGCTCGAGGATGGTGGCTGTTGTTGTGGCCCCTGCGGAGTCGACTTTTGAGGGGGAGATCGGCTCGGCCGTCTTCGATGCCACCACGCGCGACGTCTCTGGAGATAGGAGAACCGCGTTGGTCAAGGTAGGATCAGCCAGACGGTTCACTGCCGATGGCCTGGGCTTTCGAGACGGAGTCATGCTGCCGGCGCTCTCGCCCATGAGGCCAACTACACTAGGGGTTGGGGTCGCTGGTGGAGGGGCGGTGTCTTTCTTTGCTCGCCGCTTCTGGGGGGTTGAGGGTGCGGACGCCAAGCCGGCATCTCCGTCGGCTGGGACGATCTCCTCCACTCCTATCTTTCTTTTGCGAGGTCGCGATATAGGTGCCGGTGGCGCCATGGATTTGGCCACATTCGTATTTGCGGCCAAAGCACCCAAGCGAGCTGACCTCCGAGCCGCCATAACGTAGTTGATACCGGTTGATGAGAGATCTATCCGATCGGGGGTGGTAGGTATCGGGTCTCCGGCTCTTGAAAGAGAGAATGACGTACAGAGAGAAGAGATACGTTGGTAAGCAAGCAAGAGTGTAGCAAGAGATCGCGATGATCGCTCGTCCAGAATCCCACTATTAGAGGACTCAATTCATCGAACAAGTAGGTGGTTTGCAACAAAGTGGCAACTTCAATTTGGACAATTGGACGAGCTTGAGGAATATAGCGTGCTCTAGGTTATAACCAACATAATATTGCAAAGTGGGCTCGCAAGGCTGAGAGACAGAAATGTCTGGAGAAGAAGGGGAAAACTATCTACTATGTAAGAGGGGCCTTAAGTTGAAACGCGCATTTCGGCATGTCATCCCGCGGAGCAATGCGACTCCGTCGCCAAGTCACATGATCTAGTAGAGCCATTTAACTTCGACCCCTGCCATATCTACCTGCGTGGGTAGACTCGTCTTGAGAAACAAGCAATTCGAATGCGCTGCTGCTACTGTAGCCAACCTGGAAAACACTGACCCGACTTACATAGACTTACATAGTACTGTGGCATATATCCTAAGTAGTATTGGAATAAAAGCATGCCGGGTCTTGTGCGTTCCTGTTTTGGTCAAATCTGTCAGATGGCATCGAAGCACATCCGTATTTCTTCCTCACACAATTCAATAGATCTTAAAATGCGTCGCCTATTATGTATCTGCTTTTTGTTAACGTGCTGTATCAATTACCGACCTACCTATTTCTATGGGAGGCGGAATCGTGGAGTGACCGTGGGATTGACACAAAGGCACGGGCGGCCACGTGAAGATAGCCGCGCCAAGCACTTACACAAGATCTAGGTTGCCAAGAATTGAAGAATTGCTGGTTTAAAATTGAGAATCCAATTTGGCTAAAAACGGGGGTCGCAAAAGGTGTGTGCATTCAGAGTACTACACTAGGGCTATGCAGATGGCTATGCAGCGTGATATGGATTATGGATTACATCAGATGGGTTCCTCCTGAACTGGACAAATGGTCATGGTCGCTGGAGGACGAGTCCTTCAGCAAGTAGGTGCCTAAAGGACGAGTAGTGATGACGCCAGCTCGACTACTTCCCAAGAAAGTTAAACATAGGGATATTTTATCTCGCCCCTGCGGAGCTTTAGTTGTACGCTACGGATCCTACAGAGAGGTGTATTACACTAATTATGCAGGCGGATGCTGCGGATCCACCTGCCCGTGCCAAAAGCCAGAAGCCAGCGCGACTGGAACCGCCGCTTCGTATTCCAGGCCCTTGACAAGGCCTCTGATAGGCCGCGACATCCCCTTAAACTATGTAATTTTCACTATCTCTCACCCATCCTTCAACACCCAGCTCCCACTCCATCGACCAATCTCCAGGAACGGAATACGTGCATCCACTCGACGTTATCAACGACCGACGGCGGCTCCTTTTCCCACTCCCTCATTGCCTGGCGAGGAGGTTTGTTGCGTATTTCCGGTCAAACCTCAGGTACAGGGCAAGCTCCTAGGTCACATCATTCTTTACTATTTAGCGGCTCTTATACGAAAATTCTCGCGTTGGACGCCGCTCCTAAGCACCGACCGTTGCGCCCGATAGCAGACCGGGCCTTCCTCCGAGCAATTGCATATTGAATGGTCCGGGGTGGTGCTAAGGGCCACCCGAAGAGCTCGAGATGCTTCTTCCCAAAGGCGGCATCAACTGGAAAGCTGCAAGAGCCACGCTTCCCCCGACAAGGGCAATATGGGCTTTCCTCACCAAAACCCGCTTTCTTCTTCTCGTCGCAGTCACCGGCGCCGTAATATTACTATGGCGCGGTATCAGCACCTCTGCCTCCGAGATGCAAAAGTTGGAGTCCCCCTTCCTTGACGGCCGCGCCCTGGAGCTAACCTCTCGTCTTCCCAAACCTAGATTCTACTGTTGGGGTCCGGCAACACCCCCAATGGAGATGAGTCTCAATGATCAGCAGTCCTGGAACGCTCACCACAAGACACCCGTAATCTTCAACCACCATGCCCCCTTAGAAGTCAACTCGTCGGACATTCAGCACGTCGACCTCAACCCTATCAAGTCCACGACCAAGGCGGTCGCGAACGAAGAACGAGTCCTCATCCTCACCCCACTCAAAGATGCCGAGCGATATCTCTCCAAGTATTTTGAGCTGATCGCAGAGCTGACCTACCCTCACCATTTGATCGATCTCGCGTTCCTCGTGGGCGACACCACTGATGAAACCCTTGTCGTCCTCGCGGCCGAGCTCGATCGAATCCAGAAGCGCCCAGACAAGATTCCCTTCCACAGCGCCATGATTGTTGAGAAGGACTTTGGCTTCAAGCTCAGTCAGGACGTCCAGGACCGGCACAGTTTCGAAGCCCAAGGGCCGCGTCGAAAGGCAATGGGCAAGGCGAGAAACTATCTCCTGTCAACTGCACTGAAACCGGACCACTCTTGGGTGTACTGGAGAGATGTCGACATTGTGGACAGCCCCCGGAAGATCCTGGAGGAATTCATTGCCCACGATAGGGATATTCTGGTGCCGAGTATGGGATCCCTTTGCTAATTCTGGAAGAGATCGTAAGCTAACTATTGTGTCAAAGACATTTGGTTCCACCGATACAAGGACGGCCGCGATATTGAGGGGCGATGTGAGTTTGACAACACTCTCAGGGAGCGATGATGAGCCAAGCTAACTAAAGGGGCAGTCGATTACAACTCGTGGGTTGAATCTGACAAGGGGCGGAAGTTGGCGGCCAGCCTGGACAAAGACGTTGTCCTTGCCGAAGGTTAGTTCACCTTCATTTCAGGCCTAGGCCTCAGTCTCAAGCCACGAACAAGCTCGCTAACTCACTTCTCCAGGTTATAAGCAGTATGACACTGGTCGGAATTACATGGCCAAGATGGGCGACTGGCGGAAGGACCAGGACGAAGAGATAGAGCTGGACGGCATCGGCGGTGTGAACATTCTCGTAAAAGCGGATGTCCACAGATCAGGTACGTTTTGCTCACTCGCCACTCCCAAGACGGGAATTGACATTTCCCCCCAGGAATCAACTTCCCATGCTATGCCTTCGAAAACCAAGCAGAGACCGAGGGATTTGCAAAGATGGCCAAGAGAGCGGGTTACGAGGTCTACGGCCTTCCGAATTATGTCGTATGGCATATCGATACGGAAGAAAAGGGCGGCAACCTATAAGAACCCCATGTTTCCGCCACCGACTCCTGGCTTTCGGCCAGCCGTCTTTTCAACTACCTACCTAGACTTGCGAAGAGTCGAGCCTCGCTGCGCGGCTAGAATCGCAACGCTCCGCATGAAAACCCACGATACAACCAGCCACACCACCTTTGGTTTCGCCAGCTTAACCGGCGTTTTGGGAAGGGGAAACAGGACGGGGTTCCTTTTTCTATCTTTTTTTTTTTTTTTTTCATCTTTCTTTTTCTAATCTTCTCTTACCATTGAAAGCATCTCTGTCAACACAGACAGCGTTTGCGACCCCCCTAGCCTTGTCGGCGAATCTCTAATTTGAGAGGATAGGGAGGGCTACGGCGCTGCTTCCCGAGCAGAGCGATCTGGAGGGAGAATGATGTTTTTTTTGCCAGTAACTAACATAGAGTTTGGTTGCCTAATGCGGGAGGTTAGCGTGCTTCTACTTTACATACATCACCCACCGGACTAAGTTGGTGCTAGAGTTCAGCAGACCTGGTGGTCTGAAGGTGATAGGGGAATCTTGTGAACAGAATTTCGGGGCAAAGGAAATGACAGATGGCTAAGCGTAATATATACTGTTGTTCGTATAGACCCTTGGGCTAGCCTGTATATTCTGGAAACCATACAATATGTCAGAGATCACGGGTACGGAAAGAGCAAAGGACGTGAATGGCCTTCTGACAAACGACCAAGCTTCGTCTAAGAGCCACTTCTAGGTTGGCTTCACATAGTCGATGCTAAGCAACCCTTCAAAGAGATGGTTACCTAGACAAGGGAGGCAAAGGGCTTTGTTAGGCGAGTGGATCGTCTAAATTCCTAGAACAAACCCGTGGTCTATACTCGTGTACAAGTTTTCGCCTGCCTCGTAACGCTGCTGGCGCCCCAACGACTTCCCACCCATAGCCATCTAAACTCGTAGCATACAGTTCGCATTTCGCGCTCCTTGGTTCCCGTCGACATCGAGCCAGGAACACCGTATCCCACTCCGGGGGAGGGTACCAGGCCTCCATGCCGCAGGCATAGGGCGAATTGGCATTCAGTGGTTCTTGATGACGGTCAAGGCATCCAGGTCCTTCCTCTCCTTCGCTTCGGCCTCGATCTGTGCAATGAGGGGGCCCAGGTAGGGCTTATCGTCCTCGGCTTTCGTCCACTCCGACTTGGGCAGCAGCTTGTGGGTGATGGAGCATTGCACCGCACGGCGGATGCGGAAGACGCGGTCATAGTTCTCCTCGGGCCCGAGGCGCTTGAGGGCCAGGGCGACGGTCTCGTTCTCCTCGGAGATGAGGTCGTCGGCTCTGTAGGAGGAGAGGGAAGGGCCCACAAGGTCAGCCTGGTTCAATTGCATCGCTCGAATGGCTATGGTATGCGCCCCCGGGGAAGCAAAAGAGGATGGGAACTTACCGGAGGCCCATCTGGCGGTAGCTGGCAGCATTGGCGTACCAATTGGCCAGGGGCCGCAGCATGTTTCGCAGCCACGGCCGCTTGAGGACAAAGGGCGCAAAACTGGGAGCAGACATGTTGGTGGTGGTGGTTTTCTTTTGGGGGGACTGAGGGCTGGAGTTGTCCGACACAGGTGCAAAGCAAATTGCCGCGCCGGAATCAGTCGAGGTTGATTTTCGA
The DNA here is from genome assembly GCF_030411735.1 of Phialemonium atrogriseum. NCBI lineage: Eukaryota > Fungi > Ascomycota > Sordariomycetes > Cephalothecales > Cephalothecaceae > Phialemonium > Phialemonium atrogriseum. The sequence goes on from NW_026848140.1 coordinate 440,292, forward strand.
GGCACCCGAGTGGTCGGAATGATTGATCACGTGAAGCTTCCCTTTCCCTGACACCGAGGCCCAGGTAGGTACCTAGGTATCTAAACTATGAGGTAATCGGCTGGCAGACTCGCCGACAAGCGCTACTGCGTACAATAGGTATGGATTTCCTGACTGTTGAAACTACCTATTCTAAAGTTTAGGTATGGTGCAATGTGAAAGTTTTCCTATTCCCGACCAAGAGCTCCATAGTAAGTAGTGTAATCTTCTGTAGTGCTAGGTTCCTCAATACTTCAAGACAAGAGAACGCAACCACAACGACGACAGGTGTTTCATTCCAATATAGGTCGTCATCTTAGACAGGGTACCTGATCTTGCGTAGTCCACCAGTTCGTCACTCTAGCCGATCCACTAAGCACCTACCCCCGACTTGATATCCAGTTCCGAAAATCTTCCTCTCAACTTCCACTCACCAATTTCAAGCCCACACTCCTCCGAAACGTTCCTCCGCTTACAGGAACAGGGCGAGAACCCCACAAGATTACCGTTTCCCAAACTCGACAAATATCCGACCTGCGGTCAATGTCCTGTCGTGCGTGATAGGCGCTTTGTCGCTGCAGGCGAGGGAGCTTTTCCCCGCACCCCCAGCACGTCAGGAAATCGATTCCCATTGTCCCCAGGACCTCGACTCCAGGACCAGGGACAGCACCAGCCAGCCAGAATTTCAGTCGACAGAGAGCAGAGCGGACCCTCTGCCTACCGGGGTCTCTGTCCTGCTCCAGAGACCCCGTGCGACAGAGTCACTTTTTTGAAAGACAAAAAGTTGAGGAAGAGGCATGCCCCACGACGACCAGCACTCCGACCCTGAACGGTCAACCACAACAGCATTGCAAGCAGAACATGCAGAACATGTTGTGCCATTGCCTTCCTCTGCCCCCTCCTACTATTATCCCACAGGGGAACCCATAAGAGCTAGCAGCGCCCCATCCCCCGCCGTACCGGTCCCAAACATGTCGAACCCCCACCAGCTGTCGCACTTCGAACGATGGGCAGTACGCGCCTCGGACTCACAGTTCAATGCCCTCTCTGGTGCAATTGGTGGCTTCACCTCGGGTATCGTCACCTGCCCACTGGATGTTATCAAGACAAAGCTTCAGGCCCAGGGAGGATTTGCTGCCATCCAGAAGGGGCGCCATGTCGGTCATCATAAGGTGTATGAAGGCTTGCTCGGAACTGGACGGGTGATATGGAGAGAAGAGGGGCTGCGTGGCATGTACCGGGGGCTGGGCCCGATAATATTGGGTTACCTGCCCACCTGGGCTGTCTGGTTTACCGTCTACAACAAGAGCAAGGTTGTCCTGGCTCAACATCACGGTAGGCATCCACCCCCCCCTGCTAAGCTAGCGTGCCTGCAACCCAAGCCTGCGCAGTCCCATTGCCAAACGCAATGCTAACTTGGCCAAATAGAAAACAGATTCGTGATCAACTTCTGGTCGTCCATCATCGCAGGAGCCAGCAGCACCATTGTCACCAACCCCATCTGGGTGATAAAGACCAGGCTGATGTCACAAACCGGCCATCATAGCCGACCACGGTTTTCTGTCTTCCCTAAGGGATCAAATACACCTACTTCCCGGCCGACATTACATGCTCCCTGGCACTATCGGTCAACTCTTGATGCTGCGCGCAAGATGTACACCACTGAGGGCATCCTTTCCTTCTATTCTGGCCTCACCCCAGCACTCCTTGGCCTAACTCATGTTGCAGTGCAGTTCCCTGCATATGAGTACCTCAAGACGAGATTTACTGGCCAGGGAATGGGAGGATCACCCGAGGGTGCGGGCGACGGTGAGGCACACTGGTTTGGTGTCCTCTCAGCCTCCATCCTCTCCAAGATCCTGGCCAGCAGTGCCACCTACCCACACGAGGTGATCCGCACAAGGCTGCAGACACAGCGCCGACCAGCACCGGGACACGAGTACCTAGGAGGCGTGGCACAGGGTGCTGGCAATAACGGTGCCTCAAGTCCTGCTGCTCTGAACCAGCAGCAGCCGCAACCCCGTCGGTACAGGGGTATCGTCATGACCGTCCGCACAATTTTTCTTGAGGAAGGCTGGCGAGCATTCTACGCCGGCATGGGCACCAACATGATGCGTGCTGTGCCTGCTGCGACAGTCACCATGTGCACCTACGAATATGTAATGGAGCAGCTGAAGAAGACGCGCCACAACGCCAGGCACAAGCTTGAGCAGAGCAACCCCGATGTGAGCTTCTCATAGAATGAGAAAGCACCTCCTTCCTTTGGAGTCCTAGGTTTTACAGCACATTGGCCTCTGTGCACATTCTGTGCACAATGTTCATAAAATCAAACTCATTCATCCACACAAGCAACCCTCAAAGGACAGAGCGGCTGTGGCTTCGGGTATAGGGGATTGATACAAAGGCAAAAGAAAGGACATCTGGCTCGGACATCTAAACACGATACCCTTGCTACGTTATATGCATAGATTTTTTACTTGGTTCGGACCCTCATCATCTGTACTGACCATGGTTTCCTTCCTCTCTTGTGCTGTTCTCTTTTTAAGTTTTCCTTCGATCGGCTTCCTCCAGGCATTGAAATCGGTTTCTCCCCCTCCCTCTCCCAACTGTAGAATCGAGGGACGCGCATGCTTTTTGGTTTTTTACTTGCAAGGCGGAGGAGTCCAGGCTTATGATCTGCTTCTGCATGGAGGGGGTTGGGTGGGGAGGGGTTGCATGTGTATAGGAGTATGTGTACTTACAGGGTATCAGTGGAACATACATAAATACAGACCGATCTGACAACTGGTTACTGGTTACTGATTAGTGGCTACCTTGGTGATGGCGCCTTTCCCAGCTCCTCTCTCCCTTCTCAACTTGGGTGGGAGCAGGCCAGCTCCGTCGCCAAGAATGTTGCCGCAGCGCTTTCTACCCACGACTCATACACCCGGAACCCGGCCCCGGATACGTCTCAGCCGGAGCTTCGCCGCGTAGTGCGCCGCCAGGCTTTTGGTACCTCCCATCGTCCTGGACAATAAGCCTAACTCCCAGAGTCAACTCTGATCATGTAGGACGGGAGGGAGGACCATGTACGGCGGCGACCAGGACAATAGTAGAACCCCTTAAGGGTTGGCACATTTGTCCAGTGGGAGAGTTGCGAAGAACATACAGCGATGGGGAGACATGTTATCGCATAACGAAGATTTATTATTGTGTGGGACTATCTTATAGTGCATTATAGCAAACTTGCTTCTCAAACAGACTGGTTCGTTCCTCTCTGGCCTGTCATTTCCTGTCCCAAAAAAAGAAACAACCGAAAACAATACACGTAGCCAGTTGAAACCCCAGCCATCGTCCCAAGTCCAGACACCCTTCCCCTTACGCCCACACAAAAACACACTGTGGATGGACTCGCACAAACGATGCCTCAACTTCAACTGCTATGCCTCGCGCCTCCGAGGGCCACTGGTACGAGCAGATCAGATTCTCCTCCATGAATCAAGCCGGAGCCGGCACAGACAGTAGGCTGTGTGAACTACCTACTCCCCCGCCTTTTCAGCATCAACAATCTTCGCCTGATCCTCGGTCCCGGCAGCCGCATCGCCATCCACCTTCTCCCCCTCCCCCTCCTCCGCCTCTACCTTCTCCGCCTCCACCTTCTCCGCCACCCCGTTAGCGGCATCATCATCAGCACCGCCATCAGCAGCAGCCGCCGCCAGCTCGGCGGCCAGCTTCCTCGCGACGTCGACGGTGCCGACGGGGCTGCCGACCTGGGCGGCGAGGACCTTGCCGGCCCTGTCGACGGCGAAGATGCCGCGGGCGGTGCCGCGCGGCGACTTCGCCAGGCCTATGGCGGCGATCAGGGTCGCGGCCGGGTCGCACAGCAGCGGGTAGGGCAGCGCCTGCTTGTCCTTGAAGGTCGTGTTCGCGCGCGGCGAGTCGGCCGACAGGCCGTAGATGGCCAGGCCGCCGGCCGTGAGCGTCGCGTACGAGTCGCGGAAGAGGCAGGCCTGGGCGGTGCCTGTTGGGTGGGAGAGGGCGTTTAGTATGATGGAAAGGAAAACGGATGGGCTGGGATGGAAGCGGGGTGATGGGGGAGGAGGGGTGGGGGAAGAACAGTGAGTAGTATAGATCTGATGTTTCTCATGTTTCCCATCGGTGTAAGTCATCGAAAAAGCAAGGAAATATTGAACCTACATCCAGGAGTCGAGGCCTTGGGGTAGGTGAACAGCACAACGCCGGCCTTGCTCTTGTCGACAAGGGCCTTGAGTGTGGTCTTCTCGCCGTCATTGGTCTCGATCGCGCCGCCGAAGCCCTCAAGGGTGATCACGTCGCCGATGACGGGTTTGACTGCCGTGCGCTTCGGCGGTTCGCTCTTGCCATTGACCTTGGCCGCCGGCTTAGAGCTCTTCGCGGGGGCGGCATCTTTGGCCTTGGTCGCAGACTTGGTAGCAGCCTTGGGAGCAGCTTTGGGGGCAGCTTTGGGAGCAGACTTGGTCGCAGCTTTGGCGACTTTGGCGACCTTCTTGGCTGGAGGCTCTGCGGGAAGCTGAGCCGCCTTGCGCTTGCGAAGTACGACTGGCATTGCGGTTGCAAGGCTGTAACGGGTGGTCGGATTTACAATAAGTGAGGAAAAACGAGTGAGGGTCGAGATAATTCAGGTCACAAACTGGAAAGAATATTTGAGACAAGGTTGGATGGAAATGGAAGTGGATTGGGAGCTGGCTGAGGTTCGAAGTATAAACAAGAGGTTGAGTTGTAGGTCGGGCAGGTATCTGGCCAATCATAGCGTGCGCAAGTTCGAAGCTCTGGCAAGGACAGGCCCCCTCCGCAATGCGCATTCTAGTTTGATATTTGGTAAGAGTGACTTGGGTACCCTCCTGCCAAAGCCACCCGGGGGAGTATCGTCAAACAGCAGGTAATGGATGACAAATTGCCCCCGGTTTCTCTAGGCACAACATGGTGAACAGACAGTTCAAGCTCTTCTCCCCACGAATGATGCGTCCCAATCTGCGTATAGATTTTATATCTGCCAACTGATGGCATGCAGCAAAACTTGCTTGGAAAAGGCCGTCTGCAACCCGTACATCCGTAGGATTGAAGGATCCCTATCGGTTCGTAGGTAATCTGTAGTTCTGTGAGATCCGAATTCCCCAAAAGTTGGATTGATGTTTTATATCAACGGCAAAATCTCGGCAATTTGTCATCACCTTCCAACCGGACTGGCAGCAGCTCACCTCGAAGCCTTTCCGCTTGGAATCGACGCATTCGACCTCCAATCTACAGCACACGTTCACATTCATTGCCGCCACCATGGCTTCTAAAGTGGTAGCGAAAGCTGCAGGCGGTGTCATGAGTATCACTACGGTATTTACCCCCGAAAGCAGACGCCAATTGGTTCCCCAGTCCCTGCGAGATTTGCTTCTCCCCCACCGACGGCCGGGGGCTCTCTACGCAGAGGCACCCTTCGAGAAAACCCAAGCTGACTGACGCCGTGGCAGAAACAAACCGTACAATCGACCGGAATCTGGGAATTTCTCCGCCGGGCCGTGGCCATCGACCCGAACAGGTCCAACGGCGTGCCCCTCAACCCCTACTTCCGGAACCCGACCCCGGGCAGCATCGATCCGCTGCTGTTCGACGACCCGGTGACCCTGCCGGCCGGCGACATCGCCGACAACCCGTACTGGAAGCGCGACGCCCGGCGCAACTACTCGCGCCACAGCGTGATCGGGCAGGCCGACCAGGTCGCCCTGCTGACCGTCGGCAGTGCCGCCCAGCCGCGCGTCGAGCTGATCGGCGAGGAGGGCTCCAAGGCGCTGGTCGCGGCCGAGGATGCGGGGAGGCAGGGCGGTCTGGCCGCCTACTTTGAGAAGACCGGCACCGAGGCTGGCAAGCTGGTCCTCGGCGAGAATGGGCTTCCGCCCCTGCCCAGCGGGGAGAGCCTCTCGAGCGGGAAGTGGGATGTCCACAGATATGAGATCGATGAGGAGCAGTCGTACCCGGATACGTAAGTTCTTTGCATCCCGGAGCTATATTGGAAGGAGAAACGGTTTGCTAACTACTTTTGCAGCTATCCGTGCAGATCTTTTCAGTGATAGATGAGAGGACAGGCACATGGAATGTATATATTTAAGGTGGCTGTGAACAATAGACTTGCTGCTCGAAGACCCATATCGGATGTCCAAGCGCTCTGTCTTCTATCCTGCCTGTAGACGATGGACAATATCTACCGTCCCTGCAATGTTACTTGGCCAAGGCGACCATCTCGCCAAACACCTATCCCCTATCAGGATATACAGTCCGCCGTGATAACCCATGGCACGAGAGGGATTGTCAGGCCAGGCCAACCCCTTATTCTCATCTCTGGCCGCTCAACCGTGCCGTGGAAATGTCTTGGCCATTCCGGCTGCAAAGAGATTGCGTTCACACTTGAGTCCGTGACTGTCTGTCGTCATCGTCTTGCGGGGCTGGTGCTCTCTTGAGGGCGGCTCCGACCCGAATCCTCCCCTATCGTTCTCTCGATTATCTTCGCCTTTCCTTGAGCCCTTTTTATCCTGTCGTCGAAGTCGTCGACCGCCTCATCGGTGTTCTCTGTAGATAGGGTCTCGGGCTCAACAAGGGCGTACAGAACCGTGACATTTTTCTCCAGTCTTGGATTTCTCGGCAAGAGCGGCAGTGAATGCCGCTCCGGTTGCTGACTTCTCCCGCTGCTTTCCGGTTGGCCACTAGCCATCTGATGCGACTCGGGCTGGGTCGCCGACTTCGCCTTCAGATTAGGCAGACGATTCGCCCATATCACTGCCTTTCCGTGCAGCCTCCCGCTCTCCAGGAACTTCTCGAACCCTTTCTCGAGCCCGAACGAGCGGCCTTCTATCCGCCCGGCTTTTATCCCGTCCTCCAGGCCTTGCTTGTATCCCTCCTGATAGAACTGTTCCTCCAGGTTGAGCACACCGTCGAAGGGGTCGTCTGCCATGCTGGGGTTCCGGCTCTGGTCTCCCCAGCTGGGTTCCAACGGCAAAGGTTTAGATGACGGGAGGGCGTCGGACAGGAACCTTCTCTAAGTTCTGCAATGGTACAATATGGTCAAGATTCTTGCGCTGGGTTTGGCGGGGTGTGCATGTGCTTATGCTAGGTACCTAATAGGGTCTAGGAGGACCCAGGAATAAAATCAGCTAAGCCGGACGCCGTTTTGGGTCACGTGCGGGCCGGTACTGGACCCCCACCCGGTGTTATCGGCGCCGGCCGAGGACCGATTTTGGCGCCCCCACACTTGCTCTCCTCCGTGTGTCATTGGTGAGAAACCACAACCTCAATGTTGAAATGGCGATCGTCTATATCGACGAGGAGAAGGCCCCGACATGCCCTTGGCATCGAGGCCTCCCCTTCAAGAGTCTGTCCCAAGCATACCTCCAACATGGCCCTGAAAACGACTACCAGGTTAAAAAAAAGACGAGGAAGAATACAAACCCGCAGCCGAATCTGCTTTGAGGAAAGCTGGCATCTTGATGAAGCCTTATGATGCTCTAACCCTCACACGAGAGACCTCGATGAACATCGTTGGGGAGCTTTGGGAGATTCCAGCTCCATGCTGCGGTTTGTGTGGACAAAAGCTCCTAGCGTGGCTTATAAAACTGTAGACTGTGAGAGAGGCAAGCCTGTACTCACGCCTTATGGAAAGGTGAACGCCGTAAGGGAAGGACTGGGTTAGCTAAAGGCGCCTGATCGAAATCATAGACTCCAGCAATGGAACCTGTCCTCCTCAGATATAGTCTCTAATCAATATCATATTCGTCTGTTCTCGCCAAGGTCGAGCGAGCATGTGTAATCTCAGGCCATTGAAGAGCTCGGTGGTTTCGTGACTGATTCTCCATAACAGACTCGCAGGGAGTTGATTATGTGAGAGTCGTTCAGGGCTTGGGATTGAGCACCTATTCTCCCAAACGCAGGAATATCAAGGCGAGTGGCTTAGTTATATTATGGAGTAGCCTTCCAAGGGAGATTTACACGCTGTTTCTTGATCACTTGTACCTAGACGCTGAGACACCGTCGACTTCCCATCTAATGCAGCATCAGCATCCCTCCATTGGCGCAGACAACCTGCCCCGTACACCACGCCGCATCCTCGCTGCACAGCATGCCCACGATCCCCGCGACCTCGCGCGTGTAAGCCGGCCTCCCGCCGTTCTCCTTTGCATCCTCGACCAACTCATCGCTGTCGAGGCCAGGCCGCGCCGCCATCAGCGGCGTGTGCTGGATCCAGCCCTTGATGCCAGCCTTGAACTCCTCCGTGTTGGCCGCGTACATGGGCCCCTGGACGGGGCCCGGGTTGATGGAGTTGACGGTGGCCCTCTCGGCCAGCTCGCGGGCCCAGGTGCGCGTCATGGCCTCGAGGGCGGCCTTGGTCCCGCCGTACACCGACTGCCCCACGAACCCGGTGCTGCTCGACACGGACGACAGGTTGACGATCCGGCCCGACCGGTCCAGCGGCAGGTACGGCTCCACCGCCTGCACGAGCAGAAGCGGGCCCAACACGTTGACACGGTACGTCTCGTCGAACTGGCCTACCGTCACGTCCGCGAGGGGGGCGTTCAGCGCGATCCCCGCGTTGTTGACGATGATGTCGACCTGCAGCCGCATCGTGCCGTCCCCATCATCCCGCGAGAAGGGCCCCTTGGCAGCGTCGATGATCTGCGCGGGACCGGCCGTCGTGCCGATATCGGCTTGGACGACGACGATGCGGATCGAGTGCCTGTTCACCAAGGAGTTGGCAAGTTCATTGGCGAGAGAGGCCGAGCTCGGGGAGGTGTAGTTCAGAACCAGGTTGCATCCCTTTGACGCTAGGTTCTCGGCGATGGCGGCGCCGATGCCTGCGAACCCGCGTCAGCTATGCTATAATGAACTGATAGGAAAGCTCCTGGTGGTTTGGATGGTCCCCCTTCGGCGACTTCACTCTCGTACCTCTCGATGCCCCCGTTATGATTCCAACCTTGCCTTCCAGGGGACGAGTCATGTTGATCCTGGCTAGCTGCTTTGTCGGGCACCTTTCTCGGGCACGAGTCTTATAGTTGGTCTAGGGTTAGGCGGGACGAAGCTGTCCGAGCCGAGAGAACAGACACAAATGGACACAGAGAGCTTCACGGCAGATATTGTGTGTCAGCTTTAGAGAACTTATGCTTATACAACGGATTGGGACGAGAAGCAGAACGCCTCAGCATTATATATACGGCGTTTCTCCATGCGGCAATGGACCTCTCGACTTCTTGCCCCGCCAGTAGGTTGATAGTTGTAGTGGGGTAAAGCTTAGGTATGTTACGCAGTGCATCCGTACCTATAGCACCTGGCCTCGGCGGAATGTCTTCCGATAGCCGACGCCTATCAATCCTAGCACCTAAACCCAGCAAGACTACTTGGCGATAGTCTTGACAATTGACGGTACGGTACAGCAAAACTGAAAACGAGCCATTACAAGTGCCCACACGGCCAATACCGCACGAGTCCCTCACCCCCCGATTTCGAGTTCGAAAATATGGATATCCGGATCCTTCGCCCCTCCGACATCCCCCTCATCCAGCATGCCAACCTGGAGAACCTCCCCGAGAACTACTTCCTCAAATACTACCTCTACCACGCGCTCTCATGGCCCCAGCTAAGCTACGTCGCCGTCGACGTATCGCGGCCCAAGAAGACGCCCTACGACTACCCCAAGATCGTCGGCTACGTCCTCGCTAAGATGGAGGAGGAGCCGACCGACGGGGTGCAGCACGGGCACATCACCAGCCTGTCGGTCATGCGGACGCACCGGCGGCTGGGCATTGCAGAGAAGTTGATGAGGCAGAGCCGTGGGTGTTTCCTTTCCCTTACCTACCCTTTCCTCCCGTTCTTCTCTCCCCCTTATCCGCCCCCAACTCCCACTGCAATTGCACCCCCGCCAAAAAAACCGAAGCCACCAACTAACTTCCTCCGGTCCAACACAGAACTCGCCATGGTCGAGACCTTCGGCGGGCACTACGTCTCGCTGCACGTGCGCGTCTCCAACCAGGCCGCCATCCACCTGTACCGCGACACGCTGGGCTTCAAGACGGAGAAGACCGAGTCCAAGTACTACGCCGACGGCGAGGACGCCTTCTGCATGCGCCTGGACCTGGGCCCCACCTGGGAGCAGGTGCAGGAGGACCGGGAAAAGGACCATGATGACGCCGCCCGCGAGGACAACGTCGACGAGGGCGACGCCGTCGGCGACGTCGGCAGGGCGACCGACCCGGCTGAGAAGCCCAAGTCGAGGAGGAGTGCCAATGCAAAGCCTGCGGTGAACTCGGCGGATGCGGCGGCGGCGGCGGCGGCGGCGGCGGACAAGGAAAAGAAGAGAAAGGTCAAGGTCGGGAGGGGGTTGGGGGTGGGGGAGTTGGTGGAGAGGGATGAGAGCAAGCACTCGTAATACGGATAGAGGGATTGGCTATTGGTTTGCGACATTTGATCCGCCCAAAGTTCTCGGAGTTCCCACCAGCGGTGTCCAGTTTGAAGTCCGTCTTCCTCGTCATCGTGGCGAGGAAGATGGGAGTATCGGGGTATTTGTCACTCGAATAGATCTGGACCTGCCACGCGGTTCACTCCATGGTAAATGGCGGGTGGACTTTCAAGCACATTTAGAAGGCAGGAGCAACTGTGGGAGCATTTGTCGGTTTAGAAAAGAAAAGCAGGGGGGAATCTTGATTCAACTAAAAGCAAGGATATCTGGAACTAGAGACCGCTCAAACTCTAACGCCCATCATCGAACGTACATACACATGACCGAAAAAAACCATTAGAAAGGTGGGCTCCCGCCACCAACAGCCGTATTTAATAACCTCTCGCGTCCTGCTCGGCGATTTCCCTCGCCAGCTCCGCGTCAGCCTCCAACCGGAGCCTCTCCATGTCCGCCTGGAGCGCGTCCACCTCCAGCTCGATCCTCTGCGCAGCCAGCTGCGCCTTCGACTGCGTCTTCACGTCCTCCCACCGACCACCCTCCCGAGCCTTCGCTTCCTCCTCCCTGGAGATCTCCTCGTGCGCCCTCTCAAGCTCGGCCTCCTTCGCTACAATCTTCCGCTCCAGTTCCTCCGCGGCCCTGAACTTGGCCCCCGACACCGACCCCTCCTGGTCGTGGACGCCCTCCTCCGCGCCGCCGGGCCACGCCCCGGGGAACCGCCCGAACGGACCATATCCGGAGGGCCCGCCGAACCCGCCTCGGGGCCCGCCGAACCCGCCTGGGGGCCCACCGAACCCGCCCCCACGGCCGGGCGGTCCGCCGAAGCGCGCAAAGAGTCCGCCCAGCGGGCCCGGCAAGCCGCCGGGACCGGCATGCGGTGGCGACACGCCCGGCACGCCGGGTACGCCAGGCACGCCGGGAGGGTTTTGCGGTCCGGGGGAGGTCCACCAGGATCCGCCGCGGTTGGTGGCCGGGCCACCCTGAGAATTCCACCACGAGCCGCCGCCGCCGCCGTAGGGTGCGTTCCCGGCCGCGGGTGCTGCGGGCTCGCCTCTCTTGGCGCGGCGGCGGGACTCTTTCGTCTCGCGCCTGGCCTTGCGGCGCTCGCGCTTGGCGGCCCTCTTGGCCTCGCGGCGCTCGCGCTTCAGCTGGCGCTTCAACTGCCTCTGCTGCCTCTTCAGCTCCTTCCACTGCTGCATCAGGCCCTTGACCTCGCGGCGGAGGGCGGCATTGTCGGCGGAGGAAAGGTTGGCGGGGTCGTTGGCTGGCTTCTTCTTGGCGGCCTTGATCTCCTGCTTCACCTGCTTGACGCTCTCCTTGGTGGCCGGCTGGTCCGGGTGGTTCAGCCAGTTCTGGAGCAGGTTCTTCGTCACGGGGAGCTGGGTGTCTCGCAGGTCGTCGTAGTCGGGCAGCGAGCCGACGGACGAGGCGGAGGAGGACGACGAGCCCGAGGAGGAGCTGGACGAGGAGCGAGACCGGACTCGGTGCTTGTGGTCATCCGAATGTCGGCCCCTGCCGCGACCCCGTCCGCCTCTCATATCACAGTCGCCATATGCGCCTGGGCCGAAGCCCATCCCGAAGGGCCCGCCCGGTTGGCAGCGCCGATGGCCCTCGGAGCGGCCGCCGCGGGGGGAGTCCTGGTAAGCCCCTGGGATGAACGGGACGCCCCCGCGGCTGATACCGTTGTTATCCGCGACCAGTCCGCCTAAGCGCACGCCGTGTCGGTCGGCGACGAAATTGTTTCCGATGGAGACGCGATCGCCATCTACTGCGAAGGGTCCAAAGCGGAAGCCGCCGGAGGGGTTCTCCGCACCGCCAAAGGGGTTAAGCCGCCCAAATCGCCCGCGGCCGCGGCCGTCTCGAGAACCACTGGCGTCGGCGGCGTCGGCTGGCTGGTCGAAGGACTGGTCCCAACCTCCCGGAACGTGTGGCTCGTCCGTCACGGGGTTCAACCTGATAGTGATGCCGCGCATGGCGAAGAATCCGTCGTTCCATTCCCGGACGGTGTCCTCGAGGTTCTGCCTCCCCTTCGCGGCCTCGGATGGGGAGCGGATCTGGCTCAGCTGCGCCTCTGCGTGGCTTCGGACGCTCTTCTCGGAGCGGCCATCGTCGCTGACGCCCTCGGCGCGCAGCTTGCGGTCGACGATGCGCGAGTTGCTCTGCGCCGCGTGGTGCGGGATGAGATAGTTGATGAACGTCTGCCAGTCCTCGACCTTCACGTCTCGATTTGCCCACTCGCTTGGGTATGGGAAGTCGTCAGGGGAGCTGCCGTTGCCGGCAGTGATGGAGTGTACGAGCTGTTGCCCGGAATAGAACGAATGCGCAGGTCTCGACTCGAAATAGGCGGCTGCGGATGAGGTTGTGAGGTGGTCAGCACTGTTGCCAAAGTTGGATTGGTGACTGCTTCGAGGAGTCAGTGGCGGGGTGTAGATCACATCTCCGGTTGATGATGTCGCCGAAGGAGGTAAACTGGCAGCATCGTCACCCGTGCGCGATCGGGCGGCGCCCGAGGCCGAGTAGACATCAGTCTCAGTGTAAGGCGGCGGCGGAATGTCGTCATGAGAAGTCATATTGGACGATCTCTATATTTCGTGTACTTCACAAGGTTGCTTGCAGCAGCTTCAGTGATGATCCAAGAGCGGCAGCAGCAGCGGGAGGAAAGGCGATCGAAACCTGGTTTCGAAAAGGCCAGCGACACATATTTTCAGAAGGATAGCACAAGAGTGGGGTGGAAGGAGCATTTTAAGAGGACTTCATCAGTCAACATCCCATCTCAGTTAGCCGTCATACACATCGGCCCAATGTATGTACGTCGTACCGAGGGGCTGACAGTGGGGATCAAGCTTAAATTCCTAATTGGGATGCCCTGCAGAACCAGGATACTTCTCCATTGGTCGTGGGCCATCAATAGCGAAAGCGATCCGCCTTAAAAGCCCCACCAAGTCTCCCCGCAGGCACGCAAGCCTGAGCTTTGTGCTGACGCGGCCTCACGGGCTCACAAGGTAACACCCGTTCATTGACGACTCATCTTTGTTGCATCCCTGGATATTCCTGGGAATCCCTGTGGCGAAGCGCCGGGGTCGCCGTTTTTTCAAGGTGCAATGCAGGACCACGAACAAGCTTTCGCGTCCCGCTACGTATGCACAGTACGTTGTAGTGTACTTAGTAGGTATCCTGCGCCTGATTGCCTGGGTCAATTACAGCCTCATTGCAGGGTCAAGTCGACATCTTCTGGCTTGTAATGGTCGGCCATGATGCTATCCAGGTGATCTCTTGTGTGTGGTCCGCTGTGGGCCATATTAGCAGTGGAATTCCCCGCCATCTGAGGCTTGCCAGTGAGGCTTGCCAGCCCGAACACTTACAGGTTGGTGATATATAAGTCTATCAGGTCCGGCGGGACGAACTCTGAGACCGCGTTCTCGACTTCGACGCCGTTAACAATAGGTCCATCCGCGAAGCTGACGTAGCTCGAGGAGTCTCCCAACTCAATCGCGCCTTCCAGGTCGTATGTGACTTCCGGGCACAGCTTGTAGACGCCGCAGAGGACGATGACTGGCTTGGAGAATTCACGGGCAGCACGCGCAACAAGCCCGGAGCCCCCGTCGGATATGATGGCTCCGTTCGAGAGGACTGCCGATGCGCCCATAATGACCTTGCTGACCCTGGGCATATATGCTACGAGGCCACTGCTCATGACGTTGATTGTGTTGACTCTAGCAGAGTTCAACTTCTTCCTCAGGGAAGCATAAGGGGCATCAGAACCTCCCTTCGGCGGTGTGCTGCTCGCGATTAGGACGGTGAACAGCCTCTTTGCTGCCGCTCTGATGAGAAACCTCTCCACGGTTGGCGATGGCCGATGGACGAGGATATAGTCGCCAGGATGGATTTGCACTTCGGCAAAGCTCGCAATCTGGTCGGCTACTTGGCTGATCTCGTCCATAATCTCTTCGATGCCGTCGATGACCTCTGACCGTAGAGAGTGGACACTGGAAGTCAGGCCCTGGAAGGTGGGAGTAGTCGGCGAGCCGGTAGTTGTCGAGTCGGCCGGGTCAGCTGCTGAGAGCAAGTTGAACAAAGACTTTGAGATATGAAAAGAGCTCGCCGTCGACACAGCAGGGGGCCGCATAGGGACTGTCCCAAGTCTTGGTAGTGCAGGACCATGGTCCGTTGATATGCTCTGGATGTCGGATACCGAGTCTGTGCCAAACTCATTGCCATTTCGGTCCTCGGTGGCCTCATCGCGAATCAGGCCCAGGACCCTACGGATGATGTTGCCGATTACGAGCTCTCGTGGCGCCGCTTGGGCAAGACGTGCGCCAACCTTCTGGACATTATCTAGAAGCTGGTCGACGTCGGACCACCTTGACTTTGCAACAACTTGCAACAGTATGTGAGCTGTGGCAGTGGCACATCCCTCAGACCCCTTGATTTGTTTCCGTTTCAACAATCTGGTACAGACTAGTCAGCGCCGGTAGGGTTAGTTGAGGTTAGATGTTACTGACGATATCAATGCTTCAACTGATGTCTCTAGTGACTGTCCCTTGAGAAACTTGAGGAACTTCTCCAGGTTAGGTGCATAGCTTGCCTGTGAAGGCGCCATGCTTGCTGGAACTGTGTTGAATAGAACCCCTGCCAAACAGTTTTGCACACTGAACGCGAATCTCTCACAACCCAGCCCAGATACAGCTTGCCTGTCGCGAAAAAGATACGTCGTTCAGAGGTATGTGGATTTATGAGAAAGCGGAATCTGGCATAACCGTGTTTAACGAAGTAGCAAGTGAGTCAAATGTGCATGGCCAGTTGGTGTTGCTCCCGAATTTTTTGGAGGGGCATTGCGCCGGGTGGGAGCTAGAGGGAGCTAGCGTTTCTAAGTACTAGAGACAAATTATGAGGTACATAAGCAAGCAAATTTGGCTTAGATATACCGTACCACAGAACTTCTACAAGTACTAGCAACTCAGGATGGGACGGAATGGAGAAACTTTTTGCCGTCAAAATTTCGCCCAGTCTGAAAAACTGCTTGATATTTTGAACCATCAATTAGGTATTGACAACACTCAAGCTCCAAGACGTTACGAGGAAAATCGACAAAAGAACTTTCTTTCTTTTCCAATATTCCTTAGCTGCGCCTCATAGTAGTTTTGGATTTTTGTCACGAATATCACCTTTCCCACCCACAACCCCCCCCGTTAATCCCCTTCCCCACAATGGCGTCCGACAAGGTCGAGGTCGCCGACGAGAACCGGCTGAGGAAGGAGAAGAAGAGCAAAGACAAGGCCGACCGGAAGGAGAAGAAGGACAAGAAGCGCAGCGAGTCCGAGGGCGTCCACAAGGACAAGAAGGACAAGAAGAAGGACAAGAAGAAGCAGGACAGGCTCGTTCAGGCCCTCGACGCCCACCTCCAGGCCGATGTGGCTGCCTCGGCCGGCCTCAAGGACGACGTCGACCCCGAGGACCTGGTGAAGCCTGCCGACGAGCTGGTTCCATTTGCGCTGCCGCTCGCGGATGAGAAGGCGCACAAGAAGATCTTCAAGCTGATCAAGAAGGGTATGTCCCTGGCTCTCCCGCCCGTCGCACCCCGTTCCCCACTTGCAGCTCTCTCCCCCCGCCCCAGAAACCCCAGCTAACCATCCAATTACCTCCCCAGGCGCCAAGCTCAAGGCGATCCACCGCGGCGTCAAGGAGTGCGAGAAGGCCATCAAGAAGTGCCCACTCAAGAAGGCCTCGTCGGCGGGGCAGTCGCCGCCGGGGCTCGTCGTCATCGCGGGCGACATCTCCCCCATGGACGTGATCATGCACTTCCCGATCCTGTGCGAGGAGCACGGCGTCCCCTACGTCTTCGTGCGCTCGCGCGCCGACCTCGGCGTCGCTGCCTGCACCAAGCGCGCCACCAGCGTCGTCATGCTCCGGCCCGAGGGCAAGAAGGCCGGCCCCAACGCGAAGAAGGGCGCCGCCGAGGACGAGGAGATGGCCGAGGGCGAGGACAAGAAGGTCAGCGCCGAGGAGTACCTCGGCGCTTGGCGCGACCTCGTCAAGCTCGCCGAGAAGCAGTGGACCGTCCAGGTCGAGCCGTGGGTCAAGGGCGTGCATCCGCTGCAGCTGGCGGGGAGGGAGAACGGTGGTGTCGCCTAGGAGATCTTCTCTGGGGGTTGAGGGGCGCTCGTCCGTCCTCCTGGGCCTGACTCGGTGCTGCCTTTTGTTTGGAGGTCCGCGACATGAGGAGCTCTTGCGAAGTATCAAGAGCTTTTTCGTCGCCATGTCAGCTCTTGCTTCCGGCACTTTTCCATCTTTTGTTTTCACTTTTCCGTCTCAGGTTCACTTTGGCTCTTTCTCTGTATATGGACGGCGTTTGTTGGTTTTGTTCTTGCATAGGTACCTAAGCAGGGTAGACGGGTTGGAGGAGCCGAAAACCCTTAGGAGCAGGAGAATTAAAACAGCTGAGGGGTGCCCAACGTGGGTTTACTGTCCAGGCTTTCATCAATGAAAAACCTGGCTTGTGGTTCTGAGACTTGGAAATACCCAGCTAACTACACATGTTGTTGATAACATTGTCGCGGCGTTGGGTCGGGCATTCTCGGGGCAGGGCAGGAGAGTTGGGCGCCCTGATGTTGATGTCATGGAAGCAATGATACGAAATTTCAAAAGCCGTACAATTCCCATAAATCCTCGACTACAAAATTACAAACCAAGGAAACCGGAACCACAATCCAATAGCACAAGTGTCCCAAAGCATCCTAATCCCGTGAGCCCCGAGCCACGCCCCGAACTACCCTACTCAGATCGGAAAGCGTTCTGGCCCAGAGGAGTCCCCGATCGGCTAGAAGAACTGGACTTGGTGTTAGTACAACAAACTCGGCCACTAAAACGACGGGTCCAGCTTCCTAGTCAAACGGGTTGGTGCGAGTGCCCCAGTAGGTGAGGAACACAGAGAGGCCGACAGTCTCGAAGAGTTTGGCGAGGGCGCTGATGCCCACGGTCTCGACTGATCGCTTCTCGGTGAAGAGCTGGGTGAGGAACTAAACGGGTGTCAGTTAGTTCTGCTCCCTGTCAGTCACGATGACACGGCTTGGACTTACGGTAGGACCACTCGTGGCCGCAAAGATCAGCCCGCCGAGGTAAGCGGCGCCCTTGTAACTAAGGGTGCCGGTGGCGTTGATGAGGGCTCCCACGCCATACGACTGCAGGGCCGAGCCGACGAGTGAGGTGCCCCATGCAACGGCGGCGGAAGTGGCCTCCTTGGAGCGGACAAACTCTTCCTTGGTGTCGGCAGCCTTGGCACGCTGGTACGTCTGGCCGAAGAGTGGGCTGAGAACTGTGGATCGGACTTGTGTCAGTGCTCTGGTTCCAGAGCCGGATGGACGGGTTCAAGTGAACTTACCAGCCAACTCTACGGTGTGGTTGAAGATGGTCCCTAGAGCAATAGCCGAGGGCTTGACGGGAGGAAGATCTGAGCAGCAGAAGTTGATTGTCAGCGAGAACTCGTTATCCCTGGTGTGGATAGAGATAGATAGTCGAGCTCGGGTTGGGTGAGGTTGGTTTCTCTGTAGCGTCGAACTACAACCATCTGATTCTCAACCCCACCGCTCTGTCGACTATGTCATCGATTGGCGAGTACAAAAGAAAAGACGTACAGTGCAGAGACATGGTGAAATGTGGCTGTTAAGAAGAGTTCTTGAGGGATGATTGGGAGATATAGCTCGTCTGTTGTCGATTGATTGGAGATACGATTTGGTGATATGGCAAATTGATGGAGGAGTGAAGGTTTAGGGGGCCTCGCAGGCTTTTATGTGAGGGACTGGCTGCGTCACGGGCTAGCAACGGAATGAGGCAACCCTATGGAGCTGGAGCTCCTCATAGCCTGTTCCACGCAACATCATCGTAGCTTCCCCAAGCTTCCCTTCCGTCGCTGCGTATGATGATGTCACCACCCAAGACACGGCCGATCGCAGAGTCCAGAGCCAATCATCGGAGACCCCTCATATGCTTAGCGGGCCAACTGTGGGGACCACTTGTCTGACCTTGGTGCTTGGAGCCTCTCCTGCTTGCCATTGCCCTTTGGCATGGAAGTTGGTCCTGCCAACCTCCTGGCCGAGGTAGTTCAAAAACTCCCATCCTTGCGCGTAGTCTCCATGGATGTACTACGTTCAAGGAATAGAGCTGGAAGGATCGGAAAGAGGAAATGCATTACTCAAGGACCCCACTTCGTAGCCATTAATGGGCGGGATCCTCCGGTTTTTTCGGGACGTGGGAATTCCTTGGAAATGTAAGGGTCTCAGTGTTAATTACATACCTAGTTGCAATTACTGTGGTACATACCCGGTAGCTGACACGGCGCGAGCTTGGAGCGCGGAGCATCACCGTGCTTAGCATACAGACAGACACACAAACGGCTGAGAACCGGTGGCGGAGGCATGAATGTGCGAATATCGCGAATATGGCAATGCCTACCACGCTTTCTACCAAACCAAAGAAGCACACCCACATAATCTACACCCATACAATACACACTCGGAACTCCAGTCGACGACGCTCCCTCTCTTTGAGCACATCGTCCCCAATGAATTTCGCCCCTTTATCCCCCAGGTCATGCCATATGCTGCCCATCCTCGCCGCCTCGTAGAGCCAGGAGGGCCCGAACATCCGAGACGTACTGGAGACCCTCTAGAAGCGGAACGATGTGTAATAAATCATTATCGGTAGGGTCGTTAAGCCATCCTTGGATTGGGAGGGCGTTATCTTCACAAGGGGGTAAACAAGTCAGCAGTCAATCCCTCCCAACAGACAGTTTCGGGCGCGAATTCTCATACCCTGGTGGAACATATAGCTTAGCGGGCTGTTATCCAGGATCAAAACCTTGCTCAGGTCCGGCTCGACCGAACTCAGGTCTTTGATGAAGGCCCCGTGTCTAAAGGTGCAGTGTTGACGGTAGTATCTCGCCGAGAAGAACTTGCGCTCCGACTCTAGCCAGTCGATGACGGGATCTGCGTATTCCTGGACCGAAGCCGTGAATATGACTAGGTTATACCACTTGCACACCTTGAGATGATCCGTCAGCAAGCCGAACACCAGCCAGAAAGGGTCTTTGAGAGCGCCCACCCTTCGTAGGAAATCGTCACAGTGAGGTCGCTTGTGCACGTAATACAGGATCGGGTGCTGGGGCCCGATGCTTGCCTGGCCACCGACACCGACATAGGTTGTATTCAGTCGGACCTCCACCATATGCCCGCTACTCATCCTGCCGCCTTTTGACATGCTGTGTATTAGGGTCTCGTCTAGATCCAAAATTAGTGTCTTCTGGTATTTCCGATCCACCGGCTCCAAGTTGAGGTACGACGGCTGCCGGCGTGGTATTAGAGGCCTCGGGGGCGCTGGGGTCTTGGGGTATCTCGTCAGAGCCCCTACGGGAGAGGTGGGAGATTTGAGGTGCGCTGAGATATCGCTGGTCGTGGAACCTGGACCCCCGCTTCCGCGCGGACTCGCAGACTGTGTCTTCCTATGCTTCCTCTGCCGTAGCGAGTGGTCCGAGTTTAGTTTTATTCGGATTGATCGCTGCCCGGAGGATACCTCTTCGGTGTCGTGGAGCGACTTTGAACGCGAGTGCTTGCTCAACGCTCGATTTCCGCCCTCCGCATTCCTGGCCTCGTCGGACTCGGACTCGGATGATAAGCTTGACGACGAGGAGCCAGGAGAGCGAGAGCGCCGCCCAGCGGCCGCGCCATGACTTTCCCCAACGTTCGTGGCTGGAAACTTCCCGCGCCCTGACTTCTGGTCCTCGGCCATCGGTTCTTCGTAATCTGCACCCAGGCTGTTTCGGCTCTCTTGGTATACACCAAACACCTTTCTCAGCTGTAGGAGCGGCGCAAAGTTCCCATGTTCGTCGTACAGACAAGCGATGAGGTAAACACCAGGCGCGGCTAGGGTGGAGAGGACCCAGCGGATCGAGTCTATGATGGCGCTCGCGGTGCGCCTCGGGATGAGATGCCACAGAGACGACCGAGCGCCGAATGCCTTGGATTCTCCGTGGCGGGCGAGCAGCGGCGACTTCTCGTCGAGGTCGCCGTCGGGCTCGTTGCCGGGTTTCTGGGTGGGGAATTCGTCGGGCTCGGCAATCAACGTATCTGAGTCGCTGACGGCATGTGTGCTTTCGCCATTCTGTTCCTTATCGTTCTCGGACGTCAAGGCCAAGCCTAGTGGGCCGAGGGAGTTGGATCGCGACGGTACCGGGCTTGAGGTGGGGGACACTCGGGCGGAGATAATGTTGAGCGAGTTCATCTTTGTGTCGAGGGAGAGAGAGCCATGAAGGTCGGCAGCGGCGGGTGGGTTCAAAAGTACCAAAAATAAAGCCAACAAGATCCAAAAGGGCAAGCTACGAAATGAAAGCCGCGCCGTCGAGGTTGTCGCGAACAGCGCGGGACTTTGCTGTTCCAGTTCCTTGCTCTGTTTGTCTTTGCGCACCTGATGGAAACGAGTGTGTTGGGTCTGGTTTAGGACAGGGGGGGTTGGATTGGGGGAGTGACAGGGTATGTCGTCAGCCTCGGTACCCGAAAATGCGACAAACAGAGGAGCGGCTATCGCGAGTCAATGCAATTTACAGGGCCCATTGACGGTCGCGTTGGTCATCAGCAGCACCACGATCGAAGACAAGAGGATTCAATTCAACGCTAAAAAATACCAGCGCTATCCATATCCATAAGGTCCGGGTGGAGGCGGGTGGAGGCGGGTGGAGGTCTCATCGGCTGCTCTTTGTCGCCCGGTAGCTTGAGCTCAACAAAAACCGGGGCTCTGGGAACAAAGCCCCGGAAGACTTGTTCACGTGCGCCTGCCACCTGACTGGAAACACAACGAACAGCACTAATCTGTACGCTCATCCTGTCTCCCGTTTCCTGAAGCCCTCTTTACTTCGTCTGTGTTCATCTTGAGCCGGCACTTGAATCAAATTTATAATAATAGACCGAATAACAAGAGTTCCCAAGCGTTATTGCACTAGCCAGCCACTCATGCCTCGGACAACTCTTATTCTACCTTGTAGGGCCCTGGTGGGGCTGCTCTGGAGCGGAGCTCAATCACCATAGCAAGATGATAGTTAACTTCGAAGGGGATAACCTTGGTGTTCGTCAGAGCGTGCCGGTGCGCACCAGCTCTTCTACGATAGTGGTAGGTCCTGGTTAGAGGACAGTCAGTAATTAAGTCATGCCCAGCACAATGACTCGGTTTGTGTCCATCTTCCTTATTTCAGATATAGGACACATCTACACAGTCGATGTGGCCTAGTATCTTGGATTATAAGGTATAATCTTACCAAAGACTCCGAATTCCCCAATGCGATGCCATACCACTAGGCTATCCCAGTCATCAGGTGGTTTCATATGCGACAGACCTTGTCGTATGCCTGCTAATGATCAAGTCGGTCGGGCCTATGCGAAGACGCGGCTCGCGTATGGTCCACTCGACGATATGGCCATCCTCGTAGTCGGCACCACTGGTGACAATGACAATGACCCGCCAATGCCCGGTGGTGTACAATATGACCGGGGAGAGAAGGAGAACGCACAACAAGGCGAGATAATTATTCCATAAGATGTCCGTGATTGCCATTTTGGGCTTTTCGGGCTTGTCTATTGGAGAGGTGGAGAGGTGAGCTTGGGGGTGATGGACATGCCAACCTACCTAGCTAGGTAGTAAAGGTGAGTAACTGCATTTTAAACTTTGGCACTTGATATTTGATTGGTTTCGCT
Source organism: Phialemonium atrogriseum (assembly GCF_030411735.1). Lineage (NCBI taxonomy): Eukaryota > Fungi > Ascomycota > Sordariomycetes > Cephalothecales > Cephalothecaceae > Phialemonium > Phialemonium atrogriseum. The sequence goes on from NW_026848140.1 coordinate 462,489, forward strand.
CTGAATCAAGGCAACGAACGATCCTGCCCCTTTTGGAAAGAAACATAATTAGGTGCCTCATCACATGCTATCCTACCTATAAGGAAAGAACATCCTATCTTACTAGACTTTACTAGCAGACGGGGGGGCTAAGCAATAGCAAAGGGGCCGTAAGATCTATTTGGCGGCGCTGGAAAGGCGTTTTAAAGGAGGAAAGCACCGTGAACGCGCATAAGATAAAACTGCACATGGCCGAGATTTGGAAACATTGTACTAGTAAAACAGGATAACTTCTTTCACAGTTTCATCGCCAATGACACCCACATTCATGGTATCCGCGCAAGGAAAAGTCATCGTCTTCGGTTTCCATTGTCGCAGCTATACCTCTCTCTCAAATCCTATCTCCAGTAAACTAAAGTAGCCTTGGTATTCGCATAAGTATGAGGAAAATCAAACACTCATCATCGCTCCCTCAGAAACCTTTACCTATCCCCTCTCTTGTATCGATATCTAGCTCTCCTATTTATTCTAATTAGATCTCTGTCTAGGTAACTATATCTTTAATATCAAGATTTTTACTTACAAGCCCACAACTCCCTCTTTATTTCTTCAATCTCTGTTGGCTTATATCTTTAAATTCCAAAGACTATTACTTACCGTTCCACAAGAAGGAAACCATGTACAGGACTACACACTTCCCCCTAGCACATTCGGGGACCATCAATTCCTGCCACTGAAGCACCTCCCAGTCTGGCAGCAACGAACATGTTTGACGGGAGAGGGAGAGTAAGAAAAACGGAATAGACCCAATAAAGGTGAAGCTACACATCACGAAGAAGAAAATACTTTGATCAGTTGATGCCATGAATCTGCAACATCGCTAGAGGCAGAATAATGGTGTTATTCTCAATTTCCGAATATGTAGTGATCCCTAGTGATCCCTAGTGATCCCCCCTCCCCTAAGTGTCCGTCTGGACTAAACATATACCTCCCCCCCTTCCGTTACCCCTTTTCAACAGCGCCCTCTGAGCCAATCTTCTGAGCCAACCCTGAGCGTCATAAAAACCTCTCATCCCGTTTCTTGTCCACTCAATGGTCCACCTTCGAGCCACCCTATGCCCTGCTGCTCCTGCCCTCACAGACAGCTTGTCGGCTCTGATATTTAGCAACCGGAGACGTAGTTGATGGTTGTCATACACCCGTCACCCCAGTGCTTGGTACCGCATTTTTGGCAGCCGTTCTTGCGAATGTCCTGGTAATCCCACCAGATCTGGTTACCCGTCCGAGCGCAGTTCTTCTGCCCCTGGATGAAGACACCACAGCCGTAGCCAAACGCGATTGCCGAGCAGGCTCCCCCATGTGGTCTCCCACTCCTATAGCGGAAAGTCAGCACACATGTTCGTGTTTACGAGGAGGATTTATCCCTGAGACACGGGCGGGCTGCAAGCTTACCCATCAGCTCCATAGTTCACGACGTCGTTGCGGATGATTTTGCTGTTGACGGCATCGTCGCAAGCCGCAACGTTGAGACTGCTGCACATGCTGCTGCCCTTGCAATCATAGCTGTCGCGGGCCTCGAGAATGCTCCTCGGGACAGGAGAGCTCTCGTAGTCCTCGTGGGAGTGAGGGATGGCGCTGGAGCTGACCATGCCTACGAAGGCCAGAAGGGCGGTGAGGTTGAAGTGCATCTTGGGAGATATCGAGAAGGCAAGAGGATTCTGAAGATTGTGGTGCTGAACGAGGCTCGTTGTTTCTCTCCTGGTACTAACTTTCCGACGACCATGGCCGCTTTATAGACTTTCTTCTCGGTGGACCATGGGATATGACCGCTGAGTTCCCATCTCGGTTCTCGGTCCAGGCACCAGCGACTCATGCAGACGCAGTCGCTCTCCTGAATCCTTCGAATATTCATGCCGTCATTCGAGTGGTCGATCGGCGAAGGATCAATACGCGAGAGTGGACTTGACCCCCAAGAATACTCCGCGACGCGGGCCGCAACCAGTGCTAGTCATTCACCGTCCGGTTGCTCCTAAAGATGTGCAAACACCATCTCGTTTGCCGAAGGTCGCCGGATCTCGGTTCGACAGATTCACTTCACTTGTCGAGTTTCGAGCCGTTAATTACAGCGTCATCTTCCCCCATCCGCGCCTGCTGTGTAGATGGTTGGATGCGGCCGTGGCGCTACATGCTGTTGAAGAGAGTGAACGACCTGCATGTCGTTGTTCTAGAGCGAGGCCATCACTGGAAGGATCTATGCGAATTGGCGAGTGCGACGGCCTAGGGACACTTTTAATTTACATATAGTGTTGTCCGATCCTTGCGGAGGCTTGTTCCGTAGTCCTGAGCAGGCGAGTACATATTTTGGGCTGACTGTGTCTTGGCGCGGCAGTCTTGATGCTACCGTCTTTTTGGATCGGTCCGTTTCGCCTGTGCCGTAAATCCGGGTCTCCATCTTGCATGGACACAGCGCTTCTCGGCTCGTCAACCGGATGTCATGAATACCACCTACCTCAATGCAAGGCGGCAGGCTAGGATGTAGTCTCTAGGATAGTCAATGGTCAGTCAGCCTTGAGAGCTTCTCAAACTGAGGTGTTGGGTCGTCTGTTTATGACATAGAAGCTCCTACTATACAACCCACGCAGACAACCTCTCACAGAATTGACGGATATAGGTAAGTACTTCTAGCAGGTAGCCTGCCGTCTTGGGGCTGGGACTTCTGCAACCTTGATTCAAGCCACCTCGGTAGGTGCCCGGCCCGCAACCATAGAACAAAGACACAGAGATGTGTGTGGCTTTTAAGGGTCTCATCGAGTCACTTGCATAAGGCGTAGGTTGAATTATCTGCGAAAACTAGACGATGCACCTTTCGCATCCGTTGAAGAATTCGGGGCGGATCTCACGGCTTCAAAGCTTTTGACAGGTGACGGGGCCTTTTCCACAGCTGAGGGCTCAGCAATGGAGAATGTCAGCAGCAACCCCAGCCATAGCGACACCCACAGCAACACCGACTTGATTAGTTATAATTCCATGAAGGTTCTGGACTCTAGATCTACCGAGCGTTTCCAAGAGTTGTTTGAGTATTTGTCGGAATCTCACGCGTTCCATTTTTGAGTCGCGATTTGATCATTGCTTCCAAATACAAAGGCCGTGATAGGACAATTTCTCCATACCGGGTAACTGCATATCGAAAATGGCACGGGTGACGGAGCACATATTGGATTTATACTCCCTCCCGCTGTCGAAGGAAGCTTCTCACAATTTGGGAACACTCGGCCAAGCAGAGAACGCTATGAGATCTATTCACTTGCAATTCCGCCTCCGTGATCAACTGATATACAAGTCTCGTCATCTATGCGACAAACGTCATCGAACAGCGCCCCTGTTGACTCCCCTTGCACATCCATTTACTCGGCCTCGCCGCCAAACTCGGCACGTCCAGCCTTGGAGTTGAGGTACTCATTCCTGCGCACTGTCAGAATCCGGCGTGGCCTTTGTTCACCGGGTGGGGGGGGGGGGGGGAATCGTACCGCTCGGTGGCCCAGTTCATGAGGTAATAGGCAGCGATGAAGGGGGGAGCGATATAGAGCACCTGGGCGCTGGCTCGTCTCCATGTGTTGAAAATCGCGTCGTGTGCCGCACCGGCGAACGGGTTCTGCCGGTTGGGACTGAGTCCGTAGGTGATGATTCCCTTCTGTGGTCGACCACCTGAATGATATCCCGGGTTAGAACGCAATCCTTGAGCTGCAACCAGTCGATATCCGCATGTGATCGGGCCCCGCCGTCACTCCCCATCCCGTTGCCCTCTCAGTGGTATCCTCGGCGCTTTCGTTGGATCGTCCATCCAGGGCTCGGCTTGGAGGACAGGCATTCGCCCGGCGAAGCATGAATCGAATCACTCACCGAATTCTCCCCAATATCCAACATATCTGGAAGAATAGACAGTTAGTTAGGAACGAGAATGTATAAGGGGTTGCTGCTCATAGACGGAAAGGTCGGGCTCGTCGAAAGCGGTATCGCGAGTCTGCTCGCAGGCAAATGGGAGTACTGACTTGTTGTATTTGCCCAGGGGGGCATCGCCCCCGGATCGTAGAATCTGGGTAGGCCGCATGTTGCAGAGGTGCTCAAGGCGTTGTGGGTTGAGGCTCAATTGGCGCAATTGGTTCTAGGAATCAGTCGGAAGAGGACCAAGTTTGAAGTCGAAATCAGTCGAGCGAGATGCCGAGCAAGCTTCCCCAAAAGGGGTTAGCGCGGAAATTGGAACATCACTCCGAAGAGTTCAGCCGCCTCCGAGCTTCCCGCAACCAATCCCGTGTGGGCATGGAATAGCTCTGATCGGATCATCTCTTCAAGTTCTAAGCTCAGCTACCTACCTGCCTCGGGATCTAACGAAGACGGCTCAAAGTTGATAACACGCTCACGAGCCAATTCGGAGAAAATAGTCGTTCGAGATGGCGGCAAGCGGACTCGGCTTTATTTATCGGGCGGCCATCCCGGCGGCCGTTGGCCTCGGCTTCCTTCAAGCCTCCCTCTACGATGTGAAGGGCGGCTCACGAGCTGTCATCTTCGACAGAGTGTCAGGAGTCAAGGAGACGGTGATCAACGAGGGAACACACTTCTTGGTGCCGTGGTTGCAACGAGCCATCGTCTTCGACGTGCGGACGAAGCCGCGAAATATCGCCACGACAACAGGGAGCAAGGACTTGCAGATGGTCAGCTTGACGCTGAGAGTGTTGCACCGGCCCGAAGTTAAGGCACTGCCCAAGATATACCAAGTACGTTCTCCCAAAGCCGTCGAACTATCACCCATACGCAGACTTTACAAGCAAAAGTCGAATCCCCTTCCCATCTGTCCCATCCCATCTGACATCCCACCCCCCACACGCAGAACCTAGGCCAGGACTATGACGAGCGAGTCCTCCCCTCGATCGGCAACGAGGTCCTCAAGTCGATCGTCGCGCAGTTCGACGCGGCGGAGCTGATCACGCAGCGCGAGGCCGTCTCGCAGCGCATCCGCGCCGACCTTGTGAAGCGGGCGAGCGAGTTCAACATCGCGCTCGAGGACGTGTCCATCACGCACATGACCTTTGGCAAGGAGTTCACAAAGGCCGTCGAGCAGAAGCAGATCGCCCAGCAGGACGCCGAGCGCGCCCGCTTTATCGTCGAGCGCGCCGAGCAGGAGCGCCAGGCGAACGTCATCCGCGCCGAGGGCGAGGCCGAGAGCGCCGAGACCATCAGCCGCGCCATCGCAAAGTCCGGAGACGGCCTCGTCCAGATCCGGAAGATCGAGGCCAGCCGCGAGATCGCCCAGACGCTGGCGAACAACCCCAACGTCGTCTACTTGCCCGGCGGCGGGAGCGGTGCCAATCTGTTGATGAACGTGGGACGGGCATAAGTAGGGGGGTGGATATCGGGCGTGTGCGGGCGTGTGCAGAAGAAAGGGGGGCGGCTACTGCTATCCATCTCCCCCCCATAATGGCTGCCATTTAAGGGGGACGAAAGGGGGGCCCAAAAATCGGTTGCCCGTTTGTACTACTAGCTGATATCAAGCATTGTATCTTCCCCTCTTCCAAATATGGTCATGATGCAGAGGAGTAGATTTTTGTTTTTGGCCCACGTTTCCTATGTGCCAATTAACGCTCCTAGGTACGTGAATGGCTATCATGAGCCTCTCCCAACGGGTGGAGCCATCTAAGCACTTGAAATGTGCTGATGACTAGGTAGATCACTGTATGCTTTTCCGCCGATTTGGGATCCAATTCTGCACCTTGATTCGTTCCAACACTTGAAGAAACTCGCTGGTCTTCCGGGCCTGGGCGGCAACTGCCTGTACCCCAGAAAACCCGGCAACCCGTAGTCTCAAGCTGGCGTGGGCTCACGAGCCAGCACCAGGCGCATCAGCAGTAGTAGGCTGCTGCTTCTCCAGAAATGCCTCGGTCAGGCTCCCCCCACCCTTCCCATCGCCCTCTCCCACGGGCGGCACGAACTCACCATCCACCAGCGTCCACCCCAGCCCCTTCAAGCGGGCCCACTCCTGCTGGACCTTGAGGCGGACGAGCTCGCCCGCGGCCCTCGCGTCCTCTGCGCTGTCGTGGCCGATGGGCTTCCCGTCGTCCGTCGTCTGCTCGACCTGGATGGCCCTGTTCAGCAGCGCCTCCATCAGGGCCTTGAGGCCGTGGCGGATCGGCAGGCCGCGCTTGTGCGGGTAGAGGAGCACCGTGTCAACGAGGGTCGGGTGGACGGCGCGGACGGCGTTGAGGTCGTTCTCGAGGCCGTGGCCGATCAGCGGGGTCGCGGGAGAGATGAGGGAGAAGAGCAGGTCACGGGCCACGGCGGGGGAGGAGACGATCTGCATCTTCTTCTTCTTCTTCGTTTTCGGAGGCCCGACGTCCTCGAGTTCGCCCTCCTCTCTATCCTCTGCCGAGGTTTGGCCCGGGAGAGGCGGCTGGTCGTCGTCGCTCTTTGCCAGGGAGAAGGGCTCGGCGTTGATGATATCCTCGGGCCAGACGCCGGAATATCTCGAGTTCAGATCCAGGATCTCGCCGAGGGGTTGGACGAGGACGTCCAGAAGCTCCTGGCCGTCAGGCCAGCTCGTTGCCGTCAGGCGGATAAGTTCAAGGCCCCGAACCGTGTAGCCCATCTCGCAATCAAAGCAGACGGCCCTGTTAGTGGGGGCGAGCGGGTTCGGGGGTGTCTCGGCGTAAGGCAGCACAGTGGCTAGCCTCTTGGGGTGGCTTATCTTGAAGACGTGTGTTTCGGCCTTGGTGCAGCCTGGCGTGTCTCCCACGGCCTCCTTGCAGCACCGCCACCGCTTCTGGACCCTGGACTTATCGCCTAGTTGTTTCTCGGGAAAGTATGGCTTACCGGGATGGAAGGTACACTTGCCAGCCGACGTGAGCGCTCCGTCCTCCCGCCTACCAGGGAAGACTTGGAAGCGCGTCGCGCATCGATCACACACCTCCCAACCCTTTGCGGCCTCCTCCGCCTTGTGGGCTTCCCGGACGTCATCTTCAGTAGGCACGGAAGGGACGTAGCCGAACTGCCCGAGATCTTTGATGGGAGTAAGGAGACGAGAGAGGAACTCGACTTCCTGTTCGGGAGTGAGGCCGGTGTGAATGACCTTCGGCGGCCCGAGGACTGGCTTGTTCGCTACCTTGCCCGTCATAGCGGCGAGTTCCTTTTTCCGTTGAGCCTCACGTTCCTCCTTCCATTTTGCAACGGTCAAACGCTTGTAGCTCGTGATACGGTTTTTGATGACGTTAGTATAGATGGGAGGCTTGTCAGTAGCGAGCTTCTCCTCCTCATCCAGGGCGATCCATATGAGTTGTTGGTCAGTTAGGACTAATTTCTCCTCCTCGTTGCTGGCATCTCTCTTTAGCTCGTTGTTCAGCCGGACAAATTGCTCGTGCAGCATAGCAAGAGCCCTGAACCGGAATTCGTGGGTTGCCGGCGACGACTTCAGATGTCTGGGATTCAGAGCCTCAGGCTTACGAGGTGCTTTTGGTGCCGTCTTCTTGAGCGGACTCGCTGGGCTCGCCGCAGCTGACGTAGGGGTGCGACTGACTGACGATCGGCTCGAGTGAGTCGGAGGCTTTGAAGTGGTCGATGACGGGGAATCCTTGGAAGCGGCCCCGTCATGTGTCGCCGTCGGTGTCTTCCGTTTTAAGGGCGGTGGTGACACTGGCTTCTTCGCAGTGGTGATGGCCGCCTTGGTCTGATTCGCGTCCTTCAAGGCCTCGTCTCCTTGGCCGACTTTGAGGCGCTTCCTAGGGCCAAGCTGATCCGCCTCTCCATCACGGCTACTTGCGGCGGGTTCCTGATCCCATGCATGCTTCCATTGGCAGTTTGACTGAGTACACTTGCCTCCTGCCGGACACGGGATATTCTTGAAGTTTTTGAGCACGGCGTTCATAGCATCCATCTTGGCGCTTCTCTACTTGGTGCCAAGGGGATAGGAAGTCGAAATTCAGAGTGGGATGTGAGAGCAGGTTGAAACCCTTGCCAAAACCACCAGGCCAGGCAATTGCAATTGAAAACTTGAAAACGCGAGCCACATAGGCGGCGGCGGGGTTTCTCCGCCAACAGCGGATATGAGGTCAGTCGATATATGTCGGGGAAGATCCGGTGGAGGCAGCGGCTGGGACTGGTGGACTTGAGACCGGGCTTTGATTATCGAGGGTAAGGCAAGAATGAGGTGCTCGGGGAAACAATTGCCTTAAGAATATGCCTTAAGAATAGAATCATGTAATCTTGTAAGGCGAGATTCGAATTACGGCGTTTATGTTATTGTTGGATGACAAGGTGGTCCAGTCGTTCCTGATTCGGTCCACTGAGAGCCTGAAACCTCAGGTTTATGTAAGTATCCGTAACTGTACCTACCTACTGTACCACTGCCTGGCTACCTAGGTAGATTCCAAAGGTTGTTTCACTATTATTACAGCCATACCATGAATGCCGCCCGTCTCTCAACCTTACTCGACCTATTGTTGTCACCCAGCTTAAATTATGTCTCGGGCAATCTTCTTCACCTCTTCTGCAATTCTCAACCCAACTCCATTCGGCACTGGGCTCCTTCGGCATTCGGAATTTCCCACGTCCTGTACGGAGTACACGGTACACTATACATGCCAACCTGTAGGTACCTACCCGTGCTACCTTAGGCACCTACCACGTAGTAAGTGCCCCGTATAATTAGCGTTTGGCACTAGGTCTTCGGGAACGAGGCGCTACCAATTGCAGTTACAGGTGCCTGATAACGCCATATATGCGCCGCGAGCCGAAGGCGCCGCCGTCGCGATAATTTCTAGCCCTTGGCTACGTCCCGCCATGCATATGGAGATGGGAGATACTTATCATCCCGTCAAGTTGGCAACGTGAAATACCTCGTTAAAGTGCTCTCCTCTTGTGTCCTTTCTACTCTCACCATGGTTCCTGGCGAGTGTCATGTCCCATGAGATTATTCGCACCTTGAAGTGAGTGACTGCAAGTGCCGATAAGCAACACACACACACACACACACACACATAAAATAAAGCAGCAATAAACCACTCAAGCCGACGGCAGCCATCGCGATCATCATGACGGAGACAAATCGGGCAACAGAATCTAGAAAAGGCACATGAAGCTATTCCCATAATAATATGCCTTTCGCATTCTCCAAAAACTAACAATCGCTCAGTCTGGACGACCCTCATTACCAACACAGACTATCTGGCGGGTCTCCTCACCCTGGACTTTTCCCTCAAGCAGGTAGGCTCGGCCTACCCGCTGGTCGCCCTCTACACAGACACCTTCCCTGCGGAGGGCCTTGCCGCCCTCGAGGCCCGTGGCATCCCCAAGCAGCGGATCGAGTACCTGTTGCCCACCAAGGGCAAGGACTATAGCAACGACCCGCGCTTCTACGACTGCTGGAGCAAGCTGACGCCCTTCTCTCTTACCGAGTATGACCGCGTCGTCCAGCTCGACAGCGACATGCTCGTACTGCGCAACATGGACGAGCTGATGACCCTGGAGCTGGACCCCCCCGCCGTCGCGGCGGCGGGCAACCTCGATCCCGCGCGTGGCCCCGTCAGCCGGCGCGTGTTCGCGGCCGGGCACGCCTGCGTCTGCAACCCGCTCAAGAAGCCGCACTACCCGGCGGACTGGGTGCCGGAACACTGCGCCTTCACGTCGCAGCACGGGGAGCCCGAGGCGGCGCAGACGGTCGCGGCCGACCCGGCCGTGGGCCCGCTGGGTTTCATGAACGGCGGGCTGCAGGTGGTCAACCCTTCGCGGGAGGTGTTTGGGCAGATCGTCGAGCATATGGAGCATAACGCCAGCGCCATGGACTTTGCCGACCAGAGCCTGCTGTCCAGCCTGTTCCGCGGCCGGTGGGTCCCGCTGCCGTATGTGTACAACGCGCTCAAGACGTTGAGGTGGGAGCATGTCCATGCGCCCATCTGGAGGGATGAGTGCGTCAAGAACGTGCATTACATCCTGACCCCCAAGCCGTGGGACGCCCTGGATGAGGAAGGGAACTGCACCTCGAGCGAGGAGACTGATTCGTGGTGGGCCGCCGTCAATAAGGAGCGGAAGAAGGACGAGGGTGGGAAGGGCGTCCCTGATGATGGCTTCTGATTGTGCCTTGTGCCTTAGACAGCTACCTATATACCGATCTCTGCATAGCAAGAAGGCGCACGTCTATGCCTCATTGCCTCGTTACCTACGACATGTAACAAGCTTGGTATATGGTATCTAAGAATACCTTGCCCCTTGATATGCATATGTTGCGTAATCTTCTGTCCAGGTACATAGGTAATTAATTCCGATACTGAGTGGTACCGCGGGAATGGAGGGGTACCTGGTCTCCGGCTCCGGCCCGGCCTGCTATGACGTGGGGGGGTGCATGGCATGGGAGCTGCTACCACTCCACTAATCGGATCTCAACCGCCCTCGATAATAGTTTCATTGCCTGTATGCCGCGGTTTTGCATATCCATACACTATCTGTTGTCTTTTTCAGTTTTTGTCCTGTCTTATGTATAGACTGCTTGTCCCTATCCAGGATGCCTGGCCTTGCTCGTAAACTCGTCATTTGTGCTGCTGTTGACGGACTAATACTGCAACCGCTCAACTCTAGGAAAGACCAACGCCCGCCACCGCCTGTCAAGATCAAGTATGGAGATGTGTCGATATCTCCCGTCTCTCGCGATTATGCCCCAGATATCTCAACCCCGAATTCATCCTTTGAGGCCTTCGGGGTAGTCGGTTAGTCATGCCCAGAAAGAAGCACTTGCGCAAACAAGCAGTATGCTAACACCAACTTCCAACCTGCAGGACTCATCACCGTCTCCCGCTTCACCTACCTCATATCGATAACCCGCCGCCAGCAGGTGGCCCAGATCCGCGGCTCGCCCGTCTACGTCGTAACCGAGGTGGCCCTCACGCCCTGCACCTCGCCTCAGGACGCCAGCGCCGCCGTCGCCCAGACGGCCATCCGCCTGCAGGGCCACAGCCCCGAGGCGAGCGGCGGCGAGAGCTCCGGCGAGGAGGACCTCACTGTGCGCTCCGGGGACAGCGACGAGGTTGACTGCGACGTCGTCGACGAGCCGGACTCCGCCGCCGAAGCTGACCCCGCCACCACTGCCGCTGCCGCCGCCGCCGCGGGCCGGGATGCGGGCGCCGCGCGCAGGTCCAGCATCGCGCGCGACGTTATCAGTCGGAGGGGGAGCTATGGCCGCTTCGCCCAGCGCTGGTTCAGTCGGACGGGCTGGGCCTTGGACCAGAAGCGCCAGATGGGATTGACCGATACGGCGGGCACTAAGACCGCCGATGCAGGCGGTGCGGGTGCCGGTGCAGGTGCCGGAGCCGCACAGGTAGAGGTACAAGAGGGAGGAGCGTTGAAGAGAGACGGGGCCGCGAACCTTCAGGAATCCGCGATCGACGAGGATAACAGCTTTCCTGCTGCGGGTGGTCTGTTGCCCAAGTTGCTGCGCACGACCCAGATACTGTTTGGCTCGAGTCGAAGCTTCTTCTTCTCCTACGACTACGATATCACACGGAGCTTGGCCAACCCGGGAGTCCCTTCCACGCCGCTTCACGAACAGGCCGACCCAATGTACTTCTGGAACAGACACATGATCCGGCCGTTTATTGATGCTGGCGTGTACGCATTCACCCTACCACTCATGCAAGGCTTCGTTGGGCAGAAGACCTTCATCGTGGACAGCCAACCGCCACAGATCGACAACGAGGCCAAGGACTCGGTGGAGCTCAGCAACTTCGAGGCGTCGAATCCGGCGTCGCCGCCGCCCAGCGAGAGGGTCTCGGGCGAGCTACGGCCGTCGCAGAAGCAGTTCGACATAACCCTCATCTCCAGACGGTCCGTGAAGAGAGCCGGGCTCCGGTACCTCCGGCGCGGCGTGGACGACGAGGGCTTCGTCGCGAACTCGGTCGAGTCCGAGCAGATCCTCTCGCCCTCCACATGGGACCCGGCAGCAAAGGTATTCTCGTTCGTCCAGATCAGGGGCAGCATCCCCCTCTTCTTCAGACAGTCGCCGTACTCCCTCCGGCCCGCGCCCGAGCTGCGGCACTCTGCCGAGGCAAACTTCCGGGCGCTGAAGAAGCACTTCTACCGGCTTGAGAGCCACTACGGATCTCTCCAGATTGTCAACCTGGTGGAGAAGCATGGCATCGAGGCGTCGATCGGGGACGTGTACGAGAGTAGCGTTCGACGTCTCAACGAGGAGGCCAGAGCCGGGCCCGGGGACGTTGAGGACGTCGAGGGTGGTGACAGCGAAGGGGAGGGCAGCAGGGACAAGATCCCCTTTGAGTGGTTCGATTTCCACTCGGCTTGCCGGGGCATGAAGTTCGAGAACGTTGCCCTCCTCCTGGAAGCCCTGGGCGGAAAGCTGGACAGCCTCGGAAGCACCGTGGCGGTGGATGGCCAGGTCATAGCCCGGCAGAAGGGGGTATTACGGACGAACTGCATGGATTGTCTGGACAGGACGAACGTCTGCCAAAGCTCCTTCGCCAAGCACATGCTGGAGATGCAGCTGAAGGCGCAGGGGTTCGACATGAGCGTGCAGCTGGACCAGGAGACGGCATGGTTCAACACGCTCTGGGCGGATAATGGCGATGCCATCTCGAAGCAATATGCCTCCACTGGCGCGATGAAGGGTGACTACACCCGTACAAGAAAAAGGAACTACCGCGGCGCCTTGATGGACGCAGGTCTGTCACTAACACGGTTCTTCAATGGGTAAGCTATCTATTCGTCTATACATCGATCTATCTATCCTTCTAGCTCCCTCCCCCGTCTGCACATTATCCGCTAACATGGCCCCGAGCATGGTGAACGACTTCTTCCTCCAAGCGACAATCGACTTCCTACTTGGCAACGTGACGGCGCTGGTGTTTGAGGAGTTTGAGGCCGCGATGATGACCCAGGACCCGGCCGTGTCGATGCAGAAGCTGCGCGAGCAGGCCATCGAACTCTGCCAGAAGCGGGTCGTCGAGGACGAGTCCGAGGACTTCATCGGTGGCTGGGCGATGCTCACGCCGGGGGTGCCCGACAGCGTCAAGGCGCAGACCTTTGACGAGGCCGTACTGCTGCTGACCGACGTGGCGCTGTACCTGTGCCGCTTCGACTGGAGCCTCGACAAGGTGAGCTCCTTCGAGCGCGTCGAGCTCTCCCACGTGCAGCGCATCCGCTTCGGCACCTACATCACCTCGACCATCTCGCCCTCCCAGATCGACGAGCTGCGCAACGTCGGCCTGGTCGTCGAGTACACGCCGGGTAGCAACGACATCACGAGGATCAACACCCGCTCCCTCTCCTCCATGTCTAGCCCGCTCAAGGCACGGGCAAACAAGGGTTCGGGCTCGACCACCACGAGCGACGGCCCCTCGGGGTTCGCAGGCCTGCTCGGCCGCCGGCCCCAACCGCCGCCGCCCCGCAAGATCGCCCTCAAGGCTCTTTACGCGACGACGTCCATCGCGGACCAGGCGCTGAAGGAGGGCGCCACCGCCACGGGGAGTGGTAGTAGTGGTGGTGGTGGCGGTGGTGCCGGGGCAGCGGCCCGGCCGACGGAGATCCAGCAGGTGGTCACCGTCGCGGCGGAGATCGAGCGCCTGGCCGTGCAGGCCCAGCCGGTGAGATTTGAGGGCAAGAAGGCCGAGGACAGGGGCCTTGTCGAGAAGGCCGATATCATCTCGCTGGCGGAGGCGAGGCGCAGCACGGGGCTGCTGGAGCAGCTGGGCCACTCGATCAAGAAGCTGGTGTGGGCGTGATGGCATCGGTTGCACGGCTAGCCTTTCCCCTCTTGGATCCTTTTCTTTCTGTTGGTTTTAAGGAGAATACCCCTAGGAGCGAGGAGGGTGTGCAAAGTAAGGGATACAAAGTAAGGGATACAATAATGTCTATAACGGGAAACGACTTTTTTTTGTGTATAGGCATTAATCTGTCGACTCGGTGCTTTCAGCATCCGTACCGTCGACCCGATAGAGGTGCATCTGATATCGCATGTCCTCCAACGGGATGGGGTAGTCCAATGCCCCGGAGAGCCGGAACCAGACCGAGTCGCAAGACTCGAGCTTCGTCCAGCTGCGGCCCTCGACGACCGGGGCGTCCCCGGTGGGCAGCAGCACCCTATCCAGCAGCCACTGCGCCGGGTATCGCCGGGCCTGCTTCCCGACCTCGGCCTCGGAGTAGCTCCCGGGGCTGTCGACGACCAGGAGCAGCGACCCGGCCGGCAGCGCGGCCGTCAGGTCGAGGAGGAAGGCGGCCGTCTTGCCGACGCCCCCGGCCGTGAACAGCTCGTTAAGCGTGAACAACAGCGTCGCCAGCACTGGCCGGCCGCCACCTCCGACGTGCGCCGACAGCCCGGTCCTACCGAGCGCTAGGACGTCGACCTGCTCGAACGCCGTCGACAGCCGGTCCGCCTCGACGGCTGGCCTGCTCGCCTCCCGGGCCGCCGCGCTGGCGTACCTGGACAGCGGCGGCGGCGTCGTGAGACACTCGCGCAGGCGCGCCACCACGGCCGCCCAGGGAGCCGAGTCCAGGAGGAGGATGCTGCCGCGGAGGGGGAAATCCCTGTCCGCTCCGTCGTCGTCGTCGTCGTCGCCTCCCCCTCCTGTCCGGCGGAGGAAGCCCCCTAGTGCGACCAGCTCGGCCGCGCCGCCACCTATGGCGACCACCCGCAGGGTTTGTGGGCCCGGCGTGGCTGCGCCGTCGTCATCGCCCGGTGGCGGGTCGGGCAGGCATATGGGGTCCAGATGGGGCCTTATCATCCGCAGGACAGACTCGTAGCACAGCGCCCTGGTCGGGCTCCACCTCGCGGCGTAGACCTCGAGGTTCGCCTCGTTGCCGAAGGCCTTGTCAAACTCCCTGTTGAAAAGCGCCTGCTTGACCTCTTGCAGGGCGGCGGCGAGGGTGTCCGAGCGGAGCAGGTCGTTGAAGGCGTGCTGGAACACGTTCAGAATGAGCTGCTGGCTGGCGATGCCGGCTTGGCTCCCGGCCGGGGCGGGTTCCGGCTTGGGGGTCGCCTTCACGACCTTCTTTGGCTGCCGGGCTTTAGGAAAGGGTTTCTGGACCATGGTTTGCGGTTTTTTTTTTAAAGGGGGGTTTTGTTTCTCTTACTTGTGCATCTGTAGATGTGTTAGAGGTCGATTAGGTCGAACTCTACTATGAGGTATAGCGCCCATGGGCTAAGCAGAATCTTATGAAACCCTAACCCTTAACGCTCAACCTGAAGATCCATACCCTCACTTCATAAATAACTGGCTCGCTAAACGAGTCTTCCTATTGCAACTAGGTTCACGATGAGTGGGTGGCATCATCAATGGCTCCGCAATGCGCGCAGCATGAAGTCCCGACATGCACTAGCAACTCAGCCTATGACGCATGGACAACTTTCGCCTGGCACTGGCAGTCTGCGACTCATCAAGTGTTGCTGTTTTTATGCCTGGGCATGGAATAAGTGGGCGACCTAGTGGGACAAGTCGAGCTGCCAAGACTGCCTGGAGAAATTATGCCCGTTGAAGATGCTGTTGACCCGGCAGCTGCTGGAATGTGAGCTATTCGTACAGTCTGGAACCTGGACTACCATTGCGTAATTATACCATGATGACTACAGTCTCTAGTTGAGAGCTGAAAGAGATGAAGGTGAACCATTAGCCGGCCGGACAACATTGACGCTGACCAAGACCCAGCGCAACGGGGCTTGATGATTGATGATTGATCATCCCTGGGGCGTGTCTGGTCTACGAATATCATAAGTATCTTGCCACCCCAAAGGGGGAGACTGAGTAAGAGATAACATCACCGCCCGCTGAAGGTCCATAAATCAGGTTAAAAATCTTCGACGAAATTTACCTAAAGCTCCGATCATAGGAGCGATATACGCATATCTTAGTAATAAGTCCCTTGCCTAGGCGGGTGGGGGAGGGGGGGTTACCCAGCAAAGAAGAAGGAAAAGGAGATAGGTGAGAAAGCCGTAAAGGAAAACTTTAGAGCCTCTCGACCACCCAGCATTTGACCCGAGCGAACCAACGATACACGGCTGGGCCTGGTGGCCTGGTGGCAATCACCCCACCTTGGTGAGCCAAAAAGTGTCTGAAGCTCCTCCGCAGCCGCACAAATAAAACCAGCACCCCACCCCCCCTCAACATCGACTACCTCTAGAAAACCCCTTCTCTCTTTCAATCCATCCTTCCTTCTGCAATTCTCCCATTTGAAAGTCGATTCGCCAAGCCGCAATCATGGGATACACCGACGTCGACCGCCTCGCTATCAACACGATCCGTGTTCTGGCTGTAAGTTCGCCCGCAATTGGGATTACGACCCCTCTCAACAATCTGGTTTCCCCGCCCCCGCCATGGCAATACATGTTTTGGCCCCACCATGATGCTTGTTGCGATTGTTGATGAAGCTCACGGCGTGACAACCTGCTGACATATTTTTCGTCGTTGTAGGCTGATGCCACCTTCCATGCCAACTCGGGCCATCCGGGTGCCCCAATGTAAGTCCCATTGATTCGGATCTCTGTCGCAAGCTTGTTTTAGAAGCTGACAACCGTTTACAGGGGCATGGCACCTGTGGCCCATGTTCTTTGGAACAAGTTCTTGAAGTTCAACCCCAAGAACCCCAAGTGGCTCAACCGGGATCGATTCGTCCTCTCGTAAGTTTCCCGACGCTCCAGAAATACTTGGCTGCTTTCCAGACTCTTTACTGACACTTCTCGTTTGCGTGACAGAAATGGCCACGGTTGCATGCTTCAATATGCCCTCCTCCATCTTTATGGATATGCTCTCTCTATCGACGATCTCAAGGCCTTCAGGGTAAGCTTTGCTCCAGATTCATCAGTCTTGTGACGTTCTTTGACCAAATATCCTGTCGCAGCATGTCGACAGCATAACCCCCGGCCACCCAGAGGCTCATGATACCCCCGGTATCGAGGTTACTACCGGCCCTCTGGGTCAGGGTATTTCCAATGCCGTTGGTCTCGCCATTGCTCAGGCCCACACCGCGGCATCGTTCAACAAGCCGGGTTTCGACATCGTTGACAATTACACATACTGCTTCCTTGGCGACGGCTGCTTGATGGAGGGTGTGTCGAGCGAGGCTTGCTCTCTGGCTGGTCACCTCCAGCTTGGCAACCTCATTGCCATCTGGGACGACAACCACATCTCCATTGACGGCGACACCAACCAGGCATTCACCGAGGACGTTGTCAAGCGCTACGAGTCCTATGGCTGGCAGGTGCTCTACGTCCATGATGGCGACCACGACCTCGATGGCATCGAGGCCGCCATCAAGAAGGCCCAGGAGGTCAAGGACAAGCCGACCCTGATCAAGCTCCGAACCATCATTGGCTTCGGCTCCACCCAGCAGGGCACCCACGGCGTCCACGGCTCTCCCCTCAAGGCCGACGATATCAAGCAGCTGAAGGAGAAGTTCGGCTTCAACCCCGAGCAGAGCTTCGCTGTCCCCCAGGAGGTCTATGATATCTGCCACAAGCAGGCGTCGCAGGGCGCCGCCCAGGAGCAGGAGTGGAACCAGCTGTTTGCCAAGTACGGTGAGCAGTTCAAGGCCGAGCACGACGACCTCGTCCGCCGCCAGAAGGGTGATCTCCCCGAGGGCTGGGAGAAGAACCTCCCGGTCTATACCCCGGCCGACCCCGCCGTGGCCTCCCGAAAGCTGTCCGAGACCGTCCTCACCAAGATCTTCGATGCGGTTCCCGAGCTTCTTGGCGGGTCTGCTGATCTTACCGGGTCCAACCTGACAAGGACGAAGGGCTCTGTTGACTTCCAGCCACCTTCCACCGGCCTGGGAGACTATGCCGGTCGGTATATCCGATACGGCGTCCGCGAGCACGCCATGGGCTCTATCATGAACGGTCTGGCTGCCTACGGCACCGTCCTGCCCTACTCGGGAACCTTCCTCAACTTCGTCTCGTACGCGGCGGGTGCCGTCCGTCTGTCGTCGCTCTCCCAGGTCCGCGTCATCTGGGTTGCCACCCACGACTCCATCGGCCTCGGAGAGGATGGGCCGACCCATCAGCCGATTGAGACTCTTGCCCACTTCCGTGCTCTGCCCAACATGATGGTCTGGCGGCCAGCTGATGGCAACGAGACCAGCGCTGCCTACTATGTTGCTCTCACCTCCAAGCACACTCCCAGCATCATCGCCCTCTCTCGCCAGAACCTTCCCCAGCTCGAGGGCTCCATCATCGAGAAGGCGGCCAAGGGCGGTTACGTCCTCCACGAGCAGGAGGGTGCCGACATCACGCTCGTCTCCACCGGCTCCGAGGTCTGCATCTGCATCGACACTGTCAAGCTTCTCGCCGAGAAGCACAACATCAAGGCACGCGTGGTCTCGCTGCCATGCTTCGAAGTCTTCGATGTTCAGACCAAGGAGTACCGCCTGAGCGTCCTCCCCGACGGCATCCCCTCGCTGTCTGTTGAAGTCATGAGCACCATGGGCTGGGAGAGATATACCCACGAGCAGTTCGGCCTCAACCGCTTCGGCGCGTCCGGCGCTTACAAGGATGTGTACAAGGCAAGTCCCCCCCCCCCCCGCCCCTAGTTGTCTCCCACCATCTTAAATTCGTCTTAATTCATCTTACTAACGACCTTCCTTGCTGCAGAAGTTCGAGTTCACTCCTGAGGGCATCGCAAAGCGTGCCGTCGCCACGATCGATTTCTGGAAGGATGTCCCGAACATCCGGTCACCGATCAACCGCGCCTTCCAGCAGCTCATCTAGGGGCGTGGCTAAAAGAAATGCGGGATAGAAAGCTAGCGCAAGATTTGGGTTCGAGTTGCCTTCCATGTTTACCGAGATAAAATAGTTGCTATCAATAAATGATGCAGACTTTAGATCTGATAAGAAGGATGACGGTATCAAAAGGATTAAAGCAGCACGTTTGGTCAATGGCCCCGTAAAATTACGCGCGACGAATCAAGTTCTTTTCGAGATCTCCGTCATGGCACTGCCCTGTGACATCTGATTTGAGGTTCCTCCAAAACGAAGTCTCTGGCATGGGCGAGTCGCTGCTGAGGCCCTTCTCCCCTCTCAGCCGACATGCCAATTAACCCCTTATTGAGGCGTTGGGTCGGCAACGACCTAATGGCCTCGCTATGGTGCCAATATCCTCTTCATCTAGTCATGCCATCCCTACATGTCCAACCTTGTTCCCGGTAGGTGGGACAAGGAGAGAGGGTTCTAACCACCCGCCGTTCTCTGGCGAAATCGCTTCCAGGGGACCTGAGTATCCTTTCGGCTCCCGCCCTGACCAAACCAACCCCCCTTTTAGGCGGGCAGACCTGCCCCAAGCAGTCATCTGACGTTCACGCCTCCCATCTCAACACCCTTGTAGCCCCCCCACCTTTTTTAACCCCTTTTTGTTAATTAAGCTTCCTCTTCACCCCCCCCCGCCGCCCGCCTGCTCCTCCGCCCACGCGGCCTGGAACCCCCTCGCCACCCGCTCCAGCCGCCCCGCCGCCCTGCGCGCCTCGCCGCCGTGCTCCGCCGCGTCCGGCGCCACGACGATACCGAACAGCACGGGAGCCGCGTTGGCGGGGTTGCCTGAGCCGGGCCCGGGGCCGTGCTGTGGTGGTGATGGTGTTGGCGACGGCGATGGTGATGGTGATGTCGGTGGCGGGCGGTGGCTGTTGGGACTGAGCTTTCGATTGTCGGCGTCGTCGGGGTCCGAATCCGGACCCCCTGCCGATCCCGCTGTAGTGGTCGTAGTGTTCGTTCTTGTTGCCGTTCTCCTTCTTCCTGATGATGTCGCCACCCTTGTTCCGCCCTCGCCAGCCGGCTCGACAAACGAGCTCAGAACCACAGGCCCAACGCCGCCCTTACCCCCTGCGCCTGCGCCTGCCCTGCCCCCGCCGTCGTCGCCGGGCGGGAACTCGCACTCCACCATGATCCGCACGGGGCTGCCCATCTCGAGGCGCTGGGCCGAGCCGTAGGCGGCCAGGGCGCTGCGGGAGAGCGAGGCCACGGCGGCGGAGCGGGTGCTGCCGGGCTCGGAGACGTCCGCCGAGGAGATGATGGGCGTCAGGGCACGGTCGAAGAGGTGCAGCGTCAGGGCGGGGTGGAGGTTTGGGAGGGAGGCCATTTTTGGGGAATACCCGGGGGGGGGGTTTTGTGTTGAGGTCGGAGAGAGAGGATTGGATTGTGAGTCTGGGTTGGGTGACGGAGGAGCGTGTCCCATGTATGTGTATGTGTGCTCGTAGTCGGTGAGGAAGGTTTGAGAAGGGAGGTGGGCTATTTGGGGGGGGCCGAGGTCGAAGCTTGTCGAGGAGGGGTCGGTTCAGGGTAGATGAAGAAGGCTGTGGATAGAAAGCCTCGCAGCCGGCGAGGGAATCCTCTCTTTGGGCGGCGGATCGGTCGGAAACCGAGAATCAGTATCGAGCAAGCCCCTGGCAGACTCGCTGAGGAGGTTTACTCTGAACACGCAAAGCGGCATGGCGAATTCGCAATTGCGCGCCGGAAGCTTGGCAGTTGGTCAGGCTGGCAGTCCGAAGTCGTCACTGAGGGAATCCCTGCGGGCTGCCAAGGCCCAAGGCTGGCCAGTGACAGGGGGGCGGGAGCACGGACAGGGTTCGTGCGGCGGAAATGCCAGCTGTTGACATCCAAGCTCCACAAGCTTCACAAGCTTCCCCAGCATCCATCCAAGCTTCAACCAACGATAAGAACAGGACTTGGAACAAATCTCGATAGAGCGTTCAACACCTCCGGCAAGCTTTGAATGACGCAGGCTGTGGATGGAATTCTCCTGCGCAATAGATATCCGATCCGTCATTAGGAGCACCGAGTATTGCACAGCGAATCAGTAATGGCCGACGCCGAGGAGAAGGCCAAGCAACTGGCCGCAGCCAGGAAGAGGGTTTGTTATGTGACCCGCGGCCGTTTTCTACCGCCCCCAAGCTAACTCTAGCTTGCCAGGTCCAAGAATTGAAGAAGAAGAAGGGAGGAAAGGAGAAGGGCGGCGCGAAGAAGGGAGAAAAGGGAGAGCCAGAGAAACCTCCCGCCGCATCCGAGTCGGAGGCCGCCCCCGAAGATAATAAGCCTGTTTCCGAGGAGAAGGCAGAACCCGAGGAAGGACGGGCGTCCGAGGAGGCAACAGATGACCTGCCGCCGATCTCGCCCTCCCAAGGGAACGCTCCCTCGCTGGCTGCGCAGTCCAAGGCGAGGTCTGCTTCGTTCCGGCAGCCCTCGATATCCGGGCCTCTGTCTCCCGGCCTGTTCAGTCCGGAAGGCGAGACAGCCCCAGATATCTACCGCAAACATGTCGCGAGAATAGAGGAGTTGGAGAAAGAGAACAAGCGCCTGGCGAAAGAGGCCGGCGACTCCGAGAAGCGCTGGCAGAAGGCAGAGGACGAGCTGGCTGTCCTTCGGGAAGGAGATGCTGAAAGTTCCGGGAAGAAGTCTAGCAAGTCGGCCGGTGAGGTTGAGAAGCTGGTAAGCCATTTTACCCCTTCCTGCCCATCATAATCATAGCCCCAAGCAGTAACTGACTCAGAGTCCACTCCAGCGAAACGACATCCTCGCCCTCCAGCGCCAGAATTCCCAGCTCCAATCACAGCTCGCCCGCGGCGGCACCGGTGGCAGACATGGTTCATCCCCCTCAGTCTCGATAACGACCCCCCCGACGGCCGAGCTGGAAGCTCAGCTGCAGTCCAAATCAGCGACCATCGAGACGATGGAGCTGGAGATGTCGCGCCTGCGCGCCCAGGTCGAGCGCCTCTCGGTGTCGGCGAGCACCCCCTCGGACCAGATCGCGGCCCTGGAGGAGAAGCTCGCGCGGGCCGAGCGGGCGGCGGCGCTGGCGCAGCGCGAGCGCGACGACCTGAAGCGCAACCTCGAGCGCACGTCCGAGGGCGCCGTCCGCGCGGGCTCCGAGCGGGCCTCGGCCGAGACCAAGCTGCGCGCGCTCGAGCGCGAGGCGGCCGACCTGCGCTCTGGACGCGACGACGCCGCCTCGAGGGCCGACGCGCTCGAGCGCAAGGTGGCCACGCTGACGACGCTGCACCGTGAGCAGGACGGCCGTACGCAGGCGCTGCGCAGGGAGAAGGAGGCGGCCGCCAAGGAGGCCGGCGAGCTGCGGGCCCGGCTGGAGGCGGCCGAGGCCGAGAACGTGCGGCTGCGGAAGCGCGACGCGGCCGAGGGCGGCGGCGACGACGAGGCCGTCGACGAGCTCGAGGACGAGGGCCGCCGCCGGCTCGAGGACAGGGTGCGCGCGCTCGAGGCCGAGAACACGGACCTGCGCCGGGGCATCTGGCACGAGCGGAGGAAGGAGATGCAGGCAGGGCCCGACGACGGCAACGCTGCTGCTGCTGCTGCTGCCGGCGCCGCGGGCGGTCCGGGCGGCCGGTTCACCGACGTGGACCTCGGAGCGTCGCCGCACGCCCACCGTAGAGGCTTCTCCCATCACCACGGCGGCGGCGGCGGGGGTGGGTTCGGCGACTTCCTCGCCAGCGGCCTGACGGCCCTGACGGGGGGTGGCGCCGCCGGCGACCACCACCACCAGCAGCAGCAGCACGAGGGCTTCCTCTCCGACGACGACGGCGACCTGGACTTTGACGAGGACGCCTTCCGGAAGGCGCACGAGGAGGAGGCCAAGAAGCGCCTCGAGCGCATCAGGGAGGTCAAACGGTCGCTGAAGAACTGGGGGGGCTGGAGGCTGGACCTGGTTGAGAGCCGGAGGGGCGGCGGGGAGGGCATCGGTGAGATTTTCGAGATCTGAAAGGATGGGTGGGTGATTGTGGTGTTTTTTGGAGGGGGTGGATTTCAATTCCCCTCCGTGTATTGTAGGTAGGTATCATGGGCCTGTAGTTGTTTAGATGGGAGACCGAAATGAGAAACGTCAGGCTAGATCGATGCCATTACTGTCTCGCTTACCTATGCATGCCTAGTCGCGTCTTGTTATATGGTGATGGTGCTGAGAAGAAGCCGCGGTATCGGCGGCAGTCACTTGGGAGTCTTCTCTAGAGACGGTTTTGATTGTGGCCGTACTACGGCCTGAGCATTCATGCTATGATGTTGTTCCCTTACAATTTCTACAGGTGTCTGTGTCCAGTCTCGTTTTGTGTCTCCCCCAATGTCCAGTGCCTCTTCTGCACTTTTCCCCTTGCCTTCAAGAACAACTCTTGCTGGTTCTTGCCGTAAAAAAGTAACCAATGCCACGAATGTCAGCTCGTCTTCCAACTCGCCTCAAACCATGAAATCAGCCATAGATGCAGCCTTATGCAGCCTTCTCCGTCTCTCGTTGGAAACCCTCATCAGCGCCACCGGTAACGCCAAGAGATTACAGTATGAACTCGATAGCAGTTACAATGGGGGAAAATGCAATAGGGAAAATGCAAGAGAAGAAAATGCGAGAGGGGACAATTCAAATGAGGAAAATGCAAAGAGAGATGGCAAACCAAATCCCTACACCAGCTCCGCAAGCGCCTTGTTGCGGTTTTCTTCGATGGCCTTGATAAAGGTGTCGTATGGGGTCAGCGTCCCTAGAGCACGGCGCATATGGGCATTAACGATCTGCAAGCCGTAGATGTAGCTGGCGTTGACCCATCCGAAGCTAAGAGGGGTCAGTCAGTAAACGATACCCGCATAGGTCATACGAGAGGGTAAAGACGGTTCGTACCCTTCCTTCGCGACGCCCCTGAAATCCAGACCCTGGTTGCCGTACTCGGCATCGACGCGGTGCGGGTCGACCGGCCGAGTCACGTCGTATTTCTCGACTACCACGCCGTTGAAATCGACAAAGGCCTTCGTGATCATGAAAAGCCACTTGTACGCCAGCCGTTCGGCCTCTTCCGTGAAGCTGTAGCGGTACAGGCCGGTCCAGGCCAGCATCTGTTGTGGAGCCCAGCCATATGGATAATCCCATTGGCGGTTTGGGCGCTCCAAGCCGACCTCGCCGCGGCTCTCCCTCGTACCGGAGAGCAAGCCTCCAAATGCCTCGAACTTTGGCAGCGCCTTCGTGACCATGGCTGCCGCCTGCTTGGGGCTCGAGACACCAGCCCAGAGCGCCCAGAAGGTAGTGCAGCTCTCGTAGACACACTGCTCGCGCTTCACAGTGTCGTAGTCGAAATACATGCCCTCCTTTTCGTTCCATAGGTACTTGTCAATGGCGAGCTTGCGGCGCTTCGAGCGACGGTCCCAGATGGCCGAGGTCTCGACTTGGCCAGGTTGCAAGTTGCCGACGCAGTACTCCTCAGGGATGACCAGCTTGTCGTTGAAGACGTTGCGAATTGTTCGGGCGATGTCCGTCTCGTACTTGTAGAGGAGCGAGTTGAGATCGATGGTTGCCAGATTGGCGCATACACGCTCAAAGCGGTACGAAGTATCATGGCCGGATTCGCGAACGGCCCGGTCGTGCATGAAATACTCGTCCAGCTCAGGCTCGTTGACCTTGTCTGTGTTGTACGCCTCCACAAACTCATCGAAGGACATGTTGTGCTTTTTAGCGTACGGCTCAAGGATGTGTACGAAGTGGCCAGCCTCTGTCTCTGGGGGCACGCCAAGGCCTTCGGGTCGGTACCTGGACAAGCCAGTGACGGGGTCCAGTCTGGGCTCGGCAACCCAGACGCTGTGGTATTCCTTGATGGCGGCCAATATGGCTGTGCGGAGGAAATCGAGGGCGCCAGGCTCGTGCTTGATCTTGTCGTACACCCTGAGGGCCATGTCGGTGAGGAAGGGCGGCTGGGATCGGCAAAGGTAGTAAGATCTCGTCGCGTTGAGAATCTTGCCATAGTGTTTGATGCAGAAGCAGAAGTTAAGGACCATGGACTTGGCCAAGTATACCTTGTCGTTGACCAGGAGGCCCAGGGATTCCATGTAACTGTCCCACCCATACAGCTCGTTGAATCGGCCACCAGGAACGACGAAGGGCCGCCCGGAAAGTGCCCTCTCGCCCGTCTTCGGGTCGTCAACTTCTTCCATATCCACGGCCAAGAGACCCGGCTTCGAGTTCAATGCCCGGACAGACTCGGGTGTGATCTTCTCGGGAAGGAGCTGGACGTCCAGCCGGATTTCGGGCCTTTCCTGGGCCAACTTGGTGTAGTATTCGTACTGCTCCGGAGCCCCTCTCGGGATGTAGATACGCGGCCGTGGGTCATCGGTCCAGTCCTTGGGATCTCTGGCCGCAACCTCAATGCTCGAAGCGTCGATTCGCCTAGTCAGACTCTCCCAGAAATGGTCCCGAATCAATCGTGATAGCCGATTTACCGGGTTCTCGTTCAGCCGAGCCTCATCTAGGATAATCTGCTTGCGCCCGTACTCCTTCGCCAACGACAATTCCTGGAGCAGGTTGGAGAGCATGTAGGTGCCTCGGATGTCGAATCTGTTGTGGCCATTGGATGCCGCGGTGCGAAGGGTCAGGACCTAGAATGCAGGACATCAGCTCAACTCGGATAACCAACACACCCTCTCCAGCTCAAACCTTTGGTCCGCTATCCTCGATAGTGATCTGCATGTTGCCATCGGTGTCCTCCTGCGATTGTAGGCTCTGAAGGGTCGGCTCAACTTGGATGAGAAAGCGGCGAGAATGGGGGATAGTGGATTCGTCTGGTGAATTGATCTCAGCAAACAATTGGGTTCGCAGAAGGGAATAGAGTCCTGAGCTTCGTACCATGACTGCCACGCCTGAATGGCTCTTTCAATCCCAGGCGGTCCATCTGCTTTAGCAGGCTGTTCTGTTTGTCAGGTATCGTCAGCTGCTGAGCTCGGCTTTCACAAGATCCAGCACGGCATCCTCACCTGGGAATAAGTACGAGTCCTCGCACCGCTCCGAACATTGATGTGGCGTTCATCGGAGGCATAATAAGTTCGGGCGTCATCGTAGACACTCGAGTCGTCAACGGAACCGCGGCTCCTAGGACTGGGAACGTTCATTATGGCGGCGTAGACGATGAGTTCCGCACGCCCACGGCAGCCAAATATGGTACAGGGACAGAGGCTACCACACTAGGACGAAGGAAGAGCAGTTGGGGGGCATGTGAAGGAGGAAACGGAATCTGAGGGCAACGAGGTGGCAATATGGCTATACAGGTGAATAGTCAGCTAAGAAACTCGGAGTAACATATTGGAAGTTACTGTCGCCGATGGAGCTTGCTTTACCTTCCAAGAGCAGGTAATAAGGGGAGCGTGGGGGCTGAAGAGGTCTGAACACCGGGGACTCAAAGTGAGCAAGCAGTGCAACGAAAGCAGCTCAAGGTCAGGGACAGGCCTCAGATAAAGCTAAAGCATTGGTGCAAGACAAGGGCTTTAGATCCGAATTCCAGGTGGGATTCAACCAGACAATGAGTGGGGGTACCGAGATAGCAGTGGGCGAGGTTCCGATAGGCTTGAAATTATTGACCTGAGGACAGCCAGCTGAGGTTGTTGAGGAACGTGAGGTGCCGGGGTAGGTATTGGGGTAGCTGTTAGGTATGTGCGCCAGCATTGACGTCAAGAGTTGCAAGTACCGGGGAATTCGCTTTAACTACATCCCCGAGTGTCGGAAGGGGACCAATGACGAAATAAATGCTTTAAGTAAATATCAATGGCCACAGTGTGTAATACACAACTGCCAAGGTCAACTCGAGTGGATCTCACAAGCTGCCCAGCTTGAGGGAAGATGATCGGTATGTATGCACAATACAATACGGTCAATTCAGTAAGACATACGCATGCAAGTAAGCCAAGATCCACATGCAACCTGTCAGGGCGGTAAGATGACGGACCATCAGGCGGGGCGAGATGCGACACCCGATCGGGACACCTCAGCCTATGGGATCTTGTGAAACTCGATATCAGCGATGACTTCTGGTCTGCCATTGGCCTATCCGCTCTGCAGCAACTCTCTGACTCTCTTTCCGCGAGACGGTTGTGTAACTAACCCGTCCTGTGCCTAGAGTACAAAACTCGAGGCGGCAGCATGTTGGCGAGAATCCAGAGCTCCGGGCCTTCGTATCTTGAACAACCCGAACAGTCAAGGAGGTCGCCACGTCCACTCGCCGCTTCTCTGATACTTGGGATTTAGGTAACTATCATGCCCTCTCTTGTGCTTCTTCCCAGCTAATTCCCCCGAAGAAGGTCCCAGTGGTGACCAATAGCCATCTACTCGCCAAGCGCCTGAAGCCTCTATGAAGCCTTTCATCGACGGCAATCTTTCCTCACCTCCATTCTTGAAGACGCTCACGGTGTCGGCATTCCTGACCCCCACGCTGTCCACCATCAAGCTCCACATCTGCAAGGGACTTCGTCGCAGGTGACTCATGGAAGCTGTACGGGTTGCGGCGGCGAGGGCCTAGCGGGTAAGTCCAAATAGAAATATGTCGCACCAATGTGCCATATCAACTATTGACGGTGACCACGGCCCATGAAACAGACGAGGTATCGCCCTGAAGGTAACAACTAATTTGACCACGATCCAGAACCATTCCTGCCACTGGCACATGTACTTTCCTAACTTTGCTGCTCGAGCTCAGCTCCTCCCGAATGTGTTGGGTCCTGCGATGATAGTAATGCACGAGGGATAACGATGAGGCGGACACGAAGATGAAGCCAGCGCCGCCGTCAGGGCGTTGATTCCCAGGATCGTCATGCTACCTAGGGCGATCGAGTATGGCTGGACAAGTTTTGTAGTTGTCCTGCCCCGTCTGTTGACGCAACTGCCAAATTCAATTCCGTTGGAATATAACTTCTATTTTGCCCTGCCAATCCATACCTCGCCATCATCCATGCCGAGCACCACCCGTTTGTCCCAAATGATAAAGAATAACCACTCTGCTCCAAAGCATCCGAGGGTGACCCGTCAGCGCCATGATGCCC
Source organism: Phialemonium atrogriseum (assembly GCF_030411735.1). Lineage (NCBI taxonomy): Eukaryota > Fungi > Ascomycota > Sordariomycetes > Cephalothecales > Cephalothecaceae > Phialemonium > Phialemonium atrogriseum. The sequence continues at coordinate 490,270 of NW_026848140.1, forward strand.
GTTGCTCCTTCTCAACCAGACTGGCCCGTGGGAATGAGGTTGCGGACCGACAGGTCATAGACCACGTCCTCCACCTTCTTGACGTGATACTTGACACCGTCGACCTTCTTCCTCAGAACGTCGTTCTTGAGATTCAGCAACTGGAAGCCCGCATGTATATCCTTGACAAAGCTACTGATGCGAACGGCCAGCTCGTGGTCGCCCAGCGTGACAGCGTTTGTGGCCAGGCGGCTCAGCTCCTCGGTCACGTTCGTCAGGGCGAGCAGATACTCCTCGATGGTTATGTGGAAGGCGTCGCTGTCCTTGACGTTGACTGGGACTAAATGAGGTGAGATGTCAGTTGCCTAGGACGCGACGACACCGGCGGCGAAACGTCGCTGGCAAAACACCAACCTTGGAATACGTCGCCGACCTCTTCGAGCGTCAAGAGACGACCCAGCTCCCCCTGCTTGGTGGCGCTGCTCAGGCCACCCAGCCAGGCAGTGAAAATGACGGTGAAGATCGCATCCTGGAGGTTGCGGGTCCACTTGAAATTGTACCTTGAACTGTCAGCCGGGCGGCCTGCTTAGAGCTGTTCGGGGTGCTCACTTGTAGTATGGGTATTTCGAGGCGAACTCAGACAGCTGGGTTACCGTCTTGAGCTCATCCTTGATAGCGGCCTCAGCTTGGCCCAAAAACGTCGGGTCTACCAAATGGTTAGTTACTGGATGGATGAAGCGCAAATCGATGACGCACATTCAGATCGCGGTGTCGAGTGAACGCGAGAGAGCACGCCCTGGGCGTAGGAAACATGTCTCTCCAGCTGCTCGACGATCTGACTCAGGTCCTGTCGAATTTTGGTCTCCTCTTCAAGCTTGGATTTAAGGAGATCGAAGATCAGAGGGTCGATCATGGTGGGCGGCATCTTGTTACGCCCTTACAAACGAGAAGGTGGGGCTCGATTGTGAAGACGGTCGGTAGTGAGAGAATCAAATTTCCAAGTGATAGAACTTCACACTTTGAGGATGGAGGTTTGTACCTACGTAGAAGCGGATATACTGGCAAATATACCTAAATGGCCATCATTACGTCCGTACATTTCGCCTTAAAACTTTTGAGACTTGCTCCCGGCCTATATAATCCTGATCACGACAGAGCCTAAGCCCAAGCCGTAAGAGAGGAAAATTTTACTTGCGCATCATCAACAGTTTTGTTCACACTAGCACAGAGGGCAATGGGATAGACCTGGATCTCTTCCCCACATCGCGGGCAAGCCCACGATTGTGATGAAAAGAAGGTCGCGTCGCCTGGAGGCAGTGTAATACCAGGGACACAGTGGAAGACGACCATGGGCAAGCCCAGAGGGAAGTCCTCCCAGTGACAAAAATAGGTATAATCACGATTCTACTCCGTAGAGTAGTTTCAGAGATTAAACTGAAAAGAACAGATACTACACTTGATCTAAGCCAAAAGGCAAAGAGAGCTAAAGAAGAAAAAAGGAAAAAGAAGTGCAAAAGGTGGGTGGGGAGCCAGGTATATATAGTGGGTGTAGTTAGTCCGTGCGTACGTGCTAGTGATCCGTGCGCACATACAAAATTTTGTTTGGGCAGGAAAACATGCAACCTTTGTCTTGACCGCCCCTGTTTTCTGCCGCAGACTGTGCTCCTCCAAGGCTCCACGCAACGATGTCCCACAGTCGCGACTTGACGACGTAGGTGCACATATTCTGGCTTTGCTGGCAGTGCCTGGACTCTTTAGATACCATACAATGTCGTCCTCAACACAAAATGCCAGACAGGCACAAGAAGCCTTGGACTCCAACCACAGCCAGTCGCCATTGCAACCCATTCGCACCAACCCATCCCCTGTTTCCCAGGCAGCCCGGCACATCCACCCTGTGCTGCTCCTCGCTGTCTTCGCCTTTGGCTTCGATAGCCTTGTTTCCGACCCAATCTCGTCAATGAGGAGTGCATTGCCTATTGCGATAGTAGTTCAAGCAGCCTATGCCTTTCTCTGCCTCCCTGTGATAGGCTCCCAGGCCTCCAAGGCTTCTAGGAAGCCTCGGCCTGGAGAGAAGAAGACCGGTGCGGATGGCCCCAGGTCGAACATGTTTGTTGTAAGGATCCTTCTCCAATTGCTTTAATTGCCATATTCCATGGCTGCCCAAATGCTATATGAGAGTTGTTTTCGTATGCTAACCGCCGCTGCAGGCCGCCTTCCTCTCCCTTCTCCTGTCCATATTCATCTCGCCCCTCTTCCACGTGGCCATGGTCCTCTGCGGGGCCCCTATGCTCACCCACATACCGCATACCTTCTTATGCGCCCTCCATCTATCGATCCTCACTCTCTTCCCCGTCTTCTACGTACGCGGCTCCGAATCACCTTCCTGGCTCGCCGTCTCCAGCTTTCGCGCTCCCTTCGATGAGACATTCGGGGGACTGGTCGGCGGGGTGGTAGGGGCATGGTTAGGCGCGTTTCCTATCCCGCTCGACTGGGACAGGGAGTGGCAGAAGTGGCCAGTTCCTATTCTCTGTGGGGTCTACGCCGGCTACGTCGTCGGCAAGGTTATCGGAGGAAGCTTGGTCTTTGGGAAGAAGTTCTGATCTCGGACAGCCGTTTTGATGGTCCCGGATCCGGCCGTGGCAGAGGAGACTATGATACCCCGATTTTAGAGCACAGGACAGTATCGGGACACTACGGGGCGGCATATCTGTGGGTGGCGGTTTGGAATAGCTGGGAAAGCTGGAATAGGAGGACCTTCGGAGAACGATGCATGCTCGACAATTGCCACGCATGATTCCGTGGAGGAATGCGCATCCTCTCGAGTTACGACTGCACGAAGCTTGCCCTCGATGCGCTAGGTTACGAGTTTTGACGGGCCCACCGGCCTGAGCTGTCGAGTTATTACATGAGATATTCCCGCAGGACAGTCGCCGATGGAGCACTTCAACTTTGGGCTCTTCGGGGTCCTAAAATCACAAGTTTATACACCTACCCAATTATGCGCCTGAAGCTCCCGTCTCTTACATGTGTCGGGTGTCCCTTGCATTAACCCCCGCAGCCACCTAGGCATTTTCGCGCTTGGTGGGGTTTTTGAGCTTGGGAGCTCCACATGCCTCCAAAAATCCATTTACCAAGCCTGCGAATGATGACTCGTCTGTTGGCAATCGCTGCAATATGAAGAACAGCCTCTTGCCCTAACTTCCGACTCCTGGAAGTCTTGTTCCTCTTTCATATCTCCGGGGCCCCTCGCCTCCCCAATACGAAATGGCGTCGGACGTGACAAAACCGCCGGCTTCGGCCGCCCCAGCGCAGCCTGAACAGAAGAACTACAAAGGCTTCGTAGCGGGCGTCTTCTCCGGTATCGCGAAGCTCTCAGGTACGCAGACCCTCCTCCGGCTTGTCCAATGTGGTCGTGGCTCCCTCGTGTCTGACCGATCAAAACTAATCAATCCTTCTTGTAGTCGGCCACCCGTTCGACACGATCAAGGTCCGCCTGCAGACCACGACGGCGGCCCGGTTCAGCGGCCCGCTGCAGTGCGTCATGCAGACGGTCCGCAACGAGGGCGTCCTGGCGCTCTACAAGGGCGCGTCGCCGCCGCTGGTCGGGTGGATGTTCATGGACAGCATCATGCTCGGCAGCCTGACGGTGTACCGGCGCCTGCTGCGCGACAACCTCTTCAACCCGCCGTGGCACCCGCTGCACGACCCGGCGGCGCTGCTGCCCTCCCACGGCCACGGCCTCGCGGGGGTCCTGGCCGGCTGCACCGTCAGCTTCGTGGCCGCCCCCGTCGAGCACGTCAAAGCCCGCCTGCAGGTCCAGTACGCCGCCCGCAAGGCCGAGCGCCTGTACCGCGGGCCACTCGACTGCCTCGCCAAGATCCGCCGCCACCACGGCATCCGCGGCGTCTACCACGGCCTGTCGGCGACGCTGCTGTTCCGCAGCTTCTTCTTCTTCTGGTGGGGCAGCTACGACGTCTTCACGCGGTGGCTGACCCGCCACACGAGCCTGAGCGCCCCGGCCGTCAACTTCTGGGCCGGCGGCCTGAGCGCCCAGGTCTTCTGGCTGACCAGCTACCCGAGCGACGTCGTCAAGCAGCGCATCATGACGGACCCGCTGGGCGGCGGCCTGAACGACGGCCAGAGGAGGTTCAAGGGGTGGCGAGATGCCGCCGCCGCAGTCTACAGGGAGGGCGGTGCGAGGGGCTACTGGAGAGGCTTCCTCCCCTGCTTCTTGAGGGCGTTCCCAGCCAATGCCATGGCTCTGGTTGCATTTGAAGGCGTCATGCGCGCGTTACCATGATTAAGACTACGAGGGAAGGGCATGATGAAAAGATATACGGGCAAGCAGATATACCCAGCATTCGCAATTGCGGAACGGCATTTGGCTCGTTGAATTCATGACAAGGGGAACTAAGTTCCCATGTTGATCACTATTCCCTATGCACAGGCCGTCTATCCCTTTTCCCCCTTCCATTTTGGTATCCCTTCCAGAACATCCCGAGACTCCATACACGCGGGCATGCTTTACTCGTCATCCTCCTCAGCCTCGTCGTTAACGACGTTGAAGAACTTGAGCTCGTAAACTCCCTTCGAGGTCGAGACGACGCGAAGCCAGTCACGGAGCTGCTGCTTCTTGAGGAACTTCTTGGTCCTGCGGCGGAAATCTGTCAGCGACAAACCCCCTCCAGGCGACTTGGGATTCGCGGATGGCAACATACAGGTACTTGAGGTACCGGCCGGAGAGCTCATTGTGGGCAATGATCTCGATCTTGCCGTCACCCTGCTGGCTGATCTTGATGGTCTCGCCAAGGTTGCCGACACGGCCCTCGACCTTGATCTTCTCGTTCAGGAACTTCTCGAAGGCCGAGACGTCGAAGATCTTGTCGCTAGCCGGCTGGGAGGCATTGATGATGAACTGTACACATTGGATCGTCAGACGACACCGGCCTTCGCTGCTTGGGGTGGCATTGGGGAATTGAACTCACCTTCTTGGTCACCTTGGGTGCCTTGCCCTTCTTCTAAATCGCGAGAAAAAAAATTGACTTAGCCTACTGCTTCACGCCATGATCTCTCAGGCAAAAAAATTGGCTGAGGGACTGGGCCAACAGCAAAGCGGTGTCATATACATACTGCTGCTACGGGAGCCATTGCTTCTGGATTTTAGGGACGCAAAGAGGTTGATATCCTGCGCCTGTGTCGTTTGGGAGTTCGTGAAAGTGAGCTTTTGATCTGCGGTTGTTGGTGAGAATCCGGCTGTTGTGGGCGCCAAAATGTCGATAAATTTTAGGGCTTTCGGCATATCAATAATGCGACGGCGGGGTCCTTGGGGCCCACGCCCGGGCCCGCATCACCCGAGGTGGGGCCGCTCCCTGCGTCACCCTCGTCAATCAATCACCATTGGACTTCGTCAACGATGATCTATAATTTGTTGTACTATCCCTCAAGCCGTGGTACAAGTCTGCTCAAATGGCTCCGAGAGATTCGGCAAGTTGGCCTCCTCACCTTCGCATTTCGAATCGTTGCTCTACCGCCTGCTTAGCCCGTTTCTATGCGCCAGGAATAGATGTGGCAAGGCTCTCTATCCTTGATTAAGGTCGTCTGGCATGCAGGGTAGGGGCGGTTAATCCCTTGGCCTCATGATCATGATGGACTTGATGCCTGATGGGACCATCGGAAAGCTACGCCAAGCCACGGGGGAAGACGGAGGCGCATGGCGTCAGCCACTGTAATTGCGTCCATCTGTATGCATACGGGCACGAAGAGTCCGGAGTTGCCGAGGCATCCGATGACATCACTGCTGTGGCGCAAGAAGCACAGCCAGCTGCAAGGGCAGATGTAGGCCTCTCTCGAACTAATTCCGCGTAACCGCTCCCTGTATCCTGCCTGGATCCCTTTGGAAACACCACACGCAGGGATGATTCGGTACAATCGAAGATTAAGCTTGCGCATCTTCTCGTTCTGAGCGCACCTGTGCGAATAAATACCTAGTGGGGTCAGGGGAGTCGAATCAGTTGATAGGTGGGTGGATCTCGGTGTGTCAGCGAATGACGGGAGAGCCTGGAAGTAGAAGCTTGGCAGTTTGTATGACGCAGTTTGCGCCCTGTTCTCATCTGCAAACCAAGCTCCAACTCCAGAGTGGTCCGGATTGTTTTTTTTTTAAAGCGCATTGATTTAAACCCCTTCAAGCCCACTCTTTCTTGCACCCGCCGTCATTCTACATTCAAACCACAAAGCTTGCGACTTCCGTTTTCCGTACAAAACATTCTCTGCTCATCTACCTCCACAAACTCAACCTGTGTCCAGCACCAAGCTCAAGAAAACCTCCGCTACAATGGCTTTCACCGCTAGGTAAGAGTCTACTGTTTTCCCGCACTTCCGATTGGCGATCACTAACCAACTCTCGTGCGGCACAGCGACATCTGCAAGATCATCTTTGCCATCATCTTGCCCCCGCTCGGCGTCTTCCTCGAGCGCGGCTGCGGCGCCGACTTGCTCATCAACATCCTCCTGACTATCCTCGGTGAGTTATCCTGCTTCCTTTCTGGTGCTTTATCCCTGGGAACTACCCTCCGCTAACGCAATTCCCCGTCAGGTTACATTCCCGGCATCATCCACGCCCTGTATATCATCCTGAAGTACTAGAAGGGCCGAACCGATGAAGTCCACGAAATGTTGCCCCGTTGAGCCGTGGCACGGTATCGGGGGGGCGGACCAGGCATTGAGAGCTGGAATGCTCGGGGGAGATTGCGACCTTTGGGGTAAAGGGTGTGGTTCGGCTTCACAAACTGCGCTTCTAATGGCGCCGGGGGGCCCTACGGCATCTTCTCGTACGACCTATATTGACGGCCGTCGATTGACTTTTCCTTTTCTTTTTGATTTCTTTGGTGGTTTCTGCGTGCCGTCTTAATCGAGGAGTGGTTCTTTTTGCTCTCAGTTTCAGAACGGCCGCCTCGGGGACGGATTAGTTTACTAATAATCGCGATACCCAATTAAACAATTCCTTCAGCCCTCCTTTACAATAAACATACATTTTCAGACTTGCAATCTCGCGACCTTTTTCATTGAATTCCAGAGCACTGGGGGATACCAAGGCGCTACGCAGCTTTGCAGCGTGGATACGAATTGGCCCGGGATGCTCGGGAGCTCGCCTGGACAAAAATCCCCAATTATGTCACGCGTCGTGACGTCGCAGTTTAGGTAACTTTGCTAATGCTTGGTATTTACACTATCATACGCATTATCCGGCCGGGGAGCTGGCGATGATCAGGCTAAGTATAGACCAACCTACCTACTATGTAAAGTATGACGAGCATACAACGTAAGTACCAAATACGCATATGCCGGCAGAGCCTCAACACCGAATTGAGAAATGGTTTGGCTCATCGCTTCGAGAACCAGTGTAAAAGGGGGATGGGGACTCCGCTAAGTAAGAGCTCTATTCAATTGCCACCATCCACACACGCCTTTACCATGGATCCAACCTCGCTACTATACAGCCTACAAATCTACACAGCCATGGGTAATTACCTATCTATTATTCGTCAACCAAAGGGAAAGCCAGCCCAAACACCCCGCCCCCTCTATGACTCCCCAAGGACAAAAGAAAGAAAACCCCCCTCCCGAGACGGGGACTACGTCAACAAACACCCGTATTATTAAGTAAGCGGGTGCGGGCAATCGCGAATCAGAACAGGAACTCCTCGCCCAGCCAGTGCCGGAGCACGACCTTCCCCTCGGCGAAGGCGGCCTTGTCCATGCGCACGATGATGGCGGCGTGGCTATGGCGGTGCCCGTGGATCCAGACCGGGTACTTGCGCCAGCCGACGCGGTCAAGCGCCTCGACCATGGCGAACTGGTGCGGCGTCAGCGCGAGCGTCGGCTGCTCCGGCTGCGACTGCCTGCGCTCGCGGGCGAGGATCATCCTGGAGGCGCATTTGCCCCCCGCACCGACCCCGACCCCGGCCCCAGAGTCGGGGTCGGGGTCGGGGTTCCGGGCCTCCTCCTCGTCTGCGGGTCGGCTGCCGCTGCCGTCTGCGTCTGCGTCTGCGTCCGCATCTGTCTCTTCAATGTCGGAGAGCCCGAGATACTCCTGGTTCTGGGAGCTGTTGAGGTTGCCGTACGCGTCCTCCACGGCGCCGCGGATCTCCTTGATCAGCAGGGGCACGCGGTAGGTCTCGGTGTTGATGCCCGCCAGGCCCTTCTCGTGCAGCCGGATGCGCTTGGAGCTGCGGACTGTCTGGACGAGGGACGTTATCAGGAACCCGACCGTCGCGATGGGCAGGAGCACCGTCAGGGCCAGGATGAAGGGGACTTTCGAGACCCACCCGCGCAGCCGGGCGGCGAGGGGCTGCGTCTCGACTGCCGGGCGCGGCGAGACGGGGTTTACCGGGTCGAGGACGACGTCTTCGTAGCCCTTGACGTAGTTTACCTTAATCTTGGATAGGTCCGTGTATGGGTCCGTCTTGGCGATGCCCGTGGTGTAGTAGACGGCGCTCCTGTCGTTGACAATGTTGGAGTATAAGGTGCGGCGCTTGAACTTGGCCAGCCCAGACATGAAGATGGAGTTGGGGTCGGCCAGCACGGCGAGGAGCGGCCTCCCGGTATCGCGGAAACTGTCGATCGTGAAGAGCTGCCGGCCGGACTCGGAGAGCGTGCGTGCGCCGAGGACGTTCCACACTTGATTCGCCCAGCCGCGGAGAGGCGTGCGTACACCCAGGAATGGGCTGGCGAACGCGGTGACGTTCTGGGGCATTCAATCCACGGTCAGTCTCGGTTCAAGTGTAGCCATTTAGGCCCTAGCGAGGGACTCTAACGATGGCAAAAGGAACTATGGGCAAATATACCATGCACTCGAGCTGGTCAAGGACGCCCTTCGCATACAGTAGGCCGATTGCATATCGCGCAACCAGTCCCCCGAGGGAGTATCCGACGATGCTGAGTTTCTTGATCTTGCCGCCCTTGCTCTCGATAATCTGCAGCTCCTCCTCGATCTCCAGGCAGACCCGCTCCCCTCCAAGCTCGATGCCATCGTAGGTAAAGGATCCCGAGTTCCGCTTGGCGATGAGAATGTGCAGCTTGTCGTCCGAGTACTGCTCGCGTAGCCCCTTGGCAATATTGGCCATATGGTTGGGGTTACCCCATAACTATTTTCTGTATGAGCGCTCGAACCTGGAAACGAGGGGCACACTTTGTCTCACCCCATGAACCAAAACGCAGAGATGTTCGGCCTCTGCGGAGCCGCCGGTGTAGTTCGCCATGGTTTGTGAGTTATCGGCAACCAGGGACCGGTCTATGGATTGGAGGGAGAATGGGAGCAACTTGGAGCGATGTTCTTTTGGCACACGTTGACGAGGCGTTTTGGGTGGGATCCCAAAACACCCCGAGCTCCGACCTCCGAACTCGGTGGGTAGCCAGTCAGAAGCTTGCTTTGCCGTTCAGGACCCAGTAATTCAAGGCGCAGCTGATGACGTAGACTCAGGGGTAAGGAAGATAAGATCCGTGATAAGAGCCAACTCAGCATCTCAAATTCCAACATCTGGGAATCAGTGTCGGCCGCCTGGGCTCTGCTTGCCCTTTAAATCGGACTTTTCTCCACCTGCTAAAGCCATAGAGTTGCGCGTCCGACGACGGCCCTATCCGCTGCCAAGTTTCTATCGAAGGTGCCTGCGGCTGCTTTATCATCGATTCCATCAACGCGGTGCGACAGGGCCGCCAGGATGGTTGCTGATAAGCCTAATCGATCGATCTGGGCCCCTTCGCATCCCATGAAGGAGTATTTGCAATTGGTCGCGTGCCTTGGGAAGATCCTCCGAGATATTGGTGACAGCTATCTTAGCAAGTCCCTGCCACGTCCACTTAGGTAGGTAGTCCAGAACTTTCATCGGCGTGTATCCGCCATGCAGGCCTCAAGACACAGGGTACTTGTGCATGCCAGGCGCTCTGCCGATACATCGAAACGGTCGTTTCCAGTGCAGGTCCCGAGCAACGTACCGCATACTTCTGATGGACGGCTCCGTTCGCCGGCGATGTGGGCATGTCGTACGGACACCTTATCTTGCATGTATGCCACGTCGTACGCCTTCGATTTCCCCATCCTGGAGCCTCACTGCGAAGTGCAATTCTATCCTTCAATGAATCTACCACCTGCTTCTCTTGGTGTCACAGACGATCGACGGTGACCTCACACAGAGATTCCTCATGTAATGTTCCACACACCCTGTTCCGTACAGCAGTGGTACTCAGGGAAAGATGGCATGATGCAACCCTGGGAAACGTATCGATGGGTAGTCACTATTCGGAAGTCTCAATCTTCTCAGTTAACTCAAGAGCGCTTTCAGTTATTCACTAGGAGTGCCAATTTTATGTCACTCCTCGTCAACACTTCTTTCCTTGGGGCCAAATATCCCATGCTAGACAAAATGGACTTCCCAAGGCCACAGCGGTTAGAAATAAGTCCTTCTACGGATTGCTATCCCCGGTGTCCAGCAGCCTGAGGTAGGACGTCCAATGTCAAGCAGTCGGGGATCCGGGTCGGTTACGGCGACAGCTCAGTCACAACTCAAACTTGGGATCGCGAAGTTGGAAGTTCCACCAGGGAGCTCAGTGATATTTAGCGTTTGGTAATACCAAAGTAATTGTGAGCCAGAAGCAACGTTAGGGTTGCCACTGACCCCTACAATAGCGGACTAGTATGCTCCTATCAAGGCCGGCCCGCTACCATGTATGTGTGTATGTGTATCGTATGTATGTCTATCTTCCCCAGCGCCAAGATGACCGTCTCGAAATCCGAGTAGTGAGTCGGTAATACTTATTAAACAAGCCCAAAAGTCTCGCTTTCTATAGTGGTGTTGATCCACGAGCAAAACTATGCCTTTGTGATGGGCGATACGGAGAGCTGCGCGAAAAAACCGACGCAGCGATGCTCAGAAAATCAAGCCTTTCCGCGTTTTCCTCCGTCCCGAGAATAGCGATCCCGGCTGCGTCCTGGGGGTTCCTGACCCTGCCTCTTCGCCTTTCGAGGTTGCTGGTGATTCTGCGGATTATTGTCCCGGGCTTTTTGTTTCCTTTTCCGACTCTGTGAAGGTTTCGGCATGTTCTGCGACGCCTGCGGTGGCAGCGGCGGGGGAGGTCCAGGGGGCAATGGAGGATTGACCGGGGCCTTGGGAGGCCCACCACCATTGCGCAGGTTCTTCCCTCCGCCTTGGTGCCCGTTGGCCTTCTGGGGAGGACCACCCCTATTGGTCGCCTGGATCTTGATTTTGCCAGGCGGAGGTGGTTTCTGGACCGGGGGACGGATAAACCCCCCGTCGTCGTCATCGTCGTCATCCTCAAAGATGATATGGGTGCGCCGTGCGATGCCCTTCCCGCCAAATGTGGGTGGTCCCTCGTCGGCAGCTCGGCTGTTGGAAACCGCGCCAGATGCGGCATCCCAAATGATGGCAAATTCGGCACTGTCTTGATCGACGTACTTCTGGCTATTCGTCCTGCTCCACGTCTCGTGAAGGGCCGGCCTCGAGGCACCAGGATTGAGGCCGCACTGAGTACCGTAGTGCCCTTTGGCGCCGCAACAATAGCAGTAGACAGGTACGTCCTTGATCTTCCGAATATTGTTTTCGTCTGGCCAATAAGTGCGTTTGAACTCGACACAGTCGACCTCTGTGTGGTCCTGGGCTTGGCAGAAAGCACACTCAACGCCTTCTCCTGGCGCCAACGCCAGTTTCTCCCGGCAATCATCTGCGATATGGCCAAGCTGCTTGCACTTCGAGCATCGTCTCCTCGTTGGACAACTGTAAGATGGATGGTCCAGCGTCTGGCAAAATCGGCAGATCGCGCTCGGGCAGGAGTCCTGTCGGTGCCCTGACGAGGCGCACAAGACGCAGAATATGGCATCGCCGGATATGCCAGGGAAGTATCGTTGCATGTGCGCCACGCCCTCCTCACCTGGCCCATATGCTCGAGGAATTTGTCCCGCAGGCAGATTGGCCACCAGTGTACCCATCCCAACATCTTGCAGCAGTGATGCTGCTGACCCGTTTGGCTTTGGGCCTCCCTCGGCCCCCGGCCCGCTGGGTTTTAACCCGCCTGGGCCGTTCTGTGCTGTCATGACGAGCTGACGGAAGTTGCCTTGTTTCTTCGTTTGAAGTGCTGCAGATTTGGCAGCTCTCCGCTGTTTTCTCGTCAGGCACTGTGTCGAATCAGTCCAGTGAGCGTATGCTTCCACCATCAGGGCACGATCTGCATCGCTGAAGGAGCAGGTCTCATTCAGAGTGATAAAGGCTCCACACCATTTGCAAAACCGTGTCAGCCACGATCCTGCATCCGTGATGCTGCTTTCTGAATCTGTGAGAGGTGGCAATGCCCACTCATGGCCTTGCTTCTGGAATACCAGCCGTGCTCCATTACCGGGCCCTTTCGACACAGTTGCAACCCTCGCCCTTGCTCCCTGGCCGTCATCTCCAGCTGCTTCAACCGGGTCTGGCAGAGTAGCAGCTGGCTCGTTGGCAATTTCGACTCCCTTCGGATGCTGCGTCTTAGGAGGCTGCGTCTTGGTAGGTTGCCGATTTTCTAGAGCGGATCTCGAAGGCGCCTGAGGGGGCGCTACCTTGGCAGTAGAGCTGAATGAGCTGAATGAGCTGAATGAGCTGAAGGTGGTGCGAAGTTTGCCGCCGACGCCCCCGTTCCATCCGCGGCGCCCTCCTTGGGGATCCTGGCCGGTAGCCATATCATCTCCTGTAGGGTTGGCACTTGGATCTGTGCCTGCTGTTTCGCCCTCCTCGACCTCGTCACGTCCCCGTGCAATGAGTCGACGAGAGCGTCGTCTCTTGGATGGCGGGTTGGACGTTCCACCTGCCCCCGAGTCCCCAGAAGCTAGCTCGAAACTTTCGTCACTGATTTTACGTTTCCGTGATGCCTTTTTAGGAGGACGGGGTGCCTTTGCCCCCGGCATAGCGATTCGCTCTTCCAACGGGGCGCATGAGAGACCTGCTCCTGAAGTGGTGCGGAGGCGATAGTTGGCTTCACTTTCCCCGACTTATGTTGAAGTTGATGCTTGGAGGTGAGATGCGGTCTTCAAGACAGGTAAAAGACACGATGCCGTTTGATGAGAAGGTCGCTCTCACAAGGAGCACCGCCCAACGCAGGTCGATATTTTGGCTTCCCCAGAATACACGCCGAGGATACCACTCGAAATCCAAAAGATTCAATCACTGGTCCAAGTGACTGCGATGTAAAATGTGGTTAAATTTTGGTGCCACACCCAGCATTCAAGGTCTACTTCGATGCAAAATTTCTGGAGTCTCGAGGTCGGGTAGAGCTATGGGCCGCTAGACTACCGAAGTTTTGCCGAACGCCACTGATTGGCTCAGAGAGCACCTACCTTGCAACCTGGGAGTCTCCTAGCTCAGGCACAGCAGAAAACCCAGGCTCTTCAAATAAGAGCCTAGAGATACGAAGGGTTGCTGGAAGAATGGGCCATATAGGTACCAGCACTATCATGGGCCCAGTACGACTGCTAAGGGAGGCAAGTTGAAAGAATACGAGGTATGGAGTATGACAACCCCAGCAGTCGTAGCAGTGGAGGTACGCAATCCCACCAAGTGGGCATCTCTCAGCTTGAACCAATGAAATGCCCCCAATATTGAATGGCCACGTTCGATAATCTTGTCGGTATGGGCTGTTACTGTTGACCCTGGAGGTACCAATGCCCTAGTACTGTCTAGTATGCACCTAAAAGTACTCTATTGCTTACGCCATCAGCCGAACCACGGCCTTCCGAACCTCTGAAGACTCTCGACCTGGCCTCGGTCAGCTCTCCACAAACAACACCCAGCACACCAGGCTTTGAAGCAGGAGCAGCGCCACGGTTCCCTTTACTTTTCCATTCTTTGTCTCTCGTTCAACGCAGTGTGGCACTTGCTGATCGAGCGTCCACAACTTTCGAGCCGCTTTTTCTTATTCCCCCCCTACAGAGCTCCGTGGTCGAAAGCTGCGCCCTCGCCTGCTTCTTTCCGTCCCTGATCGAGAATTGCCAGTGCTTCGTGCCGGTGTCAACCAGCCACGTGGAACGGCAACGATCTTGCGGACCTGCTGCCTCCCAATAGAGCTTTACCGAGGGATTCAGCATCCTTCCCATCCCCAATCATCCTCACCTGGACATCTCTTGGATCATCGTGGCTGCCGTGGAATAACAAAAGATACCCCTTTTCAGGCGTGTGTGACATCATCCGGAGCTGCGCCTCTTGACAGCAGTCCCGCCAACAACGAACTCCTCGCATCTCCCCGATAAAACCACTTCAATACCTTCAAACTGTCTTCCCCAATCCTCCTCCCGCGCACCGTCTCTTACGACGCGGAAGCAACCCCCCCGCGCCCGCGCCGTGGGAGCATGTACAAAACCATGGACGATCAAGGTGGCCGACGGAGGAGGTCGAGCAGCATCCTCCAGGTTTATCATGAGCCGCCGGAGCCCATTGAGCAGCTCAGCGACCAGTCGGTCCTGCCCAACCTCAATGCAAATTGGGTCAATGCCAAAGGTGAGCTACTCCTCGAGCAACCGGCTCTCCCAATGCCGTCGGCGCGAGCTTCAGGGGCAATCAAGTTACAGCTGCCTGTCGAAGGGCTATTGTTCGCTCTCAGACTGACATGTTTGCTTCCAGGGGCATGGACCATCCACCTGGTTCTGATTGTGTGTCTCAAGATCATCTACGACATCATCCCCGGCGTCTCGCAGGAGACATCTTGGACCTTGACCAACATCACCTACATGTTCGGTTCCTACATCATGTTCCACTACGTCCGGGGCGTGCCCTTTGAATTCAACAGCGGGGCGTACGACAACCTCAACATGTGGGAGCAAATCGACGATGGCGCCCAGTATACTCCGGCCAAGAAGTTCCTCCTCAGCGTCCCCATTGTGTTGTTCTTGCTCAGCACCCACTACACCCACTACGATTTAACATATTTTACAATCAACTTCCTGGCTGTTCTGGCTGTCGTCATACCGAAGCTGCCCTTTGTAAGTTGCCGGCTTTCAAGTGTCCGTATTCATACCCCAAGGCAGTCTACTGATCATCTCGTTAGAGCCACCGCATGCGCGTCGGTCTATTCTCGGGCGTCCCTGAAGATTAGTTCCCAAGGATTAGGTTCCGTGAGGATTAGGTTCCGTGAGGATTAGGTTCCGTGAGGATTACGTTCCCGAGGATTACGTTGCATCTGGACTGTTTCGCATCGGCGTTGAGGCTTGTCATTTGGGAAAGACTGGAGTTGTCAGAGGGTAAATCAGCATGCGCCATGTAACAGCAGTGGTCGAGAGATTTTGGCATGCAGCAAGGATGAGGGGCCACCATTTGCAACTGAACCATCTCCATACTGTCAAAAGACGAAGATAGTCTGTTTGGGGTGGAGTTACTAGTGCCACCCGGTGTAATCGACATTTGTCTTGTTAGGACAGGAAAAGAGACGGGCTGCTGAGGTGGAAGCTATTTTGAAACGGCAGTCGAGCTGGCCGGCCCGTGTCTATTGTGCATCGTGCTGTAACGAGGCAGGTGGGAAAACGAGACCGCCTTTTGTCAACCTCTCCTCTCGTGGAGTTTTGGTGTCTTGGAGATGCACCAACAATCCGGGAAGTGTCGTGATGCTATGGAAAGCGCGGGCATTCAGGCATTGCCAGGGAAGGTTCCTGCAGAAGCCTGACCCAGGGGGGTGAAGCCCACTAGCGTGTCGACGAAGCGAGAATTATCCTCATGTCAGCGTCGCTTTTACAACTCTTGTACGGATATACTTAACTCAATAGCATCCACAATCAACTTTGTAAGACTGGAGTTCCCCGGCTGGCTACCCTGGCTCGCTACCAGGCCGAGTTCGCCAATATATCACTAGGCTTTGGCCGTGGGGTTACAAAACGAGTATCATCACCGACAACCGGGCTGTATGCTGAATTCTAACAGTAGGGTGGCACAAATACTTGGGTCCCGTCGTAACTCCGCTTGTTTTCCCGACGGGATCGGCGTCCATCAGTCACCAAGAGAGAGCTCCTCCCGGAGGTCGGAGCGGAGATACGGGCCCAGCCGCTCCCGTCATTGAAAGACGTGATCATATGACTACCACAGTACAACGTACACTGATCTAATATGCCATCCGCTACCTAAGTAGGTATGCGGCTTTATCGACAGACCTGAGTCACAGTCATTCAATCCATGTAGGTACTTAGATACTTCACAGTGTATCCAGTTGCGATCTAACCATTCGTCGCCTCCATCCTAACCACCGAGGGAAGGTCCGCGTCCCGTAAGTCGTGGTCATTCTTGCCTCCTTTCAACCAAGTTCGACTACTTCCACCTAGGTACCTATATAATACATTGCCCCTCTCCATCTAGGTATTCAGCTTGTTCTGAGCTTGACCCACTTCCTCGACCTCGGACTGCCCAAGTGTCCAGTCCTGTCAACATGAAGACTTCAACCACCATCCTGTACCCCAACCAGCAGGTTGCCGACTCTGTCACGGCGTATTCCGAGTCTCGGAGTTTGGAACTGCCCAAGGAGATTGCAGATTACCATGCCTGGATATGCGAGACCCAAGAGAATTCCAACTACACCATCTCGACCTTCCAAGCGAAGAGTCTTGTCTTCCTGACTCGGTTGGTGAGAGCCAAACGTGGTAAGTGTCTGATTATTGCTCGCCATTCACAGCTCAGATCTCTCACCCTGGTTGTATCCCAACGTCGGGCGGATTGCCTCCCAATCATCACCTAGTTCTGTCAAACAGAGGGCTAATCAAATCTCAGCCCTCGAGATCGGATGCTACCTCGGCTTCTCGGCTGCAGTCTTGTCCCACGCGGTCGGCCCTGATGGAGCCGTGACTGGGCTCGAGTTCAGCGAGGAATATGTCCAAACTGCCCAAACTAAACTGGCGGGTTTGGGCATTAAGAACGTCGAGTTCAAAGTCGGGTCCGCCAGCGACTCGTAAGTGCAACAGCCCCTCCAGGCCTCTCTCCGTCGTTATCATGCCAAACTTTATCTTGTTCTCCTTTCCGAAACCGTGACTCAAGTTTCTAACTTAACTCCCGCTAGCCTCGAGAGTCTAGAACCCGCAGAGCCGTACGACATAGTCTTTATCGATGCCGACAAATCCGGCTACCCCAACTACCTACAGAAGATCCTATCCCGTTCCCAACCGGGCCAGGCTCATCGTATCCTGAAGCCCGGTGGACTCATCGTCGCTGACAATGTCCTACGGAAGGGCCTAGTGGCCGACAGAAGCAACGCTAACCCCTGGAGCAAGAGTGAGTGATATTCCCCCAAGCCCGAAACTTCCAGTTCTTTAAAGTGTCTGCGGGTGGGTGAGTGCGCGTTTGGAAAAAGATACAGCTCGTATTATTTGAGCTTGTGTCGTTTTCCTCATAACTGAAGAGTAGGTTACTAACTCGTGATGGGGGGAAACAGTCGAGAAGGAGGACCGCGCAACGTATTGGAAGACTACGGACCTGGAGGCGCTTGATCAATTCAACACGGAGCTGGCGAAGAATGACCGGATTGACGCCTGGCTGGTGCCCCTGTTTGACGGGGTCGCGCTGGGCAGACTTCGGGATTAAGGGGTTTCGTGACTGGCAATCCTGGTCGGGGTTGCTTGCTCTGCTGGCTAGAGGGCGCAGACAGAATAGCAATATTGCCAATTGATGCATCGGTAACAAAGGCTCGCTATTCTCATGTTAGAACCAATCGGCTTTTGTTATTCTTGTAGGCTCAATTTGATTGTGTCTGTTCCTGAAGAGAGCCTTGCTCAAAGTGACCTATAACATTGCAGACAAAGAGAGGACAAGGCTGGTGGCACCTGGCTAACACGAGGAGGCTGAGAATTTGATGGCAGACCAAGAAGAGATTCTATTAAGGTACTTCTCATAATCACTAGTTCAATGTAGAAAAAGAAGTATAGCTCTTGAACTCCGAGTCTTTGATATTGACAGGAGATCTCAGGGGTTTTGAGAAGTGACTCTTCCATCTCTCAATGCCATCTCAAGGCTGTCCAGGCCATATATGATGGCCGCCTGGTGGAGAAAAGAGTGGAAATGAACTGTAAAAGCTGTTGTTACGACGTATTTTGCTCTCCAATTGCTTTATCTCTCGCCTCCTGGTCAGTCATGTGGACTCAGCCCCTGGCCTGACCTTTGCTGGGGACCAATCCGGTACAAGAATACCTCAGTTTCAGGCCTGCGGATGGAGTTCCAGACGAGAACGACCTACGGCAGCGCCACCTTCTCGGATTCTCCCTCGGGTGCTGGAAGGAAGCAATTGTCCAATGAATGGATAGGCACGCGTTGTCAACAAAGGATATCGATGTAGAAATCAATGCCCTTGTGTGCGAGCTCCACGGCCTTGAAAGTCGGAGCACGGGCTAACTGTGGGCTCACGCGGGCTCCTTCTAGTCAGTCCCAGGGGTTGGAACAACCGGACTGTATTGGACACCCTTTATTTGTTTGTAAACAGACCCTTTATCGACCCCAATGTCGAGAGACGACAATGTTGCCCTTGGCTAGTATATATTCGGCCTTCCGGGAAGAGGTGCCTCGCTGCGCCGTCCTATTCACCCCATGGCCCTATCGACTCTCTGCTGTTGTCTGCTGTTGTCTGCTGTTGACGACCCCGACCTCGAGACCCACGACCCGCAGCGCGAACGACAACTGCCGGATCAGTTGAAGGTCTACTCCCTGCCGTCACCTCGCCAAAGCCGCAGAACACACACTCACGAGAACTTCGTGAAGAAGACGAAAGAAGAAAAAAGGAAAAGGGCCGGAACGAAAAAAAAGACAGGATGTGCCACTATCAAGCCGTCCGGCACGGCAACTGCGGCCACTTCTCGCAGTCGCTGGTACACGCGTGCCCCGTCGGGGAGGCCGCCGGCGGGGGCCACTGCCACGACCGGCGCGAGGACCAGGGCGCGCGGCAGGAGGAGACGCTCTGCGCCAGCTGCCGCGGCCGCGAGGACCAGCGGCGCCGCCACGGCGAGCCGGACCCGTGCCGCGCGCTGATCGCCGAGCTCAGGCTCAAGACGGACCGCGGGCACAGGAAGGCCAAGTCTATTTGATGAGGAAGGGGGGAGGAGGGGGGGGAGAAGCAGACGGAGAAGCAGCAGATGACGAAGAAAAAGAAGAAGACTGCCCGCAAGGGCCACGACTAATCGACGAGCGAACCACCACCCCGCGCAGCCGGCCGCCAGGAAAAGAGTCGGGTGTCAGGAAACTGCGGGTTCAGTCGTGGGGGTTGGACATTGTTGGCAACTGGCTCTGCTGCGCCGGAGGAGTCTTTTGAGGACCGGCCTTGCCTCCTGATTCAGGGGTCGGGGTCGACCACCGCCCTGATACTTCCCTCGCCAACACCAAGGGAAGTATCACACACACTCGCTTTTTGCAACATGGCTGGCGTCCCGTTGGCGTCTAATCCATAATATGCCAAGATGGATGGGGCAGGCGCCTGCACACAAGGGAAGAGGAAAAGGGTTGGGGATGCAATGGCAAGAAAACCCATGTGAGTTGTCTCCTTCCGCGAGGTTAGTTGCAAGCAACGATGCTGACTGTATGGTGAACTACTCATCCACCCGTTGCCCGTCGATAAGATCCCTCACTTGAAGGTAGGTTGCTTGCCCGATACTGAAATGGTGTAATAGTTGTAATGAACGCATCCACTCTCGTTAAGAGTCTATGCCTATTCACTTGAATAGGCATGACTGGAATACAAATACTCCTTTGTCGTCCACGGAGTAAATCCATGATATCGTAACATAGCCGACGGAAGAGCTGTTGAATCAAAGTTCCGATACACATGTGGCTTGCACCGTCGTTTCCAAAATTTGCGTGCTATGTTTACCACGAAAGTCGCGGCTGTGAGGTTGTACTCGCCCCCTGAGAGAAGACTTCCTTCCAAACGAAGCACCAGTTCTTGCTCCCAAGTCTTCGGATTGGATTGCGCCCATGCAAAAGGATCCCGCTGGGCCAATTCTGCGACCTCACGGGCCACATTGCGCCGAACAAATCCAACCACTAGGGCGAGATCTCGGGCCAGGACACGGCCTCTCCGATGGAAGGCCCCCGTCCAAGCACAACTGTGGGAGGCTCGCACTGACCCCCCAGCCGGGGTAGTGGGGCCCTACCGTCGATCACCAACCATACTACTCACTACTATGGAATATTGCGTATATCCTACCCATCTAACACGACGGCACGGTGATCTGCGGGGTAAATGGGAAGGCTCAAATGAGATGAAACGGAGGAGCTGGCGTCGAGAAGTGTCCCATTGTCTTCCCTTTTTCTTTCCTTCGCGCTCAACTGCATCCGGCGCAGTCACTCGGATATGCCACTTCCCTTGGCTAGAGGGGGCTGGTGGATGATTGGCGGAAGGCTGCATTGGAAACTAAAAAGAGAAGTGTCGATCACAACCCACCTTGTTCTTCCCCTCTCCCCCGCCCTTCTCGAACGGATATCGATGGGTCATTGCCCAGTGAGGAGAGCTACTGCGCCCGGGAGTCAAAGGGAACTGGCGTGCTGCGCGCCAATGTCGATGTACCCGGAGGGATGGGTCAGAATGGGGACAAGATTGTCGGCCGGGGACCATGAGGGGGATGCAGGTAATGGGCTCGGACTGCCGCGTGACTCCCTGACATTGGATGAAGTTTAAAGTTGAGGCTGGTAAGAGCTCACGCACAGTCTTTCTGCAAATAATTTAGCCACCTATTTATACGTGACGCATGTCATGGCGTTGCTTTACTTGTACGGATTAGTTCTGGGGTTTGTTTGTAATGTACTGTACAATACATAGCCTGCACAAATACCTACTGCGTAGTACTGCTCTAGAGAGAGGGCCGCCGCCGAGGGGGTTGGAGGCTGGGGGTAGGTAGCCACAGATGATGATCTGGCTATGTACGAAGACCCTTCTGATAAGTATGCAGATCAAGATCAACTGAGACAGTCCAAAAGTGGTAGTTAGTTGATGCGCGCTCCAAGTGGAAACTCTCAACTTGTGCCTTGAGACCTACATACACGCAGTCGGTACTCAAAAGGGTCTACGGTAGGAGGTACTTTACTAGTTAGATCTGCCGTCTCTAAAACCGAGATCGCCAGAAACGGGATGGACTGGGCGTCAACGTTGCTCAACTGCCTGTATGTACACTGTCGTGGAATTTACACGGCAGGTGTTGAGTTGGGAATCACTGCCTTCTCCTGACTCCTGATTCCTGATTCCGGGGTGGGATCGACTCTCCTGGGCCGGAGATTTCTTTGGTTTCTTCCATCTCCAGCAGGAGAATTCACCAGGCGAGATGCATCACATACAGATCCTACTTTATCCGCCCGTAGACCGAAGCTTATATGCCGTGGCCATTAGTCCCTGGTATATCCCTACCTTGGGTACCTTGATAATTCGATCCTTGGATGTAAGACATCAAAAACCGGCAGTGGACTCGAGTGAAGGCAAGAAAGGAAAAGCATGGCAAAAAGGGAAGAGGAGGATGACTAGTCTCTAGTCTCAGTTTCGGAGGGTGCCCTGGAGAAGTGAGAAGCAAGCCTTCTAAAATGGAAACTCTCTTTGACTCGGCCATTCGAAATGCGCAAGAAGAGCTCTGGTGGCGTGTTGCTCGAGCGCACTAGCCAGCATCAGGGAAGTAGCGAACAAAGTGCAATCTCCCGGGCCTTATTACGCATAGGTAGGTACCCAGCGTGTGCATGTTGCCGCGATACTCGACCTTTCGCTCTCATCGATGCAGGTGGTTGACAGTTGTTATACAATGGAATGGAAAAGGAATATACCTACCTTACCTGTACCTTTCTCAAAAGGCGGTGGGTGGATGGGCGGTACCTTGCAGAAGACCTGTTTGCACTCTAATCCATACCGTAGGTCTTCTCCAGATCGTGGCAAGTGGATACATACCATGCCGCCGAGAAACAAACCCTTGTCGGCCGTCTTCCCAAGCTGGCATGAACTGACCGAGGGGCATCTGGCTGCTTAGCAGGGATCCCATGCCCAGCCATTTTTGAAACTGACGACGGTACACTATGTACACCCACTGCTGGGCAGAGTTACGCTTGCTGTCACCTTACCATGCCATTTCCTCGCATGTGGGTAACCTGGAAAGGGGCACCCTAAAAAGTAACCGCAACGCCAGAAAACCCCTTCATCATTTTTGAGCTGGATGGAAGAATCTAGTGAAGAGTAATGTGCACGGATTAGCGTATCCAGCGAAATAGACCCAGATCTTCTGTACTACGGGTATCTAATCAAACTTAGGCTGGTCTGTGGACGGGGAGACAGGGTCTGCCCGATAGTTTGGGGGTCTTTCTGGGTCGCGCTGGGGTGTTTCGTTGATCTAGCTCTTCTGGTCAACCGGCAGACACCCAGACCCCTGACCCAGGATTGGCGACGACCTAAAGCGAGGGGTAGGGAGTAAAAGAAAGTGCAAAAAGGACAGGGACAAGAAGAAAAAAAAAAGGAAAAGGCCAAAAAAATGGATGGCAGAGGTTAAATCAATATGCACCTGCTTATCCTTTGTTAGGTACCGTGCCCTTCAAACTTACCTGGAAACTCTATCCCCTTCCGTCTTGCTGGTGTCCATTCTCTCATCCTCAAGTTCATTGCTCATTAATATAATCTCCGCCCATCATCATCCATCCACCTTACTGTACCCCTGAAGCGGGGACGGGAATCCTCATCTCGCGCGCCTGTCCGCTTAAGTCGTATGTGTGTTATGTGCCTTGCCGCCCAGGGCAACCACCTCTCCTTGCTTCCTCGCTCAGCAGTTGCTCGTACTCAACGTTCGGTCCGCCAACTAGCAACCTCCTCTCTCTGTTTGCACCTCCCCGTGAGGCGAGCTCAAGCCTCTTCAGCTTAATATCTGCGCGGGTACGTCCAACAGAGCAGCCATTGCATCACGCGTCTCCGCCCCTTTGCTCCAACCGTCGGTGGCGGCGACAGCAGAAGCAAGTGTTTCGCTGTCGTCTGTATTGTGCAATCCAACATTGATCCCCTGCGCGGCGTGCTGCGTCTGGTCCACAAGCTGGCGATGCACGGCGCCGCGCGCAGTCAGCAACATACCACCACACCCACATCACCCACCCTCAGAGTATCGAATTGGGGCCTGCATGCTGGCTACCCATCCTTTACCCTTCTGTGTTGTGTTGCACACCAATTCCTCGTTTGGAACAGTGCCGCATGAAAGTCCCCTCCCGCCCTACCGCCACACCTCGCTCATCATACACCGAACCTTTTCTGCCATGCTTGTTTGGTCTCTTCGTTTCAGCTCCGGCCGCCCTCACTTGATAAGACTCCGCTAATGAAGCAGTCTGCCGTCCAGCCTGCCGTCCAGCCTGCCCTACGCGCAATCATACTTTCCCAATAGCCCCATCCAATCTCGCCGGCCCGTCTCTTTTCAGCAACTCTTCCAACGTGCTGCTCGCTCGGCCTTCCTTACCTCCCAACAGCCATCCGCGCTAGTAGCACCTTGCCGTCTTACAAGAGAGGGGGCCTGCATTCAGGTCGGCCCTCCGACAGAGTTTACCATGTCGTTTCCCACTTTCGAGCAGGCCATGTCTCGACCTTCCTCGGGCATCGCCTCTCCCCGCAAGATGCGATCAAGGACCCAAAGTATATCCAGCGACAGACCGTCCACCATCAGCTACAGCCTAATGTCTCCTCCGCTGGCCGTATCCCCCGAGGCTTGCTTCATCGCCGCCTCGGCCGCCTCGCAAATCGTCACCAATGATCACGATAGCCACGCCGACACCTGGTACGATCAGAATGGCATCGAGCCCTCGGGTGAGACGGCACTCGTGTCCCCCGGCGCTCTGCACCTAGTCAACGGCTTTCTCGACCAGCTCCTGTTCAACTTCCTCTGTATCTCCCGATCCACCAACCTCTCGGCTCTACGCCCTGCCGTTTCCGAAGTGCTGAAGCCTAAGCTGGCCAAGGACGCCGTCAATCAAGCAGACGAGGAACTACGCGAGTATCTCGGTGGAGGCGACGACGAGGATACCATGTCGAACCCAGGCTCTGCCTCTCCCAGGGACTGGGACCTGGAGTTGGTCTGGAAGCGCGCGAGGCTAAGATGCATGGTCTACTCCTCGCTTGGCGACATGGAGGAGGAAGACGAGGACTATTACATGGAGCAGGAGCACCTCGATGCAGGCCTAGAGGACCGCCTTGCCGGTGTTGTCTCCCCCGCAGTCGCAATCTTCCTCACGTCTATTTTGGAGTTCATGGGTGAGCAGGCCCTCATTATCTCTGGACAGGCTGCCTATCACCGGCTGCGCGTCAAGTACGAGAAGGAGTTGAAGGAAGGCGCTCGAAGCCCGGGAGAAGTGGCCGACAGAGTCGTTGTTGAAGAGCTCGATATGGAACGCGTGGCACTTGACAGAACCCTGGGAAGGTTATGGAGGGCCTGGAAAAAGAAGATCCGATCGCCTGGCCTCGACAAGACTATGTCCCGCTCATTCTCTCGGGACTCGATGCGCGGCATTACTGGGCATATGAGACAGTCCAGTTTTACTGCCGAGAGCTTCGTGCCGCCGACGGTACCGGAGCCGGGGCCCGAGTCGGAAGCCGACGTTAAAGAATTGACGGAAGAGCTGGTCGAAGAAGAACCCACCGAAGAGTATATACTGGCTGCCAACATCCCCCTCCCGATGGGCGACAATGATGTCGAGGAAATCGAGATACCCTGGCTCGTTGCTTATAGCGACGACGAAGATGACGAAGACGAACTCGAAGAGGAGACTGCTCCACCAAGACCCAAGAGCTTGATAATCCTCCCTCGTACGGCCACCCCGACCCTGTCCCCAGCGATCCCAACCCCCCGGAAGCGCTCGAATTCTCTCCCGTCTCATTACCGGGCGAAGATGCGGGCCGCAGATCTTAGCCTTACGGTACAAACGTCTACTGGCGAAGTTGAAGAGGGCCCGTCTGCCCTAGAAGACCCAACTGAGGAGATCGATGAAGACGAGAGCCCGCAGAACCATGACGCCGAGTTGTCTGAGGGCGCAACCCTGGTATCGCCAACCACTGAAGAAATAGAGGAATACTCTGAGACTAGGACGTCCCATCGACGCCGGTCGAACAGGGTGTCGGATATCATGACGGGCGCTGTAGCAATCGGAAGTACGGCCGTCGTTGGTGTGGCAGGCATCGCCAAATCTCCTGCGTTGGAGACCGAACTGGAGCCCTCGGATAATGAAGATGGCGAAGATGATGATTTCGTTGAAGAACCCCAGATTCTTACCTCGTCGAGAATATCTATCTCCGGCCGAAGCGCATCTCCAGCAGTGTCGGAGCATGGGAAGCTGACACCGACAAATTTCAGTTTGCCTGTCAGGCCTCCGAGTGTGCACTCTCTCCGACTGATCGAGGTATCGGGCCTGCGGAGCCCAAGCACCAGGTCTTGGGCCAGCTCGCCTGATGGGAACGACTACGGTCGTACTGGCCCGTTTTCGGCGACGAACAGCGCCAGCACTCCCCCGATCGTAGAGGAATCGCGCACACCGGCCAGTCCAGTCTTTGTGGCTGTTGAGACTGAAATTGGGCAGCCGTCCCCAGAACTGGGAGCCAATACGAGCTCGCCAATTTCTAGGGTTGAAGAGGCAGCTGATGTTCGAGGCGTTTCGCAAACGCCAGTGACATCAGCAGTGGACTCTACCCCGAAGCCCAAGGCTTCCGATCCATACGATGAATTCGAATCAGAAGCGCCACCCATCTTCGGCTCCGCGATCCGCTACAACTCTCAGCCTCCGTCACCTGCAAAGCCTACGACCACCAAGGTCACCATTCTGCAATCATCGACTTCGTCTGGTACCTTCTTTGTTGACGATAGACCAAAGGTGCCGGAGAAAGTATCGTCTCACTCTAGAACCCAAGCTTCTGTCCCCTCCCCAAGGGCTCCCGAGCGGAGTCCTAATCGACACTCTAATGGGGGGAGCGCTACGCCAGGTCACCACCAGACCATCTCGCAGTCGGCCTCGATCGGTATAGTCTCGGTGGAACGGTCTCGTGCCCGTACGGTTTCAGAAGCTTCCGGCTCGGGGTTGCACGATCAATCGGGCGCAGTGACCAGGCAGCTCCACACATCGGGATCGTCGTCGACAACCTCTACCAACAGATTGAGACCTATTCGGACTTCGGAGGATAGTTCGAACACCAAGGCGGACGTTCTTCGCAATTTTGAGGAGCTCATCCAGAGCGACCAAACTATTCAGTATACCCTTACTCCCGAGAACATGAGGGATATTGAGGTAGGTTGTTTGCCGGCACTCGAAATGACGCACCATGCTAACGCCGTTAAGGCACAATCATCAAAGTCTCTGAGCAATGGCAGCCCCATGGTCCCTGTCAAGTCTCGGAGGAGCGAGGACGCCCGGCTGGCGGGAGATCGGTCTCGCTCATCATCCCTAAATCAGTCGAACGAAGTCCCGAGGTCGCCTTCACTATCGCATCCATCCGGCCTCCGCTCGCATTCAGTCACCGAGTCCCCGGTCAATGACAGCAAGCCTAATGGGCCGATTCCACGATCCGCTCCCTCAGTAGCCCCCAAGTCACGCGTCAATGCCCCTCAAGCTAGGGACGCCAGGCTTCCTCGTGAATCGCTGGCTGACTTTGCTGAGTTTATTCGATCGACCGGCCCTCCTGGCGAGGGCGGCAGTGCTGGTGGCAATGCGTTCACGCGCGCTGCGGGGCCAACCGCAGTGCGCAATGCCGGTGGTCCTCTGCCGGTGCCAAAGGAGAGCATGGAGTCAAGCCGGGCTTCCATGACGACCAATTCGACTCGCATTCGCCTTCAAGCTCGCGAGGCCGCCGTCGCCAACAGAGACGACAATTCTGACCTCATCGATTTCATCCGCCGTGGACCCCCGAGCGCGACAGTGAACCGCATTCCTCGGACTGTCGCTCCGTTCCGCACCACCATGGACTCGGATCAAATGGCTGGTGCAGTTGGTGGCAGGGCTGTCGACGCACAGATCCGCGACATCGACGTCCGCGGGAGCGAGACCTCGACGACGGTGACGGAGTACTCGATGCCTTCGGTGCATTCATCATCCATCAACTCGCAAACGGGCCTCCTCAGAAACAAGGCTCTGCCCGTCCAGGGTATTAACCGCCAGGGGGCTCTCGACGCTGACATGCCTATTCCCCAGCGCAAGTCCCGACGCGCCCGGGACCCGTATGCTATCGACTTCAGTGACGACGAGGAAGACGTGGACAGCGGACCCCGTCCTACCAGGAACGCTCCTCAGAAGGAGGAGAGCCTTGCCGACTTCTTGAAGAATTATGCTCCACCGTCTGAGACTCCCGTGCAGCCGTTGGCAATCAGCCAGCTGCAGAACCGACCGAAGAAGAAGTCGAGCGCTCAGAGCTTGATATCACGGTTCACGCGAAGGGACGGTACCCAGACGAGCGGGAATATGGGCGGCCCCAGAAGCCCCAGAAGTCCCAAGGCGCTCCCTGATGCACCACGAAGCCCGAGCATCCGATCCAGTGGCGGCCGGGGCTACATCCCAATCCAAGTTAACATACCCCCTGGCGTCGACAGGTATAACCCGAGCTACGGTGCTCCAAAGGCCATGCCTTCCATGGGCGGAGGGGCTCCAGGTAGCACTGGCAGAGTGCGCATGAAGTTTGAGCCGCGAGAGGCCGTCTCCGTCCCGTCACGTAGCGGGACATCTGACCTGGCGGATTTCCTTCGCAACTCGGAACCCCCACCAGGCGCAATGGCCTCCGAGGTATATCCAAGCAAAGGCGGCCGGGATGACGCGAACGGTTTCTCGAGGGTATTTGCGAGCCGCAAGAAAACGAGCTTTGCTTGACCTCAAGGCTTCGATCTGATGGCCGGCTTTTCGCCCCTTATTTAGCAACACTTCTTGTGTATAATCATGTTTTCATTACTTACGCGCCTCTCTTATTGGGACATGCGCCACGTTTTCTTTCTATCAAAGAACGGATGTTGTATACCATGGTTTATTAAAAATCCAAAAGCAACTCGTCTTTTTTTACGCGGAATTATCAAAGTGTTTTCTTTGGCGGAATTGCTTTTACACTGCCGCAGCAGCAGATGGAATGGGATATTTTCTTCAATTTTCCCACTCAATGTTGCCTTTTGCCCCCCGAACACTCATTACGGTGTGGTCTTTGACTTGACTTGATACCATTTGATACATCTGCGGCTCTGGACATCGCTAGTTTTTGAAATAGGCACCCGACATAGGGGAAATGGCATTGTGGTTTGGAGCATGATAACTTTTGTCCTTTTTGTAAAGTAGATGACAGGGCAATCAAGTCTAGAAGGACGGAGACAGAATGAAAGATGCAGAATAGTACCTTATTTGAGGACATGTCTAAGTAGTGGTGCAAACAATATCGAGTGAGATACAGATCTCACAGCTCAGTTGAGTGAATCATGACATGACCGTCTCCATGTATCCAGACCATAACAAAATATCAGTTTACTATTCCCAGACGCCTTCTGTATCACCCTAACTCACAACCCAACCACTCAACACGAAACCGACATCAAGGTGGCAAAAAAAAAAAGAAAAAAAAGAAAAAGGGAAATAGAGAGAAGCAGGCAGCACAGGGAGGGAGGGACGGGAATCACTCTAGCTCACTCAAACGTGCCCCCACCAAACAGCCCCCCGACGACCCTCCCGCGCCCCTCGGCCCCCTTCCACCTCCTCGCCTCCTTTCGCCTCTCGCTCTCCGCCACCGCCGCCCGCCGCTCCGTCTCGCGCGCAAAGTAGTTGACGCCGGACCGCCGCCCCGCGCCCCTGTGTACCTTGCCGGGACCGTCCGCGTCCGCGTCCCCGCCGTTGACGGCGGAGCCGGTGCTGGCGTTGGTGGTGCCGCTCCCGCCCGACATGAGCGACGAGTTGGTGGTGGCGCGTCTGAGGAGCGCGGGGACCTTGAAGGGGCCCGAGCCGGCGGCGGACGACGAGGTGGCGAAGGCCAGGCGGCCGTTGTTATTGTTGTTGTTGGTGGCGGCGGCGGCGGCGGCGGTGGTTGTGCTGGTCTTGGTGGAGGCGGATGATGACGAGGCGTTGCGCTTGAGGGTGATGCGGTCCACGACCGCGACGGCGCGGCCGCGCCGGGGGTTGCGGTTCTCCTTGCCACGGGCGCCGCTCTCCTGGCGTGGGTGGTGCTCGTCGCCGTCTTCGCTGTCGGAGCCGAGGTCCGTGGCTGGAATGACGGAAGAAGGGTTCGGCTCCTCCAGGAGGCTGGAGAGCGACTCGCGGATCTCGCCGATGGTGGAGGGTTTCTTGCCGTCTCGGACTCGTCGTTGCGGCCCGGGTCGCGTCGTCTCCGTGCGGCCGGGCTGGCTGTCGGGGATCGCTGAGGCGTGAGATCGGCTCTGCGATTCGGGAGCGGCGTCCCCGCTGCCATCTCTGGGCGGATTTCCGCGGCCCGGTGCCGGGGCCGGCTCGAAGATGAAGTCCATGTCGTCATCACTCCCGCGGTCCTCGATGGTGCGGAGGAAGGCCTGGTTGCGCGGGTTCTCGGCCACCTTGCTGACGCGCTCGTCGGCGAGCAGGGCCTTCTGCATCTTGGCGAACTGGCGGCGCTTCATGCGGCGGCGCGCCTCGCCCCCGTCGTCCGAGTCCGAGAGGTCGTAGTCGGCCCCGCGCTTGCGGCGAAGCATGCCCGACGTGACGTCGCGGAAGAGCTTCTCGACCTGCTTCTCGTCGCTGGCGCGCTCGCGGTCGCTATGCTTGGGGTTAGCCATAGTTCGAAGCATGCTCAAGACATGTGTATATATATATGCGAGAAGGGCTGCGAGCCGGAAAACTTACGCGTAGAATGCAGCCAGCTTAGCATCATCAACCTCGTTGCCCTTGCTTTCATCATCGATCATCTCGTGAACCGAGGCGGCGTCTTCGTCATTGCTGTCTTCACCATCGGCACCGCCGAGCCCGGCGTATTCGTCTTCAGACTCTTCGGCTTGGTCGTCGACCATCTCCTTCGCCTTGCTCTTCTTCTTGTCAAAGGCCTCCATCGTCTTCCTCCTCTTCTCCTTAGCGGCAGCATCCTTCATTACGCTGAAGGCGCTAGTCCCGAATCCGAACTCGTCAAGCTCAACACCCTCCATTGCTTCGGCCTCGTCTTCGTCTGACGAGGCTGAAGCTGGCGCTGCGGCTAGGTCGGCTCGCCGTCGGAGCTTGCCGACCCTCCGCACGAGAGGAGAGTCGTTGGGCATCTCATCTGGTTGGCTTCCCAGGGCAACGGTCTCGATGGTCGACACTGGCGGTTCGACAAACCGTTGCTTCAGGGGCGTGAATTTTCGGAAGCCCCCGTCCTGGGTAGCTTCGATGAGTTGAGAGAACTGAGAAGCGGCGTTGTCCTGGAGTAGGCTGTCGAACCCGTGCATCTGAGACTGCGAAAACCGGATATGAACGCCCTGGGTCGCTTGATCCTGGGTAGTGGCGTTCTGAGTGGGCTGGCTATCGAGGATCATGTCATCTGCCGGCTCTTGAGCCGTCTGGGAGAAATTCGAGTCCGGAAAGTTGTCGAAACTTGGCATCATCTGGGACGGAGATGCACCTCCCAGGCCAGCCTGGCTGTCATCCATTGTCCCTGCAAAAATCTGGGTGAGGCCCAAGCCAGCAGGTCCAGCAACTGGAAGGCCGGGGATGAAAGTCTTCGTTGCGGACCTCAACACTGAAGTGGGGACCTTGGGAGAAGCAGTGTTGGGCCCTGAGGGGGACTTGGGGCAGAGAGCCTTTGGCCTAGGCGTGGCTTCGATCGGATCGTCGCTCTCATCGTCGGAGATGATGGTTACGTGTTTCCTTGGTCGACGACCCTCCTTTGGGACCAGCGCCGCGTCAGTATCAGAATCGGCCGCTTCGTCCATATCATCGCGCTCGCCATCCTCGGATTCCCCCGCAGACTCGGCCTCGCCGTCAATCAACGCCCCGTTGACCGACGCATTCTCGTCTGCCTCTTCCTCGTCATCCGACTTCGCCTGCTCCTCTTCCTGCTCGTCCTCGGAGCCAGATAAGTCAATTTCTTCCTCCACACCCCGGTCTTGATAGTCCTCGTCGTCGCTGCTGTCATCCCAAGCTAGCGGATCGAGCTCGCCAGCAGCTCTCTTCGCCTTCTTTTCCTTCTTGGCAGCCTCGCGTTCCCGCGTCATGATCTCCTCGGCCTCCGCCCTTGCGCGAGCGACAATATCCTCGACCTCGGCCATCTCTTGCTCGCGCTCCTCCTCGGTCTGGATGTGAATGCCCTTGGACTTCAGAAGTTCTAGTCGGCGGTCCCGCTCTAGCTTCGCCTGCAGCCGCGCGCGTTGCTGTAAAGAGATCTGGAGCTCGCCAACTGTCATTCCGGGCTTGGCGTTCTTGCCAATGGGTGCTGCTTTCTTCTCGGGGTCGTCTACTTGAGCCAGTCGACGAAGAGCATGCAGAGATCG
Organism: Phialemonium atrogriseum; assembly: GCF_030411735.1. Taxonomy (NCBI): domain Eukaryota; kingdom Fungi; phylum Ascomycota; class Sordariomycetes; order Cephalothecales; family Cephalothecaceae; genus Phialemonium; species Phialemonium atrogriseum. The sequence goes on from NW_026848140.1 coordinate 521,672, forward strand.
GCTCTCAGCGGCCTTGTTGGCGGGAATTCGGTCGAAGATGGCATCAATCCTCGACTTCCGAGTCGGTTGCATGTCCAATTCGTCATCCGAGCCGAGAATCACGAAATTGGACAAGATGGCAGGAAGCTTGACGCGTACGCTTCGTTTGACTTTCTGAAGAGGCTTGGCCAGGTCTTCGAGGTCAACCCTCGCTGTTGCTTTTCCTTTCCCCTTGTCCAGTCGGTTCTCGGCGGCTGCTTCGGGATTGTCGTTCATGATTTGAACAGGTTCCCCGAGATCAAGGCCCTTTCCGATGCTGGGAGGAGAGCTTGGAGGCGTCTCCGCATCTCTCATTTCAGTATCTGTGGGATGTGGCGAGGCAGGTGAGGTTGGTCGACTTGAGCTCGACAGCTTCTTGTCCTCGGCCAATTCCTTATTTGGTTTGAAGTTGAATCTCTCGAATAGAGTCGACTTGGATATCTTCTTTTTCGTCTTCGCCTCGTGTGCAAGCTGCAGGCTGCGACTTAGACGCTGCGTCTCACGGTTCATCTCCTCGAGGGCTTTCCTGCTCGCCTTCCGTGTAGGACGGGCATCCTGAGTGAGCCTCCTGCCTCCCTCATCATCAGTGACGTTGGAGTCGTCTCCCTCGTCTGACATCCTGTCGTCGGTAGCTGCTTGTTGCGCTGCAAGGCGGGCTGCCCTTTTCCGGTCCTCCTCTGCCTCCCTTGCAAGTCGTTCTTTCCGCTTCTTAGTAACAAGGGCCAAAAACCTCTCATTCCTGATATTAGGCATGTCGGAATCGCTGCCCGAGCGTGCGGCATTGCTCCTAGCAGAGGGGGAGGCTGGTTTTGCAGGCGACACGAAGAGGCCGGGTGATCGCGACCGGACGGCATCAGGGGAGACGAAGAGACCTGGCGACCGGGACAGCTCGGGCATCTCGGTTTCCGGGGTCTTGCTGGGTTGCCGCCGCGGCTTGAGCTTACGCGGCCGAGCTGTTACGACTTCCTCCTCGTCGTCGGCTGCTCCATGCTCTTCCCCAGAGCTCTTATCAGCCGGACTTGACTTTGCCCTCTCGGCCTGCAGAAGTTTTCTAACGCGTTCTCGCGCGTCTTCCTTCGGATTCGAGGACGATTGTTGTCGGGCATTCGCTGCTGCGTGCATTCGTGCGGCGAACTTACCCCGCGGGCGCAGAATGTTTTCGTCATCACTCGAGGAGTCTGTCGACTGAATAGGTGCCAATTTCGTTCCTGCAGAAGGTTTTGGCTGTGAAGTTTCCTTCCCCTCTCGTCCGGAATCCTCATCGGAACTACTGTCGACCGTGGCGAGGAGTGCCCTTATCTTTGATTGGGGTGTAAGCGGCGTGCCAGGAGGGGAGGAGCCCTCAGAGGGCGATGGCGAGCGTGAGGAAGCCATTGGGCATCCTAAATGGAAGTATTGATGGTAGAACAAGATGTGAAAGCTAGAAGCTACTCTAGAATCGAGTCGTAATTACTAGTATGGGAGTGTCCTGGATTATGGAGGAGAAATGGTAGGGACACATTATGGGGGGAGGCGTGTTGAGTGGTGGCTTGGGCGGGTCTCGACGCGACGCGAGACGCGCCGCTTATCAGTGACCGTGCGCACCCGATAAGCCAGACAAACCGGGCAGACAACATGAAACTTGGTAAATGGCGGGTTTTGCCATGAACGAACCTTTGCGGATACAGCCATGAACTTGAACTGTTGGAGTATCTGCCTCTAGGGACCTATCGGGTATCGTTCGTAAAGTGTACAAGGCCCTCCTCGCCAACCCCACGATCATAGAAACGAGAAAACTAAAAGCATCCCGACGCCCGCTCCCCCTTTTGTAGTCTGTACATTCGCACCTATACAGGGGCATACCGTAGTGTAGAATCGACACCCATCATACGCCGTGGAAAAAAGATGGGGGGGATAGCCCAAACCAATGCGATGCAAATGTGAGGTTCCCCCTTTCGCCAACGCCGCCTTCAATCCGAGAATCTGCCTCCCTCCCACCGACCCAGCACGCCAAAAAGTAAGAAGGCCATTCATCATCCAACGGCAAGACACACGTCTAACACAGAATCGAGCAAGTCCCCGTCCGTGGGATCAGCCCCTTGCCACTCCATGTCATTGTCGATCTCCATGGCATCGTCATGGCCGAGCCCATTTAGCAGCGCGTCGCTTCCCTGTCCGTTAACGTCAAACATTTCGACGTCCTTCTGCTCGGGCGGCGGCACATAGCCATCCAGCCATGTGTAATCCTCCCAATCCTCAAGCTCGCCTTCCCGGTAGTTGTATAGGATCGACTGAGTAACGATGGGGAAGTTGGCCATTCCGCAGTCGCCTATCTCCAGTGCGATGCGCATATCCTCCATGCCCAGCGGGCCCCGTTCGCTCGCGGCCTTCGCTTCGATCGGTAACAGCCCGCTCTTATCGCGCTGCACCTCGCCCCGCGAGAGGGCCTCCTCTTCTTTAGCCAGTTGCCGCTTGTATTTGTGTGTCTGGATCCAGCCGCTGCCTGGTCCAAGCCCAGCATTGCCCGAATCTCCAGGGCCATTGGTCCTCGTGCGACTGAAGACTGTCGACATGACCTCTCTAATAAACGTTTCTGTGGCGACCGACATGAAATGCGCTGCATCTGATGAGTGCCCCGAGACAAGCCCCGCCTCATAGCAGAAGGGGAGCATCCGCGCTTCGATGTTGCTGATATCTGGAAACTCGCCCGACTCAACCGCCAACGGCTGGGCAAACCGCTTCCGGATTTCCAAATCGAAATCTGGGGACAAGATTAGCAAATGCTGCCCAGGGCAGGCGGAGGATGCCCGGGGAATGGAGGAACACATACTCATTCTGCTCAGGCCCCCGGCGCTAGCTGGAACGTCGGCAGGCCTCGATGTCCTCGACCTCAAATGATCGGTGAAGATGTTGGCGAGTGAATCGTACGGGTCAAACTGCGAAGATGATGATTAGCATGCAGGATCGCCCAGCCTCCCGGCTCCTCATGGCCTGAATATGACCTACGTCGTTGTGCACAAGGTCCTTTATTCGCCTCCGATCTCGACTGGGAAGCTGCATCACATCCCCTTTTAACCTCCGTTCTGTCGCATCACCAGAGACAGGTTTGTTGCCGGCGCCGGTGGATGGCTTGTCGTTGGCACTGACCCAGGGGGCCAGGCCCTGATCGGGCATCTCCCTGGTGACATTGCCATATATGGAAGCGATGAGCTGGTTGTGGTAGTGTAATTTCTCACCGGTTGGTGAAGAAAGAATGGGGTCTATCCGCTCGCTGTACTCGGCTTGGTTAAGGCGCCCTGTGTCATCACCGGTTAGCAGGCAGGAAGCATGGAAGCATTGAAGCGTTGATGAATTGCAGCATGGGACTGACCAATAAGAAATTGGGTGGTGGCCTCCTTGTATACAGGCCATTTCTCGGGATCGATATGCGCCTTTAGCTTGGTGTAGATGGGCTCCAAATCGATGCGGGTGGGTATCAATTGACTGATCTTGGAAGGTTTCTGTGCTGATGGGGCCGAGACGGTTATCGACTTGTTTGAGAGGATGGGAGTCGAGAGGCTGATGGATGGCCGACTGAGGGCGGCGGGGTTGATATCAAAGTCGGGCATTGCGGCGGACGGGGGGTCGGGGGTTGGAGTTGGCTGTGAGGCGTCGTCAGAGCCAGTCGCGTGCGGGAAGCAGCACAGCGCCAGATGAAATTGCAATCATGGGCGCATGGGCTGGTAGCCAGTGCGTATGCGATCGTGAAACCGGATTCAGATTGATGGATTTCGCATGTCGGGGCGGCCAAATGGATGGTGTTCGCTCCCGGCGGAGAGTTCGACCTCTTGTTATTTGGGGTTGTCGGTTGTCGTCGAGTTTTGCGGAGCCCCAGCGCTCTCCAGCGACGACCTAAACACGGGCCACCCCACACGGGCCCTGTAAAGGTTTCAGCTACTTCTATTACCACTATATTCACAGCTAATTGAAGGTAGCTAGTACTTTTCCTGGCCTGTTTCTGCCACCCCTCCGTTCAAGGGAAGTTCCTTTTAGGTTAAATGCTGATCGGCTCGGTCGCAGTCGCGTCCAGCGCGTCCCCCGTCAACTCCCAACTACCTACCTACATACCTAGTTTTTCGCGGCATCTACTCCCAAATACGACGGGTTCAGGGCGCAGGTCTGTAAATAGGGTGCTTTTCTTGCTTATTTCGAGAGGAGAGCCGCATCCCGCAAAGATGCAACCATGTCCCAAGACCGGAATCATCGCATCTCGAGTGCTATTGACAGCCTGATCGCCCACTTGATTCCCACCGATCCCCACGATGACGAGGAAACCGCCCAAGCAAGGCACGACAACTGCTTTGAGCTGGTTAGGTCTATACTAGAAACGTGAGATGCAGCATTTCCCCCCTGGTGCACGCGCCGTACAGGCAGTAGAGATAGGAGTGAGGCCCCCCCCGCTGACGGTGTCCGACGGTGTCACAGGCCTGGCTCTCCCGCTATCTCATCCGACGTCAACCATGCCTCAGACTTGATCAAGAGGAAACTTATACAGAGCAACCCGAGCCAAGCACTGCGGTTTTCGAACCTTTATACGCGACTCCTGTCACTGCCCGTCCTCAACCAGAAATGGGCTATACTCTATCTGCTCTACCAACTCTCCGACTCGCCAGATCCGAACGAGCCGCTGCCGCTGAGTCCTCTCAGGCAGCCGGTTCAGCGGGAGCCTCCGCGCCGCCACGAGAAAGACAGACCATCAAAGTCCTCGACTCCAGCTGTGAGCCAGGAAGAAGAGGCTTTCAAGGACGCGTTCGCCCCCACTGGACTGAAGAAGTTCCCGCCCGAGAAGACGAAGCGGGGCCTGGGCGATGAAAAGCAAGTCGCCCAAGATGCAGAGCTTGGCCCAAAGAAGGATTCCAGGGATGTCTCTCTCAAGTCCACACTCCTCGCCGATAATTATGTCCAGATGGACCCTTCGGAGACCGCTCTTCTCAGGGATTTACCCTTCACGCTACAGGGGCTCTCGTCGGCAACGTTGCCCTTCGCAAAAGAGACCAGCCTCAAGCTTCCGCCGACAGTCCCATCCCCCATAGTGTCCCTCCTCCACACCTTGGCAGAACCGTCTCTGTTGTACCGGGGTCTGGGCAACTTTGTGAAGAGTCCAGCTGGTGGGCTGCTAGGCCAGAGCCTCCGCGCCGCCATCAACAATGAACTTCGCTCATACCTCAGCCTGGTTGCTACCCTTGAGGGGCAGATTCGCCGCGCCCTGTCCTCCCTCGACGAATCCGCTCCGCGGGGTGGCATCGGGAAATCCGGCGTGACGCTGAAGCGATGTGTCGTATGGACCCGCGAGGCGACAATGGGCCTCCGCCTCATGAGCCTGATCGCAGAGGAGAGCAAGAGCAAGCGCGGTGGACAGCTGATCAGTCTCATCCACGGTTTCTCCGCCTCCCACGGCGACCCCATTGTCGCTGTTTTTGCCGAACGACTGCTAGCCCACGTAAGCCGCCCCTTTTACGACATCCTAAGGCGGTGGATCTACGACGGCGAGCTCTCAGATCCGTATCTCGAGTTCTTCGTCCACGAACAAAGGGGCAATGACGAAGAGCGGAAGGAACAGAAGGCCAAGGGCCTCATGAGCGTATGGAACTCCAAGTACGAGGTGGATGACGCAATGGTGCCCAGTATCATCACCGCCGATTTCGCACGTAAGGTGTTCCTGATCGGGAAGTCGCTGAATTTCATCCGGCACAGCTGCGGTGACAGCCAATGGGTCGAGGCCTACAGCAAGACGTCCAGTAAGGAGCTCCGCTACGGCGACACGGCAACGCTGGAGGCGTGGATCGACGAAGCCTACAAGACGACGATGCAGAGGCTCATGCAGCTCATGTCGTCCAAGTTCCACGTCTTCGACCACCTCCAAGCCCTGAAGCACTACATCCTGCTCGGACAGGGGGACTTCATCGCACTGCTCATGGAATCCCTGGCGGCGAACCTCGACCGACCCGCAGGTGCCCAGTACCGGCACACGCTTACGGCGCAGCTTGAGCACGCGATCCGCGGGAGCAACGCGCAGTACGACTCGCCCGAGGTCCTGCGGCGCCTCGACGCGCGCATGCTGCAGCTGTCGCACGGCGACATCGGCTGGGACTGCTTCACGCTCGAGTACAAGGTCGACGCGCCCGTGGACGTGGTCGTCACCGAGTGGGGCAACCGCCAGTACCTCAAGGTCTTCAACTTCCTGTGGCGCATCAAGCGCGTCGAATTTGCGCTCGCCTCCACCTGGCGCAAGTGCATGACGGGCAGCCGCGGCGTGCTCCAGACCGACGACGACACGGTCCTGCAGACGTGGAAGAGCACGCGCGGCGTCCTCGCCGAGATGGTGCACTTCATCGGCCAGCTGCAGTACTACGTCCTGTTCGAGGTCATCGAGTCCAGCTGGACCGAGCTGCAGAAGAACATACGCAAGGACGACTGCACCCTCGACGACCTCATCCAGGCCCACGAGAAGTACCTCAAGAACATCACCCACAAGGGCCTCCTGGGCGCCAAGCGCCGCCAGCACTACGATGCCATGAGGGAAGCCGCCGCCGCCACCTCGGCCACCCCCGTCGCCGACGTCGAGGACCGCAACAGCTACATGGTGCAGCTGGGCGGCCTGCTGCGCGACATGCTCGCCTACCGCGACAGCGTCGACGGGCTCTACTCGTGGTCCGTCTCCGACTTCACCAGCCGCCAGGAGGCCGACGCGGCCGGCCTGCTCCGGAACAACAACCACCACCACCACCGCTCCCTCTCCACCCCTCCGCCCTCCGGCGGCGGCGACGACGACCCCTTCACGTCCAAGTCGACGGCCGTCCGCTCCGAGTTCCCCGCCCTGCGCGCCCGCCTCGCCCAGCTCGGCTCCAGCTTCCGCGCCCGCCTGCAGGTCCTCCTCGGCGACCTCGCCTACCAGCCCGACGTGGACATGCGCTTCCTCGGCGTCGCCATGAACTTCAACGATGTCTACCAGCCCGTCAGGAGGAAGACGAAGTCCTCCTCCTCCTCCTTTGCTGCCGCTGCTGCCGCTGCGGCGCTGTCGACGGGCGAGAAGGTCAAGGGGTAGCTTTGTTTTGTTCGTTTGGGGCGGGCGCGGGGCGTGGCGCTGGCTGTCTTGTTAAGAGTCCCGCAGTGCGTCCACCGGCCTACAAACAGGCTTTGCATGGAAGGGGGTTGGAGGGGGGGACACCGGCATTGTCTCGGGGTGACCCGTGCGGTTGAACTCTTGCGGGTAGGAAGAGGGGCTGCGGGAAAAGATGCCAGGCTTGATGGAAAATTGGAATCGAGGAAGGCCGGGATTTGGCGCGTGTCACTCTGTTTTTCCTTTCTTTTTAACGGGATACTTTTGGAGATGGCATAGAGACCATACCTGCCGGGCGATGATTCTACATGACCATGTATGTATTGTACGTCTCTCCTTACGGTTCGCAGGGTCACGGCGTTCAGGGGCTAGCCATGAAGCCCTCTATATCCACTATGTATGATCGACTCTTCTGACCAGCCATGAGAGGATTGCTCAGGATATAGCGAAACTCTTCAAAAAGTCAATGAGCACACACGTCTTTGCCTTCGCACACATTACTTACGTATCACGGTCAGGATAGCTAGTGGTGCAGGCAATAAATGTTATTATTGTTCCAGTCATTCATTCATTCATTACATCGTAATTAGGCTCTTCGCGCCCAAGAGTCGATGTCTAAGCCCATGATTTAGCCACCAAACAAACAACGACCAACCCAGCCAGGCAGAGAGCATCAGATGTGCTCGGTCTATATCTAGGATTCTTTTTCCCCATTTTTCCCTCAGAAAAAAATCAGATCAAGTCCGGCGGCGAAGCAAATCTAACAACTGTTGAATCCTCACATCTCGTAATCTGGACCTATCCGATTACGATCCCCTTCCAGCGAAAATGCTGGGAAATCTTTCTCTCCGAATATCGTGAGGAAGTCGTACAATATCCCACTGCGCCGCAAACGTGTGCGAGCTGTCGGAAAGCTTTGGACTGGTTGACTTTCTCTCCCAACCTTAATCGGCACGATATCCCATGCTGATTGATATATTGGAAGGTCAACATCTTCCAAAGCGGTGTCAACCAAATCTGGTGACAGTGTCCCAAAAACTGACGCCTCCGATCATCAGGGACCATTAGGTCAGCTTGGTATGGATGTCTCTGAAACGTCAAGAACGAAAGTAGCGCATAAAGTCTACCGGGTGATGATATTTCGTGGTTGGTAGGCGCACCCTTTGCTGAACCGATCATCGACCGAGTAGTCTTGGAAAATAGGCGGATACAGTGTTAACAACAGTCCGGTTGGAGAAGGGCCTCCTCCTCGATTCATGGAGTCCCAAATGGCTTCAAATATCCGATCCGTGGTGGATATCCAGTTGTAGAGGCCGACTCATTCAAGTTGGGACAGAAATCAATACACATATGTGCCCCTGGCATGTGCGCGCCCAAGCGGAGCCACATCCAGTATTTGAGCGAGATAATCCGACGGTGCGTTGGGCATAAAGACATGCCCTTTGCGAGACTGAGCAGATTGTCCGATTCAGACATCTGTCATCTCGGTATCGGGAGACCCGTAGTCGAGCTGCCCTTGCTCAGGACCCCAGTTGCCTTCGAAGACGGTGGCACCAGCTCGTCGATGCGACGCAACCCAGCACAGAGCCTCCAGGTCGAGGAGCTGCTCGGCGGTTGGCCGACTTCCAGGGTCTGGGCGGATCATTGAGGAAACGATGCTGTCGAGCGAGTTGGGGTCGCCTGCCTCAACCATGAAAGCGGGGGGTTGTCGCAACTCGGCTCGCTTCGGTGCGCCGAATAGATTGCTGGCATCGTGGGTCATGGGGAAGCTACGATAGCGACCGCTCGTTGAGAGGGTCACGTGGGATCCGACATCTTCTTCCGCCAGCAGGGAGGAAATGCCAGAGCCGTGGCCAATCGGGCATCCCGTAGCATCCCGTACGACCGTGCTGGCTCCAACCCAGGTGAGGCTCGGCACGACGCTCATGTTGCCCTCCCGGAGTGCCAACCAGGTCGGGCCATTTTCGGGAAGGAAGACATTGCAGGCAATCTCTAGTATGATGAGACCCAGCGAGTATATGTCGGCGGGTTTGTCGAACTGGCCGAGGAGGATCTCCGGTCCAATGTACTCGCGGTCGCCTTCGCCTTCGATCCCCTTCTCGGCAGGCCACCTTGCTGCCATACCAAAATCGCCAATCTTGAGATTTCCCTCGTAAGTGACAAAGACATTCGCAGGTTTCAGATCAAGGTGAATGAAGCCATTATCGTGAATATTTTTCAATCCCTGGGGACGTATGTTAGGCACAACAAGCTTATACACTCGGCGTATATATGGACAACAACTTACCCGACAGAGCTCTAGCATGATCTTCCAGATCCTGAAATCGTCCAGCCTCCCAGTGGTGCCTATCTTTTTCAAGAATCCGTCGAGGCTGCCTTCGTCGCAGTATTCCGTTTGGATGTAGAGGTGGCAGTTATATTCCCAGCTATTCACGTAGCGGACCACGTGGTCACAGTGACTCAGAGCCTTGAGCACGTTAACCTCGCGTAGTTTCGACTCGCGATCCTTCGGTCCATGGTATGGGAATCGAGTCTTCTTGACAGCGTACACCTCCGACGTCTTTTCGCTTTGGGGGGTTCGTCGACTAGGAGTGGTCACAAAGGACGCTGCGAACAAGACTGGAGCGGAGTACTTGGTGACTCGGAATACCTGGGAGAACTCGCCCTTGCCGACGGCCTCCGCCTTGTCAAATCTGAGGATTAAACCTTCATCCACGGCACTTAGTCCAGGACCATGCACAGGCGTGATGGCTCGTCGCTCCCCGAATGCAGTCAACGCCTCGCGACCCCGTGTCGTCGGCGTGGCCGGCGGCCGGATGGATTTCATTTCCTCTCCAGCTGATGCTTGATCGTCAAGAGGATTGGACAGGGACAAGCGGCCTGCATCGGGCGGCCCCATACTATCTTGAGGGGTCCGGGGGGACGATCCTCCGGGGGTCCCTGCATGTTCCAACGGACTCGCTGGGGCGAGACAGCTTGAGTTAGCAAGCCCATTCTTCGAAGCACCCGTGAGGGGCACTGTCACGGCCACAGTGAGTGGACTGGGGGTGGAGATCGCTCCGCGCCTCGGTCGGCCTCGAGAGACCGATGAGAACGACGGTGGCAACCGTGGAGAGGGCGCACTCGCGAGCATGTGGAGAGGCTTGACTGCATCGGACAGCTGACCAGCACTCCATGTCTCGCTCGTCTCTCCGGGAGATATCAAACTCTTGGACTTACAGCTGGAGAGTGCGGCCTGTGACCCAAGACTGAGGCCGATAGCAGAGGTTGGAACAGGGAGGGTGCGAGGCGGGTTTGGGGTCGCGTTGACCCGACTGGACGTGCCAAGAGGTCTGAAAAGAATATTCTTGGTCGGTGTGGGAGGGAGGTCGGCATCAAAATTCCCCAAAGCATCGTCTCCGTCCAGGCTCAGAAGACTGGCTCTCCGACTATGCCCCGTGCGAACCGGTTTGAAGAGACTTCCAATCTTCTCGGGATTCCCAAAGGCACTACCACGAGACTGGTGGAAAGTGCTGAACGGCGTAGAGGGGCTGCCGAATGATGGCCGTGCCTGTCGTCTACCACTTCCCACCTGCGGGGGAAAGGTATTTGACGCGTACGGGTGTTTCTTGCAAGGCGTATCTGGCATGAGAGTCTTTGGAGATTCACGTTCCGGATTGCGGTTCATCTTGGACACAAGCCCGGTGGACATAAACGCCGCCTGGAATGGGACTGCCGACTTGTAACGGGGAGTTGCGACAGGCTCTCGCGCCGGTGGTCGTGCGCCCACAGGAAGAGACTTTGAGAAGTTCATGATAACTCGAGGTCTTCCGCTAAGATGAGTAGGGACATGTGTTGGGGAGTCATCCGGGAGAGTGGAATTCGAGGATGACTGGGTAAGACTTCGCGAGAGGGGATGGGGTTGGTGAGGTTGGGGAGGCTGTGCAGGTTGGGGAGGCTTCCCCTCGACCACGTGCAGCGACGGATTTGGCAGAGCTCCCTGCGCCGAGAAGGGGGTTCCTCGAGGCTCGGGGGGCAGGTACTGATCCAGTGACAGCCGCGGCCGATTTCTCGAAATTGGCGAGGTAGCTTCCTGTGATAGCTGAGCCAGATGTTTCTCGCCTTGGCGCCTGCCCAGGGAGGATCTGCTCTCGCCATGTCGCTGCTGCAGGGTAGTCTTGCGCAATGACGATGTGCGCCGCGGCATCGCGGTCGGCGTTGGAGGAGGGAATGAGTCACGTAAACCGACGGTCATAGACCCAGTCAGCTGATACTCGTGGCTCCCATCCTCGTGGATGTCGAAATTATTCGGCTGGGGCGAAGGTGGGTGGTCGAATACGTTGAAGTCGTTGCCGAGACTCGAGATCCCGTGCAGGCTGCGCCGCTTCGCGACCGGGCTGCCGAAGCTGGTCTGATCCGGATTCATGATGGCGTCACTTCTCTTGAGCGGGCTGACCGACGCGACGGGAAACGTGTCCAATTTGATGTCGAGGAACTTGGAGAGGGAATGCTTCGAGGCTCCCGAAATATCAAGGTGCATAGAATGGCGCGAGGGTTTCTCGAGGCCGCGGCGCGACGCAGGGCTCAAAGTGAGAGTAGAGTCGCTGAGGCTGTTGTTCTCTTGGCCCCAGGCCTCCAGGGGCGACGAGGTTGGTGCAGCCGGATTACCAGAATCCGGAGAAAAGCCAAAGACGCGCTTCAAAGGGCTTTTGGGCGAGGCGCGCGTCCGAGATAAAGACCGCGGTGCCACAGACTTGGGCCTTGCTGATCGCACCGAGAGCTTGACACTGGGTTGGAAAGGTGTCTGGGTGGTTGTTTGCTGGAAAAAGGAAGAGGATGATTCTGGTGTAGGTGTATTTATTTGCGAAGTTGTGGGACATCGGCCTGCCAGCTGTGAGGGGGATCGGGGCAAGTCTGCTGATGAGCCCTCAGAGCTGGAGGCTGATGAAGCTGTTCGGACTAAGCTGAACTTGGAGGGGGACCTTGACATGGATCGTCGCAATGACCGCACAGCCGCATTCACATCGACATGGTGGACGTGAGTCGGGGATGGAAGGGTTAAGGTGCCCCCACTGCTGCTTGAGTACGACATGCTAGAGTCGTCTGGCAGTTGGCGCCTATCAGCGTAGCCAACAAGCCACCTTGAGCTGCTCTGCAGATCTAGTAAATGTGGGCGTGATTCTGGAAGTCGCTTGTGAGGATGCGATAGCAGATGTTTGTGGCACCAAGTCAGAGCAGCTCAGCTCTCTCTGGATGATGCGGGCGACTTGCGCAAATTTAATTGGGTGGGATGAAGAATAGCAATAAAGAGTTGGCGCGTCACTCTGAGTGGGAAGTGAATGCAAACAGAGAAAGTAAGGCCACGATTTCAGGGTGAGGCGACTAGGTGTGGCAGGTGTGAGGTGAGGTGATCTGAGTCGAGTCGAGGTAGTTTCGCACCGAAAGGGTGGGCAAGTTGGTCATTCAGAATCAGACCATATTGATTTCCATATGTGTGCTTCCATTCCCCCACAGCATCTAGGTTCCTAGGATGACCAAGGCGTGCACATGTCGACCGGCGAGGTGGTAAAAGAGAGAATGGAGTACCAGGCACTTCTCAGCTAGGTTGAGAGATCGGTAAGAGTTTCGACGCCCGTCACCGCATTCACCACAGTTTCAAGCAGGTGAAGTGGAGGGCTTGATGATAGTCCGCCCAAAACAAGTTTCGTGATAGCGAGGCAGTCAGCAGGAGGGAGGCGCGAGGCCACAAGAAGTCTTGAGAGGGCGAGGCCGGTCAGGGGGAAACGGAAGTTCTGGCAGTAGATTCCAGGTTGGAGGTTTTGGAAGGCACCATGAAGCGGCGGTGGCGATTTAATGGGTGATGTCGTGTTGTTTACACACTTACCTAATATGGAAGTGCTCTTCGCGTGTCGCACGCGCTTTTTGTGGCGCTTTTATGGTGGGGAAGGTGGGGACCTAGTGAGGTCACCCCTGTCACCCTGCCTTAGCGCATTGTGCAGTCCCAGGTACAAAGTCTACAAAAGGAGAGAGGGTTGGTTCTGGTGGCTGGGAAGCCCAACAAACTCCCTTTCTTCTGCAGCTGTTTCCTGCACCTTCAGTCACGAAGCAAGCTAATAAAGGAAAAATCACTGCTGGTGATGCAGGCCTACTGCAGCAAAACCTCCCTCTCATTTCCCCTTTCTATTTGTGCTCCTGTCGCGAGACATGGAGTCGTCCGTTTGGTCTAACAATGGCCAAACTCCTGACTGGACAGAGACAAAGAGAGAGAGAGGCTCGCTAATCTTGAAGGTTTCCGTTCAGCCAGTTCCAATTGTTTGGCAGGTGCCGGCTTTCCGCGGCGCTGGGTCGATCGCAGGCAGGTCCCTGGGCGAATCACAACTAGCAGCAGGGGTTGCTGCGTGCCGCGCCGCTTTTTCGTCCCATCCCCAAGAATCAATGGAGATCTGGGCTTGAGGGGCTGCAGCGCAACGCTCAGGCCGCAAAAGGGGGCCTAGGTATTTCATTAAATTGACCTTGGGGCTAGTTCCTTTTTTTATTTTCTATTTTTTTTTGTCTCAGTCTCAGCCATCCTGAGAATCAAGAAGCACCAACTCTAGGTAGGTACAGTCCCAATTTCAACTCGAGCCTCTCTGATTTGCGAAGTACGTACTCGGGGACTGTTGTCGTCCCGATCAAAACAAAAACAATGCCGCGTCAGTCGCGTCATGCTTCGTATTTGCTTCAATATCAGGAGATTAGATCCAATATTGAACATTTATGCTCTCTGGTTATTTCGCTTCGACTCATGGATGCTCCACCTGGTGGCCCGTTTCCCCTGCCCGGAGCCTCCGGGGTCTGGAGCCTCCTCGTCTGCACTCACCTTGCATCTCTGCGATGGTCCTATTTCCTCTTCTGAGTCTTCTCCATATCCGTTCCGTACGCATTGTACCGGTATTGTCGAAACATCTCCCGCCGAAATACGAGTAGGTTGCATCTTCGATTGATTGTACTCTAATCCACCCTAATTCTACACTATTTATTTACACTACACTATGGATACATCCAGGAAAGAAAGGCTTCTTTGTTTTGCGACGGGTCTCGGGTCGTAACTGAAACTGTCATACGACTAGCGCACCTAGTCCATTCTTCCCGCATCTTCATCAGTATTGGCGCGAGGCAGTAGCGTATAAAGCCACAGCCTGTCGTCAAATTATACGCATACTCATGCCCACCTTGACCGGATGAACTCACACCACTTGCCAATATGCTCGAGGGTCTCGAGGACCTTGCCGATGTCTTCTGGCCGTCTCTGTCTCCCGTTCGGTGCTGTCGAGTTGGTCTCGTCAAGGACGTTTTGAGATTCCACGTGGAGCTGTCCATTTGGTCGAACCTCGAGCACGACATTAGCAGTTGCCGACCGGAACGGGAAAACAATCTGTAATCGGGGGACCGGATGTGCGCTCAAGGTCACATCCACCGAGAGAGGCTGCGGGCTGCCGTCTAAATTGCCAATGACTTGCTTCGCCGCCACTTTATTTGAACCGGCCATGAATGCCCCAAAGTTATCCTGATTGGTGGTGGTGGCCGTGGTGGTTGTTGTGCTTTTGGAAGAGGGATGAGGCTCTGGCGTATCCGGCGTATCCGCCTTGTGCCCAAAGCTATTGTCTAGGACTTTTGAGAGTAAAGCGTACTGCCGGAGGAAGGGCAACATGGCGATCAGCTGCTGTGGGTGGGAGAACGGAATCTCTTTAAGGGTCTTGCCATATACAGGCTTGTGGATGTAGAGGGTATTCCTGTGAGTCTTCAGGGATACCTCCCCGCCGCCTGGCGGCTTGAACTCCACCTCCTTGATGCAGCTGATGGTTCGCAGCTCGCTAGGGTCGTTCTGGCTGCCCGGCGGGATTGGGAACATTAGGCTGTCCAAGGTAGTGTATACCAGCTCCGGCTGTTCCAGGTCCCCGCCGAGCTGGCGTATCTCCTGCCAGATGAGAAGGGGGACGTTCAGAGGAGGGTCGAGAGTGGCCATGAACATGACTTCCGGGAGCTTCGGGCCCATCATCTCCCCGTTTCCCTTCAGGGAGTCCGCGTCTGCCGCGACTTTAACGGCATCTTGGGCCTGAATTATGGTGTTGTCGGGCTGTAGCCAGTCCAGTGTAGCAGGCGGCCCAAGCTGAAGATCATCGCCGAGGTTGACTTTCTCGTCATCAGCAGATACCCACTTATCCGAGATCCTTACTGGGGGAATTGCCATGTCTCCAAGAAGCGCGACACTGATGAGCATGCCCCACGTTTCCTCGTATTTTGCCATGTAAGAGGCCATGCTCTCGCTCGACGAGGGAATGAGTCGTTTTTCCTTCCAGTAATCGAGACTCAAGCCTACCCGATTCCTTGCGTGCATTACCGGCGTACCATTCCTCGTGCAGAGGACCATGTTGGCAAGGTATTCGTCGCTCTTTCCAACAAGTGCGGGGTCCTCGCGGATCTTCCGAAGGTCCCACTGATGAAGCCTCTCCAGGCTCTCATATATTCCGGCAACAGCCTCGTAGAGATTCAGTCCCGGGTTGATGCTTAGTTTGTCCAGAGTAGCCAAGCGCTCGAAGTTTGCTGCGAATTTGTCGAGCCTCTTGGTCAAAGGAGACTGGCCAGGAAGGAGCATCAGATCATCAAGCAATATCTTGCCAGCCTTTTCCGCGTGTTTGGTGACGATCTCGGGTGAATCAGGGAATGCTAGTGAGACGGACTGGACGATGTTGTTGGATAGGATGATCAGAAGTTCGAGCGCCGAGCCCGCCACAATAAGGGTTCTCGACTTGGGATCGCTCCCCATATCATCCTCCCAGAGACATTCCAGCCCGAGCCTCTTCGCAAGCCTCTCCAAGCCCGCCTCGCTGACCACGCCTTTGCTTTGCTGTACCTGGGTTAGCTGTTTCTTCGCCATGTCCACGAGGAGGACAGGCTTACACTGAGAATCTCGATGACAGCCTCAAGTCGTCTGGCTTTCTCATCATCGTTGATCTTTCCCATAGCACCCAGGCCGCCGAGTGCACCAACATCAACGTTGTCGAGGCCGAGGTCGAGGCTGCCACCCATACCCAAAACTCCAAAGGCGGCGGCAGCCGACGGGCTGTCAAAATTCATCGCGCCATTCGCTGGGTGAGCCGTCAGGCTTGTCGATGTTGCAGGCGACTTCTTAAACTGCTGCGGTGACGAGCGAGGGCCATGAGGAGAGAACGCAGCATGAACAGCCGAGGCCGAGAAAGGCGTTGATACCGGTGGGCTAGCGGCAGCTCCATGTTGAGACTGTGAAGGGGTTTTCCCCTGTTGCGATGGCGCATGCTTCATGGGTGTCGGGGTCGACATGGCAGTCGATCAAGATCAAATGAGAGAGCAAATGGTCAAATGTAAGATGAGCAAATTCAGACCGCAATGTGAACCGTTGGTTTGCAGAGGGCAAGCCTGAGCAGATACAGAGTGGGTTAGACACTCATAGATGCAAACCTGGTAACCTGGGAAATGAAGCACTCAGAGTTATTGGCAAAAAAACTGAGGAGAGTATCATTGGAAGAACCTTATACGTGAGTTTTCACAGGTCTTCAAAGTCGCGGGAAGCTACGTTGGAAGCGGTTGATGCACGCCAGGCAGGCAGACTCAAGTTTGCGATGCGCGTGCACCAGTTCATAATGCACGGGCCACTCCAAGTGAGCCAGGAAGCTGGTCCCGCCAAACTGTCCACAGGGTGTACTGCCTAGGTACCTACAAGTTTGTAAACATCGAACTGGCCGAGAATCAAATACCAAGTCTTTAAGTTGTTCGTCAACACTAAACCGGTAGATCAAGGTACCGATTTAAGTTATTATGTACTACAAGAGGCATCGATACTAGTAATGACGACCTCTTAATACTCAAAACCAAGTTTTGTTGTTAAGTTTTGTTGTTGGCGGCCACTTATCGAAGGTGTCGATATGAGCAGTTGATTGGGCTGTCAAAATGCGTACTATGCAGTAGATGGTGCCTTGCGTGAACGCTACGTGCCGGTACTCCAACATATACACGACCTCTGGGCCATTCGTATGGATGTTCTCCAGTTACCAAGCTGGGGGTTAACGAGGCCTGCCTGCATTGGGCACACGACAGAGCCGCGATAAGGCTTGGTGCCGCTTCCCCACAACCCAGCTATCTTCCACCATTTCCCGTTGGATGATCTCATCGAGGTCACTTGGTCATGCTTCCGGCAGGTACAATTTTCGATGGCAATCACAGGGGTGCGGGCGGGGGGATGGCCCCTTAGGAATCTAGGTAGCATGACACCCCCCTCCCCAAAATAAAAAAAAACAAGCGCACCCGTATCTGGACACGTGAAGATAAGGCCAAAATTTGCCTTCTGACCTGCCACCTCCCAAGCAGCCAAATTCTCCTGCATCTCTACCACCTATTCCTTAACCTAATCCCCACCGCCTCATTTCTTCCAG
The DNA here is from genome assembly GCF_030411735.1 of Phialemonium atrogriseum. NCBI lineage: Eukaryota > Fungi > Ascomycota > Sordariomycetes > Cephalothecales > Cephalothecaceae > Phialemonium > Phialemonium atrogriseum. The sequence goes on from NW_026848140.1 coordinate 539,195, forward strand.
ATCCCTTAGTTGGTCGAGTCAGGTACGCTATCTGCGGTTGTCAAGACGTCATTTCAACGCGCAACCGCCCAGAAACCTCCGCTCAAGGCCGCGTTGCCTCTTGATACAACCCCCGTCTGCCTCTTCGCCGCCTCACGTCCGAGCACCACTTTAAACGGTGGCTCCGACTCCCCTCCAAACCCTCCGATACTCGCCGCGGTTCCGCCTCCCCGCGCGTTAGCTGGGAGCGGCAGCGGGCGAGCACGCGTCTGCCATGTGGTGGCTATTCCGCGCCTTGTCGAGCGCCATCTTCCTCCTAAGCATCGTTTTATCGATACCCATCGCCTTCGACGTCGGTGGCCGCGATGCCGGCCTCGCCTACTCCCTATCGCTCTTCCTTTTCTACTTCTTCTACAGCACCATCAACCTCCTTACCCCGGATTCGTCGCGCGTAAGATGGGCCTTCACAAACCTGGTCCGCTTCTCCCAGGGCCTCGTCATGCCGATCCTGCTTATATGGGCTCTGAATCGATTCTCGGTGGATGCTGGTAGCACGGATTGGGTCTCGCGCACAGTTGCGCACGTCACATCACACGCGAAACCTAGCACTTGGCATGAGTGGTTCTTTGGGCAAGGGGGCATCCTAGAGAGCGTGACACTGGGTGGATGGGATAAGACGCTGAGGTATTCGAGTCCAGTCTTCCAACTGCTGGAAGGTTTCTGCAGTCTCTTGGTCATTCAGGCTGCGGGTCAGATCACCAGGTGGCTGGTGAACCGTGGGCGGAGCGATACATGGCTGGTAAGTGCCCCGTCTGTCTTGCCGATGGCCTTCCCCCCATTCTGGCTCTTGCAAGCAAATATTGACAGCCCCCCAGATTGTCCTTCTCGTCTTCTCCGGCTCGGTTATATCAAGCGCCGTCTACTTCCTCTGGAGAGTCGCACGATTCCCACAGATCAGCAACCTCGATGCCACGCTCATCGGCGTGACAATGACATCAGCCGTCTTCCTCTGCGCCCTGGGCATCGGCAGTGGGAGAGGGAACCCTGTTGAATCCTCACTGCTATTCGCCTATATTGTCCTTTGCGTCTATCAGATATTCACCGACTATATGCCGTCCTCGGCGGCGGACGCGGCGGCGGCGGCAGAACAGCATGCCGCCAACCAGCCCGAATTCCCACCGTTGCCACCTATAATCATGGCTTCATACTCCACACTAATGCACATGCTCAGCAACCTCCCTTATGCCGTGAGCTCCTCCTTCCAGTTCCTCTACGCCGCATTCCAAACAATAACCCCGAGCGTCATCATCTCGCTCACCTACCGCATCATCGTCTTCTACTGCGCCACGCGAATCATCCCTGCAGTGAGAGAGTCAGGGGCAAGGGCACTCTCGCAGGACCCATCGCTAGAGGATAGCGACGCAGCCTCGCGGCTTCTCGGGTTTCTGGGCTGGTTCTCGCCGTCGGTGCTCATCGCCGTCTACACGAGCTTACTGCTCCAACACTTTACCGTATCGAATGACGGGGATGACCTGGGCTGGACGTTAAGAGGTGGTGATTCTGGCGGGAACATGTGGAGGTGGATAAACGTGGCGGCTACAATGGGATTGTATTCCGTGGAGCTTTACCTGGGGGGCGACGGAGATGCGGGGCTGGGAGGCCATTGGAAGACGGATTAGACCGCCACAAAATTCGAGCGGTCGGGCCGTTCTTGACCAACAGCCGAGTCCTAGGGACGGATATCGGGGAGTCGCAGGCACGGAACGTCTCACAGAGATACCCACATGAATTTCCAAGGTTTTAGGGGATTCAGAGGCCGGACAGAATGCGACAGGAGGTTGGTTGATTGTGAATAATTCACTGGCGAGTCGGATGGGAACCCTTCCATCGTCTTGCCGACATGGGAGGGTGTTCACTTTCTGGGGAGCAAGGCTTTTCTTTAGATAAGGCTTGCTGCGTTCGGCACGAAAACAAGTCACGGATATGGGGGTACGGATACAGGACAAGGGCAGCTCCAACTGGCACACAGCGAAAGGCGTTATTGGACATGGATGGCATATTCGTTTCGGACAAGAGAGAGAGTTACTGCGCCGATTTGATTCTTCCACTGTTGATTTGCATTCGAAGGCCTTTGGTGTTATCTATATTTCTTCTTTTCTTTCTCCAATGGGCCAGCTCGGGGCATCAGCGGCAGAGTGGGAAAGGAAGTGTGTATCACACAACAGTAATGCTGTGTAACCCTGCGCGTAGCGCTGTCAACGAGCAGGCTACAAAACTATGATTTACTTGTCTTTCATGCGGTCCCGTTGAGCCTATCATGCAGCCCAGGGGCGTAGAGGAGATCGGCGTGCCAGGAGCTAGAAGGGCCGCTGAAGAGTCATCACCGTCCTGAAAAGGCGACTGGGATTGGGGCCGAGGGAGGCTAAAAGGGGATTTGATGTCTCCCCTCATCGCAATGTCAGATAGCTGGCACTTCTGGTATATATATTTCGTCTCGCACAGCATATCACTCCGAATTGTTTACCAAGACTTCAACGCTGCAGTAATAATGGCCCCTGTTACTGCAGTGGGAAATTGTATTTTCCCAACCCATATTTCTTGATGATTGCGAGAAGCAATGTGCGCATGAGGATCTTGCAAACCTCCAGTTTGTCAACGTTGTCACATATGAGTCAGTTCCTGGGGTTAGCAGCCCCTTGATCTAACTCTGTATTTCTGATATTCGAGTGGTTGCCCCTAGTGGTGGGTGCCGTGTAGGTGTCACTTGCCATTCCTCCTAACTCCAGCCACCTACGCCGTTGTGAGGCTTATAATGTTGGAACATGTAAGTTTAGGATTCATAGCAAGATTTTAACACCGACAACAGATTCACTTACTATTATGACTTCTAGTTTCAATCTGTCCATCGTTTAAATAATCGTGGTCGGGAGCACTCCGATCAGTTGCTTCTTAGAAACTGGTTGTCAATCTGAGCCAGCGTTGATTGCCAGAGGGTAGGTCGTACGGAATCGCGCTCAATCGCCACACCGTCTGTTGTTATTGTAACATGTCACTTAAAAATATTTATCTACCCTGTCCTGGCGCAAGTGACGGGGAGCATATCGAGCCCCAACTCCTCCCTGTGATATTATCTCAGGTGAGCACCCCTTTGTTTTGACGATGACCAATGCATTTTGTTATGAGACCAAGTACACAATGCCTTCACCACAATATGGACGTAGGAGAAAGCCTTCAGCCTTAGCATTACACACCCCTGTATCCTTTCGCCATGTCACTCCGCCCTCACATATTCATTATAGTTACAGGCAGATGGGCTGGGAGCCTCCACGCATCCAAACCCGGACAAGACACCTAGGCGGCGACCTTGGCCTCCGACAGCCCGAGGTCCTTCTCCAACATCTGGCGGCAGATGGGGTGATAGAAATCGCGGTTCTTCTCAAACGTCTGCAGAGCTAGGGAGCGGTCGGCCTTGTTCAGGCTCCTGAACAGGGGCCGGACGAACTTCATCCTGCCAACCTGGCCGAGCAGGTCGGCGACGCCGGGGTAGGTGGCCTTGTGCTCGGCCCGCAGGGCTATCTGGTAGTACGCCGTCTTCAGCTCCACGTTCTTGGAGTCGAGGAGGCCGTATGCCTCGCCGAGGGCCGCTGATTGCGTCACTGTAAGGGGCTCCTTGAAGGACTGGACGGCGTTCAGGAAGACGAGCTTCTGGTTGCCGGTCCAAGCCTTGACGTCTGCCGGGCTGGGCGAGAAGCCTATGGACTTCCACTTCTCCGCTAGTTCGTAGCAGACGTCGGCGAGGGACGTGTCGAATTCCGGCTTCGGCGGGAGCCCGGTGCTGTAGAACCGGCCTTCCCAGTCGATGGATGCGATCTTGTCCTTCAGGCTGGCATATTCAGGGCCGTTGAAGAACTCTAGGAATGTATCCTTGAACTCGTACGAGTCGAGGGACTTGTTTTCCCACTTTCTGAAGTAATACGGAATGAACTTGTCAAAGTTCTCCCGCCCAACCAGACGGTCGAGATAGTAGACGAAGTGGAAGCCCTTCTCATAGGGAACGGTACTAAACGCATCATCTGGGTCGATGCCTTTGTGGCTGATGCACAGCTTGGTGAACTCATGGTCCTTGCCAAATTCCTCGATTGCCTCCTCTGCCAGCCTGTGTGAGCAACTGAGAATGTCCAGGAAATGCGAAATGACGTACCAAGGTGTTTCCACCCCATGATGGCAGAAAAGTCAAAATGGGCGTTGGAACCATAGACAGCTGCGATGATCCGTCTCTCGAGATACATGGTCCAGCCTTCGTTTAGCCAGCTATTGTTGCCTGTTAGCTTTCTAGAACAAGGTTTGCCACTTTTTGCTCCCAAAAAATCCACAAGCAAGCCTATGGGTAACTTCCAAAAGGCACTGTGGGCAAAGGCAAAGAAAATGCGACAGATAAACCATTCACGGGGTCGAATAGGGGTAAAAACTCACTAATGCTCCCAGCTACAGCTGGTAACCAGGTTCCCGCTCCAGCTATGGCTCAGCTCGTGTGCAATAACATCCACGTTTTGGCGATCGCCACTGATGATCGTCGGCGTCGCAAAAGTGAAGATCGGGTTCTCCATGCCTAGACAGTACTACAGTCAGTAAACCAACCTCAAGTCAGGGTGTGGGGCATGGCGCAGCCCACCTCCATAGGGGAAGCTCGGCGGCAAGACCAAGACGTTGTACTCGCCCCACTGGTAGGGAAAGACGATCTTCTCCGCCGCGTCCATGAACTTGTCCATGCTCTCCTGCAGCTCCCACTGTGACGCCTCCAGCTCGTTCGGCCCCGTAGCCACAACCGACCGCCGCCCGATCGGCGCCGTGACCATGTCTCCCGACGCCAAGGCGAACAGGTACGACGGGATCGGCACCCCCTGCCGGAACCGGTACACCTTCCCGGCCGGCCCGGTCTCGGCCTCGGCGCTGCCAGCCTCGGACGCGGGAACGGGCAGGCCGCTCGCCACGACCACGTAGGGGCTGGTGATGTTGAAGTCGTACGTGCTCTTCACGTCCGGGGTGTCCTGGCAGGGAAACAGGCTGCGGGCGTGGATGGCCTGGGCCTGGCTGAACATGAAGGGGGCCTTCTTGTTGCCGGTCTGCGCTGGCGTCAGCCACTGGAGGGCGGTGCACTCGGCCGTGGTGGCCAGCTCAATCTCCAGCCGGACCGTCTCGCCGCGGGCCGCGCCGCCGGGCACCTCGACGTGCAGCGGAGACCCGCCGGGCCCCACCCGCGGCCTCACCTCCCACCGCGTCGATGGGCTGGCGTCCAGCTTGACAGACGACACCGCCACATGGCTGGAGTCGAGGACGATCTCCTTGCTGGCGCCGTCGGTCTGCGAGACGAGCTCGAGGATGACGGAGCCCCGCAGACACTTGTCCGCGAAGTCGATGGTCAGGTTGGCCGTGGTGTGCCGGGTGCGCCAGGCGTCATAGTTGGAGAGGGTGCTTGGATCGCGAATCCCGGCCATGGCGACGGCTGTGATGCTGAATCGCCGGACTGAGGAGCTGAAGAGACCTGGTGATGATGATGCTTGTTTGACGAGCCTGAGCCGACTGAAGGACAGAAAACCCCGCATAGAAAAACGGGTTCACGAGCTTGGGGGCTTTCAAAATGACCTAGTTGTCTGAAATTTCACAAGTTTGCTGCCTTCCCTCTTCGTCTTAAGTTCACGAATACCTTCATTTGATAGGCTGCGAGCTGTCGACGTTGGAGCATCCCAAAAGGGAAGTTCTTTAGTCTGTGGCAGCCTCAGGCATAAATATAGTGCCTTATCTAGGTAATGGTGGTTGGCTTAATCACGTGAGATTGCACGGGATTTCGACGAGGACAAGAAATTTTGAATCAAAACAGCAGGGACTGAGTTTGCCATCACGATCTCTTCGAATCACGATCCAAAAGCTTTGTTGAAGCTCACGATTCTCCATCCAATTCAGCCTTTTGCTTCTCTCGAAACGAAACAGTAGGGACGAAACATGTTTCAATCTCCGTTCCCACCCTCACTCCCGCTCCCGCTCCGGAATCAAGGTGGGTCCCCTCCGGGTCAGAAACGGACATGGATCTTGAACCCGTTGCCCTCAAAGGACGAACTATGAACAAGGTGAAACGCACATTGCTGCTAGCGAAATCGGCCGAGAAACAGGCCGTGCTCTATCCTGGCCCCCCTTCCCTGGCCGATCCACACCGGGGGTCCTCTTTTGGAAGCTTCTCTGCGTTATGCGAACCGTTGGCGTATTAAAATTTGTTCTAGGGACTAGATCCTCGTCAATAACTCAAGGGACGGCATTGATCCATTTAATTAGTCCCCCGGCACTGGCGACGATTCCGCGGTTGTTCCGCCACGACGGAATGAATGGACGAAAGAACTAGGAGCAGAAAAGGAACCTTTACCTCCCAAGCGGGGCAGGACTCTCGGAGGGGTTGTTCGGAGAGCCACGGCTATTTTTGCCTGCCCCACGCTGTGCCTCGCTCACACTCTCTGTTGAAGGTGAAGTTCCATGCACAGGTGGCTTGCAGGAGATTCTGCACAATCTCTTCCTCATCTGGAAAATAGGGGTTTCCTACGACTTCTCGCACACCCACCCGGATCCCAACACAAGGTGTTATACACAAGAGTGTCGTAGGTGTCATGGCGTGTTACGGGTTACGTTGGTTGTAATTACAAGTATTGGCATCTGCGAAGCGGAAGACACAGGCACGCCTATCAGGGGAAGGCCGCGCGGGGGCGGGACTCCCTCCATAACTTCCAGACATGAGGTTCTCTCGAGGCATCGTGGAGAAGGAGACCTCACCCATAGTATGCATCCCTTAAGTGCTGAAGGGAGCCCGTTCGCCGGGTGGGGATTTTGTTTGGATAGGGATTGTTAATGATTACAGTCCCAGGGCCTTGGATTGACGGACGCCACCTAAGTGACTTAACATTGACCATCTCCCCATCCTCGACCCCGCGCGGGAGGTAAATTGAAGGGGAGGGCCACCATGTCGATGATTTTCATATTCACGTGGCTATTACCCGCACAGTCCATCAATCAGATCTCTGGTGCATTAATACTACGTAGTTCGCGGGCAGGCTTGCAGAGGTCGGCCGAATTAGAAGTAGTTTGTTAAATTGAGTGCTGCGTAGAAGATAGCGAACATCCAAACGGTCGTCAAAGGCGCACAGGCCTCCCAAGACTTGAAGCTATTCACCCCCTCACATTAGCGTGCAGTATATTCCGTAGATTGCCACACCACACAGAACGTGAGACCTGCTCCCAGAGGGCGGTTCGAAGTGTAGTGTAGTGTAGGATTTCTTTCGTCACTTTGTGTGTACCGGGGGGAGGGAGGGAGCTATCCGGACGTGCCATGAGTGTCAGGGTATGGATGTTAGTGGCAGTTTGATGTTGGCCCGTCGGTGTGAAGAAGGTGCAGTGCTGACAGGAGTCCGGAGTCTGGACTCGCTGGAGAAGAGGAGAACAGCCATAAGGAGCTTGACGTTGGGAAGGCGACCCACAACCTAATTGGAGCTCAGACTCCCAGTCTGAGCATGAGGATCATGGGAGCAGCGTACGTTGTAACTGAAAATGTGGCCCCGCCAATGAAGGGTGCGGTGAGGAATCCAATGGGTTCTCCACTATCGTCAGTATCGTACGATCTGTTTCCGTCCTCGAAGTCGAGGTAGCAATCATGCAGTGACATTTTATAGTGCCTACATATATGAAATGGAGACTTGGAATTGGAACACTCGATTCGTCCAAAGAATGTCACTTGGAAGATCTAATCGGAGATCCAACCACGCCCGTCCAGACTTGGGACTGTCAGTGTCTCGACCTCTCCCCTCTCCCCTCTCCCCTCACCATTCTCCCTATTGGGCATGGCCTACCATCTATCCTTTTCGCAGCACAAATCTACTCAACTATGTTGCGCTTTCGGGTGAAATAAGAAAACGAAAAACATCCCCTTTTTTTAGAGTCTGATGTCGCACGGGGCCCGGCAAAGCAGGGGCCTGCGGGGAAAGAGCTCTCCATTGGCGAATCACAGTGGGAGGCTGGATGGGGCATTGCGTGCCGTGTGTGAAACACCATTTATACCCCGCACTAGCGGTTTCGAGGTTGAGGCTGGAAATTTTATTTATTTTCTTCCAGTATTTTATTATTTCGCACCTGTGTCACAACTGGGGTTCTATGCGGGAACAAGAAAATGGAACTGTGATTGCAACGATGCCATCCGTCACAGCTCGCCATTGTGTTGGACTGCTGTGTTCAGGGGAAAGCTCTTCGACCACCCCCATGCGAAGGTGAGAAACCTTCGCTGGGTCGGTTCAAAGCCGAAGAAGTCGAAACGAGCCACGGGCCCTGGTCAATATTAGCCGTGTATATGGGCCAGATCCTTGAGGATCTCGGAGAGATCGCGGCTGGGAAGATCCTACCAGTATTTTTGACAGGCTTTTTTTTAATTGTCTCCCGCCCAGGAGGCTGGGGGTCCAACGAGGACTATATCCGTATCCCGTCTGTTTATTCAAGTTTGTCATCACCCTCGGATGGCACTCTCATAGAGAGCTTCCTGGGCTGGGGCTAGCAACCAATCTTTGCGGCTCATCTCTAGGCCACGAGGGCATGTGTGTGCGCAAGCATGTGTGTGTGCGCAAGCAGGTGCATGTGGTGTAGTAGAACTACTGCGTAGCTAGAGTGTAATGATTGTGCCTGGCAGCTGCACATCATGGAGCAACAACGTCGTGAACCCACAGTTTTTAGATCATCTGGCATGCCGCATGGTGGCCTGTATCTCTTGCATAGTTAGCTACTGCGGTTGCAAATCTCAATCTAAATGGTTGCATGAACTTCTGTCCCTTTCGGCGTTTTGACACTCGGCTAATGAACAGAAGCACTTGCGCCAAGCTGCCTTCCCCCTGACAGCATCCACCAAAATGTGGACAGGTTCGTCCGATGTCGAAGCTTGCAATGGCCCATGCTTGCAGCAGAGAAGTGAGTGCGATGGCAGGTTGTCCAAGCGAAACAAGCATGTTGGAGCAAGCAGGAACTCAAGGAAGAAACCGGATAAGACCCGGGGGAAGTTCCCACGAGTCCTCGATCAAATCGCGGCCCCCTCAATCCTGTTAGAGGTGGGTTTTGATGACCCAGGTATTCCCATCTTGTAGGTCCAGCCAAACCGGTCAAACCCTCGATGCTGTTCGTTTCGAGCCTCCTCAGCAATAACTATCTAATGCATTTCTCTTCACCGGCAGCTCTGTTCTGATGGCCGGCAGTTGCTTGACAACGTTATGCTCTTTGGGCGTCGCAATGGAATGGCGTAGCCATGGCCAACGGTTAAAACCTGGTTGAAGGGGTCGATCAATGTAAATCCCTACCTACTTAGCACCTTTAACACTCCAACTAAGAACACCCTACTTACGCTGGTTCCACTACCAAATGCAACACTGGCCCTTCAAAGTTGCTTCTCCCAACCCATGGAGGGACAGGAGCTGCTTCCTTGACATGGTCGAGGTTGCATTCGATAGAGGGGTTTGGTGAGCACCTACCTACTGCCTACCTATGCAGTACGTTGTATGCAGATATGTACCCAAATCCCTGCCCGGGGCAACCTGGCGGGCATGCTATTGATCGATATAGCGAAGGTTGAAGACCGTTGTTATCACTGTTGCCTCTCGCCACTGTTTCCACAGCGGCATGAGGTTGCAATGTCCGTCTTGCTCGAATGTGCCTAGGCAGAGAGCATGAAAAGAAAACGAGGAAGCACCCATGCCAGTAATATCCGACTGGCGTAGGTACCTAGGTATGTATTTGCCTTCGTCGAAATGATCGACCTGGTATGGTTCATGCAACTCGCTCCAAGTCGCCCTTCGCCCCACGTGCAGTAATGCACCTAATACGAACCTACTGCGAACTACGAAGTAGGGACGGACCGTGGGTTGGCTCAAGAGGATGATTGTTCTTCAAGTTCAAGTCAAGAGTTTCCAAACCTAATAAAAAGATTCTTTGACGTTCTGTCTCAGGTTGGCGGATCGCGCTTGTTTCTTGTGCTACCTAGGCTTGTTAGGTTAGGATATGTCTAGTGCTCTGCAGTAGGCAACATGCATGACCCGAAGCGGTTTGGTCCGAAACGCCTGTCCTCCGATTCGCCCTTCTATGGCGGCGACATCCTAGCGGATTACTATCACTGCATCAGTGCATTATGAATTGTGATTGAACTGAACGGTCCGTGCGGAATCGTCGGTGGCGATGTCGCTCTGCTTCATTTTCGTCCGAACATCTGCAAGCATCTCCTACGGGCACTCGCGGAGTGTTTACTGCTCTACGCATGCGCAGGCTACAACGTGAGCTAGGTTCCGCATACGGGCGATGGATGGATCATCCCTACGCGTGGATAAATACATACTGTACCTACCTACGGATACACATCTTTGACACCTGCCCGCCTCAGAGAGGTGGGTAGCCGTGCTAATGTATGTACCTACGTTGTACACATAAGCTGGCTGACAACTTACAAGGCTCTAGATCTCCACTTGCCGAATAAGGGACTCGCTTACGCATATATCTAGGTATTCGTAGAGCCAGTCGACTCTCGAGCCTCCTGGGGAATCCACATAAGCGGGGAGTTAAGGCAGGGCAGCAAGGAAACGGGCGAGACTACGACTAACGGCTAGGTAGATGATGCTGCGGGAAGCTGCCGCGGGCAGCTACTACCATCCATTCAAAGGACCATCACAGCGAGCTGTTTGGATTCTAAGGTATCCGTGTGCCAGGGTGGAAATTTGCAAGAGGCGGTTGGGAGAAACGGAGAGGCGGAAAGAAGAACGGGAGTCGCGGAAGGAGAGGACCTCCGGCCCCTCACTAACAGCCAGCAGCTATTCTGTGCCTGCCCCTCCGTTCCTGCCCTGCATGTCATTGCGTGCGTGCCTCTGCCGTCTTCATAGGTACAGAACATATTCCAGGTGTCTCGCAGCCGCACCTTCCCGCCTCCGGCAGCTTCTTCTTCAAGCGCTTGTTTCTTTTCGCAGCAGACTTGCCTTAGTTCTACCCGTGACCGGCCGAGCTACGCGGTATCCAAGCCAGCACTGCTGTTCTGCAGGTGCTGCAAGGTGCTGCAGCTGCACCCCAGCTGTACCAAAGCACCCTCCAATTTAGCCAAGGACGAGCCATTGGTCTGACCAGTGTCTGCTATAGGCAAGCATGATGGTGTATAGAAAGCACTCTTACCGTATTCGACAGGAAACACCGCCTTGTGGTAGTGGGGCAACGCCTAGCGTACACTAGCACCCCTGCTGCAGCTGTGGGTGCGGGGGCCTGAACGCCATAGCTGTTTCACTCCTCTCGAGCCTTTTCCGACTACCTCGAGGCCCAGCCCCGTGCCCCCCAGGGTGTCCGAGAGGAGGAGGAGGAGGAGCAATTGCAAGCGAATGGTCTGTCTCAGACCCTTCGCTGTCACCATCGTGCCGATGTGGTGCGCAAAGGTACATTCGAACCCCCGTTGCCATGAGGGAGGGATCATCTACTGCGCAGCACCAGACCTGCATTGGCGGTGCCCAGGGGTGATGAGTGGTCATTGTTATGAGTCTTATCGCAGGAAACAAGCGTTTTCCGTGCGTTTTCGTCTCTTTTTCTTATAGTCGCCTCGATGCAAGGAATCGAGATTGACAAAAATCATAATAATCCTGTCCCACCTTCATGCCCTGCCCTTGCTTCTATCTCTCCCCTTTCCCCCCTGTTGTGCCATTTCTTCCATCTCGAGAGCTGGACAGGGAAGCTACCTGCTTGGGCGGCCTGCGATTACATATAGCCTCGTCTCCATCCCATCCGTCTCTCCCACCCGCCTATATTCCGAAGGCTCTATTCGTCCTAGCCGCACCACTTCTTCCGAGCCAGTTCTGGCCATTTACCTCTTACACCTGAGTCCCTGCATCCAGCCCAATGGCTCACATTGTCAGCTGCATGCTGGATACCGATACGGACAATCTTGATCTTAGCCTTAATAATTATATAGCAAAGGCTGTCTCCCCACAAGCTTCCAATGACTCGGTAAGTAATGCAAGCACTTAAACCTTTTTTGCCCCTCCACTCGTCATTGTCGCTGGCCAGCTCTAACTTGCGCCCTTGTTTACCGTAGTTACTGGAGAAAGCGTCTGCACAGGGCTGCGAGAAGCCCTTCGTCTGGAGGATGCACCAACCGGAGCGGAAGTATCAGCTCTTCCCCAAGGATAGGCAGCCTGCTGCCTCCCCGGGGAAGGCTCTGGATCCCGAGCAGGCTTTCGCCCTAGCCATGGGGCAGAATGGAGACAAGACGGACAAGACGGCCGGAAGCGGGCTGCGCATACGGATCAAGGAGCACAACCTTATCCGTCGCCGAAAAGTCAGCGTCCCCGAGCTGGGGCCCATGACGACTGTGCAGGAAGTTGCTATGGACTCTCGTAAGTTAGCTCCCCGGCCTTCCCTTGAGGCTCGCTAACACGGGACAGCTACAATTCCCGGCCGTCCACCTCTTCATGAGCGATCCATCAGCGCCCCCGGCAGCTCATGGAAGCAACACAACCTCTCCGAGACCATCGCATTCCCTGATGCCCAGACGCCCGACGAGAAGGCTGAGTTGGAGGCTCTCGGTATGAGCAACGCTGGCTCTCGGCGACTCGCCCTCGAAGCTAGACCGCCCTTGTCACCAAAGAGCCTGGCACCCCTCGTCATCCCAACCACAGCCTCTCCTGTTCCGCGCCTAAAAAAGCAATCGTCTCTCAGCCGTCTTCGGTCCGGAAGCACGCCAGTAGAACCTACAATCCGCTCAGCCCGGACTGACGATTCGCCCAAGTCTCGAACACCTTTTACGCCCTTGTCAGGCTCGACAGCTCTAAACACGCCAAGATCGGCTGCCCTGTCAACAATGAATGCGTCCACCCTCCCGACTCCTATCTCTGCACCCACGGAGTCGCGATCCTCGCCCAGGCCCTGGGAGAAACCGACCAACTACGCCGTCGTCACAACGCCCAGGGAAGGCTCCACCGAGTCGAACTCGACTCCTAAAGCCGACCCTGAGCCGCGGCCCGTTGCAGCTATGGGTCACAGGAGGAATCAATCTGAGTCTGCGAGCGTCATGGAGCGAGGACGGCCACGGAAGCGAAGTGAGACTACCGGATGCACGTCTCTGAAGCGTACAGCGTCGAAGAGAAACAATAGTGCAGAGCGCCGGGCTTTCGAGCAGCTGCCCAAGGGATGGAAGGTCAGCGAGGCTGCGAGCATGCTAAATCAATCCGAAGTCGTCGCTATCCAGAAGCAAGCCTTGCAGCAGGCCGCGAGGTTCGAGGTTCTGAGGAAGGACGATGTCGACAATCTCTCGAGGGTAAGCCTTGTATTGCCCACTTCTGAGTTTTGACAGAGCATGTCTAACAGCAATGAATAGGAGCTTCGACATCTCGATGAACGTACCGAGTATCTTCGACGGACTTACACGTCTCTCAGGGCTGGCCGGCGCAACCTGCACTCGAGGATCTGCCAGTATCTCCGCTCCCCTCGAACTGCCAAGTTCAGCCACGATTCGATTCTTAAGCAGGAAGAGGCTCTGGCGGAGCTAGACACTTCCATTGACGACTGGGTCACGAAACTCGAGCAGGCTGAGAACCGCCGCACTCGAGTACGCCAAAAGCTGCTCGAACACGTTGCGGCCGCTGCGACTCTTCCTCTCTCCCCGGGCATCGCTGGCGTAAGCCATAGCCTGCAGCTAGCTATGGGTATTCTGCCCCCTGGCTCGACCCCACCTGCAAACATCTCCACACCTCCACGAAGCCCAACTAAGGCATCCTTTTCTGCCCACTCCCAGTCTTCCTCCCCCTCCCCCCAACGCGTTGTTGCCCAGGTACCTTCGACCATCCTTGAGCAGCCTCTCTTTGAAGAAGCTGCCACCGCAGATTTTAGTCTCACCGGCAACAAGGAGGGCGATGTCGCTCCTCTTCGCCGAGCGGAGACTATTCGTATTTATGCCGATAACGATGTCTACGCTCTCCTCGCCGACGTCGAGGACCAGATCACCAAGATGAGCGCCGGTGACCCTCCCAAGGAACCGTCACTCTCGGATGATGAACGCAGAGAGCTCCACCGGGCTCACAGCCAGGAGCTTCTCAATGGTTCACCGGTGAGGAAGTCACCGGCCGCTGAGTCGCCTGCGCCGCCTTCTCCAACCAAACAGGAGGCCACTAGGGACAACATCTTCCTTACGAACGCCGTCTTCAAACCCAACAAGCTGATTGCTGTTCTCTAAGCCTGATGATGGTTCTATCTGTCCATCTATCTCCATCCACTGGCCATCCGTCACCACTATGACTTCTCAATGTCTTATAACACGACCATCGAAGCACGCTACCACGGCCGACCCACCTACAGTCGTTCTGTTTGACTGTTTCTTCCATCTATGATACCCATTCTTGACGATCATTAACCGCTGTTTATCTTGCATTTTCACTGCATTTGGCATATTGGCTCTCAGATGCCATGGCCATCCCTAGCCATTTCGCTTCTTTCAATCTTAATACTATTGTAAAAGTTTTGATTATATGAGAGTTTTGGAAGATTGTCTTTGGGTTCCTCTCTCATGCCGTCACGGCCGAGCCGACATACTGCGCAAAAACTAACGGCCTTCATCAAAATTGCTTGTTATTCGACTTGCATCTGCATAATGCATTCATTCTACCTCTCTTTTGCTTCACCCTTTTCTCCTTCTGTTCATTGCATCCATACATGCACTGGCAAATGGATTTGCATTGCTACCATTCTACAACCACCGTTACTTACTCATCTGCATTACACAAAAAGGCGTTTTCTTCCTTAGCTCCTCATCATTAGCCACCAAAAATGCATTCTCTGCTGGAAGCAGGAAGGGGAAGCATGAGCTCATGGAAGCATCCAAACTGAGACACATTGAGTCGGAGAAGAGGAGATGGCGTCACAATTGCCACTCGGGATGCAAGACTTGGAGGCGATTGAGCCACGGCTCTTTCGAGATCGACGAGAGCGGGCTGTTTGTTTAAGGCTGCCCTCCCTTGACCCATGTATAATAATAGCTTGGGAAAGACAGGCATTCAGATTCAATAAGATCGGTACTCGTCGTCGATCACTATAGCCCCTTGCTACCTTGTTTACACGTGATATATCCCGCTGGTCCTATTGTTGTGAAACGGCACCCCTCCAGTTTGCCACCGTGTCAATGCAACACCTCTCAGGTGCCCAGCCCTCTTGTATGCAGAAAACGTCTGCCCAGTCATATGCTTGTGCCTGCAAGTTACGGATGTTCGACATCTCGCCCCACGTCGGGACATCGCATGAAGCAGTGGAACGGCGATCGTCAAAAAGCAAAGAAAAAAGACTCGCCACAATGGGTTGTTTCTCTGCTCGTTTCGCCCCGGCCCCTGTACATCTAGTGTACCCCGCCCAGCCCTGCCTAGAAACCTTATCATGCGGCTGGATATGCCTCTCTCCCCTGCATGGTTGTTGCCCTTTTCTCCGTGATGCGCTGCCGGCAGATTCATGCCACGTGCTTGTCAATCCTCCGCTGCCCTGCATCAAACCTTCACCGCTTCTCGCCCCCCCCCTCCCCCCGCCCACCTCCCCGCCCTCGTATCAAAGCAATGGGTGACGATTGCCCCAAATTCACCGAAGACGTTTCCACCTCGCCTCGGGGGAACAACCCCCGGTAAACAGGGGAACAGCGTCTATTACTCACATGCCGTGTACGATCCTTCAGGGCTCTGCCGCTGAAAAGAGGCCTACCGACTACGTACGTCTCTGGGTCGCTCCGTCCCCGCCGGCGACCCTGGAGAGTGGCAAAAAGACACTTACTTCCCACGGCATTGACGAAGCTGAAGCGGACGGGACGATGAGTCCGGATAAGGCTGGGTAGATTCGTCTCTCTCAGATTCGTAGTGTTCGTTGTCTGGGTGACCCGAGCAGGTGGCGAAGGTGGGTCTCGGGCAGGACCGAAGTATGGCAAGGGTTTATCGACTGTTATTGACTAGACTTCCGAGGGGCCATCACGCATAAACAGGCAGCTTCGTCGTAGGAGGGCCTCGGACCGCGTATGTCCACCGAGTCCTGGATCGGGGGAAATGGGGGGCGCTTGTACGAATTCTGTCTGCGGCTGGGCCGGTAGTCCTGAATGTTAGAAGGATAGGTAAGTGCTAAGTAGATGCCTTTTTCTTTTAGTTATTGCCATTGGATGTGGTCGTTCAGCCTTGGCTCCTCTCCTCTGGGTAATACATATCTCATAGTACAGCCCAGCCGTACAAGACATCATTGAGTTCCATCAGGCCGACCAGACAATTCTGTGCGCGCACATCATGACGCTCGTAAAGCACCCAGTCTGGGGCCGTAAGTTAATAGAATATTCAGCAAGACCATCGAGGCGAACTTTGGCGGCGACAGATGGGAACTCGGTACCTACCTACCTACGGATTACACCAGCTAGAATCCGAGAGTGGGTCCGGCCGATCGGCCGCCGGCTGGAATGTCGGTACGGCCCGTAGGGCACCGGGCCGCGCGGGCGCGCGCCCCAAGTGGGGGGGGGTTTTTGGATAGCCCAAAGATCCTCGCCGAAAAATGTCTCGCGCCATCTGGCGCCCGCTGCAGATCAGTTGAGGTTCAGGATGGCCCCTGTAAGCGAGAGGCGGTCACGAAACAGACGCGGCTTCCTAATATCGGCGTCCCCTCTGTTCCGTGCCATCCATGCCCTTCGGGACCACGCCTTCGGGAATCAACCCTGCAGAAAGTTGGGCCTTGGTAAAGGGACCGGCATTCTCGCCACGCTGCTGTTGATCCCCATGTTTGCTAACAGATGTTTCAAACCCTGACTCGACTAATTGATGGGGCCGCAGAGCGTGTGATTTGGCCCTTGGGCTCTGAGCATAAGCTTCTGCTATTAACATTATGTACATGTACCTATATAACTATCTTGACAATAGAAACACCCCTTGCCCACTTGGGCTCTGGGGTGATGGCCTCGTTCCCTTCATACTCATGACAACCTGGAGCTTGTTGAGCTCTCACTCGGCTTTTCACATTCACAACACCGTGAATGGTCCCGCAGGATTCAGGACCCCAAAGCCATTCGAATCAAACACAACCTTGAACCCCTTTCCCGTATTTCCACCCGATTTCTCTGCCAGCCCCCAACGCCGCGGGAGCCCGCTCTGTTCAAATCACCAGCTTCCCCTCCAGCCTCAAGTCCCTGCTACTCGCCCCGACCCACACGCCGTACTCGCCGCGCCGCAGCCTCCACTTCTGCGCCACCACGTCCCAGACGCTGAGGTCGCGCCTCGTCAGCGCGAACCCCACCGCCGCCGTCCCGGACGCGTTGACGAAGGGCTTCTCGAACCCGCGCAGCTGCCGCGCCGGCGCCCCCTCGCCCGGCACCCCGACGTACAGCTGCGCCACCTCGGCGCCGCCGACGGCGCCCGTGTTGCGCACGTCCGCCGTCGCGCGCGCGATGACGTCCCACAGGTCGGCGGGCCCCCCCTCGACCGTCGCTCCCGTGGGGAATTCCGCCGTGTCGTTGGACGTCTTCGTGACGGACAGGTTGGAGTACTCGAAGGTCGTGTAGCTGAGGCCGAACCCGAACTCGAACCGCGGAGTGATGTTTTTGGCGTCGAAGTGCCGGTAGTCGATAAACACGCCCTCCGAATAGTTGCTCTGTGGGAAGGCGGCGAAGATGTCCTCCGGCATGTCTGGCCCCACGAGTTGGCCGTAGTCTGATTCGTTGCGTGCGACCGTGTAGGGCAGCTTGCCCGAGGGATTGGACTTGCCGTAGAGGATGGAGACCAACGCCTTGCCCGAATCTTGCCCCGGCAGGTGTGCGAATATCAGCGACGTGACGTTGGGATGGTCGATCCACTGATCGACGAGCCGGATGCCAGCGTTGTGGAAGACGACGACGGTGTTGTTGCATTTGTCAGCCACGTTTTTGATCAGGCCGTCCGTATAGTCATCATGCAAGTTCGGGCGGTCAAAGCCTTCTGAAGCGAAGGCGTTGACAATGACGAGGCAGGCATCCGAGGCGGGATTGATTTCGGGGTCACCACTGGTAAAGTCCCAAAACAGAGCCGTATCGTCCTCGTATGCCTGTTGGGTTATTGCATCAAAGGGAGAGATGATCCGTGACTGTGAGGTAGCCCCAGAACCGCCTCCGGAGACGATCGTTCCGTTGAAGGCAATGGCTGGGCGCTCGCTCACATCCCCTGCTATAAACCCCGAGAGCAAATCCTCAAAGTTGAACGATTCGGCCCCGAGATTCCATGGCGATACGCCGCTGCCCACGTTGTTGTTATCGGGCGCCTTGGCTGAAAAGCCGAATATGGAGAGCAGGTTGGGCTTTTTAAGGGGCAGGGCTTTCTTTTCATTTTTGAGCAACACGTGGCCCTCAACGGCGCCGTCGAATAAAACGGATCTAGACGATTCGTTCCGCGCATCTACGATTTTGTGCGGCTTGGTGAGGGAGGCGGGCATGCCAATACCTGGCTCTGGAAAACCTTGATCTTGGCCCATTTGGTACCAAGATGCAATGATCCTTTCTCAGGGTTAGCCCGGATACCTGACTTGACCAGAAAGGCCATATCGCTTACCTTGTAGCCATATCAGTGATGCGGGACTCGGGAACGGAGCCATTGGACACAGCCTTGGATAGTTCGGCACCCCAGAAGGGACCACCAACCGGCATGGCCATGTCCAGGCCAGCCAGGGCAGTGGCAACACCGGCATGCTGAGCACCCCAGTCGGTGACAACAAACCCCTAAGATACCGGTGAGCTAGAGGTCGGAAGCGGGCTTACAAGCTGGTGCTTACCTGGAAGCCGAGTTCCGTCTTGAGGATGCCATTCAAGGTCTTGCTGTTGGCACATCCATAAGAGTTGTTCACGCGATTGTACGAACACATGATGTTACCGCTACCCGCATGGATAGCGTCTTGGAATGGCCTAGGCTCTCCGTTAGCAGGGCCCTTCCGATATACCA
Source organism: Phialemonium atrogriseum (assembly GCF_030411735.1). Taxonomy (NCBI): domain Eukaryota; kingdom Fungi; phylum Ascomycota; class Sordariomycetes; order Cephalothecales; family Cephalothecaceae; genus Phialemonium; species Phialemonium atrogriseum. Next base: position 558,172 of record NW_026848140.1, read on the forward strand.
CATGTCAACAGGAGTATAGCTTACCATAAGTACAATTCATGAAGGGTCCGGTCATCAATATTGGACGATGAAGCTTGAATGTCGCCGGAGGGATTGCGGTATGACTCTTGCTCGTTGGCGATATAGTGCTTCGCAGAAATCAGCCAAGGGGCCCCAACGACGCATGAGATAGTAGGCACCCACCTTCGTACTGGTGATGACACCAACCCCCTGTATGGCCGAGACTGTCTCATGGACGAGGGCACCCGAAAGGTAGGGATCGTTGGAGAAACCTATTTCCGATTAGTTCTAGCCGTGAGAGAAAGCTCCCCTTCTAGCAAGAGAGGGGCCTTACCTTCCCAGTTTCGGCCCCCGAGTGCAACCCGTCCAAGGGGCCCAACGACGGGACCCAGCAGGACGTTAACACCCTTCTTCTTGAACTCCGAGCCCATTCCGAACCCACGTTTGGCCGCCAGCTCTTTGTTCCAGCTATCAATGGTCACGAATAATCAGCAAGCCTGACGTTGAGCCCAGCAAATGTGAAAATGGCATCCTCACCTAGCACCAACATGAAGCCCGCTTGGCCAGGAGCTAACAAAGTCGGTCGAACGAAGGCCATTCCCAGCATCGCTTAAGCAGAGGCCGGGGAACTTGAGGCGTCGGATTGGGGGGATGTTCCCGTTGCATCCATTACTCGCGGAGATACCGCTCGTCAGGTCGATCTGTTTAGGCCATCAGACAACATCCCGACAAGTGGCAGGGACATGACCTCGCAAGCCATTTACCTTCTCCTCCAGGGTCATCTGTCCTACCAAATCCTGGGCTTTGGTAAACGCATCGGCCCAGGTTGCCAGGCCACTGATATTGGCTATGGTGCAGCCGAAACCAGTCAGCGATTTCAATGTCAACATTTACACCGGATCTCCCCTCTGAACCATTCTGACTTACGTGAGGGATAGACCGGGGGAGACTGGCCGTAGAAGTAAGTATCGCTTGAGATGTTACCAGCGGGCTCTTGGCGGGCGCAGTTTGCAGAAGAGCAGGCCTTTCCATGGGGTAGGGCAGCAAGGCCGGCAAGGCCGCCGCCGATGATGACAAGAAGCATGATGACGAGAAGGGCAACGCCTCGCTTGGTCTTGAGAAAGGGGAAGCGCTGCGTGACCCGAGATAGTCAACTGGATTTGTCCGCCAGGACTGGCGGCTTTCCAGCAGTGTTGCTGGGGGAGAGGCGCGCGGATGTAGCATCTCCAGCCATGGTAGCTCGCGAGCTGGGTCGCACCCCTCGATATGCCGTGTTCCGGGGCCCTCGATGATCAGCAGGAAACCTCGACCCTTTGGAAGGGGATACTCGGGCCTTCCTTGCTTGATGGAAAGTGGGTCAAGGGAAGAGGGGAGAAAGGTCAGGTAGGTGCGTAGACACCAGAGCGGAGAAGCGTGAATAGCGTTGTTGCCGCAAGAAAACGTCAAAGTTGTGGACTTGGTTGTGGACGTGTGGCCAGCCGCAGAGTAAGAGCGTTGAGAGCGTGAGAGTAGCTAGTATAAAGACAACAACAAGAGAGCTGCCGCGTTAGAAGGATACAATGACCCAAGCCGAGAGTCTATGTTCGAGACCAAAGCTCTGTACGTTATAAGAGACGAAATGCTATGTCAATCAAGAGAGATGCAGAGGCAGGAATGTCGATCAGATATTATGGTGTGTAAGTTCAAGTAATTGCTTTAATTAAGCGCTTGTTTGATGCTCGTTGCTCCAGCAAATATCCCTGACCTGGCCGTGGTGGCCCAGGGCCGGCAAAAGGTCGGGACTGATGGCCTCTTTTGATTGGCTGAAGCGTCATCCATACATTACCAGTTGCATCATGGGCCAGATGCTGAGTTAAACCTTCGTCGGAGGCAGGACTGATTGACAACGGCCCCCATTCTCATTACCACCATCTCCCGCTATGCAGCTTCCAGACCTTTGCATGCATGTATCCACTTGTCTTTTTTTCGTGCCACGTCGGTGGCGGGGGTGGGGGTGTGTGGGTAGGGGAGACAGAGGGGAGGGTGAGGCTCAGAACTGGCCGCCTCATAATAAATGAAGTGGAAGCTATCCCGTCTTCGTCGTCTTTGTGATGCACAGGATAAAACGTCGGGACGTTAGGGCCGAACCTTGTCAGACCGATCCTGGTACCACCTTCTGGCTAAAAGGTGCCCGTTTCTATCCATGCCAGCCATCAAATACACGATAACGGGAGCTAGGGCGGCAATCGATAGTAGAAGCCTTTCCCGAAAGCCACTCCCGCATTCCTGGAACTCCCTTGGAAATCCGAGTCGGCGTCCTCCGTTGATCTAACTAGGGGGAATGGATGGCTACGGACCAAGGGAGAGGAACCAACCGATTGTGTGACGCAGAGAGTCAGCCAAGCCTAGGCATTGGGTGGAACAACCCCTGTAGGAAGCCACACCCAGAATGGCGGGATCACAGCTCAACGCCGTTTGCATCATTTGTGGATTTTTCATCTGCCTTAGGTACAGTACATACGCTTCCGAAGACTTTGGTTCTATGTCTGCTGGTAAATGCCAGCATGCGAGATTCATTACATCATCCCCAGCCTCTGCCGTAATGAAATGGGAGTTTGGGGTATATCTTTCTTTCCTCGGCTGAGGCAGGAACAGTAGTGCCCTTCCTAGCCCTCACAAATACCAATTCGACCTGATGCGATCCATCCATAACCTTTCGAGGACAATATCGATGCCAACGAGTGTCCGTACCTGTTGTCCATAACGAACTTGGTCCACAAAAATCAGCCCACTAGGGAAGGCAAAGTCAATGGCTGCTGCGCCACTCCCGAGCCCCTCTCAACCAAGACACTTTGTCCGAGGTAGGAAAAGCAGGCGGGAGAAGGTGGCTCATTGGGCGCATAACTTGGGGTTCAGGCGGTGGTGGCCCGGAGGTGCCGTAATAAATATGTGAACAAGGAAAACACGAATATAGCGTGGTAATGTGCGCTCAGCAAGGAATCGCTCCGCTGGTGTGTGAATATATACGAGAACGAAGGCAAGGGCCCAATGGTAGCTTCTAAGGTGTGCTGTCGGGGGCATGCATGCGATCTAAATCAGATCGACAGCCGGCGCATTGGACCGAGATGTGGGAAAATCTCGGCATCAAGAGGAGCGGAGCAGAGGTGGAAATATCGGGGCGGAGTCGCCTGGCCGTGCCTCCAGTGCTCGTACCCAAAATCGCATTGCAGATACTAGTCCACTCTTCGACGGAACCTCCGGGTACTCAAAGGATGAGCTGCTTGAGGTTGCGCTGAATGATCATATCCTGGACCGATCCCATGGTGATCTTCAGCAAATTCGTGTCCGTCGCATTCGTGAAGTGGCCGTATATCTCCTTGTCTGGATTCCGGTTGAGGGCTCGGAACTTGTCCATGAAGTACTTGCTCGCCTGCTTCCAGTCGTCGGGCGGGCCGTGGTAGTCGGTGAACCCATATTGCGTTATGGGACTCCTTGGAAGTTTCTCCTTGAAGAGATCCATCTTGTTGAGGAAGATGATGAGGGCGGATTTGGCGAACCAATGGGAGTTGGCGATCGACTCCCAGAGCATGAGGGCCTCGTTCATTTGGTTCTGATGCCGGCAGCGGTCAGCTTCCAGAGTCTCTCACTTGCATACGCCCCACCAAGACAACTTACGCCATCCTTATCCTCAACGAGGCATTGGTCATAGCCGGATATGGCGACGAGGAAGAGAAGACAGTTGACATTCTCGAAGCAATGAATCCACTTCTTTCTCTCTGACCGTTGGCCGCCAACGTCAAACATCCGGTATGACAACTGGCCGAGGTCAAAGATGGTCTCTGTGATGCCAGTCGTCCGCAACCTTGACCGCAGAAGATCTTGGTCTGTGGGCACATATCCTCTGTCCCAAAGACGGTCTATGTCCTCGCAGAAGCTTCATCGTGTCAGCCGGGATCGTTCGTTTCGCATCCGGGATATAGGGCAGGGCACTCACTAGTCCAGGTTATCATGGAGCGCAAATTCGTTACCCTTCGCGATAGCAGCCTTGACACCGCTGTCGACCCACAGGTTCTTGATAGGCTCCAGATAATCCAGGGGGAGGGGTTCGTTTGGGTTCATCTCGTAGTCGACCATGATGTGCGCCATGTTCTTCTATAGGGCTCAGTTAGACCCCGCTTCTTGCCTCACCCCTGACCCGAGGAACCAGCCAGGGCCATTTGTGGTTTAGGACGGTTGGACTTGCCTCGTTATCCTCGTTCTCGAACTTGATGCCCAGCTCGTTCATAGCATCCGAGATTAGGCGAAATGCTTGAACGACATTGTTGAACACGACGGGTTTCCACTCCAGCCTCTCGTTCTTGCTGAATCCTTGTGAATAGATCAACCTCATCTGCTTTAGAATCGTCGACTTGCCCGACTCGCCGGCACCTAATACGCAAAGGAGAGTCAGCCATTGGAGAGCGATGGCCGCAAGCGGGAGTGTGCAGGAGGAATGTGGGCTCGACGCCCCGTAGGGCTATAAGGGGTGTCCATACCGAGTAGCAGTAGCTTCACTTCCTTGGCCATCCGCTTCTCGTCGGCGCGAATCATCTTGTCGAGCTCGTGTGACCGGGCCGCCCCGGCACCATCTCCTTTGTCTCGGCCACCGAAACACATCTTGCTGCTCCGATGATTGGGAAGAATTGGGGTCGTGCGACCGAGGGAAGTTCGGTTTCGCGTGCTCTAACGCGGCAGGGGGGCGAAAAAGGGGGAGTTCGGCGGAGGTTCGAGGGTTGAAATATGGACCGACGGCACCTGCGACGGCGACGGCAACGATGGTGGTTCGAGGTCTAGATAAAAACAAGCCGAAAGACAAAGATGGAGTGAATGTCTCAGAGCGAGAGAGGCGTCAAGTCTAAGGAGGATGTCTCGAACGTAGGCTCAAACGTTCATCGCCTACCTCTTGGATGTTGGTCAGAGCTCTGGACGATCAGACGAAACCGCACGGGTAAAGCATGAGGCGGAGTGTGTACAGTACCTACAGAGGTACCTACGTTGATACCTGTACGAGTTACACAGGGGTATTGCGGTTGCTTGCGTGCTGCAGGAAATCAGAGATTGGCGGTGCAGGTATGTGCAACGCTGCAGATGGGTTCGTGGGAAGTTATTATGCTTCAGACAAGTCGAATGAAGAAACACTGGAACGTAGGATCTGGTTCAGAGGCAAGACGGCGGCGACACGGACCCTCTTGTGGATCTAAGGAAGTACCTCCGTAGCTACCATCAGCAAAACCACATCCACTCCAGAGGACATGAGCTGCACTAGGAGATCCATGGTTTTGCCGTGGAGGAGTATGGATACCGAGGAAACCAAGCAGAAAAAAAGGGTATTTCGTCAAGGGGATGATCCAGCAACAGTCCCCACACGGAACGATACCTCCCTACTCTCTGGGCCCCTGCTCCCTGCCGCCGGCCCCATGTCCCCCTGCTCAATGGGCATTTCCTCCCCCTAATCATTTCCTTTTCCCTGGTATTTTATCTCGATTATTTACCTACATATTGAGGTAGTAGTGGATTGACTTTTCGACATCACCCTTTTTATCTGCATAGTATTGCGCATCGCCATCTAGCCAAGGGGGGGAACCAGAGAGAAGGGGACTGCCAAGAGTACACTTTCCGTCATTCCGTCGTATTCCAATGGCAGTTGGGTCGCTAAGTTGACGAAAAGTTAAAATATGAAGCCAGTGAGGGCGGCGAGGCGTTCCCGCAAGTCCCGTGATTCAATGGTAGCATAATGGCGGCATTGGCACGAATAGTGTGAGCGACCCCAAAACCACCGCGCTCCACAGGATGACAGCTACCTTTTCCTAGGCTTTTCTGCAGCGGAGCAGAAAGTTTTCCCCTTTATTTCGCCACCACCACCACCACCACCACCACCACCACCACCAACGTCTGTAAGCAAGTGAAGGGCTAACAGAGCGACGGTAGCCATGATCTGCCAACAGTATTGATCTAGAAGTGCTGATCTAGAACAAACTAACTCACAAGACTAATAAGTTTGCTCCAGATCCTCGCTGACCTACGTCGGTAAGGTAATGAATGGCGGGAGTTGCGGGCACTTTGCCCCTCGGGGTAACTACCCGAAGCTGACTTCCCTACCTACCTACCTACTTAGGTAAGTACGGAACACTTCTAATGCTTTAGATGTATGCATATATTTCCGATTTAGCGTGGATCGAAGCGGTGCGAACTGCAAATCTCTCTGGCCCCGACTTTAATGCAATTGGGGTGAAGAAATCTCACAAGGCTTGAATCTCCATGACGATTTTCTGCACGCTTGGTCAAATATCATGCATTGTCAGATCGCCGTCGATTGGGTAATTGGCTCAGCGCACAGACACCGGACGCACAGTACGTCGTACTATTAAACAGGAAGCCTTGTGTTGCAGCCCCGGCGCGACGCTAGTTACCAGAGCGGTTACCTTGAACGCCATGTGGGAAACCAGGTTGGGACCTGGTGCGGCCAAAGCGCATCCCCGCGGAGCCCTTAATCTCGTCAGCCTCGAAAAGAGTCTCCACTTTTGAGTCTCTTGAATTAAAACTCTCGGTCTCTTCTCCTGCGTTTGCTGTTAGCTATATGATGTGGCAAATCACCAATTGACTTTCACAGAGGCGTGGAGCACCATTGCTGGTGGTTTCTTCTTTTCTTTCTTCTTTCCCCAGCAGAAGTCACGCCACGCCAAGGCCCAGGCAGTGCCTGCCAAGCGTCCAGTACAGTAACAGACGACAGGATGGATTGGTTTGATATGATATGTAGCTTGCAAAGTCGCACAGCGATAAAGTCAACATACAAATCATTTATGACCTGTTCTCATAGAGGAGAGGGACCTATGCAATCAAATACCAGACCTTAGCCAACGGCCCTCAAGCTAGAGGAACTAAGCTTTAACAACTACGTACACTAATGGGTGGTCTGTATGGTAGTGTGTGAAGTGAAGTTAATCGACCTTTGATGACAGAAACTGGAATGCTGCGTTCTGTCGGTTCCTGTCTGTTTGTTGAAGTTGCTTCCATAGGTGGATTTTAAGATAAGATGGATGTTTTGCTCGATCAGATTCCATTAAGGTTGTTTCGGAGACTATGCCCGGTCCGGGTCCATCCCAGCCGCACAGTAGGCGGGGCAGGGTGCTTGGAGTCCTCGGATAAATAATCCCCCCTCGGCTGGTGGCCTGTGATTTGTGCGTAACAGGTGACGGAATTTTTGACCAGGTGGCACGAGTTTTGTACTGGCGAACAGCCTGTCGCCATCGTTGCCGTTGTCGTTGTCGCCATTGCCGTCGACATTGCTATTTCTGTCACCGTCAGTCACTGCCACTATTGCTGCCACTATTGCTATTAATACCAACAGCAACAGCAATGAGAATGAAAATAGCTACGGCGATGCGCCGCTCGGTACTTTGGATCCACCTGTCAGAGATCTCCCGGCCCGCTGGCACCTGCTACGCACAGACCATATGCCCCTGAGAAGATGGCGCAACTACAGCTGGCCGCACTAGAGAACCCTGCAGTCTGGATCTGTTTCAACAAGCTGCAAACCAAATATGCCGGACCCAGACAGCACTACGCATCCGGATGCCTTGGTCAGCAATGACGAGGGGAGGAAGTACTGGGAGGGCATTGACGCCAACGTCAACGGCATGCTTGGAGGGTTTCCCTACATCTCTAAGGTGGACCTCCAGGGCTCGCGCAACTTCCTCGCCAAGCTGGGCATCGGAACAAAACACGGCCAACGCATTGTGGACAACGCAATCGAGGGCGGAGCAGGGTGGGCAACATCTCAACGATGGTCCTAACGGATATTAGCCAGGCTGGGAAAGCGTTGGGGAATAGTCGCTAACAACAGGCCCTGCTTGGGCGGCACAGGATAGGGAGGATCACCCAAGGTCTCCTGGTTGACGTGGCGAAACAGGTCGACGTAATCGAACCTGTAGCCAAGTTTACGGCCGCGTTGCGTGGCAAGAGGGGCGTGCGGAATATCTCCAATGTCGGCCTGGAGGAGTGGCAGCCTGTTGAGGGTGTCCAGTATGACCTCGTCTGGACGCAGTGGTGCGTGGGCCACCTGACCGACGAGCAGTTGGTACGATACCTAGAGCGGTGCAAGGTCGTGCTCAACCCAGAGAGCGGCATCATAGTTCTTAAGGAGAACATGAGCACAAGTGGCGTTGACGTCTTCGACGACATGGATAGCACTGTCACCAGGTAAGTCAAGCACTCAAGCCTATGCCAGCCGGTGATATCCCGCCAATAAACAGACGTTCTTCCTGCAACACCATGGACGAGGCGGCTAATACGGCGACAGGGAGGAAGCCAAGTTTGAAGCCCTCTTCAAACAGGCGGGTTTGCGAGTCGTTAGGACGGAGATCCAGAGAGGCTTTGATCCGGTTTTGCTCCCTGTAAGGATGTATGCGCTGCAACCAGAATTGCTTTCCTGATCTGATACCGCCATATATGTATATATTTCTGCAATAACCGCTTGCATGACTGGGTAGCGCGTTTGGATCTCGATGGCATGCCACGACTCTTAGGAAAGAGTCACCTGAACTCTTAGAATATTTAGACACCACTCTCATATTAATTGACGCGCTTCTTTACCGTGATTTGCTCCGTTCCAACTCCATCGGTTGCCTGACTTGTGCCAGTATGCCGCAGGAAACTTCGCCATCTACCTGGCCAGCAGGAAGAATCTGTGTGGACGACGACTGACGGCAACAGCAACAGCAACGGAAACGGCCTTTGGCACCTGTGACATACACGGGTGGACACCTACTGCGGAGCAATTCTCTGGGAGAAACGAGTTCGTATGTAGAGCCAGCGTCGTCTGGGCGCCGTAGCGGAGGATAAAGTCGAATCCGGGATCTGGCGGCGATGAGGATACGGAAAGCGCTGCATACGCTTCTGGAAAACCAGAGACGGGTCATCCCAGCTCCGCCCTCCCTGGTCAAGGACAACGAGTGATGCTGCAGACTTCTGATTGAACTTTGCATTTTAAGTGATCGCACTAGACTCCTTGAGCCTGCTGTACTTGGAAGTGACTCTCCGCCATCCGTTTGTGATCATACTTCGGCCTGTTCCATTGCATCCTTCGGCTTATTTGCTTTTTCATCCTTGCACTCTTGTGCCACCTCATCCTCCAGCTCTTCTTCCTCTGTGGGGCATGCCATCGTTTCTTTCAGCCACTTGGCGAGGTAGCATTGCTCAAGAGACTCGTCACCCAATCCGCGTAGTTGAAGCCGCCTGATGCCTCCAATCGAACAAAGCCCTTGGATGCCAGGGTCGGCCATGAAGTCGGCAGGTGGGATATTCAGCATCAGCTCGCTCTCAAAGTGTAGACGCAACTGCTTGAGCCTCTTGCATTGTTGGAGCAGCTGGATGCATCCTGACACATGGAGTCTTGGCAACTTCAAATAGTTGTCTTCGGAATCTGGGAATTCGTCCCATTTGCATGCGGAATCGGTTCTGCTCTCCCAAGGGAACTGTAGTGACTCGATATTGTCGCGGCCGATGCGGCCAACTGCAATGAGAAGCTTGGCGAGGTCGTCCATGTCATCGAGGTGAAAAATCGTCGTGCGATATGCAAATGGAAGTGCCTCCTGGCGCATCTGCCTGTTGACCCTTAAGATCCCAACATCCTTGCTGAGAGGAAAGTAGAATCCGCTAGGATCCCCTATGCCCCGCGGGAAGCTGTCTTGATCGAATTGGTTGATGTCTTTGATGTTTCCAATATCCTCTGGGGAATGCAAAGGCGTAGATCTTGTCACGGAGCTTTCGGGGAAGATGGAAAAATGGCGATGTAATATTGGGAGGTGTTCTGGGTTGAAGCTATGCCATGGTTCAGTCTCGCGTGCTATAAGTTCGTTCCGTGACCTGATGTACCTTTGCAACCAACATAGTTCGAGATGCTTCAGCTTCGGTGAATAGAAGAGGCAAGTTAAACCCGAATTTGTAGTAGACACCGACAGAGAAGCTGTACAGGCCTACACGGCTCGTTCGTGTAAGTGTGATTTTGCCTTCGCCAGTCTCAACAGTCTAAAAGGAGTCAGATCAAGAAATGGAAACTCGAAGAGGATGCTTACCTTGCTTTCACCTAGTCTGGCAGGATGTCGCATCCCATCCCCTCAAGTCCTTTGCTGTATTTCAAATATTCATATTCTCTTTGGTACGCCCATAAACTCCATCAGAAACGGGACTGAGATCGGAGAAGAAGCGCTTGGCGGCCATGTTGGATCGTGTCAGTGGCTCTATTTTGTATCCCAGTTCCTTCTCCATCTCCGCAAGGGTGAAGACAGGCTTGCGTTTGGCCATATTGACTTCTTCAAGCCTTCGTTCATTCTGGTTGGGCAATCTCTCCTCATTCCACAAGGATCATGGACTCCCTCTGACACCGATGCCATAATGTACGAGTGCAAGACTGGGGCCTGTTGGCCGATATATGGGGGGAGTCCGAGACTGAAAAGGTGTACTAGGAACCAACAACTGTTGGATCTTGTGGCTTGCATAAGTGGGCGTTCAGATTCCATTCACATTGTCGTGGCCGCCGGGTGGGGCCGGGTAGACTGCCCGGCCGTTCTCCTCCATTCCCGATCCCCACTATTCAAGCACGCCGATCCCTTGGCGGGCAGTGTCGTGAGTGTGTCACCAACAATAGATGTAAAAAGCAAAGGTCACACAGAAACAATTACATAATGCTGTTCTCTGAGAACCCGCCTCACTCACGTCTCAACCCTGACTCGGCATCTGGAAGCAGGGCAAAATAAAGAAGTACGGATGCATATCAACTAGGTACCTACACAGTCAGGCACAGATTCAACAGTAGACCAAGATTTAGGTAGGTTCCCCGTTAGGTAGACTACCTAACTTGGAAAATACCTTTATTCTATATCAGTAGGTGCTAATTACCTACCTCTAGATTTCATGTTTATTGGATGGCGGTCGCCACAGCTGTTGCCTTTGTAGTGTCATTACTTTCAAATTTGACCTCCCTCTTGTTATCTGCTGAGTTTCTGACGCAGCTTGGGTGAGTTACTACAAAACTCCACATGCTCGTTTGGGTGACCAAGACAATTGGCTCTTCCCATAGGCGGGTTGGACAAAAAGTTAGAAAATTTTCGCGCACCAAATATTCTCAGGCCCCGACTCAAACCATACTGAGCTCCCGTTTCGTTAAAAGTAAAGGTGGTTTACATGTGCGATTGACCGTTTCACCTCAACCATCAGGTCTATTTTGTCCTCCAGCCCGCCTCCTGAGCACTCCCAAAGCAAGCCAACAAATCCGCCACCGCCATCCGACCAACATGGGTGACGTCCCACATCCCACCATTCAAGGTATGGCGCTAGATCACAAACACCGCTCGGATTATGCTGGTTCAGCCCTGTCTGCTCGAGCGATGCTGTGAGGCTATCAAGATGGCAAGGACGTCACGACGTCAATATTCCATGGAAGATGGTCCAGGAGCAACGTCAAGTGGCGTTACTTCCTGTGCCCCTGGTGCCCCTGCTCTGCCCCCTGCTCACTTCAACAACCCCTGCCCAGAATGTCCAATTCGCTCTCTTTTTCGAACTCTCCCAGACGGAATTTTACTAATACGGGTATTTCCGGCTTGCAGATGGATGGTTCCGCGAAATCTCAGACATGTGGCCTGGTTAGTTACCCCAAAGACCGACAGAGTCCGAAGACAGGATGAGGCACTAATCCGTGCACACAGGCCAGGCCATGACCCTGAAGGTCAAGAAGGTGCTCCATCACGAGAAGAGCAAGTACCAAGACGTGCTCATCTTTGAGTCTACCGACTACGGCAATGTCCTCGTTCTGGACAATGTCATCCAGTGCACCGAGCGTGACGAGTTCGCGTACCAGGAGATGATCACCCATCTGGCCATGAACTCCCACCCCGCGCCGAAGAAGGTGCTGGTCATCGGTGGCGGCGACGGTGGCGTCCTGCGGGAGGTCGTCAAGCATGAGTGCCTCGAGGAGGCCATTCTCTGTGACATTGACGAGGTGGATAAGACCCCAAACCCCAACCAGTTCCCCTGGTAGCCACACAGTGGTGACTTACACCTAGCCCAGGCTGTCATCCGTCTGTCCAAGGAGTACCTTCCTGGAATGGCTGCGGGCTTCAAGCACCCCAAGGTCAAGGTCCATGTTGGCGACGGCTTCAAGTTCCTCGACGAGTACAAGAACGCCTTCGACGTCATCATCACCGACTCGTCTGACCCGGATGGTCCGGCCGAGAGCCTCTTCCAGAAATCTTACTTCCAGCTCCTCCATAACGCGCTTCGGCCAGGCGGCGTCATCACTACCCAAGGTTGTATGTTCTCCTTACAATCAGGAAAAAAGTTTGCGAGTCCTAGGTGTTGGGTTCTAGGCCGACACTCAACTTCCCTGGTTTGAATCATTACTGTCACCGCTCTTGTTTTTCCCAGCCCTACGCTCCTTCTCCTTCTCCCTTTCCCTCCCCCTTTCTTCTCTCTTCTTATCTTCAGTAAAGCTTTTTCTCCCCCCTTTCCTTTCCCTTCTTGGCTTAAGTTGAGGCCTTCTCATCTCTATAGGTTCTCCTTCTCCTATTTGATAAATCTCCAAAGCAATGAAGACCAAGGCGCTAACCTTACTGCGTACCAGCTGAGAACCAATGGCTCCACCTGCCGCTGATCACCAAGCTGAAGAAGGATTGCAAGGAGATCTTCCCCGTGGCTGAGTATGCCTACACCACCATCCCGACCTACCCGTCGGGCCAGATCGGCTTCATGGTCTGCGGCAAGGACGCCAGCGTTGACGTGAGGGTTCCGCTGCGGTCCTGGTCCAAGGAGGAGGAGGCCAAGTTGTGCAGGTACTACAACTCGGAGATCCACAAGGCCAGCTTCATCCTGCCCACCTTCGCCCACCAGGCCCTGAATAAGTAGAGGGCTACCAAATGCTGAAATGCTCGGTTTGCCCGAGGGGTTCTTGGCCGGGAAGGGCCGGCGACTTGGTTGAGCTCTTATAGGAGCTACCAGGGCCAAAAGGGATCACTTGTCGGGACCGTGGGGGTTAATACGCTGTGAAGGAATATCAAGGAAACAACCCATACCTAGGTCCTATAGAACCATCACGACCAAACCATCTGTTTTTGGGGTGGCAGCTTGGTAGAGAAGCTATAATCTACCTACAGCCTTGAAAAAAACAGCCCAAGTACAAACACTATTGACCCTCGGTTCATCTTTTATTTACACAACCTCACTGTCATACCTGACCCTCATCCTCAAATTTGACCCCCTCTCCATTACTTATATCCGGATAGACGTCAAACCGTCTTTGATCCCTGAGCGGGATCCCACTCCTCGCCTCCTCGATCTTCGCTCCGTCGATCTCCACACTCACGATAGCCTCCCCCTCCTCCGCCTCCACCAGCACCTGCGCCATGGGGTCGACGATCAAGCTGTGGCCCCACGCGTGGTACGTGGCGCTCATGTCCCTGGCGGGGCTGCACAGGACCACGTACAGCTGGTTGTCCACGGCGCGGGCCTGGCCCAGCAGGCGCCAGTGCAGCGGGCCCGTCGTCAGGTTGAAGGCGCCCGGGTACACGAGGGCGAAGCAGCCGCGCCGGGCGGCGATGGTCGCCAGCTCGGGGAAGCGGATGTCGTAGCAGACGCCGAGCCCGATCAGCCCGTAGCCCGGAAGGTCCACGACCGTGACCTTGTTGCCAGGCGACAGGACGTCGGACTCCTGGAACCGGATCCGGCCCGGGATGTCGATGTCGAAGAGGTGCACCTTACGGTGCGTGGCTAGCAGGTTGCCGTCGGGGCCGAACACCAGCGACGTGTTGTAGTATGTCGTCGTCGTCGTCGTCGATCCGGCAGCGCCCCCCGCCGCCGCCGCCGTCGTCGTCGTGACGACCTCCGGTATCGAGCCCCCGATCAAGTAAGTGCTCGTATCGCGCGCCATGGCCGAGAGGGCGGCGAAGCTGGGGCTCCGCTCCGGCGGCGGCGGCAGGGGGTGCAGCTGCTCAGCGTACGAGGGGAAGTAGTCGCAGCCGTAGGGCGAGTTGAAGCACTCGGGTAAGACGATGACCTTGGCGCCCGACCGGGCTGCCTCGATGACCTTGTCCCGCGCTCGCGCGAGGTTTGCCGCCTTGTCGGGCCCGCTGGCGAGCTGGATGCAGGCGAGCTTGACCGGCTGCTTGAGGACCGGGGCGTGGGTCGAGGCGGCCATCTTGCGGACCAGGGGTCGGAGGGGTTCCCGTACGACTCGCGGCGATAGTGAGGGAAGAGTGTGGGCGAATGCTCGGAAGGTCCTCAACATTGTCATCAGCGGAGGGCTGTGGTATCTTCAATCACCATCGTTTTACCCCATCGACATCGGCATCTTCTCGGGGTGGGGTCGGAGCTTTCGCATTTGGCGGGGTACAGTACCTAGGTAGCTTGACGCCCACACAGTGGTCTCCAGCTTCATAACACGGTATATTGCCCTGTGTGATCACCACGAGCTGACTTCGACACTCAGTCGTGCTTTCCTTGACGGGCTCAACACCAAATTGAACCCCAGGCCACTTCATCCGGTGGACCAGAATCTCTCACAATGTTGCTATATCCTACTGACACCCAATATGGCCCAATATGTTCTAGAACATATTCGTCAACAGCATACATTTGCAGGCCATTATTGATAACTGTTCTCTTATTATTCTGCGTCTCCGTGAATAGGTCTGATACTGATAAGATTCTCGATCTAATTCACCAATTACGCGGTCCTTCGGTCATATTTCTCTGTATCGATGAACTGGACAGAAGGTAATCTCGCCCGCCACTCTCGCGGTAGGCAGGCCAAAGAAGTCATCCTCCGCCAGAAAGAGTACTTCGCGAAGGCTCGTGCCGGCCTCCTTCCCAGTGCATCCAGGAAGAGTCCACCGTCTACGTCGATATCATTTCTTCGTCAGAATTCTTCCTTTTCACCTCATCATTCTCGCCTTTCTCAGAACCCGAGGTCTCTGCAAACAAAGATATTGACCGGCGCAGGCCAAGACGACACCTCGACCAGGAAGCGTTCTCGTGATCCTCCTAGCCCCGGGAATGATGTGGCTAGCCTGCCTGTTCTTAGCCATTATTTCGCGGCCAGTCCCGATGGAAAGCAAGCAGCATCGTCTACCATTCCCCTTGACAGAGATGCACTACACGAAAAGCGGAGAAAGTTGCTGCTGAAAGGAGACTGGGTTGGAATTGGCATGCAAAAGCCCATCCCAGTCAAGTTCTCCAGCAAACACTCGGAGAGTCGAAAATGGAGCAGACATCACAGGTCCGCCCATTCAAAAACTCGCCACCTCCTTGGGTCGAGATACGATCAGATGAAGCTCAAGCATGAGCCAATGCCAACCAGCACCCGAGCTCGGGATATCAGAATCCAAATAGGAAGCCAGGAAATGCGGCTTGGGAATCAGCCCAGCATCATTGATCCGAGTCGTCTCCCCGCCAACCTCGGGACTGCCCCTGCGAACCCTGGGTTCCATGACGCAGGCACTTTGTTGGAATCCACTTCAAGTCGTAAGTTTCCAGAGGTTGCCCACCAACACGGTGATATTATGTGTCTAATGCAACAATCAGTCACGGACCCTAGAGAAGGGAGGAATGCCAGCAGCCATCGGGTGAATCAGAGACGCTCCTCCCTGACGACGATCTCAGAAACGAGCAGCGATCGCCCGCAGAAAAACACGAGCCGAAGGAAACGAAAGCCGCCTCCCATCCTGCATCCAGTTCCCCAGCGTTCTGTCCATACTCGACTCCTCACTTTGACGTCGTTTAGCTCTGATATTGCTGACAGCAAGCTCGCACAAGTTGGCCAACCGAACGCTCCCGATCCCTCGGGGAAAGAAGAGAACGAACTATGGAGGCAATGGGTCGCGCCATCGGAGAGCCTTAGCACTACTGACTGCTCACTACCAAGAATTCAGGAAACGACTACCGAGCCTCGAATCAGTCCAGGCATTAGCGAGATATGCAGGAACCTTCTAGCTCAGACTGATAACCAAGATGTTACGGCAGGTCCCCGTCGTGTCGCGTCGTCTTCCTGTAGCGAACGCGCGGTTTCAACTTACAACACTCGTGAACACCAGCCAAACTCTCTCTCACCAATCCCTGAACAGCTAGTCAACGACTGGCTAGGTGATCACAATTTGGTCTCAAACCCGACCGACAAATCATCTCAGGTTCAGTCTGATGTTGATTCCCTTCAGGAGTCTCTCACCCTTCCGCAACCTTTGCTTGAGAGCGAGTATCCATTGCACAGTTTGGGCCAATCCACAAGTCATTCCGGCGAGCCAGCTCTGAGTGCATATGGGAAAGGGACAAACCAGTCCCGGCATACTGAATACCGCGATGTGCCAGGCGAAAACAACGTGATGGTAGCCGAGGAGAGAGAAATCCGTTCATACGAGCCACTGGAGCCAACACCTGTGGAGACAACACAGGCAGCTGCTGTAGAGAAAACTGCCGCGGAAGATCCTGACGCCGTGTGGATGAGATTTGTTTTCTCGGACGATGACAGCGAGAAACTCCTGACGGCAGCCTTGCATGAAGGGCAAGGAGAACCACCTCGAGGTCTACAGCTCCCCGACGACGACGGCTCCATCGACGAGCACCCTTTGAGGAAATGGAGCTGTTACGTCTCTACTGTGGGCACAGTTGTTTGCGCATCGAATGAACCGTCTGACCTGCATGACTGCTGGGCAAGCCACAAAGCGGCTTTTGGATCTTCGTCGACCGAATTGACGTCGGACCTGAAGTCTGACAATCAGGAGGGGGAGTACAAGTCATCATGCGACAGTGTCATGGTGGATCCTGGGACTGAACTTGGGACTCCAGAGCTGCATAACCGGAAAGATAAGGACAGGACGACCCGGGCAACAATGGAGCCGAGCGAGATGATGTCCGAGCCAGGATCCTTTGCCGTGGAAGCCTCGCAATCTACGGCGGATCCGGTTGTTGGCGAGAGCTTCAGGTTCGCTCGGCCGAAACTGTTTGTTGGCAAGCTATCCGATCCTACAGCGGTGGAACGGCCCGCTAGAGCTATAAACCCGGTGACCATGACCAAGAGGAAACGAGGGAGGCCAAAGAAAAGGAACCGGGACGGAAGGGCAGACATCAAGGGGATCCCGGTGTATAACGGCGATCCAATCGAGGAGTTCGAGGAAAGCGAGTCTGAGATTCGAGCTGAGGCGGCGCCCTCTCTCTTCGGGGCGCTGGAGATGGAGTGATACTCAATGTTGGTGAGGCCGGTTGACAATGTCACAAGGGGCCCAGAGAAAAGTAGGGGTAACATGCACCAAGTCGCAGCCTGTTGCAGTTGGCTTTCTCGGTTTCTAATTACTTTTGTGTGCATGTCCAGGCGGCGAAATTCAACTAGACTTTGCGCTCTGCCTTAGGAGGCAGTCAATCACTTTCACTTGATTTTGGGACTTCAAGGGACATCACTTGTTGCAAGTGAGCCTGCCCTCACTTGCAGAATAGGTAGACCCCATATATTCAAGTTCTAAGGAATATTCAACAATTTGGACTGCTGTACGGATCCGTAGTCATTCCCAGGCTACAGTGTTTTACTTGCACGTCTGAGACCATAAGTTGAATCGCGCGTGGTGTAGGGAGTAAATCCCAACAGCCTAGCACGTGAAAAAGCCTTAATTTCCCACCCCTGTCCGCCACTATGCTAGGCAGTTATGACGAAGTCACCTGCCACCAATGAGGTTTTGGCCTGAGAGTGGATTGTGCAGGTGTGGATTCGCGGTCGCGTCCCCCAAAATCCAACGGGACGGGATCTATTGACACGGGGGATGAATGTCTACCATCTGGATTTCGCCTCTGGTGATGATCTCGAACCTCACAAACTCTGGATTCAAACCACCTAGGCCCCCCTCCACGGCCTGCCACCTGACCCTAGACTGATATCCGAACGTAACTGGACTGCGACCACAACCAAACTTCGGTAGGCCCACGGTGGCCTTTGCACCTCATCCCTTTAACCTCTGATCCCGAATTTGACGTGCAACCCCCCCTCTTTAAACTCGCAACGGAGACGCCCGCTTTGGGATAGGATGAGCTCCTGCGCCTCACTACGCGGCGGGTATCATATGCAAGGCGTTTTTCGGATCAAACGAGCGCTCTAGACGGTCGGCTCCGAAGAACGACGGCCCCGGCCTGCTTGCCGGGTGCTTACGGCGGTGACCGGGCGGGAGTCCGCAATACTCAGCGACCTGCGGAATCTGGACCCCTTTCTCGCACCGAAGGAATTGCCGAGTGCGCCCCGGAATATCTGCAATCATGGCGCCGACCGGGCCCCCCGCCGGCGGCGGCAACATCAAGGTCGTGGTCCGAGTGAGGCCTTTCAACGGACGAGGTTCGTATCTTCTGGTGGCCGTCGCTGACCCGTAGGATATACGGAGGTATGCAGAAAAGGGGCTAACGGACTTGTCCTCAAACAGAAATCGACAGGAACGCAAAGAGCATTGTTGAAATGCGCGACAACCAGACGATACTTACCCCTCCCGCCGATTCTGCCGACCGAACCGGCAAAGGACCCAAAGAACAAGCCCAGAAAGTGTTCGCATTCGACAAATCATACTGGTCCTTTGACAGGAACGACTCGAATTATGCAGGGCAGTCGAGCGTACACGATGACCTGGGCAAGCCGCTGCTGGACAATGCCTTCCAGGGCTACAACAACTGTATCTTTGCCTACGGTCAGACCGGCTCGGGAAAGTCATACTCGATGATGGGATACGGCAAGGAAGCAGGTATCATCCCGAACATTTGCCAAGATATGTTCTTGCGCATCGATGAAATGCAAAAGGACAAGAACCTGAGGTGTACGGTCGAGGTGTCGTACCTCGAAATCTACAACGAAAAAGTAAGGGATCTTCTAAACCCGGCGACAAAAGGAAACCTGAAGGTCCGAGAGCATCCATCCACCGGTCCATATGTCGAGGATCTGGCCAAGCTGGTGGTCGGTAGCTTCCAGGAGATCGAGCACCTTATGGATGAGGGAAACAAAGCGCGGACGGTCGCGGCAACGAACATGAACGAGACATCTAGCCGAAGTCATGCCGTCTTTACCCTCATGCTTACTCAGAAGCGCTTCGACCCGGAAACGAAGATGGAGATGGAGAAGGCGGCGAAGATCAGTCTGGTTGATCTAGCGGGTTCCGAGAGAGCAACATCGACTGGCGCAACCGGAGCTCGACTGAAGGAAGGTGCTGAGATTAACAGGTCCCTATCCACGCTCGGTCGTGTGATCGCGGCCCTGGCAGATCTGTCGACTGGAAAGAAGAAGAAGGGCGCGGCATCGCAGGTGCCCTACAGAGACAGCGTTCTGACATGGCTGCTCAAGGATTCTCTGGGTGGAAACAGTATGACTGCAATGATAGCAGCTATCAGTCCTGCTGATATCAATTACGACGAGACCCTGAGCACCCTTCGATACGCCGATTCTGCCAAGCGGATCAAGAATCACGCCGTTATCAACGAGGACGCCAATGCGCGCATGATCAGAGAGCTCAAAGAAGAGCTGGCACTGCTCAGGGGCAAGCTTGGCGGGGGGAGCGGAGGGATTCCGGTGCCGGCCGAAGAAGTCTACGCCGAAGGAACGCCCCTAGAAAAGCAGATTGTCAGCATCACACAGGCGGACGGGACGGTGAAGAAGGTGTCTAAGGCTGAGATTGCGGAACAACTCGATCAGAGCGAGAAGCTGCTGCAGGATCTTAACCAGACTTGGGAACAGAAACTGGCCAAGACCGAGGAAATCCACAAGGAGCGTGAAGCCGCGTTGGAGGAGCTGGGGATCAGCATTGAGAAAGGCTTCGTTGGGCTCTCCACGCCGAAGAAGATGCCACATCTTGTCAACCTCTCGGACGACCCCCTGCTTGCCGAGTGCCTTGTCTACAACCTGAAGCCGGGAATCACGACTGTCGGTAACGTGGAGTCGAACGCGGATCACCAGGCGAATATCCGACTCAATGGCTCAAGGATCCTGCACGAGCACTGCGTCTTCGAGAACGCGCCGGACGGCGTTGTGACGCTGATTCCGGGCGAAGGCGCCGCCGTCATGGTGAATGGCAAGCGAATTACGGAGCAAAAGCGGCTTCACTCTGGATACCGGCTCATCCTTGGGGACTTCCACATCTTCCGGTTCAACCACCCGATGGAGGCGAGGGCTGAGCGCGCCGAGCAGAATCTGCTCCGTCAATCCATCA
Source organism: Phialemonium atrogriseum (assembly GCF_030411735.1). Classification (NCBI taxonomy): domain Eukaryota; kingdom Fungi; phylum Ascomycota; class Sordariomycetes; order Cephalothecales; family Cephalothecaceae; genus Phialemonium; species Phialemonium atrogriseum. The sequence goes on from NW_026848140.1 coordinate 578,397, forward strand.
CGGCCAGCCAGCTGCAGGCTCTCGACAAGACATCGCCCCTCCCGAGCCCGAGGTATGGACACGAGCGCACAGTAAGCAAGACCAATTCGGACTGGGGCGACAGCCGACCCGAGTCCCCCGCAGCTTTCCATGGGAGGGATTCGGACTGGTCTCTAGCGCGGAGAGAGGCCGCCCCTGCTATCCTGGGAACCGATCAGAAAATCGCAAGCTTGAGCGACGAGGAACTGAACGCTCTCTTCGAGGACGTGCAACGAGCGAGGGCGGAGCGTGTCAACGGTCGAGACGGGGACGAGGACATGGAGTCCATGGCATCGTACCCGATCAGGGAGAAGTACATGTCGACTGGCACGCTCGACAACTTCTCGCTGGACACGGCGCTGACGATGCCGTCGACGCCCAAGCAGGGCGAGGTCGAAGACAAGCTAAAGGAGGTCCGGGAGGAGATGCAAACCCAGCTCGACAAGCAGAAGGAGGAGTACCAGGACCAGCTCAAGAGCGCAGAGGCGGCGAATGTCGAGGTGGAAGAAATCAAGAAGGAGAAGGCCAAGATGGAGGAGACGCTGGCGCAGCTGAAAGCGGATATGCAGAAGCAGCTCGAGGTGCAGCGGCAGGTATTCGAGGAGAAAATCGAGAAGCTCGATCCGCTGAAGCGGCCAAAGGCCAACCCGAGACTCTCCGAAGAGGAGATGGAGAGGGCGAGATCTGTCGTCAGGCACTGGAGGGGCCGCAGATACGTCCAGATGGCCGAGGCGGTCTTGCAGCACGCGTCGACCATGAAGGAGGCCCAGATCATGAGCCAGGAGCTGGACGAAAGTGTGGTATTCCAGTTCGCCGTGGTTGACGTTGGCCACACCCTCTGCTCATCCTACGACATGGTTCTTAATGGGCTATCTGGTGAAGGAGACGATATCGCCCTGGAGGAGGCACAGAAGCCGTGCATCGGCGTTCGCGTCATCGACTACAAGCAGAGCGTGGTCCACCTCTGGAGCCTGGAGAAGCTCCAGGATCGTGTCAGGCAGATGCGGCAGATGTACCAATACCTGGACCAACCGGACTACGCCCAGCATCTGAGCCTCGACAACCCGTTCATCGAGACATGCATGCCGCAGTACACCCTGGTTGGCGAGACCGACGTTCCTCTCGCTGCTGTCTTCGAATGTCGGGTCCAGGACTTCACCCTAGACGTGGTATCGCCGCATACGTCGCACGCAACCGGCATCATCAAGCTGTCTCTGGAGCCTTCGAGTGCGCGCGCACCGTCGAATACGTTGAAGTTCAACGTCGTCATGCACGAGATGATCGGCTTCGCCGAGAGAGAAGGCACCGAGGTGCATGCCCAACTCTTCATCCCACAGATCTCGGCGGACGGCATCACGACCACACAGATGATCAAGGACTTTGACGAAGGCTCGATCCGGTTCGAGAGCGTTCATAGCATGAGCGTCCCCCTCTTCGCGCCCCAGGACACGACTCTGAGAGTGGCAATATTCGCAAAGGTGTCTGCCATGCATCTGGACAAGCTGCTCAGCTGGGACGAGATGCGGGAAGCTGTGCCGAACTCGCAGAGCAAGCCCAAGGGTGCTAGGATCAACGAGTCCCAGTTCTTCAGGGAGGAGAAGCATGATCTCCTTTCCCGGGTCCAGATTCTCGAGCTCAGCGAGAACGGAGAGTATGTCCCCGTCGAGGTTACGCAGACAAGCGAACTGGACAGTGGCACTTTCCAGCTCCACCAGGGATTGCAGCGACGAATTGCTGTCAACCTCTCTCACAGCTCTGGCGATGCGTTGCCGTGGGATGATGTAACTTCGTTCCGTGTTGGGAAGATCCAGCTCGTCGACCCTGCGGGGAAGACCCCCGACATGGGTTCGGTATCTCCCGACATCTCCATGAAGCTGACGTCGAAGCCACACTTCCGGACCAACGCCAACGGAACTCGCAGTATTACTCTATTTGGCCAGTGGGATTCGAGCTTGCACGACTCCCTGCTCTTGGACAGGGTCACAGCGGACAAGTACCGCGTACAGATGACCGTGTCGTGGGAGATAAGCTCAAAGAAGCTTGCCGAGCCGATGAAGTTCTCGGCGAAGCTCTACTGCCAGATTCTGTCCCGGTCCTTTGTCCGGCAGACCTCCATGTTCTCCGCGCTGTGGCAGAACGTGAGGATCGTCAAGTCCTCCACTGCCATCTTCACCCTGCAGATGCGCCCTGCGCCGATCAAGCGCGTCGGTGAGCTGTGGCGGATGAGCAGCCAGCACGACTACGTCAAGGGGGAGGAGAACCTGGCCGCGTGGGCGCCGCGCGGCGTCTCGCTTGTCAGCGACTACATCAACGCCAGGAAGAAGCGGCGGCGGCTCTCGGAGCTCGGGTCTATGCAGGACCTTCTCAGGAGGACCGGCCACCTCCCGTCCGACGAAGACGGCGGTGCCGAGGACAAACACGACGACTCGGACGAGGAGCCCCCGCCCTCGTTGCATCTGGATGATTCTATCGCGGACCTGCTCAACGACACCCCCGAAGGCTCCGAGGCAGCGAGTCCAGAAGAGGCGTCACAGCTTCCCGAAGAGCAAGCGGGGGAGCCCCAGGGAGAAGGGCAGGCAGCGGGGCCGGACGGAGAAGAGCCAGAAGTGTCACAATCAGGATATGCGGAGCGCGAGGAGATGCTGCTGAGGAAATGTCTGAAGTTGTGGACGCGATATCCGGACCCCATGACCAAGATCCTAGGCCCGGCCAACACCGACCCTCCGTCCAATGGGATCACGCCGGATGCGCCAATGCCGCCCTCGTTTGTCACGACGATCATCGGGGTTTCCAAGAACCCCACAGTGCTGAAGGGCGGATACCTACTGGTCCCCAATAGCGAGTCTACCAGGTGGATCAAGCGCTTCGTCGAGCTTCGGAGGCCGTATCTGCACATTCATAACGTAACAGATGGGGACGAGGTTGCCATTGTGAGCCTAAGAAACTCACGGGTCGACAGCCAACCGGGGATCCTCGGCCTCCTGGACGGCGGGGACTCGCAGAACGGCGATTACTCCGAGATGGGTCCCGAAAACGGCGGCAGCACCACCACCGCCGATTTCTCGCCGAGCCACAGGAGGACCTCTTCCGGGCGCCTCATCTCGACCATCTGGACGGGGACGGGGGGTGGCGGGGGCGGCAGCGGCAGCAGTACGAACGGGTCGGGCCGCGCGGGGGGGCTCGCGCGGCTGAGCGACCGCCTCCAGGCCGGCGTGTTCGCCATCTACGGGACGGACAACACGTGGCTGTTCGCGGCGCGGAGCGAGCGCGAGAAGCTCGACTGGATCTTCCGGATCGACCAGAGCTTTGTCTCGTCGAGCGCGAGCGGCGGCGCCGGGAGCGGGGCTGCGAGCCCGCACGGAGGAGACGACGATGACGACTATATCGTGGGCGGCGGTCGCCGGTGACCGGGCGAGGGCCCTCCCCTGGTGGGGGGCCTGGACTGGATTTATAGAAGATGGATGCCTCTTAATGGGTAGGTTTGAAGGACATGCTATGCGTTGATGAGATTACGCTTTCGGGTTTTTGCTCTTTCCCCCCCCGCCCCCATACCAAATCGAACGAAGGAATCTAAGGTAACCCAGTAACTGGGCTATGGATCATGCTACAGACAACTTTATTTTTCCTTTGTCGGATGTGTATCAAAACATGTTATGCTAGGCTTATACCCCCTCCAAGATTACAGAGCTGGCCGCGAGAGAGCGAGGCCGAGGGTCAAGAGAGAGAGAGAGAGAGAGACGGAAGGAGGAGGAAGGCAGGGAGAGAGAGGGAGAGAGAGGGAGAGAGGAAGAGAGAGAGAGGTGATGGGCAGCTGGAATGATGCGTCCCTCTTGTCATACCCCATCGATAGTTTCTTGGGTTAGTAAATACGGCGCAAGATACCATACCACTCCTAGCTATATAATGGAAATCTGGGGACATGAGATCATGTTGAAAGTTGCATGACATACCGGCGCCGACAAGGGATTGATGGTGCGTATCCACGCCGAATGAGGACTAATCCGAGCCGATTCCGTGATCCCGTCCTGTGGATAGCTGAGCGGCCGGTTGTTTCCGAGATATTGGTCAGCTGTGGGGAGAGGCGTGGGGATGTGGTGATACAGGCGGCATAACTGACGACTTGGTCGCGTAAGATATGTCCAGTTACAGCCGCGTCGAGCTGAACTGGGGCGCAGGCTAGTTAGTGTTAGGCCCCAAGGCCGGGACTCGGGCGAGCAGGGCCAAGGGTGTGGGTGGTGTTGTCTGACATGACGGGGTGAGAATGGTTCAGCTCATGTGGTGTGGTGTAGAGTAGGAATCCCACATGCTTTGCCAAGCCTCACACAACCATCCTCCCCCCACAACTGCGCCTCACCAACAGAAACTCTGGCCATGTTGGTGTGGCCGCTGGGTGGGCGGCACGGGAAGTGCTTATTTTAGACGCAGCCTGCTTAACTGTTCCCGGGATTAGATTCTAGCTAGATTTGGCGCAAAACAAATCTCAATTCTACTTGTGCCTTTTCTAGACCTCTCCGAAATACCAGGGTCGGATATTCTCTATCTCCAGCTCATACGGCAGAGGGCGTCAGGAGCTTGTCCACTTCGTCTGTTGCGCGGATTGACTCGACAATGGCGGTTACCTTCGTCACCCCGCGCCATGATATTCAGACTGCTTGGGCCTGGGCCACGGCTGGTTGTGGAAAGAGACAAGTACTCGTAGGCTAGGGAGAGCTTACTTACCGTCTCCGACTTCGAGTCCGCCGCGCAGCTCTCTGTGGAAGTCGTGTACGGTCCTGAACGGGCTCCAAACGCCTTTTCCGGAAGCCGTTGGTGCAATGTAGGCCCGTCATCCACGTTGGCTACGCCTGCAGCATTGTCGGGCGGGGTGGGATATTTCGCTGCTCCTCCATCATGGACTTGAGCTGCGCAAGAATGCGGGCATTGGATTCCATAGCCATGCCTTCTTCAATGCAGACATGTTGAGCATGTAGGTACCACGCTGTATTTTGGTAAGAAAGGTAGCTCGTGCTGGGCTGATGAGCTGAACCTGGCCTCGTGGTCGCATGCGTGTCTTGTTTTCTCACCAACAGTTTAGCCATGTGCCTCAACTAACACATTCCGTTGCCGTTCCTCCACGAGAGAATCAACTCATCGGCCGAATATAGCCCCTTAGGGCTGGCCTGCTTACTGTGGCTAAATTTGGCTGAGGTTGTTCCTTTGGCCTGGATATTGCATTGTCGTGACACAGTCAGCCTTTCCACCATCTTCTTGATGGCCTGCTGGTGTGGATGCTGAGCCTCGACAATACGAGGTTGCACCGTGATCGACAATCTCTCCGTGATGGTTGTGTATAAAAAGCACCTGATGGTCTCCGTTTATGATGGTCTGCCTCTTCTCATCAGCATCAGCGGCTTCTCTCTCTGAAAACCACACGAGCTCCTTTAGACCGGCTTCTTGCACTCCTACTTCTTCAGAGGTACCTCTGCTTCCAGCATCATCACTCCAAACCTCCTTAAAAAAGAAGAATACACACCAACCCACCACCAACACCACCACCAACCCAAGATGCAGCTCCCCATCACCATCCTCGCCGCCCTGACGGCCGCCCTCTCCGCCACAGCCACCCCACTCGCCAAGCGCGCCTGCCAGACAACCTACCCGGTCGCCGGCCTCCCGCTGCCCATCTCCGTCTCCCGGACGGCGACGCCGCCGTCGTCGCAGCCGGCGACCGTGTCCTTCTCGATCCCGGCCGGGGCCCGCGGCCCGTGCAGCCTCGTCCTCGCGTTCCCCGCCGGGTACCCGGTCGCGACGACCGGCAGCTCCCAGGTCGACGTCGTGGCGCTCGACGGGCCCGCCGCCGGCGCCGTCGTGGGCACCGTGGCGCTGGCGAGCCTGCCTGGGGAGGCTATCGTGAGGACGGTCAATAGCTTCTCGTGTAGGCCCGAGTTGTCTTTCCGGCTGCAGATTGCGGGGGCGGAGGGGAGCGTTGCGTTCACTGAGGTCGAGGGGGCGGGGCTGTTTGTCACTTATGATTGCTAGGTGGAGATCGGTAGGGAGGTGTTGGTTCATTCGAGGGCATGCGGTTTGGGGAAGGGGGCTTTGGGGCGGGAGTAATTGTTGTACTGAAGGGAAGGATGTTTATCTTGCGGGAACAGACTCGGACCCATGGGTTGCTTTGCTGGTTATTCCCACGGCGTTTATGGCTCAATCTAGCTTTGATTTTCAACTTTCTTCTACCCTGGAATAGAGAGCTGCCGTTATCCGTTCAAACATAAGTAACATGCTCGTTGTAATTGCCATGGGATTTTCCAGGCTGACTTCGTCCATCCCCCTGCATGCTACTCAGATAACCCACTTCTCCGATGCCGATACTGCTCTATCAACCATGCAGTCCAGCCCACGATCTCTCGCAGTGGTGACCGGCATATGGTGCGAGGCCACACTTGCATCTAATACAGAGTCTCCCTTGACGCAATTTGTGCTGCTTTTCTCACATTATATGCTTCACTACTTCGCAGCACCTGGGACATCGTCGCCAGTCCTTGGACTTGGCGAACTTCAGAAGCTGCCCCTCGGCCTCGAGCTCGCGGCGGGCGGCGGGCCGGCACGCGCACGGTCCTGTGTGCGCTGCGATATTGCACGCCCTGCAGGTCCTCGCCTGGCACTCGGGGTAAGTCGCGAGCCCGGGCGACCGATTGCCCATGGGCATGAAGGTGCGACGTGTCGGCACGTAGCAGTACGGCTGGAGCGGGGTCTCGTACTCGACGAGCAACTTGGCGTAGACGCTGAGTTTGCGGGACCGGACGACCTCCTTTGGGATCTCGAGGTCGATGGTGTAGCAGCACCGCAACGGGGAGAAGGGCTTGAGGGCGACCGCCAGCCTCATGCCCCTGCGCAGACAGTCCTAACATTGGTGGTGGCCACATGGCAGTCGGCAGAGATGCCTACGCCTTGTGCAGATCAAGCACTCTGGTTCCGAACTCATCGTTGGCGCTGAGATTGCCGTGGCCATGGCTATGGATCGAAGACGGAATGGGGAGTCGACTGGCACGGAACTAGGATTGTGGGTGGTGGTTTGGAGTTTGAAGATGAGGGCTCTGGAGCGAGGAGACCAGGAAGGTTTGGAGAAAGTCTGCAGCCCCGAAACTATAACGGTACCTCGGACCACGGAGCAGCATGGAACTTGCAGAGTGGTAGCTCAGGGTTCCCTGGAGTAGAGAAAGGCTCGGAATTCCGCGCATGAGATGGGGCGGCAGCCGCAAAAGCACGGAGAGCCCATAAGCAAACAGCAGAAAAATAGGAGCCAAGCCATCATCAGAGGTATATGAGAGCATGTAATGGGGCGCCCATAACAGAGTACTTGCGAAGATATCTGGTGTGTGAAATAAGGATCGAGTGTTAGGCAAGCGAGAAAATCAGGGCAAGCGGCGGCAGCTCCTTAGATGATTGACCCTACTATATCCTTGGCCGGGCCTCTTCTGGTGATAGCCCTAGCCACCCAGCTTGGTGTCACATGCATACCACCCGACTCGCAGTTCAGCCCGACTCGGCATCACTATGGATAGCAAACAGACTGACAGTAGCAGGCAAGGCAAGGAGAGAGATGAGCTCAAGGTGCAGGATAAGCTTTCCTTGCTACTAGCAAGCTTTGACGGTGGGTCAAGTTGATCCGGAGTTTATGACATTCATGAAAGGCCTTCATGAAAATAGATCGCGGCCAATCAACAATACCCGGTTCTCAGACAAGGAAGCAGGCCACCTTCCTCGCTGCTGTAGGGTCAAAACCGAGACTACTCAGTCCAGCCATAGAGCAGGCCATCACTGTTTAATCGCCGCGGTCGTCCTGCCGAATAGCAGCATATCATATCAGACCCACGGTCTGCTTCGGAGGATCAACAGGAGTTCTAGAGGTATAAGCTTAAGAGACAGTGAAGTTCTTTGAAGTAGAGGGATTGGTGATTAGTCACAAGCCGTTGACGGTGTACAACGTAGGTTGGCCAGGATCGGAAATAGCCCTTGTCATTCGCTCAGTGGCTAGAGCCAAGCACATGGATAGGAGGTGTTTCGAAATAAACCCTCTCTCCTATGAGCATGCTGCATGCTGAGGTTGCATCCAAGTGCGGAGTCTGGTTGCGGGAGGAGACTTCCCCCTCCGCGCGCATGGGTTGCGGGGGGGGAATCCGCGCGTGCATTTCGCGGCTCCCTACGGAGATTTCCCACGAGGAATGATGTGAGGGCGGTCGATCATGACTTGCTCGTCAGTTGCGAATCACGCACGCCTGAGCCAGGGACACTCGTCCTCGTCCCGACCTGACTGACACACCCACATTCGCATGACAAACAACTCACTCTCGCGACAACGTGGGCAGCTTCTATCCCGTCGCCTCGCAGGAGAGACCTGCCCTCTCATTTCCCCAGGTTTTCCCATTTTCCCCTGACCTAGAAGCCAGACAGAATTTCCGCCTAAGGGCGCCTGCAAGACCCTTTTATACTGCCAGCTGGCGTCGCAGGGCGGGGGAATCGACCGCGTCAAGTCGCAGAACGTCTGGCGCGCGTTGCGCCACGACAACACGAAACAGACGCGATACAACCCCCCAGCCACATCATTTTCGACACACCAGTGGCCTGCCATTGGCTGTTTGGGCACCAAGTCCCTGCCACCTTCTACCGCGTCGCACCCCACTCTTTATCGACAGCGCTTGTCCTGCAGCTTGCAGCTCATCCCTCCGCAGCTAACAGGCCTCCTGAAATCTTGACTGGCTGCGAACACCTGGCCATGAGACGGTTGCAGACGGCTGCATTGGGGCCATGCGGGAGACCTGCATTGCGGGCCACTCAATCGGCCTGGCGCGGTTCGAGTCCCCCTTCGCGACCGCGAAGACCCTACTTAACCCACCGCTCCCTCCTGCATGCTGCTGCTGCATCGGCTGCCATGAATGAGTCACTCATCGCCAGTCAATCTCGATTTTGGCCGTTGTTGAGCGACGTGATGCGCTAAATCAGAATGGATGGGCAGAGAAGGGGGAGGAGGTCGTGGATGCGAGTCGGCTGGGTATAACTGCCGTCGGCCATCTTTGGATCAGAAATCAATCCAATTCTTCCCTCGTCCCTCCTCGCTCGGCGTCAATGGCCTGTATCTTGTGATCCCACTCGAATTTGACTCGGTATCGTTGTCTCGATAATAAATCTTAAGCTCATGGTCTACCCACTCATCAAGGCCGATTAACCACCTCACCCCTCACCCTCTCTCTGTCTCTCCAATCCGCACCTCCATTTCTCCGAAGTCGCCTCGTTGTTGGCCTGCTTTTGCCCTATTGGCCCATTGTTATCCCAATCTACAGTTATAATCCAGCTGTCTCCTCCCCTGCTGTGAAGAGTCTGAGAAGCATCGGTTCGCAGACCAGACCCTTGAACAAAGACAGCGATCATCTTGGCCGACTCTCAGCGACATGCGACAGCTATGGCGACCGCACCACAAGCATTCTACTGCCTGTGGCAGAACAAATCAATCGCCGACAGACTGTTTGAGCTCCTACCCAAGGAGGATATCTGCTCCCTCAGGGTCGCAAATTCAGCATGCTGCAACCTTGTTACGAAGCGCCTCTTCCTACGAACCAACCTGACTTTCACGGCAAACACATTCACAAAACCTAGTAGGATCCAGGCCTTGACCAGGATCGGACATCACATCGAACACCTAACCTTCCACTTCGCCCACTCTGATGCCACCTTCCTCCCCCCGCTGATCCACCCCTCGACCGGACGTGAGATCTCCTACCTGTACACTCCTCACACATCCATGGCATCCGTCCTAGCCCGGCCCAAGTACGGCAACACGGAGTTGGGCGATATCCTGATGCAGCAGTACCCGCCGCTCTTCCACGCGGCCACAAATGTGCCCAGCTTCATCAATGCGATGAAACACATCCCCAACATGAGGCACCTCACCATCAAGACCCCTGGGCAGCAACCCAAGGAGCGCTACCGGCGCGACGTCGTGGACTATGCGCTCATCAGCCTGCGCATCGCGGTCGAGCGGACACCCCTCGTCAAGCTAACCAAGCTCACCCTCTCCGCCGTCCACCCGTCCGCGTTCAACTACCTACGGCCGTCGCCGGGCTTCGGCCCATCACCGGCCAGCACCCGCCGGTGGCGCCTGATCCGGAAGCTGTACATCTCGGTCGAGGCCTGGGACTTCCACGGCCCGTCTCCGGGACTGGACCACCTCAAAATCATCGATGACTACATCCGCCTCTTCGCGCCGGGGCTGGACAAGTTCGGCTTCACCTGGCTGGGCCGCCGGGGCCCGTGCCCGCTCGCCCTCTCGGCCGACCCGCTGTTCTCGCCCCCGCGCGCCTGCAGGAAGCTGTTCGCCGAGGTGACGTCGCCCATGTCGCCGCTGCCGGCGCGGCCGTCGCGCCGGCCCTTGCACATGCCGCGCCTGCGGTACATGCAGGTGCGCAACGCCGAGATGAACGCGCCGCAGCTGCGCGGCCTCGTCGCCGCCCACGCGGCATCGGTGCGCGAGTTTGATCTCGAGAACGTCGTGCTGTCCGACGGCGGGAGCTGGGACGACGCCCTGGAACCCCTGACGGCTGCCGGGACCGGCGACGTCTGGTCCCGCCGCTCGGTCGGCGGCAGCAGCGCGGGTTTCCGGGCTGTGCCCACCCTGTCGCGCTCTCGGTCTGGCTCGGGCTCTGGTTCAGGCTCTGGCTCCGGCGTGGCGAGCACGCACGAGGATGAACGGCTGCCGGTCTCGTCTGCTGCAGCTGCTGCGGCTAGCAAGGAGCTGTTTGACGTCGACCTCGAGGGCATGGTGTTCGGTGGTGTAAACGACGTCGACGCCTTCGAGGCGGGTGTCCAGGAGTGGGCACGCGGCGTCACCGACGCGGCGCAGCAGCAGGACGACCCGACGCTTCCCGTGGCTGGGACTGCCGACGACGGCGGTCCCGCGGAGGACGCCGAGGCTGTTGCCAAAAAGAAGGCGGTCGTCGGCTTCAGCGCGAAACTGAAGAAGCGCCGCGTCCGCAAGAAGAAGTCTCGGAAGCACCACCGCAAGGACGGGGCCGAATCCGACGCCGCCGCGACGGAGACGGCGGACGAGCGGCGCGGCGGGCGGCGCCACCGCAGCGGGAGCCGGCACAAGCACTCTCGCAGCGACGAGACGCACGACCGCGATCGCAGCCGTCACAGGTCGCGCTCTCGGCACGGCCACCACCACCACCACGACCGTCGGCGACGCCACTCGGAGGAGGAGGAGCCCGAGCTGCCTGACATGCCCGTCACCTTCATCGCGGAGGTGCTCTCCTCGGATGACGAGGCCGCCATCCCCGCCCCGCCGTCGCGCAGGGCCCCCAGTCCCCGCCACTACCCGGACCCGGACGCAAACATCTCGGCACCGATCCTCAACCCGGACCCGCTTCCCGTCCTCCTGCAGCCGACCGTCTACGACCCGTCTTCCGCTGCCAGGACCGTCCAGCCTCAGCCGCAGGCGCCGCTGACAAAGACACCATCCAAGGGGTCCATGGCCTCGTCGTCGTCGTCGTCACTAGCAGCGGCCAGGGCGGCGGCGGCGGCAGAAGAGAGGACCGGCGCGGAGAGCGGGCTCAGCGCGGTGCAGCTGTCGATCGAGGCGGAGCTGCTGGCGGAGGCGGAGGAGGCGGCGGCGCGGTCGTCGGCGCTGCGGCGGGCCAAGGAGACGGTGCTGGCGAAGCTGTCGCGCGAGTTCTGCAAGCGCAGGGCCGCGGCGGGTGCCGGGGGTGTTGGTGGATCGGCCGCCGTGATGGGGCTGCCGGGGATGAACCTTGGGACGGGCGTCGGTTGCGGGGGGGCGGCGGTTGCGGGGCGCGGAGGGGGTTTCGGGAGCCGGTTTGGGTCTGGGTTTCGGGAGGGGCTGTTTGGGAGGAGCGTGGCGCATGTGAGTTCCGTGCAGGCGGATCATCGGAGTATGGAGAGCCAGACGGCGCTGGTTCCGTTGATTTTCAGCCGGTACTGAGGGGGGCCTCCGGCGGTGCTGAGGACTCGGAACGGCGCAAGCGGTGGGGAATGCATTGGCTGGGGTCGGCTATGTTTGCTGGGATCTTGGGGGAAGAAGACCTGGTCTGGTTTTTTACGATTTGTAATGCCATTTTTGTCATCATCCATTATTTCCCCCTTTTCTCTTTTGTTTTATTAACTCATGTGTTTATGATCAATATGAAGCTATCCGAATCTGCTCGTACTGAGCACAAGGCTGAAAATTTGATGCTGTAGTGGCAAGGTGGAATTGCTGCATGACGGTTAGGTAAATAACATGACTGGTTAGGTAAGTAATATGATGGTTAGGTAAATAACCTCCGGCCATCCCAGCAATAAACCAGACAAGTCCCGCCTGGCCGGTTGGCTCCATAAATGACTTGTTCGTCAGCATCACTGTCATTAGCTCGCGGCACGGCAGGCGGACAAAGAGCGCAACTAGGCAGAGACTCTCAGCGACCATCAGGCGAATTCTGGCGGATTCTCAAATCTTGTTCACCTCGATGGCGCAATGGAGCTGAGTAGGAAGTTTTGGCTGCAGAGACGCTGCATTGCACGTACGGATAATTGGTTTCACGCCGCTGCTGATCCTTGCCTTACCGCGCGTTCGTTTTCGTTGGCAGTCCAAGCTTCAGAATCAGCTCCACACTCCTCCCTGCCTCCGCAGCCTCCGCAATTCGCATGGGGACAAGCCCTTTCCTCTCAATAAAACGCTCCGGATTAAACTCTTGCATTTCTTCCGCCTTTTTAGGAGGCATCTGTACGGAGTATGTATAGCATAGCAGGAATCCGTTAACGGCTCACAATCCCCAATGCTTGCTTACCTACACCTACATAAAAGTGCCAGGGGTAGGTACCTACCTACCTACCACGCACCCACAGCTAAAATTGGGGGGGTTTTGAGAGTGGGGCCGCTAGGCTGACCTTCGACATCCACTCATCTTTCTCCTCTCCTTGTCCTGTGGCTCGTGTCCAAAAAGCTTGCTGAGATCCATTGCATGATAGGAAGAGACCTTAGGTGGGCTTATATCCATATAGGTACTTGTCCAAAAGTTGTACCTATTTTGCGGTGCTCCGCATACATGTCCCTGACCTTCACTTTAAACTAATCATGCTCCTCTCAATATGCAGTAATGGCCTAATCCTTGTCGTCTGTTGGGTGGTCTTCAGTGGCGATTGCTTCGCAGAATCCCCATATCCAAGATGTGGTGGATTGTAGCACTAATGCTGTTCCACCCTAGGTTGTTGGTTGAATCGGATTGTTCGAGATTCGCACTCCTGGTTCGGCGGGGCGAAATCCCACCTTTCTTGGCAAAAGGGCGCCCCGCCGGGTCTGGGCCTCGTGTGTTGCCCGGGCCAATCTCACGGATTCAAGCAGACCCGCTGGCGGCTGGACCTTCAGCCGATGCTTTTGGGTGTGGGATTACTAGGTAGTGCCAAAAGTAATAAGCTCGCTGCCAATTCGATCCAATTCGATGTTGCCCCAACCGTCGATCTCTTGTCAAATCCCGTCCGATCGACCTTAGTCTCCAGCTCTTTTTCACCTGAGCTGGGTCGCGATAATCCAACGAACGGATCGCATCGCAAGGGGACACTCTCTCGTCCCAAGGGCAGTCTCTCGTCCCACCGACAAGTCACTGGCCCTTTTCGACCCTCAGCCTCCGCAAACGCCGACAAGTCTAGCCTGCGTGCATCCATGCCTTCAAAATAAGCAATTTCCCGGCGCGCAAGAACTTTGCACGGTCTACACGCAAGGCTGACCACGACCTCGTTCCTGCGTCCGTTCCTGCGTCGACCAGGCTTTAACCTCCGCGTTGACGCCGCCGTGAACGTGACAATTGAAACGAGGTGCCTGCCTCCTTTCAAGAGGCGACTGGAGAGCTGAGCCGTCGGATCCTACCCGCCTGGAACTTTCGCGGCCCCGGCACGCGAACGCAGCACTCCACAGTGGCCTCTTCGACCGTCCAGACCGTCCAGACAGATGCGAAAGAAGCCCCGCCGAGTCCTCTTCCCCAGAATAATGCATATATCGTGTCCCCCGTCGCTGGGACCCCCGCTTACCGTCCGATGAAGATGAGGGTTGCAATCCGCGAGCAGCTTGCGGCCCTCGTGATATTCGCAGTCCTAGTAGCCTTGGCTATCGTCTCGATCCCGACGTGGATATTTGTGCACAACTTTGTCGTCGACGTCGAATCTGACGGGCTCGCCTTGACTGCGTCGCTGAAGGCGGCGAGAATCTCCTCCGAGATAGAATTGGTCCAGACAACCTGCCAGTCCATTGCGTCACGGCTACTAATCCAAAATGGTCTCTCGACTTTCTATGAAGCAGGCGGCGAGGAGCCATTCGTGGAAGCTCACAAGGATCTACAGACTGCCCTCACATCAGGCGGCCTCTCAGGACTACTGCAGGCAAGGCTCTACTCTCGAAACACGACCGGCAACCCTGGGGGCCTCCTCAACGTGACGGGCAGCGGGATTGGGAACCAGACGCTGAACATCCAGCTTCCCTACCTGACCCCGGATGGAGTCAGGGCCAACCTCAGCGATACCTCGTACGGATACCCGCCCATGCTCTACCCCAACATCACGTACCAGGACCTGGGATATGCGAATCCTTCCATGCCCGACACGCCTGCTTTCGCTGCGAACGCCTTCCCCGACGTCCGGCTGAGCAACAATGGCGGCCTCCTCCTGGGTCCCCTGGTGATCAACGAGTCATACGCCTTGATATCCATCACCATTCCCATCAGGTCCAACAAAATACGCGAGTTCATCCTCGGGTATATGACATTGGTCGCGTCTGCCGAGTCGTTGGTCAGCATTCAGATGTCCCGCGAGGGGCTGGGCAACACGGGCATGGTGCTCATGATAAGCTCCATCAACCCCTTCAACCGCTTCAATTCCTCCTTATCTGTGAGCAATGGCTCATATACCCCTCCCCTGGAACCCTTTGCGAATTCCGATGTGCGCTTCGTCCTTCCCCCCGTCCCGGCCCCTGGCCAGCCGGACCGGCATACGTCGCATAGCTTTGGCTCGGGCGACTTCTACGACAACTTCCCCCTCAAGGACTACCCGGCCGCTTTGAAAGTCTTTTACGCCAACAACTCCAAAGTAAACAACGCCACATCGACGCTGTCCACCAAGAACGAGCAAGGCAAGTCGGTAGCTGTTGGCGTGGCACGTCCACAGACAACCCTCGTTAGCTGGGCCGTGATCGTAGAGCAAGACAAGAAGGAGGCCTACGCGCCAATCTCAAAGCTGAGGAAGATCCTGCTTGGCTGCGTGTTTGGCACCGCCGGGCTCATCTTGGTTCTCATCATCCCTTGCGCCCACCTGAGCGTCTTGCCGATTCGGAAGCTAAAGGCGGCGACGGAAAAGTCAATCGCTCCTCCAGGATACGAGACCGAGTACGGGGACGATTATGACGATGAGGACCCAAGCTCTGGTGGCACTGTGTCCCACGCATCGGAAAAGGGCTTCTTTGGGAAGATCAAGCGGCGGATAAGGAAACGGAAAGCGAGGGCGAGAATGGAGCAAGACGGGGACTCTCATCGCCGGGTATTCAAGATACCCGGGAGAGTCGACGATCGGAAGCATTTCATCACCGATGAGCTGACAGAGCTGACCCAGACGTTCAACGAGATGACCGAGGAATTGTTTAAGCAGTACACGTCACTGGACCAGAAGGTTGCCGAGAGGACTAAGGAGTTGGAAATCAGCAAGAAGGCCGCAGAGGCGGCGAACGAGAGCAAAACGCTGTTCATCGCCAACATTTCGCACGAGCTTAAGACGCCGCTCAACGGCATCATGGGCATGTGCGCCGTCTGCATGGAAGAGGATGACATTGTCCGGATAAAACAGTCTCTCAAGACTCTCTACAAATCAGGTATGCTGCATAAACGCGTGGGTGATGAGGGGATGGGTGATGAAGTACTAAACTGACTGATGCAGGTGACCTCCTCCTCCACCTCCTCGAGGACCTCCTCAGCTTCTCGAAGAACCAGATAGGCCAGCAGATCAGTCTCGAGGAGAAGGAGTTCCGACTGGGCGATATTAGGTCGCAGATGGTGTCCATCTTCGACAAGCAGGTGCGGGAGCACGATATCACCTTCACCGTCAGCTTCGTCGGTGCCGAGAATACCGATTCGAATCCGGGGCCCGACAGGACTAGCATGGATAGGAGGCTGCCAGCACTGGGACCCCCAGGAGCAGGTCGACTAAAGGACATGTGTCTCTGGGGCGACCAGCACCGGATTCTCCAAGTTATCATCAACTTGGTGAGCAACAGTCTCAAGTTTACACCGGCGGGAGGCAAGGTCCAGCTCAGGATACGATGCCTCGGGGAAATCGAGCAACCGAGTGATGAGAGCAGGTCATCGTCGTTTTCCAAGAGCGGTTCAAATAGAGGAGGCCGCTCTCGTCACAGGGTGGGATCCGGATCCACGCACTCGGGTAGCTCGAAGGCGCAAACAACATCAGTGACGCCTGTCAAGGGAGGTACGGCGCTCTCGATCAACCCCCTGGATCCGAAGGCCACGCCGCAGGTGCACATTTGGGAGAGGTCACCGACGCCTCCACCAGTCAGTGCCAAGCCCTTCATGTTCGAGTTCGAGGTCGAGGACTCGGGTCCCGGTATCGCCGAGCACATGCATGACAAGATCTTCGAGCCGTTTGTACAGGGTGATCCGGGGCTGAGCAAGAAGTTCGGCGGCACTGGTCTTGGTCTGAGTATCTGCTCGCAACTGGCCAAATTGATGGGAGGATCGATCACCCTCAAGAGCGTCGTTGGCGTGGGCACTACCTTCAAAATGCAGATTCCTCTGAAATACGTGAGGGACCGGTGAGTCTCCCCCACAACTACCCCACCCCCCCTTTTCCCCCGCCACGCTGCACGCGAGTAAGGTAGCTAACCATCCTTCCTTCATTCAGCGCGTCGAGCACTGCGTCGAGCAGCATGACCTCCCGGCCTCCAAGCATAGGGTCTGCGGATGGTGATGGTCAGGGCAACTCACTGGCCAAGGCTTCGGCTGATCAAAAGTCTGCCCCCGTCATGGATAAACGACCGCGTCTCATCGGCTTAAGTCAACCGTTCTTCGCTTCGAACCCCAGTCCGGTACTGAGCAAGGAAGATCAGATGGCTGCCATAAACAGGGCAATAGCCAATAAGAGCGACGGCAAGCTCCGCGTCTTAGTCGCCGATGATAACTCGACCAACATCGAAGTTGTCAGCAAGATGCTCAAGCTCGAGGATGTGTACGATGTCACTATTGCGACGGACGGCCAGGAAGCATATGACCTGGTGAAGGCGAACATGGAGAAGAACCAACGTTTCGACGTCATCTTCATGGACATTCAAATGCCAAACTTGGATGGCTTGCAGTCGACCCGCCTCATCCGCAAGATGGGCTACTCGGCGCCCATCGTCGCTCTCACGGCCTTCTCCGAGGAGAGCAACGTCAAGGAGTGCATAGAGTCGGGAATGGACGAGTTCCTGGCTAAGCCCATACGACGTCCGGCGCTGAAGCAGGTGCTGAAGAAGTTCGCGACGATACCCGAGGAGCCCGAGACGGCAAGCCTGACGAGGAAGACGACGCCGGATAGCGCGGAGGGTCGGGATAAGCAACCAGGCTTGGTGGGGTTGACCGAAGCCAATGGCGACGGAAAAGCACCGAACAGTTGATGATGCCTACCAATGGAATGTTGTGCGAGGAATTTGGTATTACCACACTCACATATTGCACCATCTACTTTGGGAACACATCTCTTCGTCACAGAGGAGCATCCTCGGCGACAGAACCCTCGGTACCGTGCGTTCAGTGGGTTGTGCTCCGTTCCGGCTTCCATGGCTATCTCTTTCGAACTGCCGACTGTCAACCGTGACGGTCTCACCGGGAACAACTTTCCTCAGTCCCCCGAATCGTGAAAGAATAGGCAATGTCAGCGATATATTTGTTATGGTGCGGCGTGTCAGGCGTTTCACACGGACCGTAACCATCACCCCGAGGGCAGGCGTTAATCTTGTTTGGGGCAGTCAGCAATATACAAGGTGTTGGGGGTTATAAAATATTTCGAGCGAGTTTGTCCTTATCCTTTTCTATCTATTTTCTATTTATCTATCTATTCATATATTTTTGTACCCTTTGTCTCGTTTCTTGGAAAGCACACTGCAGGAAGAGCATGCTCTTGTTGTCAATCTGACTTGTATACTTTTTCATGATACGGGAGTCCACATGACAGGATGCCAGTCCTGCTTGGAAAAGGAGAATACAGCTTAATTGATACCGATCCCAGTCTGGAGGGGGTAACCTTAGAAGGCCTATGGCCAAGGAGATGGTTGTTGGGGAGGAAGAGTGGGAGCGCTGTTGGACTCTAGAGCAACGAGGCAGGCCGAGGGCTGATATAGACGACCAAGCGTTTGAGAGTAGCTTGAGAGGTAGAAGCAAGTGAGAAGCTTTGAGCGGGTTGAGGAGTCCTGATTTACAGCTGTTTCTCTCGTGCTTCAGTGGCTCATCGGAACATGTGGACTCTTCTTCAGCGCGGCTTCTGTGAAATGGCAGTTGGTTGTCTTCAGAAATCCTGATTGTGGTTCTACGCTGGAATCGGGCTGATCTGTAGCCTCATTTCTGCCGCAATACGTGTAGCTTCTAGAACTGCCTTCCTATCAATGCTCTGCTGGGTGAGTGGAAACCAATCCAGAGAAAACCAAGTACAAAAAGGTCTTTCCTAAGTCACATCATCCCGAGCAAGTCCAGCCTTTCTCCGGCTCCAAGTTTTCGTCTGTTTCTTCATTTACCGAGGCCCACTCCCGCCCCCTCCCCCTCCCAGATCCACCCGACTGGAGCGGCGCCGGGGCAATCCGCCATCGGACCGGGGTGCTTGCCCGGACAACACCGAAATTCATCCCGCCCTCACTTCTTTTCTTTCTATTCAGAGAACGGTTCCCTTTCCTTCTTCTCCCGATCCTCGACTATATACGCTTTTCCTCTCCTCAGCTCCGTGTCAGTTTACGGATACCCCAAGATTTCAAGAACATCTCACTCTCCCCGCACCATTTCATTACATCACCCCCACCACCACCCCACCCCAAGAAGCCAAAGAGCTCCAGTTAGGAAAAACCAAAACAAAAATGCGCATCCCCTACGTCCCCGACCCCCCCCCGACAGCCTCGCCGGAGGAGGCCGCGACCGTGGCGCGGATCCGGGCCCGGCGCGCGCCGCGCCCCCTGCAGCCGCTGGACCTGGCGCTCCTGCACAGCCCCGCGGTGGCGGACGGGTGGAACTCGTTCCTGGGCGCGGTGCGGACGCGCGCGTCGCTGGCGGCCGACCTGCGCGAGCTGGCCGTGTCGCGCGTCGCGGCCGTCAACCGCGCGTGGTACGAGTGGGCCCACCACGCGCCGCTGGCGGTCGCGGCGGGCGTGGACGAGGGCCTGGTGTACGGGCCCGGGGGGGTGGTCGGGAGGGAGGGACCGTTGGAGTTGGGGGATGGGGAGGCGAGTGAGGGGTTCAGTGAGAGGCAGTGGGCTGTGCTGGTTTATGCGGATGAGATGACGCGGAATGTGCAGGTGCGGGAGGAGACGTTTGCGAGGCTCAAGGGGCTGTTTAGTGAGAAGGAGGTGGTGGAGATTACGGCTACGGTGAGGCATACTCCGCTCCGGATGAACTGGTGGATATGGCTGGCGAGAGCATCGCGGCGATAGAACTCCCTGTGCTAACCTCGTGGTGGAAACAGGTTGCGTGCTACAACTGCGTGAGCCGATTCCTCGTTGCCTTGGATGGTATGTATCCCCCCCTGCTTTCACATCGCTCTACTCGAGGACAACAAGATGGCTAATGGTTCTATAGTTGGCGAGAAGAACGGACTCGGTCCGGATGCGGCAATGGCGGCGCACTGAGTCAGATAGCCATCAGAATGCTTGATCAGGCTTCTCTAGTTCGTTCAATAATTACATCTGGCTGACTATATCTTCAAAATATTTGCACATGGAAAAGCTCTGTAGATTGAATCAAGCCATGAACTCTTTCTTATGCTAAGGTGCTGATGCAGTGTAAACCCCATGTCCGTCTAGCACATGATAAGGCCCCAGGAAACTGTCCTGAGCGGTGAGGTGTCTAACAGAAGGCAGAAATGTGCAGTGTGATACCCTAGGAAACATGTAATATCCGCAGCAATGGGAATATTGTGGGTGATGAACAGGGTGATGCAGAACCGAAAGGCAATAATGCCATGAAATTAGGGGTATCGAAATGTGAAGTGACCAGAACTCCGCCAGATACTGACTGCTAGGTAAATGCTCCAAATCTTGAATGCTTTATCACTCGTCCCTCATCTTCTCATCAAGCATAAAAACTCCCGGATCAGCTCGCAGTCGTAGAAGTCATATATGACATAAGCTCGTCAGGACGCCATCGTCAGGAAGCTGTCAAACTCCCAAAGTGATCAATGGAAACACGTCCAACCAAATACAGTGCCTCGTGATTGTCGTACGCGGGTTTAAATATTCCCGCGACGAGGGATAGACGCCAAATACCGTCCGTCGTTCTTACGGGGTTCGCGACATGGCCGTCTCGATGCTCGCATGCCGCTTGTGTAGCAAGGGACTCCTCTGAAGCTCCTTAACGACGCCCGCCCAGCCCACCCTGTGCGGTGTCTCAACGGAATCCCCGTGCCCAATCGCCAGGGTCGTCAGCCGTCGCAACGGGGGTTTCTCCCTGATGATGCCGTCGGTCAGGGACTGCGAAAGGTGTCCGGGCTCGCGGCGGGCCGCGGCGGCCTTCTCCGGATCCTTCGGGGTGGCCTGCTGCTGCTGCTGCTGCTGCTGCTGCTGCTGCTGCTTGGCTGCCGCCTCTGTGGCCGTGCCTGCGACGATTCCCATATAGATGACCAGGAAGCGCATCCTCAGCAGGTCCAGCCGGCGCAGCCGCTCCTCCAGCTCGACTCTCTTGCCCGCCCAGAGTATCCTGGCCGCGGTCCGCAGGCGGCCACCCTCGTCGCTGCTTCCGTCGTCGCCGTCGGCGCCATCGCCGCCGCCCACCAGCAGATCGTTGAGCCCCTCCCTCAGGTCGTCGC
This sequence comes from Phialemonium atrogriseum, assembly GCF_030411735.1. NCBI lineage: Eukaryota > Fungi > Ascomycota > Sordariomycetes > Cephalothecales > Cephalothecaceae > Phialemonium > Phialemonium atrogriseum. The sequence continues at coordinate 599,475 of NW_026848140.1, forward strand.
CGCCCTTCTGGATCTCGCGGAGGAGGCGGCCGAGGCGGAGCTTGTCCTCCAGGCGGGGCACCTTTGCGACGTCGCGGTCGTAGGACTCGTTCTCGGCGACGGAGGAGTCGACGGCGTCGATGAAGCTCGAGATCTCGCGCGGGGCAGCGAGGTATGCCGTTGCGTAGCGCGAGGCTATCTGCGAGAGGACGGCGAGGGAGAGGAGAAGGGCGGTGAGGGACAGGAGCAGGATCCACTGGCTGGTGGAGGAGTTGGTCATGGCGGTGTGATTGCTATAACATTTGGAGAGAAAAGCAATGAGGGTTCAGGATAAGCAATCGTCACTGAACTCATATCCTCAGTCGCCCCAGCAAAATGGTTGTGAGGACATGTGTTATGGGAGGCAAAAGTGATGACGAAGGTGATATGAGAGAGGTTGTGGGTGGGTACAAGCGCCGTGGTTTGTGGTGTTAGACCCCTGGAGCACCTTCCTCCCACCGCCACGGCGTTAATTGGTCACTTGGCCATGTGAAAGTTGGCTGCATGTCTCGCTTTCGCCTAATCTGGAAGGCAAGAAGCATATAAAAGGACTTAGAGGAGAGGATGCCTCCGCGTGTAGAGGCAGTTTGCTCCACTCGCAGGGCTATGTTATACATGCCGTCAAGTGTGGAGGGATGCTCTTCCGGCGGCTTGTAAATTCCTCATTCTAGCTTTCCATCTCATCAGAGTAAGTATTGGAGGTCTTCGTCGCTGATCTTGTCTGCGAGGGAAGGAATAAGTCTTTGCCTCCTCTGCATCTGAGCAGCAAAGTCGTCTCTCTCCCTCAGTTGCTACCGTTGGCAAGGCTTAGCCACAAGAGCGTTTTCTTGTGTTATCCTGTAAAGTGGCGATTTTATTCAGACTCTGGTGCTTGTTAGCATTGCCAACCAGCCCTCGGCACTAAAACCTGGGTGAGGTGGAAGAGAGGAGAAATGGAGGAAGCTGAGGAGAGAGAACGGGACAGGAGGGGATGCTTTTATGCTTTCTGAGGCTGCTGCTGGCCATCGTGCCGTTGGGCACTGCTGCACGCATTATCTCCCGCTCGATATAGGCCGATAGGCATCCCGTCTGCAGACGGTCCCGTCGTTACGAAGCATAACCCGATCTCAGTGGACGGCAGCTGGCACGTCCCGCCAAATACAGCGCTCTTTTTGCGGAGCTTGCGCAAAGCATCATACTGCGCAGCACATTATCTGCATATACAACGTCCAATCGGGCTCCTACCTGGCACCAATAAAAGTGCATATTCAATACTCACTTTTTGCTGAGAAGCGCATCCAACAAAATACCAATCATCCCCCAGCAAATCTCTTTGCCCCAAATCTCACGAAAGCGAAGCAGCCAAAATGAAAAAAACCATGGCGGCAGAACCGCAGTTCCCCCCACCAAAGGTCCTCACCTACCCCGCGTCGACCCCGCCGACGCTGATAACGCAGGGGGCCGAGGGCCGGCTATACAGGACGACGTACCTCGAGACGCCCGGGCGCCCCGCGGCGCTCAAGCACCGGCCCGCCAAAGCGTACCGACACCCGACCCTCGACGCCCGGCTGACGCGGGCGCGGATCCTGGCCGAGGCGCGCGTGCTGGCCCGGTGCCGGCGCGAGGGCGTCGCCGTCCCCGCCGTCTACGCCCTCGACGAGGCCGCCGGCTGGATGATGATGGAGTGGATCGAGGGCGTGCCCGTCAGGGCCGCCATCAACGAGTGGCTCGGGGAGCGGCCCGGGGCCGGGGGAGCCGGGGTCGAGCCCGCGGCGGTTGAGAGCGCGAGGGACCAGGCGCCGCTGGTGGGCCTGATGAGGCGGATAGGGACTGCCATAGGGAGGATGCACCACGTGTCGATTGTCCACGGGGACCTTACGACTAGCAACATGATGCTGCGGCCGTGGGTGGGAGACGGGGCAGACGGGCATACTGCTACGGGAGACGGGATCTTGGATGGCGATATCGTCCTCATCGACTTTGGCCTCGCGACACAGACTACATCGGAGGAGGACCGGGCCGTCGATTTATATGTCCTCGAGAGGGCCTTTGGAAGCACACACCCGAGAGCGGAGAGTCTGTTTAACGAGGTGCTCCTCGCTTACAAGGAGACGTTCAAGCAGGCCGGGCCGGTGCTGAGGAGGCTAGAAGACGTGCGGATGCGAGGCCGGAAGAGGAGCATGATTGGTTGATGCTGGGAAGATACCCAAGAGTAGTGGCGTGTATTGCGTAATGCTTGGATCTCTGCTACCGATGATGTCGAACATGCCTGCTATGGAAACATAACGCGAAACTGGGACTGGTTACCGAGTGCAGCAATAGCGGCGCTCGGCCGTGAACCTGGCGTGAAGGAAATCGTGGTATCAAAGGGGACAGAATAGTGCAGTAACCAAAAACTCCATGTCCATCTCTAGATAACGATGAAGCATCTCTCGCTTCACTGTTTCAGCTCAGCCGCGGCAAAGTATCCCTTGTTCTCAATGACCCCTCTATCTCGGACGACCGCCGTATATTTGATGACCCACTGGGGGGCCAGATTGCCTTGCAAGCCCCCAGTCCCCGTGCCTGGGTCGGCGAGGACCCCGGCGCCCTGGATGCCCTGGCCTAGAAGTTCTCGCAGGGTGCCTTTCGGGAGGATATCTGTGCAATCGCCGTGGACCAGCAACTCGATGCCCTGCTCCTTTGCCAACTTGACAAGCGGAGGCGGGACATTGCAGCAGTTCTTGATGTTGATCTGGTCGACGGTCGGCCGGACTTGCACGCGTTTGAGAAGCGTGGCCAACTTGTCGCTGCCAAACTCGGCGATGCCTAGGTTCTTGACTAAGCCCTGCCGATGGAGATCCTCGACGGCCGACCAGGTCGCGTACTCTCCCTCGTCGTCCCCCTGCTCCGCATTCTTCTTGTCGGCCTCCCATTCGCAGTCGCCGTCAAAGGACATGCCCGGGTAGGACACGATGAGCAGGCTAACACTGGGGACACGCAGCTCCTTCAGGGTAAGGTCGAGCGCCTCCCGGGCGTGTTGTGCGCGCTCCGAGGCCGGCGCATTTGTGAGGAAGAACAGCTTCACGGTGATGTCGTACTGCGACGGCTCCTCCTGCAGCCCCGCGGCATCCCAGTCTATGCGCGGCACGTACAGGGTCTGCCCCTCCTGCGCGGTCCACAGGGACACCGGGGGCTTTTCCAAGTGCCTGACGTTCCCGTTCCCGTTCCCATTTACGGCTGTTCCATTACCATTCAGGCCGTCCAGAGCGGCGTAGTCCTGCTGGGCGGCGATGAAGTTGCTCCTGAGCGAGTTGGTGAGTTCTAGATTTGACCGGTAAGAGCCGGGTTTGCGGATGATGGAGGGGCCGCCCGAGACGATGTTGCTAATCACGCAATTAGCTTTCAACCTGATGTCAACGGCAGGACCGCCGCATGAGGGGTCAGAGTGCGTACCCGGTGGACAGGATTAACTTGGACATGGCGCCCGGATGGGATGTTGGACTGAGGGAGGTAATTGCTCTCTGGTATCGGTACAAAACAGGCAATTTCTGCTCTGGAGCAGTCTAATAAACTCCGACGAGACGAAGTTAATAAGTGCCGCCCGATCGCTCCTCACTGTGGGGTTGAAGCGCGGATTATTAATGGATCGTAGTCGCTCGTTGGAACCCCACTATCAACACTATGCTTCACGTTTGGGAATCAGCCCCGAGTCAAGTGGACTTGGGAGTCGAGGACTTGGGGGTACAAGTAGTAGAAATGGCTTTCCGAACGGTTTCTACCTAGAGGAAGAGCCAGATGTGTGGCTCCCCCAAAAAGGTCAAGACACATGTGGACGGGGATGCGGGATGGGGGGCGAGCGTGGGATTGGGATGAGAAAGTCAGACGGCTTTAGTCATTCTGGTAGCAGATTGCACACGGCATCTTAATTGATCTTGGGGGTAACCTGAATGACCTTCCATAGATGGGTCTGGGGGTGTAGAACAGGTGGGGGGACGAGATGGAGATGGTTAAGGAAGGTATGAGTAGAAAGTCGTTGGACCTGAACATGAATCTACTGCGAGGCACTCACATCTCCTGAAGTTGCATTCAGAAGGGTTTGAGGGCGAGGGGTGCGGTGAAGTTGGGCCAGGAAATGGCAGGGGACCGCCTAATCACAGACCAGGCTAATCAGCCGAGATAAATGACTATTCAGCTCTACTCCACGTACAGGTTCACCCAATCTGTACGGAGTCTACTCCCCCTCCAGAAACACGTGCTATAATGTTGACGCTAAATTGGTCAGTTTTGTCCATATAGCCAATTTATTACAGCTGACTAGGTGCCCAATGCCCCTCCTCATCCAGGGGTTTAATTACTTGGGCCAGAATTCGACAATCGTGGCCAACCCTTCTTTTTGACGGAATATCCCCACCACGTAACTGCAAAGCTTTCCCAACCCGCCCTGTTCCCCTCGTGACCGCTGAAGCCGTCATCATGGCTATCAAGTACGCCCATCTTACCTTGATGTCCAGCGATATTGATGATACTAAAGCTCTCTTAGCTATCTGATCCTCCTTTCACGCCAAGGCAAAGTGGTACGGCATCTGCCTCCCTCGCCTCCACGTTGCTAGAAAAAGACACTGACAGGAAGCTCACCAACGCAGCGCCTAGCGAAATGGTTCACCACCCTATCTCCTAGGGAGAAGGCCAAGATTGTCAAGGACGTATCCCAGCTCGTCTTGGCTCGCCGAACTCGAATGTGCAACTTTCTAGAATACAAGGGCAAGTATCTCTGTGGGCTGCCTGCCAATCTATGGCCCACACCGCTAACGGCATGAGCAGATACAAAGATTGTCTACCGCCGATATGCATCCTTGTTCTTCATCGCCGGCTGCTCCTCCGACGACAACGAGTTGATCACTCTCGAGATCATCCACCGCTACGTCGAACAAATGGACAAATACTATGGCAACGTCTGCGAACTCGATATTATCTTCTCCTTCACGAAAGCCTACTACATCCTAGACGAGCTCCTGCTGGCAGGCGAGCTCCAGGAGAGCAGTAAGAAGAATGTATTAAGATGTATCTCTCAACAGGACTCGCTTGAGGACATGGAGGTAAGCAAGCCGGCCCGGTTGTCTCACTACACTGCTCGGGGTCATCTTCGTATAAACTGCCACCTTTCTCGCTGACACATTTTGCTACTCCCTAGGTCGAGGACGAAGTCACGAAAATAATGTAGCCAACCAAACCTACCTACCTACCTACCTACCTGTTTGCTAGCGACGAATCGATCCCCAGGTCGGACATATCACGGGCGCACTGTTTCGTAGTTTGAGAAACAGCTACCTACCTAGGCACCTAATCCATTGCCACTCTTATTCGGGGCCGGACTCGGAGAACATGGAGAAGGCGCACAAGGAGTCTGGATTTTATTTGAGTGAACAGGCTGCCCTCGAACGATACCCTTACAAGGACGCGGGCCGTGCGGACAAGCTGATGGGTACCTCCCTATGGCGACCTCACGGCAGAGCAGGGAAGGAACGGTGGGCTACATATTCCCATTAGGAAGGAGCAAACTCCATCCTTTGAGCTTTAGACATGGGCATGATGTACCTAGATATTTCTAGATCTGGTTCGCGAAACAGAACCAGATCGCTCCGGATGCGGCCCTCTACGCCGTCCGTGATGACGGAATCTGAGGCAGTCGCAACGTACGTATCCGGAACTGGTGTGAATTGGACCTGAGAGACCTTGATCCAATCCTCCCTACCCACGGGCATGCAGCACAGAATCGAGTCACCATGACCTTTATTTTTCGCCGTGGTTTATCTTTCAGCCCCGCGACCAACCGCAATTGGTGTTCAAGACACGTTTGGTGAGGAACATACTTCCATGGTTGCGCAAAGGTGGAGAAACAGCCGACACCATCCCCGCGCCGATCTCAGCAGACCACGCCAAGAACCTTGGCCCGGGCATTCCAACTTCCTGATTGCCACGGCCACCACCTCCCCTCCTTGCCTCCTTCCTCTGTTACATTTCCAATATCCGTTCATCGCCATCAAACTACTCGACACAAGCAGCCAAAATATTATGCCTACCCCGACCCTGTTTGCATTCTAGGCGCTTTTGGCGTCTGGCTTTGTTCATTACTTGGACTGACAAACAGGCCCGAACCGCCGTGTCCGAATCTGACTGGACAAGACCTGCCGTTCGAACGGGAATCACTCTGACCATTCTCTCCTAATCTTCTCGCATTCGCGCGCGATCGCATGACGCCGTCACCTCCCAAATATCTTCGGAGAACAGAAGCACCTTCAGCGACGCACTTTAGCCATACTCACTGCACCTGTGCCCCTCGACCCAGGCAAACCACGTCATCTACTCAAAACGCCTCATAGCGCATTTAAGGACGGAGATCAAGTCAAGAAAGTCAAGATGAAGGTACGGCCATATGCGCAACATCCCCTTCTCTCTCTATCCTGTGGCAAAATGGGTTGGAGACACAATGGGCTCACGGAAAACAGTTCCTCTCACTCCCCGATTTCGACGTTATCACCAGCGCGCTCAACTTCAACACGCCGGATTGCCATGTCACAGGCGGCTGCGATCTCTACACCACCAAAGCAGCAGGCGGAGATAAGAAACTCTACAAATCCATCGATAAATCACTCGAGTCGCAACATGCCGCGCTACTCAAGTTCGGCGCATCTCTCTCCCCGCCGCAGCGCGACTCGTTGGAAGCGAGCCTCAACCTCAGCCGCTCATCACCATTTGGCCCGCTGTCCGAGGTGTCATCGCGCCGCACCTTCGCCTATCTCATCGCGACACTGAACGCGTCGCATCCGGACTATGACTTCAGTCACATCCTTCGCCCGGCTGACTTCAAGCGCGAGCGTAACCTTCGCCAAGTCATGAACAACCTCGACAGCACTCTGAACAGCGTGCGCCCGAACTCGAGCTTTCTCGATGTCGCCATTGCGCGCAACTCGCCGCCGGGCTTGTCGATGACCCCTGCATGGGGTCCGCAAATGTGGGCCTTGATTGACAAGGAGATGTCGCTCAAGGACTGCAACGTCTTCTCGTACCAACCTGCGGATGATCCTTTTGAAGAAGAAGAAGGCGCAATCTGGTCGCTGCATTACTTTTTCTTCAACAAGGCCCTCAAGCGGGTGTGCTACTTCTACGTCCGCGGCGTCCCCGTCATGAGTCACAGTCCCAGCCTCAGGGCTTCCGCCGTTGGACGAAAGCTCAGCGCCGACTTTTCCTTGTCGTCGAAGCGTCGAGGCCAGGGACTTATGTTCTCCGCCGCCAACAAGAGGGCCAGGTTCTGGCTCGGTGACAGGGCAGGGGAGCGCGTCGCCGTTAGCGACGACGATATGGACGACGACGACGACCTGGAGTGGAATCGTGGTTCTGACGGAGATCTGAAATACCCCGACGATGATGACGACGACGACGAGTCGGAGATCATCGACGAGGGATCCGAGGAGAGCGACGACGACCGCATGCACAGGAGTCCTGTCCGTGGTATGAGCGAGGACATTGCGGCCAGAATGGACATCGAGACCTGAACCCCCTCCTCCCTTCCCCACCGGGCCACGCTTCGAAACTAAGAGATTCCAAGGTTCTCAACAAGTCTTTTATTTCTACAAAGTCATCCCTTACGCCATTACACACCATGGGATTCAATGGCAGTTTCCACACACGTTTTGCTTTTTTTTCTATTTTCTTCAACCTTACCGAACTGGAATTGGTCCGTTTCTTACACTACTACCTCCGCCCCGTTGTTTCAACAGCAGTTCTGCATTTTTTGTTTTCATGCTTTATAGGTACCCCTTCTGCTTCCGGATTGTCTGTATATCTCTTGTACGGGTTATTCCTCTCCGTGCGAAGAGACCCTCCGCTGCGTCAACAGGACTCGGTTGGAGTGTCGGAGTTTGGGGATGAAGGCGGCCCCATCGGGCATACCCTGGTAGCCGGCCAGTCCTGGTGGAAACGGATGAACAAGGGGAACAAGGGAATCACGGCCCGGGATCTGACGGGCAATGATGGGAATGGGATATGGTGATAATTTGGCGTTTGGCTTTGGTTGTTGGCTTCGGGGTTTCAATGGGGATTCAAGGCCGGTGAGAGAGGCTCGTTGGATCGGGAACGGACGGGTCAGGTACCCATATACGGGGGTATCCTGCAGTGAGATACACAAATTCACATACGTAACCGCGTGAACATCGCAGACTCTGAAAGTCCTTGGAAGACTTTGACTACTCCCAGACTGTTCTCAAGTCTAGCGTATTGCATCAGCTATATCACCCCATTAAATCGCTAGTGCATCCAATGTTGGCCATAGAAGCCATCTTGAGGATGGATAATCTGATGCGGCCCAGGTATGGTAAGGGAAGGAAGGGGCAGATCAGCGTCGCCCCATCTCAGCCGACCCTAGTACCTACCGACCTAACATTCCGAGCAGCCTCGAGGCAACGCTTTCAGATATATCAGAACCAATAAATAGGCCATCTGATTCATACAGCAAACGTGGCCGGCATAATTGAATCGGCCGTCTCCCTCTTCTTTTTTTGCTCTTGAGCAAGTCCATAAGTGCTGCCCCACTGACGCTTGTGACTGGAGGGTTTGTCACTCAACAGAAATGACATCCCGTCCCAGACCAAATCAATTCCCAACTTCCATAGCAAGGTACCTGATCACCGGCACATACCTAGGAGAAAAAAACCGGGCAATACATCCAACTCGGCGGGGGCCGGGCAGCCTTTCTTGAAACCAAAAACCCCCTCGGCCTGTTCACGCGTGACACCAGCGATGGCCCCGTCCCCAGCACCCGGCACCGCCACCACCACCACGACCGGGGTCATCCCCGCGCGGCTCGCCTTCCTCGCCATCTATAACCCGAGCCTGGGCGTGACGGACGAGACCATCGACGACCAGATCCTGTATTACTACTCATCCTCTGCGTCTGCCGCCACTGCCAACCCGTCCCCGTCCCCGCGCCACCGCCAACACTCCCGGTCCGGGGAAGGCGACGGCGACGGCGACGGAGGGCGCAACGAGCGGCTCCGGCAGATCGGGCTGGCGCAGGGCATGGTCGAGTTCGGGCGCGGCTTCTCGGGCGGGAGCGCCGTCGACGCCGTCGACACGGAGAGGAGCAGGGTCGTGCTGCGGGAGCTGGAGGATGGGTGGTGGATTCTGGCGGTGGGTTTTTTTTCTTGCCCTTCTTTTGGAGGGCTTGTCCTGTTTTGTTTTTCCTCTCTTGTGCTGCTCTTCTTCTTCTTCTTCGTCTTTTGACTTTTGGACACTGGCTACCCTACTTCACGTTCGGGAGATCCTTGGACCGTTATTTGCTGGCAAATAAGGCGCGACGAAAATGCTGACATGCCGTGTTAGTCCATCGACCTCACCCGCCTACCCTCACCAGCCACTGCATCCGCTCCCGGCGGCGTCCCCGTAGACCATGGCGAGCGGTGCACCGGCGTCGAGTACTCGTCCCGCGAGGTCAAGCCGGCGGAGCTCCTGGCGCAGGACCTGCTGCGCGCACACGCCGTCTTCCTGCTCCACCACGGCGGCAGCCTGGGCACGGGGCTGGACCGGGCCGGCGGCGGCGGCGGCGGCGGCGGCGGCGGCAGGGCCCGGCTCGCGACCCGCCTGGCCCGGTACTGGGATCTCTTCCTGGCGACGTGGAATGTGGGGATGCGCGCGAACCCGGCGCGCGACGCACTGGGCGGGATCCGGATGGCGGCGTGCGGCGAGCTCGGCGTCGGGGTCGGCGAGGAGGAGCGCGGGAGCGGGGAGAGGGAGGTCCTGGAGGGGTTTGTGGGGCGCGTCGAGGGGCTCGTTGATCTTGTCGTGAGCAAGTTTGGGGAGGGCGGGGATGGCGGGGATGACGGGGGGGCAGGGGCGAAGGGTAAGGGGGGGGGAGGGGAGCAGGACGCTGCTGCTAAGAGATGGCTCGGGATGGGGAGTGAGCCTGGGGCCGAGGACGGTGCCATCTTTCTGGGCGTCGGGGCGCTCTCGCGACGTTCGCTGAGAGACGTCACCTACTGGATGGAGGATCTGTACGTCTGGGGTGAGAATGCGTACGGTGTTATTGACAGTGCGGCGACTACGAAGCCGGCGAGGCGGAAGAAGACCAAAAGCAGGCGGTTTCCGTCTTCTCCTCGTCCTCCTTCTCCCCCACCACCACCACAACCGAGTTCGACCCGACCGACTTCGCAGCCACCTGCTGGCGAAGTTACAGTATTCGGCCCTCCGCCGCCTCTAATCGGGCCCGGACGGTCTGCTATCACAGACTCTGCAGAGCCTAGCCAGACGCAAAGAAGTCCCGAAGCGGGACCTGAAGGCGGAGAAGGCGGTGGAGGAATGGACAAATTGGTCAATTACCTAAAGATGGGATATGGCACATATTGGACACTCGGGAGTTCCCCGTCGGGAGAACAGCACAACCCCACGGCGAAGGGAGGTGGTGGCGTGGCAAAAGCGGACGATGCACAACAGGCCTCCAAGGATGATGCTGCCGGGCACTATCTCGTCGGCCTAGTGGGCGATGTTGACGAGGACGGGACGGGAAGTGATACGGAAGACGTCCAGGTCCACGGCCGCTCTGGGCAAGGATCTAACCGCCAAACTCATCTTCGAACATTGACAGTCGAGCTCAAGAGCAGAGAAGACCCTCCAGAGTCTCAAGACACAAAAGACTCGGAGAGCCAGGTTACGGAGCATGACAAACGGCGGGGCGATGGCCGGGGAGATACCATGGAAACCGACGATCCGGTCTTGAACAGCCAGGGTGGGAACAAAACGAAATTGCAAGCCGTGGTCTACGTCAATAGGCCTTTCATTTTCACATTCCTATTTCAGCCTGGCACCCAATCCCTAGCCTCCGAAGGTCTATACCGATCTCTCCATTATCAAGTAGCTCCCCTAAGGAAACACCTGATCAACTCTACCGCCTACAGGCCTGGGAGGCCTGACATAGGCTCGCCAGCAGTGCAAATATACGATCTCGTCTGGGACCCGAGAGCTATGACGGTACACTCGACGATCCCAAACATCCCCGACCCGGTGCCCTCGGCGCAGGCAGCCGGAGCGCAGATATGGACTCGGGCGGAGGCACTCAGCACGCACACGCAGATCCTGAACATGCTGGCGGCTACGCGGGCGGACGACTCGGAGCTCGAGCGGACGGCCAAGACGACCCGCGGATGGTGGATTGTCTGGAGCCGGATCATCCAACGCAAAACCCGCCCCGCCGCCAGGCCGCCGTCCTCCGAAGGATCCGAGAGGCGGCGTTCCGATGCAGACTCGTTCTGCGAGGACGGCGAGGGTGGTGAGGGAGAGGTGCACGGCGTGGTCACCAGCAAGGAGATCTTCCTCATCCGCAAGGCCGGAGACCGCGGCTCGTCTGGCGCTATGAGAGGCGTCAGTGGTTCGTATGTCACGGGGGGCGGTGGAGGGTGGGCGGATGGGGCAAGCCGCCTTGCCCAGGGGATTGGTATCGACACAAGGAAGTACATCGAGGGATTGTTGAGTCTGAACCGCTAGTGCATGCCGAAGATGCCAGGAAGGATACGGGCCGTCCTGTTGGCCCAGCCCCTCGCTGCCTGCGCCACCTTGCAAACAAAGACGGTTGAATAGGAGTACGGCGCCATAGGCAGCCACGCCTTCGGGATTCCGTGGCTATTTGGGCCCAAGTCCCATGTCTCCCGATAAAACGGGAACAGCAGGCAACCGTGTAAACCAACAGAACGCCATGGGGCGTGGATGTCCACAATTGCCCCTTATTAGATAGCTACTTAGCTCTGGAATAAGCAACAAGTTATAAGATATCAAGTCAAGGGTAGCAAAGGATGGCTGCAGATGACAGGTCAACTTTTTTACGAATGTTTGCGTTTGCGCAGTGGTACAAGCCACCGAAACCAGCTGCTGCCGGTTCCCGGGACACGTGTAAAATGAACTCTGAAGTGATGATAATGTGAGAGCTTACCTATTCAGTGAAGTTGGTGACTCGCCCGTGCAGCCCTTGGCTATAGCACAGGATAAAAAGGTACCTAGGTATCCCGAGTCGTTCTTCCTGTGCAGAAGCTATCTCCGGCGGGAAAGTGCAACCCAGACTTCGACATCTTCAACGAGGCAGCCGTAATGCTTCCCGAGCCTCGTTCCTGTCCAACCTAACAAACCTCGTTTACCTCCGACTTTGCTTCTAACCATCCTGCGCTTCTTTTTTTATCAAAAAAGTTATCGGTTGGATGGTCAATATCCCGCGTTCTCATTCACTCCCGTCGCTCGCTCACTCAACCTCTGCTCACTTTCTACCAAGCCGAAGTCCACGCGTCTCAAGCTTCCGCGTAACTCGGGGAAAATAGCAATTGAAGACCGACAAATCAGGCACAACGAAGGGCCCCGTCCAGTAACGACACCCGCCCGAGTTCGTGCCACCAACCCACGTGAAAAAACAACAGCCCACAGCCACATCTCTGTCGCTGATGCTGCCGGCCCAAGCAATCTTCACGGCAACACCATGACGTCCCGCCCAGCCAGCGACGGCCCGGTTTTGGGGGATATCCCACCGCCGGCTAAGCGGCCTCGCAGGGCGAAAGCGAGGCGTGAAGAGGTCGTCAAGCCTAAAATCTGTTGCGTCTGCATGGACAAGCTACCGGACGAAAAACCGCTGGCATACCAGTGCCATGGTTGCTACTTTGGCACCTACTGCGCCGGGTGTTTGGCGACGCTCTTCCTTAGGGCCACCCACGACGAGAGTGAAATGCCCGTTAACTGTGGCTGCCGTCGTCAAATCTCCGTGGATGCCGTTAAAGACACCTTGTCCACTGAGCAGGTAAGCAAGATAGGTCTCCGTTGCACGGCTATCTAAGGAGCTCATCCCAGAGGTGTCCGAGCCCAGGGGCAGTATTTGCACCCGGTTGGGCCGATGGCGCCAGAGGGTTATAAAATGCTGACAGGGAGATACAGATAGAGGAGTTCAAGAGAAAGCTGGAAGAGTGGGCGACCGGCGACCGACTCTACTGCCCGAAGCCGACATGCTCGGCCTTCATCGCCCCTCGACTCTATGCCCTGTCCAAGCACGCCCAGCCTTTCCGCGCCAATCTCATCGAGTGGTCAGCCAAGGACAACGAGTATGATCCTAGCAAATACGACCCCACAGTTTCTTGCCCGGAGTGTGCTCTCAACATCTGCACAAACTGCCGGAAGGAAGCCCATGAGGAAGACTTGGATCAGAACCGACGATGCACCCGCAGCCGTGATCCGGAGATGGACCCCCTGACTCTAGAGAAGCTCAAGAAAACCGGCTGCAAGAACTGCCCCCGTTGCCACAGGGCTGTGAGGCTCATGAGCGGCTGCTCGCACATTCGATGCCCTTGTGGCGTTCACTTTTGCTATAATTGCGGGCAGTCCCTCGTAGACTGTCCCGGTAGCGAGGAGTGTCTGGAGGATCCTGCGACGATTGGAGACGACGAGGACGGAGACGACGATGAAGATGACGACGAGGAGGACGATGGATACGACGACGATGATGGTGACGAATATGGCCCAGACGAACCCTATCCATTTAGCAAAGACGACGAAGGAAACAAAGGAAATGAAGACGGCGAAGGAAACGGAGGTGCTAATGATGCGTCTGCTGACGACCAATCTGGCCCTAATCAAGGAGTCTCACGTCCGCAAGCGGAAAATGGTACTCCTCATCGTACGAACCACACCACGCCTGCCGATCGCATGAGCATAGCCTTCCTTAACAACACCCCATCTCCGCCCGTTGTTGGGGCCATTGAAGCTCTATTCTCTCTTGACCCGCTGCCTGCCTTCCTGCAGCCATCTGCCATCCCCGACGACGTCGATCTCGACCTTTTCGAGAATTCCTCAATCCTAGACCTAGGATTGGACCCGGACGAGCTGCAACCCTACCAATGCCAACACAGGACATGGTCGAAGATCAGCCCCCAGGCCTCCTACTGGCACCAGAAGGAACCGATCATCTGCCAATGGTGCAAGAAGGCGGTGGCCAAACCGCCAGACAACAATAGCAGTTCGGCAGCATCATCGTCATCCTCGAAGCAAACGCCGCCCGCCGACATAGATGCGGCCCAGGGGATCGTCTGCACCATGTGTTACCGAATAGCCTGTATGCAGTGCGGGATCAAGCTCGGGGTTTTTATCAACAAGTAGGGAGGATGACGCCGGCGCCTTTGTTTGGAGCGCGGAATGAAGGGGCCACACTCGCAAATTCCAATCTTGGGAAAAGTGTGGATGTGGATCGAAAGATAATACGGGAGATTTGGGGAGAAGGGAGCAGTAATTTCGGCCGTCGCCGAAGATATTGCAGGCTGAGAGCCTCTTGGTGGAGCTAATACTCTTGGCGGTATATCCCATGCATTGATTCCACGGGAGGGCTCGGGACGGGAAACATGACGATCGGATCGTCATCATTTGATGCGTGGGTCTCGCCCTGCTGCGGCACTACCAGTATGTAGTAGTAGAATTACTACCTATGTATCCGTCCGTATTGATGCCGGATTGACGAGCTTTGAGTTTGCTCCTTTTTCCGAAATCATGCCCCTTATTAGCTGGTAATCAGAAGGGCAATGGCAGGCCACCGCTATGCCGCATTCCTCGCTATTGTCGCATGGTGCCTATTCGTGATGCCCATTCGTGATGCGCGATCGAGCTATCACAGAGCAAACGAAGCTTATAGACTCTGTATCTATATGACAAGTGTCATCCATGATCAGTCCTTGATTTGTTCCTGAGTAGCCCTAAGTATGTACAGAGAAGTTCGAGCATCAAAAATCTAAAAATGGTGTCCGTCAGCTCAAACATGACCGAGGCTGAAAATTCCTTGCAAGGTATCATGAATATCCTCTAACCCTTTCCCAGTGTACCGTACCAAACGCGCCAACCATTGGCGGAGGTACATGCGCCAGAGCATTTATCCCTTTTCAGGAGCCACATGTTGACATGTACGTAAAGAGCAAGGAGATTCGTTGCTACATCGCTTGCGATGAGCTCATTCCATGAACCGGCCATGCCTCGACTGGCAAACATCAAAAAAACAGAATGGGTGTGAACTCTCACGGCTCTCGCCTGGGAGCCGGTCCACACAACCATTCCAAGCCAAAAATAGGGGTTTGAATAAGAAGTGAAGGTAACGCATAGCGACGAGTCATGGGGTGCGAAGATGGCCGTTTAGTTAAACCACCAGTTGACAGCCTTGCGTCCGACGCCGGTTGAGCCCAGCAACGAAACGAAGGCTGCTTCGCTCACTGCAGGTACTATTAGTAAGAGACGATCATATGCACAAAGTAGGGAAAACGTACCGTCAATGGCGTCAGCAGCGCAGCCCATGCACTTGTCGCGAACGGTAGCAGTAATCGTCTTGCCGCCGTAGCTAATCGAAATGGTCTTGCCGCACATGGGGTTGCCGTTGGATTGCTCACCCATCACCAGATAGGAGAGAGCGACAATGTTCTCGGTCATATCCTTGCCGCTATCATCGAAGCCGCATGCCCCCATGCCCAGGGCATAGTAGGTCAGGTCGCCAGTGTGTTCGGATGTAGCCGAACTGACGCCGGAGGAGCCACTTGGAGCCGGAGAAGCCGCGAGGGCAGCAGTTGTCGGAGCCACCTGGACCGGAGGTGCAACGACAGATGTGCTTGCCGGAGGAGGCACGTAAGCTTGTGTCTCGGGAGCTTCCGAGGTAGGCTTTGGGACGAACGTGGGAGTCGAGGGGGCGGCCTGGCTGGAACCTTCGAAAAACTGACCCGGGACGTTGGTGGTGGGCGCAGCGGAAGATTCGGCATTGGTCGGGGTGACGCCAGGAGTAATCCATTCGGTGGTCGTCTCATCAATCCACTCCGTCACGGTGATGGTCTGGATCTCGGTGGTCCACTCCGTAACAAGATCACGCTTCGGATGGCCGTGGAGGTGCTGGCGTCGACCATGACTGTGGCCATGGGGCTGAGCAATGGCGGCCGAGGCCAGAACACCGACAAAGATGGCAGCGGACCTCATGATGAATCTCTTGGGAAAGACAGAGCCGGAGTTGGTGACGAGGCAGGTTGAATGAGTATGTTCGAGTCTGGTTTACCGTGCGAGTGCTGGGGTTGGAATGTTTGGAAAGGTTGTGTGGTGGGCTGGGTAGTCGGTTGGGTAGTTGGTTGGATAGTTGGTTGGGTCACCACTGTCTGGAATGGCAAAAGGAATGTGGTTGAAGACGTTCAGGTCCTGCTTTGGTCGTCTTGATGTGCAGAAAATGAATGTGTGCAGTGAGCCTGTGAGCCTGCTCGATGTTGAAGGAATGAATCTCGAGTTGGTGAATTGTGAGGGAGAAGAACGGGAAAAAGAGCAAGGTGCAGGCCGGGGTGATAAATAGATGGATGGGTAGGTACCAAGGTTGTGTGGTCTTGCCTGGGCCATTTTCGTTCTTTCCTCCGACTAGAGCCCCTATTGTTGATTTTTTCTACCAGCGATTTTTGTGATTGGGTGACTCTTGATCTGACTTTCCCCGATTGGGCTACTCCTTCTCAAACCCTCCATGGATTGTAAGGCAGCGTGAGGCAGCGCAAGGCAGTGCTGGTTGGCCCCATCCATAATGCTTTTGGTAGCAGAGGCGGCCAACTGCCCGATTCATGAGGGCCCTGGCTGTTTCTGAGATGCACTAGGGTGGGGTGTTGGGAAAAATGGGACCATAAACAAGTTTTGATTTGTGGAGGGCCGGCAGTCCCTTGCAGCTCCCGCCCAGCCTCCGGGCTGACTGCAGGTACAGAACTGTACTTGGTACTCGACGGAAAGGATCCCGGTCGCTCCTGGAAAATCCGCGCTGCTATCCCAGGTTAGCGAAGATCCTAGCGAATCAAAAGGAGCGCCTTGATGTTGATCGCTGTTGGCCCTGAGCGCTCCACCCCACCCACTAAGTTTGCCCTGTCCACCGTTGCGTTGCCAGTCAGCCAGTGCCTTCCTTCATCAGCTCCACTGTTCCAACTTGTCACTCACATCTCTCCGCTTTTGGGCACATCTAGAATCACGAAGTTTTTCGAGTCGATGGTCGAGACGAAAGAGGACCCGCCGCACTTGTTCTGGGCCTTGGCTGCCTGCCCTCTGGGGGAAGGTGTCGAGGACCGCTCTGTCGTGACTCAGGTCGCCATTCAAGTCGTCATCCAGGTCGTCATCTAGGTCGTCATTACCTACCTTGGTAAGGGACTTTGCGTTTATTTATCGGCTGAATCAGTTTGCCCCCCGCGTTTGGGAAATCATGTCCCAGCAACTTTGTGTTCTTTTTTAAGTTACGCCACGTTCTGCGCAGGCAGATGGATGCCTAGGCTGGGCAGGCGGATGCTCGATTAAATAAACTGGGTACTCGGCAATGGGCCGGGTTCGGCCTCGATGGGTTTTCAGGCTGAAGTGCAAAACCCATTCGCACCAACGTCTTGCACACACAGGCACACATATATATGGATTATTTGATTGGATAGAAGCAGGAAGGGGTGGGTTGCTCAAGGCCCCAAGGCACAACTTGCCAACAAATGCGTCTCGCGGGTCAGTACCGCAGCCACGTTTTGGAACCAGGCGGGGCACCATCCATACATGAGGGATATTCGAGACCACAGGGCACATAGTTTGTCATTGACTTCTCCAGCTGTTTGGTTTGACAGTAAGTGTCGCTGTACATGTGAGTTGAGTCAGTAGTGATTGGCCGGTGTCCTTCCAGTCCGCACTCTGCAGGAAGTACAGATGTTAACTCCGCAGGTGGACTGCCGTGTGTTAACATGGAACTCTGCTCCCCCTCACTGCCTGCCATGTTAGTACCAGCAGCACCAGCAGCAGTAGGAGACAACCGCAGGCATGTGGCCTTCCGGCGCTAGCGTTCCCCGATTTCTCAGATGACAGCCGGGAGAATGCTTGCTATTGCCGTTGCCCTGGCTGTGAAGGTGTAGAGGAACAATCCTTCTCGGCTGAAGTTGGGCCGGTCGTCGTCCTCGATCTCAGTCACGTGAAACATCTTCTTCGCCTTTGCGAGGAAGTGCATGTCAGCACGGCGTCGTTTTTTGAAACAGAAATAGATGGTGGCCGAAGGGCAGAGCGCTAGAAAATCTCGCAATGTTTGCAGGAGGAGTGGGAAGGCCGGCTCGAAGTACACGCAATCGGCGGCAAGGATGGTGTCGGGTCGGAAATCGATAACCTCCTGTGTGAGTGGCTCGCCCCTGACGTTTCGGCAGGCGTTGTTAGAATAAAAAAAATAAAAATAAAAACCGCTCATCGTAGGCAACGAGCAGCGGAGAAATCCGAGGATGGCGTCGGCGGTTGAAACCTGATCCCGAGTCATGGGAACAGGAGTGCAGTTGAGTGGAGAGAGGATGCACTAACCAGTTCAACACGGCGGGCCTGACTCTCTCGTGGAGTCCGTTCAAGGCGATGTTGTGCTCCATGAGGGCCTCCATCTCGACCTGATCCGTGATGTACAGAGGTATCTCGATGCTGCATCCACGCGCAACCCCAAGACCAACCAGACCGCTGCCCGCTCCTATTTCTAGACTATTTCGCCAGGTAGGTCAGTCCCGAATACTCACGGCGGGCGCATCTCTGCATCCCCGCTTGGTTCCCTCTGTGCGTGTTATGCCATGCACCATGCATCTCTGTGAGAGCGACCTCGTCAGTTCCAAGAGAGGGGAGGGGTGGTTACGGACATTCTGGCCTTCCCAAGCTTGTTCCGATGGTACCGGAGCATGTGTTTTGCTAGCACAATGCCCGCGGGCCACAGCTGCCCTCCACATCCTGACTTGAGATCCTCATGCAGCTTGATGGGGTTCTCCAGGAGTCCCGAGAAGTCTACTGCTGTGTTTCCCGCGGCCTTGTACTCGGGAAGCGGTGTCAAGTCTCTGCCCATGTCAAGCGGCGAAAATTCGGGCGACAGCGACAGCGAGCGATCAGAGTCGGTCATCTGAGCCGGGCAGGCGGGATCGAAAGACATGCGCTGGGAGACGAGAGCGCGGGGAGTTAAAACTGTACGCTAGTAGCAGATAGATATGCAGAATTGCAGATCGTGGGATGTTGGGAGTGAAACAAAATCCCTTCGGAAGTTCCTCTGGTTCCCTTTCGCTGTTGCCCTCCGAACTTCGCACCTATTTTCGCTAGCTTGGAGACCACGTCACGTCGCCCCCCATCCACTGCCATCGTGAGGAAGAACACCGAAGATGGACATTGTCGAGGAAAACCATCAATTAAAGTGTCCAGGCAATGGGAGAATAGTCCCCTCGGTCTGGCTGAGATTCGGTCATGCCCATTGCCCAAGCTCTCCTCATGATCTGCCAAAGCCTAGCCCCATCGCCCCGCCGCGATGAGGAATGCTTAGACGACTCCAACCTCGTGGTTTGATGCTAAACTCGGCCAATTGAAGATGGCTGACGCCAGCTGTTACTCTCTGCTTCGCTCATCCTTCTCTCCAAGGGACAGCGTTGACTCGATGCCCCTTGGATCCACAAACCCTGCCATCGAACAATGGCTGGCACGCAAGGGGTGGTTGAAGGTTCTCTTGGACCTCGCGCCCTTGAAGAATTGGTACTCTTCACTTTCGTTCTTCTTCGCACCGGTCTGCCTTCGCACTTCCTTCTTTCTTGATTCCTGTTTGTGTCTTGGTTCGCCGGTGGTTTGCCGCAAAAGTATCAATCCAGCAACCGATGGTGTCAGGTTATCGCGATATCATGACAATCTCACCGGTGCTCCGGGCGGTCGTTTTTCTTTCTGCGCTCTGCGCTGCTGCCCCTACTCTATCCTTCCCTATCAACTCGCAGGTGCCGCCGGTTGCCCGGGTTGGCCAGCCGTTCTCTTTTGTCTTCTCCTCCTCAACCTTCTCGCCCAGTGGGCCACTCACGTATACTCTTGCGAACGCTCCAGCCTGGCTCTCGATCGATAGCGAGTCCCGGCGCATCTATGGAACCCCGGAAGAAGCAGATGTCGCGCCCGGCGACGTGGTTGGGGTGCAATTCGAACTCGTGGCCGCGGATGACTCCGGGTCTACCTCTTTCGACGCAACCCTCGTCGTGTCTCGAAATCCGTCACCCAGTGTCGCCCTCCCTCTTTCGAGGCAGATTCCCGAATTTGGATCATTCTCTCAGCCTTCGTCGATCGTCATGGGACCGCAACAGGCATTCACACTCAACTTCGCGCCCGATACCTTCTCTAATCCGATGGGGAAAGGGCTGAGTTACTATGCTGTCATGGAAGATAACACACCGCTGCCTTCGTGGGTATCATTCGATTCCGGCAAGCTGTCGTTCTTGGGCACGACGCCTGCGCTGGGTACTTTAATGCAGATCCCGCAGTCGTTTTCTTTTCGGTTCGTCGCTAGCGACGTGGTCGGATTCTCTGCAGCATCCCTCCCCTTCTCGATCGTGATTGGAAACCACAGGATCACGGCAGACAGCAGTTCCATCGTCCTGAGCGCAACGGCTGGGACTCCATTGTCTTACACGGAACTACAGTCCGATATCAAGTTTGACGGGCAAGATGTCAAATCAGGCAACGTATCGGTTATTTCCACACCCAACATTCCCCCTTGGTTATCCGTGGACAAAGATACATGGGAAATCAGTGGGACACCGCCAGCCACAGCAAAGTCATCCAACTTCACAATCATGTTGGCGGACACGTTCTCCAATACCCTCAACTTGACCGTCTCGTTAAACATAACGAATGGGCTGTTTAAGGGTAGTCTACCGGAGATGAGAATTACAGCCGGGAAGAACTTCGAATTCGGCCTTGGCCCATACCTCTCCAACCCTTCAGACACAGAGTTGCGGATTGACGTAACTCCCCTGTCAACCTGGATACAGTTCGACTCGACCCGGAAGACAATATTCGGCGACGCACCGGAAAAGCTGTCCACATCTCCTATCACGATCGAGGTTCACGCAAAGTCCAGAAGCTCGGGCCTGGAGTTCTCCCAAGCCTTGCCTGTTCGTATACAAGCAGCGAACCATCGGTCCACATCCTCTGCGAGCACTTCAGGATCGACTCCGGCATCTACGTCTTCCCCGAGTGCGGACCCGGACTCGGGCGCTCGCCGAAAGGCGTCCCTGAAACAGATTCTCATGGCCACACTTATACCCATATTTTTCTTGCTCTTCGTTCTCGCATGCGTCATCTTGTGCTGCATCCGCCGTCGCCGGAGGCAGTCAACCGGGGACAGCAGCAGAAACATGTCATGGCCACTTTGTGGAAGCCTGGCGACGAGGATTAGCACCAAGGGCAAAGATTCGTTCCAGTCTCTCATAGGGAGGCGTGGCGTGGACAAGTCGTCACCGAGGAACCGGAAATCGCGGCAGAAGAGCTACGCAGAGGCAGCCATAGGAAGCCTAAAGGGTTTTGAGACTGATCCTGAGACTCATCCACTTCTGCGTTCCGACTCTTGGCTAGCCGTCGTGGCCCGGAAGATATTTATCAAACGACCAGGCAAGGGTTACCCAACCCGGACAGCATTCCACGAAGAGAAGCCGGGGGGGGTTCTGGAGGCCAATTCGCTACCAGCACCTCGCAATGATAACAGATCGCTTTCTAGAGACACATTCGAAGCCGACATACCAACCCCGGATACGAGCATCCCGATGACCCCCGACTTCGTCTACTCCAACCGGCACAACCTTGAAACCAATTCAGAGACCTGGGGGTCCTACAGGACAACCGATTACGACGAATTCACGACCGTCGGATCAAGTGCACACACATCTATTTTGAACCTGGCACGACCGTCGGAAAACCATGCACCAGAGCCTCTTGTTAAGACTTCCACCACTAGGGCATGGGCGGCGGGGAATGTGTCTAGGTTCGTAGAACGCTTTAGGAAGAAGAAGGAGGCAGGGGTGAAAACGCCAGAAAGGGGTGTAGCGGCGAATTTACAGATATCCGCTCCATTGGTCCCACCTCGGCCAGTGTTAGACGATCGACCAGTAACCCGGCGGGGGCCGGATCCGGGAACCTACGCTACCAAGCGAGAGAGGTCTCAGGACGAAGAAGGGAGCCCGCCAAATATGACCCCTGCGATGGCAGTGGGGCCAAGGGCCAATACTCGGAAACTGTCACAAGAAGCAGCGCAGGAACAGGTCGCCTGTGACCCTCTGGGCATTCCATGCGACCACACAGCTGCTCCGCCGCCTACCGTCCCCTCCAGGACGTGGTCAACCGTGTACTCGGCCATAAGGGACGAGACGAAGACCCCAGAGCAAGGGGGAAGGAGTGCAGGCGGCAAGTCGAAAACGACCAGCCTCCCGCCGGGCATGTCATACTCGTCGACTGCCAGCAGCCCGCAGCCCAACTGGGCAATCATACGGGAATCGCCGAACCCGAGCATCTGGATGGACGACGTATCGGTCAGGACGGACAACACCCGGTGGCCGCAGCGCCCGAGGACGACAATTGAGCCCCTGAGCGAGGCGTCGGACACAGCGCCGGATTTCGGGTCGAGGCCGCCGTCGAGACACCGCGGGCTGCTCGGCACAGCCGGCTCCAGACACTCCAGAAGGCCGTCTTCGAGATTCGCCGGGATGGGGACACACAGCGGGCCATCCTCGGCGGGGGGGTTGGGGCGGGAGAGGACCGTGGGATCGGCTACGACGGGGTCCGAGGATGACTATATGGTTTTTATCTAACTTTGCACCACTTGTGGCCTGGATTACTGTGTATGCGATTGCGTTGCTGGAGAGAGTCGGGGTTGGATATCCGTTCCACAAGAGGCTCTCCAGGAGAACCTGGGAACCAGTCTTTGATTCATAATGGAAGTCGGGGATTAGCGCTCACAACCCTGGAGCCTATTTGGATTGTGCAGGAAGCATGGAAGGAAGATCCATAAGCGGCATCTACTCAATTCATAGACTGGGCCCTGCATCCAAGATCGTCTAGTCGTAGACAAAGGTGTCCCTATAGTGAGTGACTGGTCTTCCCATGCGTTTTATGCGACCAGATTATGTAAAAGATAACTGCCTACCTACCTAGGTACAGCACATTCCTACCACTAGGGATGTTGGCCTAGCATAGCACGTGCCCCGCCTAGGCAACCAAGTGCAGGAGAGAGTGCCTTTGTGTACTCTGTAAAAGGAGGGGAGACCGAGAGAGAGAGCAAGGGCCAGGCCAGGATCTAGAACCTGAATAGGTAACTAGGTATGGTAGAGGCATTTTCAAGGAGAAAAGTAAGATAGGGCTTTCTTTCTGCCTTGCCAACCAAATAAGTAAGCGTGCCGCGAGGCACAAAGAAATTTGGTTCACCGGGCCTTATCACATCACCCAAGGCAACCTCACCTAACTAAGAAAAACTCTTCCTGCCTCGCACTATTGATTATCCGCAGTGCACCTCCCAAGGTCCCCCACACAGATCTACGCCCACAGATCCACGCCCACCACGCCTTGGCTGAGCAACACGGCGAAGAAACAATTATTGCTGATGCGCGTGAATAGCCTCAAATCTCAAGAGTAACATCTAGGTCTTCAGTGCTTGGCTATCGCCTGACTACCTATCCCTCCTTAGGCGCCTGTGCCTGCATCCCTCTCTGTTGTTGCCTCCGCTTGGCCCAAGCTCCCTTCTCAAGCCTCGTCGCGCCTTGTCACCTAGGTGCACTACCAGTCTCTGTCGCCTGTCTACACTAACCCCGCTTCCACCACCCAATTCCAATTCGCTCGACGTACCAGGGAGGCAGCACCCGCCGCAAAACCGCCAACCCGCAAACTCGCAACCTGGGGCTGCGACTGGAAACTTCAAGCCTTGGCCAATCTAACTTCAGCAACGTCATTGTCAAACCTGGCCTGTCAGGCCAATACATTACCCTAGGCAAATTCTGACTCTGGCCCGACTTGTTCTCCCGTCCGACATAACCTCCAGCCCACCTTCCCCCACGGCAGCCGCATTGCTGCCAAACCCACCCTTCCTTCACCATGGGTCAGACACTCTCTGAGCCCGTTGTTGAAAAGGTATGTGCGATCCAGTTCCTGTCTTATTTTCCCAGCATTCCCGCGAGATCCCGACTACCCCTCTGACGACGGTGGCCTACCAACCTGTGTTGGGCCACGCGACCATGATCCGCTTGTCCGAGGTTCTGTCCACAACAACTCCCTCGACCGAGCGGATATCACACCTCGTATTTTCTATGCAAGACTCCTCAGACCTAAGCGCTAACCAAGTGACACAATCCTCAGACCTCCGCAAATGGCGAAGACGACCGGTTGATCTATGGCGTGTCGGCCATGCAAGGCTGGCGCATCAGCATGGAAGACGCGCATACTACAGTCCTCAACCTCCTAGCCTCCAACAAGGACGCTGAAAAGTCACACGCGAGCAGGCTCTCCTTCTTCGGTGTCTACGACGGTCACGGCGGAGATAAGGTTGCCCATTTCGCCGGCGAGAACATCCATCACATCATCGCAAAGCAGGAGACATTCAAGGCTGGTGATTATGAGCAAGCCATGAAGGATGGATTCCTGGCAACCGACCGAGCGATACTGAATGGTATGATATGCTGTGATATGTCACTGGGAGTTGCGATGGGATCTTTCCTGCTGCCACGGCTGGCAAGAAACCTTGCCTTTTTGGGAACCAGTCGGCTGATGAAGTGATGTGAACAGACCCCAAGTACGAAGAGGAAGTATCCGGCTGCACAGCTTGTGTTGGCCTCATCACGGGAGACAAGATCTACATTGTTGGTCACCTCCTGCTCCCAAGTTTGCCCGCCTGCATTTGTTAATGAGAGGTCCCCAGGCAAACGCTGGAGACTCGAGAAGCGTCTTGGGTGTCAAAGGCCGTGCGAAGCCCCTGTCATTTGACCATAAACCACAAAACGAAGGTACTTATTATCTCCAACTCTTGCTCTACTGCGAAAATCTCCCCTGATGCTAACTTATGTCTTGTGTGAAGGGGAGAAAGCGCGGATTACAGCTGCCGGCGGGTTTGTCGACTTCGGCCGGGTCAATGGCAACCTTGCCCTCTCAAGGGCCATTGGAGACTTTGAATTCAAGAAGAGCGCCGACCTAGCACCGGAGCAACAGATTGTCACTGCTTACCCTGATGTTGTGGTACATGATTTGGGAGAGGATGACGAGTTCCTTGTCCTTGCCTGCGATGGTGAGCTCTCTAACCTTGTTCCAATGTTACACTGATTATTAACCCTCTGATCCTCTTCAGGCATCTGGGACTGCCAGTCCTCTCAGGCAGTTATCGAGTTCGTTCGACGGGGTATTGCTGCCAAACAGGAATTGGAGAAGATCTGTGAGAACATGATGGACAACTGCCTGGCTTCAAACTCTGAGACTGGTGGCGTCGGCTGTGACAACATGACCATGATCATTGTTGGCTTCCTCAGGGGTCGGAGTAAGGAGGAGTGGTATGAGGAGATTGCTAGACGGGTTGCCAATGGGGACGGCCCTTGCGCCCCCCCGGAATACGGTGAGCAGCGACTTCAATCAGCTTGATTGGCCCTTCCGCATCACATTTCTGTCCCTCCCAATTAGTTTACGCCTGTGATGGGCTCTACCCCTCTCCTTTTTAGGAGGGCAATAAACGCTAATATGCTGTCTGACCGTAGCCGAATTCCGAGGTCCCGGGGTACATCATAACTTTGATGACAGTGACAGCGGATACGATGTCGACTCGGAGCAGAAGAGTGGCAAGACTTTCGGGATTGGTGGATACAAGGGCCGCATCATCTTCTTGGGTGATGGCACTGAAATCCTTACCGACTCGGACGATACCGAGATGTTTGACAACTCGGAGGAAGACAAAGACCTTGCAAGTCAGGTGTCAAAGGGCTCGACTTCCGGTTCGGAAGATGATGCTGCCGAGGGCGCGGAGGGCGAGGCCAAGGGAGCCAGCCAGCAGGAGAAGCCGAGTGAGGATGGGAAGACGGCGACGAGTCAGTCTGCCCCTGACTCCGAGCCGAAACCCGAGACCAAATCCGACGAGGCAAAGGTCTCTGGGGAGGCCAAGAAGGACGAATGACTGGCACTGCAATGACCTGGGTACTCATGAATGACGGTTCAAGACGGGTCGTGGAAAGGGGGGACAGGGAAAGTCGGCGCTGGCAGAACTCGATGGAGGGGAAGGGCCCTGTTGTTTTTGCGTGTTTCTCTACATTATCTCTCTCTCTCTCTCGCTCTCACTCGCTCTCTCACTCTCTGCTGCCACCGCCGGGCAGGCGTCGATGTTTGCCGCTGTCTTGCCGCCGGTGTACTGGTGTCGATAGCTGCATATACCTCCCCTTTCCGGCCTGGCCCCCGCATTGGGGTCCGAATTCCAAGTTGAACGAAACGAATATCCGCTTGTCTCGTCCCTCCTCCACCTTTCCTTTTCTCTATTTGACGCCACAACACCCACACCGACATACAAATCGGAAAAGTTGCGACAGCTCCGAACTGACACCCCTCCCCACGCACTCCACGAGGGGCCTGGGAGGCGATGCATGCGTCCGGAGGCGAGAAGGGCCCCTGGGCGGGGTATAGGCTGCGCGGAGGGGGGTTCTGCTAGGGAAAAGAAACGCTGGGGATTTGATAACTGCAGCGACGGGTTTGTTTTAGCAAATGCATGTGATTTCGGGGGGATCATGTAGTTTTGTTTGCGTGGCCATGTGATGTGTTGGACGGACCGACTTTTTTAGACATCGAAACCTTAACCTGCCTACCTGCGCATATACACTGAACTTTGAAGTTAGGTTTACTATTTTTGACTCTTTTCGAGTCTTGCAGTTTCTTCGGTGCTAGGTCATCGTAAGTTATCTCTCGGGCATAGGTATTGGAGCAGACACACACACACGTACACTGCGTACTAGCGGAGGAGCAGGGGGATCGATCCCGGTACTCAGATTGCTGTTTCATGGTTTTTCGTTCTCAGATGACAATATGTAGACGGCGAGTTCAACACGTCTCTCTATAGGTATATCAAGACACACCATGGTTTGTAATGTACACAAAAATCTACACATATAGATCTATATCATTCCCAGGGATACCCGCCGCCCGCCCGTACTCCGTAGGTCCACTTTCTACGATGGTGATTATTTCCCCTTTGAATCGGACAACCCAGGCATCTATCTAGACAACAGACATTCCCCCCTCGTCCGAACCGTCCTCGTCCCAATCCTCATCCCCGAACCGAAGCGTCAGCGTCGCCGCCTCCCCCCCACACCCGCCTCCGCCTCCGCGTCGGCAGCGCCACGGGCCCCACAACGATGTCTTGTTCTTCTTCTTCCTCCTCCTCGCCGCCCTCCGCCCCCGCCGAGGAGGAGGCGCCCAGGCGGCGGCGCCGTCGCACCCGCAGCAGCCGGGCGTCGCGGGCCAGCGCCTCCCTCAGCAGGGCGCTCAGCGGGGCGGCGGGCTCCCAGTCGCGGTGTCGGCGCCTGTACCACTGCATCATCTGGCGCATGGGGTCGTCGGCGTCGGCGTCGGCGTCCGGGTTATCCCGCACCGCGGGGTCGGATCCGGCTTCGGCGTAGTCGCTCGTCACCTCGTTGACGAGCAGGGCTTGTATGGTATGCGCGTCGTCGTCGCCATCGCCGTTGCCGTCGCCGGCTGTGGCGGTTGACGACGACGACGCCGTCGCCGCCCCGGCGCCCTTCCGCAGGAGGTCGGCGGCGCGGCGGCGCATGCGGTAGCTGGTCTTGTTGACGAGGCAGCTGTAGCGCCAGACGAGGCCGGTGACGTGGGGCAGCTTGTGGCGCCAGCCCAGCTCGGAGAGGAGGTGGTAGGTGATTGCGTCCGGGACGGCGGCCCCTCTTTGTTGTTGTTCGGCGGTGTTGTTGCTGTTGTTGCTGTTATCAAATCGCTCGAGCAGGTCGACGGCTCGGTGGAGGTCGTTCTGGACCTTGCAGTGCGTCAGGGCCGTGTTGAGGGCGACGACGTCGGGGCCACCGGGTATGCTACGGGACATGACGTCGAGGAAGTCGCCGCAGTCGTCGAACCGGCCGTGCCGGCCGAGGATCTCGATGATCTTGTTGCCGGCGTCACGGCTGAGCCAGTCTGAACCGTAGAGGGCGTCTTGGTCCGTAAGAAAAGTCTGCAGGTCCTTGCCCTGCTGGATGGCGCGGTCGATGTCGTGGGATGCCATCTCCTTGGCGACCTCTCTGGCGGCCGAGGGGCTGTCGAGCAGCTCCGTGTGGTTCATGGCGTGGAGGATGTACCGCTTGACCTCCTCGCTCTTGATCAGGCGCAGGAAGAGAATCCAGGTCCGGAGGTTCGGCCGGTGCCCGCGCTTGACCATGAGGTTCGTGGTCATCGAGAAGCTCCGCAGGTCGCGGGCCTTGACTGCGGACTCGGCCAGGAGGTTGAAGACCTCGGTGTCCATTCGCATGCCAAACATCTCCATGCGGACGAACAGCGCCCGGGAGTGGGGCCGGAAGGTGTGGCCCTTCCGAGCCATGAAGGCGAGGGCCATCTTGAACGCCGAGCTTGACAGCGCTGGTCGGGCTGTTGGGTCGTTGAAGGTTTGGTGCAGCTGTTGGATGACGGCTTCGTCGTGGCTCATCCCCTTCGGATAGATGGTTGAGGCAAGGGTTGGAGGGAGGCGGCCCATCGTCAGGGCGATTACGTACTCCTCAAGCGACCTTTTTGTCCAACTGCTCGGTCGAGGGATGTCCTCTGCTCTTCTTGTGAGGGCATATGGCCTCGCAAAGCTGGTCTGGCCGTCCCAGATAGATACGGGAGGGGTTGAGCTCGTCTCTTGACCCTCTAGTGGATAGAGGCTGCCGCTGCGGTCAACAGGTCTCGACAAGAGAACGCTTGTAATCTTCTTTGTCACGCTGAGAATATCCTCGATCGCCTTGTCAATGGCACGTCGATCGCCCGAGAGTAGCAGCGTCTGAGGCCCATCCTTTGCAGCCCCAGACTCGATTTTCATCGTCACCCCAGTCCTCGACTGAATGTCCCAGATATTGTCCACCGCGTCCGAAAAGAGCAGGCTGGCAGCATCTTCGGGAAGGACGACCTCGACGGTATCCTCGGAGTACTTGGGTGTCCAGACGGTGAGGGTATGCAGGACGGCCCGCCAGTTCGGCGGCGGCGCGGACTGGGCGGCGCGGATGCGCTCGAGCCGCAGCTGCGCCGTTATGCCCTGGTGGTTTCTGCGCTCGCTCCGCTGGGTTTCGCGACGATGGGGGTACTCGATCCGGGGCTCGACGAGGACCGATTCTCGGGGCCCATGCTGGCGGACGGGGAGGGTTACGAGCCGGTCGACCAGCGTGACCGGCGACACGACGCCTTTCGACGGTGATGGCCTCCCATCCCTGGAAGCTGCATCTGCATCTGCGGCTGCGCCTGGTTCGTTATCAAGACTATTGTCGCGTCTCCGTGAGGACAGTAGGCGCATACGCTGGTAAGGGACGAACGGGATAGGATGGGCCCTGGGAATCAAGGAGAGCCCACGAACACCAATTCGGGCTCTCCATATCGATTTGACTCCCAGGGACATTTGCTATAACTGAAGCATCGTCTGGTTAAGACTTGCGAGATCATCATGGATTTGCTTGGGGGCAAGATCCATTTTTGATAATTGCGTCGGAGGTCGGGAAGCACATGCCCGCTCCCCCACAGTGCGAATCCGGCGCCAAACTGTATTTTGTACTATGTACGGGGATATCATGAAGCGTTAGAGTTGCAATGTAAGGCCAGGGTATACACAATAAGTTAGACAGACAGAAGGGGTCTCGTGCTAAGGCTGAGCTCTCTTCGGATCAGGGCCTGCGGGTCCGCTCTTATCCAACCCTCGCCATGCGTCGTCCCATCCCTCGCCACCGTCAACGGCACCCTTGGACTTGCCCTCCTCGGCCATTGCTTTTACATCGCTCCAGTATTCCAGTTTCTTGACCTCTTCGTCTGCTTGCTTGACTGCCGCTGCCAGGTCTGCAGCTCTGCGTCTGAGGGTGTCCGAGTCATCTTCTTCCAGTTTCTTTTGCGTCTCATCGTGCACTTCCGTCAGTCTTGCAAGGAGCACTTTCCTCGAAGCCTGGAACACGAAGAGGGCCATGATATCGTGCATCTCTTCTTGTAGGTGGATGAGGTCATCATGCTGCCCATGCTCTAGATAGTTGTCCACGGCCTCGATTTTCTCCCTGTCGATTCTCGATACGCGCAGAGCCGAGAGAAGCGACTCCATGTCCTCGATGTCTGGTCTCTCCAGCTCCTCGGTCTCGGCTGCCTGGCTGGTGCCCGTGCTTATGATGCTCCCGCGGCGGCTTGCCGTCGCCCTGCTTGGACTTCGGCTGTGGCTAGCGGCCGAGGCAGGCCGGATTGTGAAGTATTCCGGGTTGAGCCTAAGGGGGTCTTGCGGCGTGTATGATGTGCCTTTCTTGACCCGTCTCCGAATCCATGCGCGTCTCCGGACAAAGGAATTCCACCAACTTGGGCCGTGCCAGGAGAAATTCTTGGTGAACATGAACGAGTATTCCCATCCGTCTTCATCGACGCCGTCGTCGTGGTTGATCTTCCACTCCGGCCATGCCCATTCCCAGCTCGGGTCTGGCACTTGAGCTGTCTGGGTATCTGTCGGGCTATGCCTATGGGCAGAGTTTGTCCATGCCGCCGGATCGAGGTTTCCGAGGGCTTTAGATGAGAAAAGGGGTATGCCGCATAGGAAGCCGCCGCGCTGGTTCTCGTAGAGGATATCGATTGCAGATTCGGGGGACTTCGGCTTGACTTTGACGGTTTGATTCCCACCCTTTGGCTGATTGTCCTCCGCGGCAGGCGTTGGCTCTGTTACGGAGATTAGAAAGAACATTTCGGCGCCAGGAAGAATTTGAAACTCACCTTCTATCTCGACAAGAGGGTTTTTAATAGCAGTCGGCTGGCCGCTATTGTCAGCTTGGCCACCGCCCTGGGTTGGCCCATCATGACCCGCGGTGGCATTGTCAACGGCTGGTGGAGAATCCAGGCCGGACGACGAAGGACCCGCAACGATACCGGGCTCAGACGTAGATGAGCGGAGGGCTCCTTCTTCCAAACTCGGCGCCCCAAGGTCTGACGTTGAATGGTCAACGAGGTTGATTTCGTGATCAAAGTCGCTATCCTTGAGGGGTGGAGCTCGGCGCGAGCTGCGAGGCTTCATCCTTGATATTGCTGCTGGACATGTGCCTCACCATGGCGAATTGCTCCTGAAGCGCCACAACAGTGTGTCGGTCAAGCCAAACTACAACAAGATTGCCATTGAGTGATGACGGCGACGTCCGCGATTATGTTGGAAGATGTGTCGCGAACTTGGCCAGAATCTTGGCAGCCTTGCGAGGGTGATTTCAGCTTCGGACCCCTGACACTCTGAACAGGCCAATGCAGCTACCAAGACCAAAGCAAAACAAGACAAGACAAGGATGCTCAGAATGACAGCCTAACCCGATCGAAGAATGCGTTCCTAGTAGTGGATGTGAAGCTCGAACTAGATGCCTGGGTCCGGGCAATGGGAATGATGTAATGGGTCGCAAAGCTACCTTCTTGCGGGCGGTTCCAAGCTGTTACGGCTATATGTACGCATAGAGCTAAGGGTCGGTACCTGCTTGGTGCAATAGGTAGATAGCGCCAGCTTCACGAAACGGCAGCCCCGACTGCCATCAACCGACCGCCTGGCCTATAAGCACCTACAGAGGCAAAGAGGTAGGTCAGTATCGCCAAGAATCTGTTCCTCGTAACAGAATCATATGTTGTAGGTCTGCAGGATGATCTTCCTAATAGATCTCAGATCACCAAATTTGCGAAGGTACCTAGGCAGGTACAGTACCTAGGCACCTAGCACGCTGGAGGCTAGCAGCCCAGCTATGTTCTGGCAAATGTGGGGACAGCCCAAGAGCTCCTCCTCCGCACTACGTCATTCAATGAGCAAAGGGACATTCACCAGTATGAGGTACCTCCACCAAGGTTGGGTACCGTACCACAGCAGATCATGCCATAGCATTTAATTCGCCATGACCCCTCTTGCCCCTCCAGCTTCGTCCAGGCTATATCACCCAACGACCTTCCTCCATCTCCAAATCTTCATCGACAATCAATCCAACTTCAACCCGCCTGAGTCGCTGAATCCGAACACTTAACCAGTCAACACCACTCATATCCATCAGCCACCATGTCCAGATCGCGAGCCCCCATCCTTCTCGGCCTCACCGCAGCCGGCGGCGTCGGCTACTACCTGTACACATCCGGTGGCCGGCCCAAGGTCGCCGAGAAGCAATTCGAGAGTCAGTTTCCTCCACCTCCCCTCTCTTCCCTCCCCGACGCGGCCCCCCGAACTGCCTGAGCTTTTCGCAGTCTAACTCCTCCACGCAGGCGACGTCCACAAGGCCACAGCAAAGGCGAAGGAAGTCCTCCCCCACCGCGGCGCCGATGCCGAGAAGGAGGGCAAGAAGCTCGGCCAGGAGGCCGGCGCCAAGTTCGACAACGCAGTAAGTTCTGTCCCGTCCCATTGCGGCCCTGCCAGCATTGCCATCGGAGGTAGAAGTCGCCTTTACCTTATATCTAACACTCTGGGCTCAACAAGGTTGCCGCCGCGAACAAGGAGTACTCGAAAGCAAAGAGCGAGGCAGAGTCGTACGCCAAGGAGACCAAGGCCGACACGATGAAGAAGATTGATGAATTTGACCGCAAGGTGGAGGAAGGCACCTCCAAGGCTAAGAGCGGGATCTCGGGCTGGTTCGGAGGGAAATGATTTGTTGCGTCGTTTCGGTTTCCTTAAGGTGATGGATGGATGGATAGTTAGGTTCTCTGGGTTGTGTAATTGTGCAATTGAATTTCGCTTCGGCAGAATGGACATGGAATTTTTGGAGTAGCAAACTCTCTGCTTTCAACTCGGGGTTGGGATGACTTGTAACTTTGAAATATCACCACGTCTCAACTGTTCAGGCCAAGTCCGTATGTATGCTAATGGTATCCATGCGTACATCATTCACGAATTCGTGTTAGAGAACATGTAGCAAACAAGGGAATTAGGATTCTCTTCCCAGGATATCACGCAAGTACAGACTACCTAATACATCATCACCCCGGTAGTGCCCACCGGCCCGACCGACCGTCCCCGTATCACTGCAGCGAAGCCGCGACCAAGCGCAGCACCTCCTCGGGCTTCTTCTTCGCGTTCTTGGGGTCCTTCGCCACGGCTGCCCAGTACTCGCCGTGCCTGGGCTCGACCATGCGCAGCTTGGAGAGCAGCTCCTCGCGCTTCTCGTCGGTGCCGTGCTGCAGCAGGAACTTGTAGTACCAAGCCCACGTGTCGCCGACGCCGCTGTCGAGCACCAGCGCCCGCTCGAACCAGTTCTGCGCCTTCTCCAGGCGGCGGTCGCCCCAGAAGCACCGCGCCACCGTCACCGACACGGTCGGGTCGGCCTCGGCCTGCTTGACGGCCTCGACGCTGAGGGTACGCCGCTGCGTGCGCGGCTCGAGGTGCAGGATGCGCTCGCTCCAGAGCAGCCCGCTCTTGGGCATCTGCTGCAGCGCCGTGGCCATGAGCGCCTTGGCCTGGTTGGCGTTGCCCGCCCGCCGCTCGACCCGGATGAGCTCGCACCACAGCTCGGGCGACTTGGGCACCGCCTGGCGCGCCCGGTCGAGGACGCTGCGCGCCTTGACGATGAGGCCGTTGCGCTCCTCGAGCCGCGAGTACAGGAGCCACAGCGGGATCGACGACGGCACCGCCTTCACGCCCGTGCTGTAGGCTTCCCGGGCTTGCGGGACCTTGCCCAGGTCTTCGTAGATCTGTCCCTTCATCATCCACAGCTTCGCGGCCGCGGGGAAGAGCTGCAGCGCGTCCTGTACCAGGTCCAAGGCCGCCTCGCTGTCGCCCTGCTGACGCTCGAAGGCGACGCTCCTCATCCATACCCTGTCGGTCGGGGCATTCTGGCGAGCTGTCTTTAGGAGTTCCCTTGCCTGGTCGGTGAATCCGTTGTCAGACTCTAGCTTGACCGCGGCCAGCCAGATGTCTTCGTTGTCTGGATTCTGGGTGAAGGCTCTGCCGAGGACTCGTCTCGACTCGTCCAGATCCCCGGACTGCCACCTCTCCTTGGCAAGCATTAACCACATAACCTCGCTATGTGGGCAGGCTTCCACCGCCTTCTCCAGAACCTGGCATAGGGCCTCCTTCGTGCCGTGATTTCTCTCGAGATCCACCGCCGCCAGCCACAGCGTCTTGCTAGTGACAAAGACTCGCAGAGCGTAGGCATATATCGCCCTGGCAGTCTCGAACTTGTCCCTGGCGATGCTGCTCTTGGCGTCTTCCATCCATACGTCCTTGCGGTCGTCGTCTTCGTCCAGACCCCAGCCCAGGGTTTCCCGGACGATGTTGCCGCAGGTGACGACGGCGCCCTCGTCCTCGCACTTCTCCGCCTCGGCGATCCACTCTTCCCGCTTCGGCATCGCCGACCTCTTGGCGAGGAACCTCACGGCGTTCTTCATTACCGACGTGTTGCCGCCGTCGCCCAGCTGCTCCTCCAGCCGCGCCGCGGCAATCCAGATCTCGTGCGAAGACGGGATGGCCTTGCCTGCCTTGTTGAGCACCTTCCGGGCATTTGCTGGCGCCTCGAGGCGGGCGAGGGCCAGCCAGAGATCCACGGATCCGGGAATGAGTTCGGTCGCCTTGGCAAGGAGGAGCCGCGCATCTTCGGGATCCTCCTCGAGGTTGACGGCCTCTTTCCAGAGCGCCTCGGACTCGGGGATCTGGTCCAAGGCCAGGCGGATGACTTTCTTTTTCGACCGGGCATCGGTCTCGAGCGTCATCGCCTCGACCCAGAGCCGCACCGACCTGGGGTTGGCCTTGATGGCCTCCGCTGCGACGACCTTTGCGTTTCGGTTCTCGTTGAGGCGGATGTTTTCGATCCAGATGTCCTCGCTCTTCGGGCAGTGCTTGCAGCCCGATGCAATCATGGCACGCGCGGCACCAGGCTTGCCCGCATACTCTTCTAACCTTGCCGCTGCAACCCAGGCCGGAGCATGGGTAGGATTCGTATCAACGGCCGATTTAAGCATCCTCCGGAATTGGTCGATGTCTCCAATGCTCTGCTCGGCACCCTCACGCTTCGAGAGTGACGTCAGGTAGCCCTTCGGGTCGATGCTGGTAGAGCTACCGACTACCGAATCTCTGCCGCTGCTGTGCGAAGCCTGGTCAAGTCTCGCCTGGAGGACCTTGTCTCTGGCGGCGCCAATCTTTGCGAAATCCGTCGTCGTACCGCCCTTTTGGGCCTCTGTGTTTCCGCCATCGTCCGCCACGGTTGTCCCAAACTCGGACGAGTCCCGGGCGGCGGCGAGTACGCTGTCGGGTACGGCGTAGAACTTCTCATGCCGGGCCTGTCGGGCCCTCTTGGTCCTTCCGGTGAGATCTTTGACGTCGGGTAGACTTGCCCATTCCTCGTCGGTGACGGTTCCGAGGGCGCGCTTCAGATCGGCAAACTGCTGCTGGATCTTGGGGTTCTTGCGTTCGTACTCGTCTGTCTCGGCTTTCTCTCGTGCTTCCCTGTACGTAATAGGCTGGTCGGTACTCTGTTCATCAATTTGAACCGATAAACCAGATGCTTGGCGTCGAAAACGATGGTTGTGCGAGGGGCGCGAGGGGACGAAATGTGCTGAATAGAAATGGGGGTCACTAACCTTTGCCTCTGACGGCGCCTTGCCATCTTGTCGTCCACCTCCTTCCATATCTGATCGGCCTCCTCGTCATCCTTCTCGTAGATGCCTCCAGCGAAAAGACCGACTTCGTTGTCGGGGTCCTGATATCTACTATCGTCCTCGTTATCGTCCCCTTCTTTGGCTTCCGTGAGCCCGAGCTGTGCCGAGCGTTTTGCGACCGCCGCCTTGATCTGGTCCTCGCTGGGACCTTCGCGCGCCGGGCCAAGATCCGACCGCGTTGTGAATCCTGTTGCGCCTCGGCCGAGACCGGCCACGTAGTTCTCTGGCGCGGGCTGGCTGAGGAAGTCGCGCCGAGTAGCCATCTCGATCGACGTCTTTGGAAGCACCGGGGAGCTGGACAATTACCACCACGATGGCTTGTTTGCGAAAGTTGACGCGATAATCAGTATTCAAATCCGCACTCTGCATGAAAACTGGGTTAGACTATGGAGGCATCTGATAGGCGGAAGCTAGCTTTTCGGATAAACTATGCACCATACCTAGCCGAATCGGGCTCTACCGGGCCGTGACAGCTGGCGGTCGGGTCCATCCACTTTTTCAACACGAGTGTGGAGGCGGCTCAGGGTCGAGAAAAGTTCCGGAGGACGTAGATTTCTTGTCCTCCGGAACTTCATCCCAGTCCCTCTGAGTTGTATATCATCTCAATCTCGGTATTGTAATACTACGCTCTTAGACATCAGTTATCGCAATCTTTGAGATGATGACAAGTTACAGCATTACAATCTTAATGGAGTCGACATGGCGCTGAGCTGGCGCTGAGTCAACCAAATTTGACACGGCGATTTCAAACCCCGGGAGACGGGAACAAGCCTAGGCGGAATGGTTTCACACAACTTCTCGCTGTCTTCCCCTTTGCTATCTAGTTCCCAGGTGCGGTATGTGAAATACGCATTTTTCTTGAGGCGAAAACATACGAAACAAGAGTCGAGTATGGAAGTATACGGTCTAAGAGGACGATATAACTCAGCGTCAAGGTGTCTTCTGAGTATAAAAAGGGTGGCCTGGGAGTATACCAGACATTGTCTTACCGGGTATTTGGAAGCATCGTTCCGCATTAGGAGCAAGCGCGGGACATGCTCACGTAACACACAACCAGTTGGATGGCGCCTCGTACGGCGTCGAATCAATGTGACTCCCGACACGACAGTGACCACTTTGTGGCATGTCGGGAAAACTGGACGAAAATACGGTGAGCCTATGGTAAATAAATAAATGGGAAACCCATTGACTTGAATGTTGTGGTTGTGTATCACGAATGCTGTGACTATGGTCGGGATCCAACAACCCTCTGCCTGGGACGCTGGGATAACCAACTCGATCCGCCCTCACCCCGACGAGAACAAAAGCTAATTGCCTTGGGAAAAAAGAAGGTGAGCCGTCTCTTCCGAAACCGGTTCAAGTAATGCCACGCTGACAATGTTGGCAATTGTAGACAAGCTCAGAAGCCAGCATATTCAATTTTGCTTTTGATGCAATCGACTTCATAACCATAGGTGTCAGAAGATTAGCCAAGCTTCCCGTTCCTTACTCGCACGGCAGCCTGACCGTATTCGCGGGAACGGGATCCTGGGGTTGGAGGTGAGCACAAGCATGCTTACAGGCATATGCCATGTATGTAAGCCGCTCATCCAACAGCAGGGCTGACGCCCTAGAAGGTCACCGCTTTTTGCAATCGTCCAGACCGATGGCGATTAGCCTCGCTCGCAGAGATCAGGCAGCGAATGGACTCGCACGACAGGGAAGGTGAAGCAGGTTGACCTACGTCCATTCTGGCCAGAAAGCGACCCATTGATCGGCATCTCGTATTATTAGACTGCAAGTTCCTGTGAAAATATTGGTTGCATTTGGCGAAGGAGCAGCCACTGCGGGACGCGTTCGTCCTGGTTGGGCCGTTGGGGGATTTCCTTCTTCCCGGATGTGCTCGGAACGGTCGTGGCGTGTTGTATTCCCGAATAACTTGGCTTCAAGATGCCGGCTTGCAGCGAAAAATTGGACTCGGCCGCCGAAGACACAGGCGACAACGCACCGAGTGGCTCCACGTAAGAATGTCCCCGGGCAACCAAGGTGACGAGAGTCAGCCCAAGGGCTCAAAACCGAGTCCTCGCAGGGAAGAAGCAATGATGTCACACGGCCGGCAGCCAGCTGAAGGAACAATCGCCGTGAGTGGGCGATAACGATGCATGCCGTTTTCGGGGCTTGTGTAACCCCTGCCGGGTGGCTTTGGGGGGGGGGGGGGGCGGCGCTCCAATATTTCCAGCTCCGAAAGTCTCTAGACTCCCATACTGCTCGACCATGCTATCAGCCCCGATAGATGCCCGGCGCTGTTGGAAATTAGTGCAGAATTGGGCAGAGGCCAGGGATACGGTCGCCCGATCCGATGCCTTGCCGATGGACGGTGTACGTCGAAGCGCAGACAGGGGGTCGGGCTAGCTTAGGCCGATCTTGTGCACTAGCGCGGACCAGGCCACGCTCCACATTGGTTCTTCGGATGCAGAAATGTGGCGCCGATCCCAGTAAGCCGCATTGCTATTTCCGGCATTCCCATTACCGGGGCCCGCATACCCGCGACCTTCTTTCAACCTCACCTCACCTCTCCCGTTGTGTACGACTTTACAGCGCGCTTCCAACGGCAGCCCAGATTCTGATTTTGACAAATAGGTTGATGACGCAAGCCACAGGAGTATGCAGTTAACGTGAGAAGAAGTTGCTTGTTTTGTATGCATTGTACAGCTGTCGATCCTTTCGAATCCTGGGATTTGACAACCTGGGAGACAAATGGCATCTCGCACCTCGCACCTCGCACCTCGGTATCTACATACATGGCCGCCAACATTCCAATAGTTCCTTTGCCTGCAGTCTGTTCAATGATAAGCTCTCGGCTCTGCTGGGACTCATTTTATGAGACAGTTGCTGGGTTGCAAACGTGGTCCACTAGTTCGGCTGTCAGTATCAGAGCGAAGTCGCTAGTGCCATGGACTCGGTTCATAGGACCACTCCGAGCTAATGGATTCCACCAGGACAAGGTAATAAGGGGAAATAATTGGGCGCTATTTTCCAATGCGGTCATCTCAGACACCGCCTTGTGCCCCTCACTGCCGACTAGGGCCTTCCTCGTCTTTTATTTTTCTATTTTGAGATGTTGGCGTTGCAGCTTCTATTCTCGCATGCCTAGAGCGGCCGTATTGCTGGTACGACCTCTGTTAACCATTGGATTGGGAAGATATCGGGGCTGTGGATCATCATGGCTAGGCTTTGCTACCACGTGGTGCTTGTCCAAACTGGGTCTGAGCAGCCACTGGGCAACAAAGTCAGGGTCGTTATGATCCCCATTATGTCAATAATTCCCCCCTGCCAAGCTTCGTCACATCTAAGCAGTTGGGTGAGTATGAAGCTCCTTCTGGAATCATTGAACGAATATGAAATCTTGCCACGGCGTCTTTCTTTCTCTTTCCCCCCGTTTCCCCCGGTTCCCCCTTTTCCCCTTATTTCCCCTTTTGGCCCACCGTTCATCGCGGACATATTTCTACCCCCTGCACAGCACTACCTCATCGCGAGGGCTGATGGTTAGCTCCAGGGTCTGGCACACCAACATGAGTAGCCATGTATCTCGGCGGTGCAGATGAGGCTGCGT
Organism: Phialemonium atrogriseum; assembly: GCF_030411735.1. Lineage (NCBI taxonomy): Eukaryota > Fungi > Ascomycota > Sordariomycetes > Cephalothecales > Cephalothecaceae > Phialemonium > Phialemonium atrogriseum. The sequence goes on from NW_026848140.1 coordinate 638,698, forward strand.
CCGTGTCTCGGAGGATAGGATGCGGCGAACCTCTAGTGGGCCTTCTCGCGTGGGTGCGCTACCCTACCTTAGCTGGTCTATCCCAGTCGCTGTACTGGCAAAGAGCGAGGTAATAGCCAATACAAATGGCCTGTTTGGGCAATAGGCACACACTTGCGAGCAGCTCACGCGACGGAGTTCCGGCCTGCAGCCACTCAATACCAAGCCTCGCACCCAATAGCTCGTTTCTGGATCTAGTGTCGGGTCTCGTTTCTAGAGCGCAGCGTCCTGTCATCTCAGCTCTGGTGCCTTGGCTCGGTAGGCTTGGCAATGTTCAACAGGGCGCATATTCCAGCCTCGGGTCCCCTTTCATAGCATCGCCTTCTGCACTCGCTATAACAGATGACGATCCCCCTCTCCCACCTTCAGGCCAGAGACAGAACGGTATCTCTCGTTTGACTTGGTGTGCGTTTATCCCTGGCTTTGATGTGTCGTCGCTTCTCTCATTGCTACCTTTTGCTTCTTCACGCCTTGGATTAGATCTCCGTCGCCCTCTACCGAGATCGCGGTTCGAAACGATGCTGACCTCAACCTCCCTTTCGCTCTTGCTACTGTCTGTGGCTTCCATATCCGTGGCCAAGACGGTCAGCTACAACTGGGATGTCTCATGGGTTAGAGCTGCGCCCGATGGCTTCGCCAGGCCCGTCATCGGTATCAATGGAAAATGGCCCTGCCCGCCTATCATCGTCGACGCCGGAGATACAGTCGTCGTCAACTTGAACAACCATCTCGGCAATGAGACCACCGGTCTTCATTTCCACGGTATCGACCAGATAAACACCGCGGACATGGACGGACCTAGTGGTGTCACCCAGTGCCCCGTCCCTCCCGGTTCATCCGTCACTTACAGCTTTGTGGTATGCTGTTCTGGGTTCAACAGTCCAGGGGCGAGCTTCAAGCTGACAAGGTCTCCAATAACAACAGGCCGATTCTCCAGGAACATATTGGTGTAGGCTTGCTCTGTCCTTAGTCTGGCAAAACTGGGTGTGTGTTGACCATGGACGCAACTGCAGATCATTCCCATAACATGGGCCAATACCCCGATGGCCTCCGTGGCCCGTTAATCGTGCACGATCCCAACGATCCATACAAGGGGCAATACGACGAGGAAGTGATTCTTACCATCTCCGACTGGTAAGGCTTCGAATTCATGGATGAGGTCTGACAAGGACATCGCACTCTGACAGCAGTGAAGGTATCATAGCGAATCCATCTTCCTTGTCCGGAACATGCTACAGCCAAACAACACCATCTTCCTCCCTCCGTTTCCGGATACGATCCTTGTGAACGAGGGGGGAGATGGCAAGATCAACTTTGTCAAGGGCAAGAACTACCGCATCCGCATCATCAGCTTCAGTGCTTTCGCATCGGCCTTCCTCCACTTTGACTCTCACACGATGCAAGTCATTATGAACGATGGCTCGTATGTTCAGCAGACGCAGGCATACCAGCTGCGTATATCTCCTGCGCAGCGGTATGATGTCCTCATTTCTGCCATTGACCGGGACAACCGGAATTATCCGTACCTTGTGTCTTTGGATATCAACAGGGACTACACGAAGCCGGACCCTGTCTTCCCACATAATTTCACCGGTCAACTGGTGATGGATCCTAACAAGCCGTTTACCACTGACGTAGTCAGTGTCTGGAGACCGGTTGACGATGCGCACTTTCAACCCCTTGATGGAGTGGCAAGGTATGAGCCAGTGACTACAACCATCGTGTTAGACTTTGAGTTCTGTTTCGACAAGAACGGCATTCCTCGGTATGTCCTTCAACTTTCCTTGACTACCTACATCTCAGAGCAATCTCGCGTGCCGCCTCCCGCTAACAGGTCCCAGCGCCTGCTTCAACGGCAAGCCCTATATCCCTCAGAAGGTGCCCACACTCTACACGGCGGCAACCACGGGAGATTCCAACACCAACCCTGCAGTCTACGGCGACGTGAACCCTTTCGTTGTCTCCTATGGCGAGGTTGTCCAGATTGTGGTCAACAACAAGGACCCAGCCATCCACCCCTTCCACATGCACGGACACCAATTCCAGGTCCTGGACAGGCCACACAGCGATACCGGCATCTGGCCAGGCCGGGGCTCCGGCAACGCGCAGCCGCCCAGACGCGACGTGGTCCACGTGATGGCCAACTCGTATGCCGTGCTCCGGTTCCGGGCCACCAACCCGGGCGTCTTCCTCTTCCACTGCCACATCGAGTGGCACGTCGAGATGGGCCTGACCGCGACCATCATCGAGGCCCCCGAGAAGCTCCGCGGCCTCGCCTTCCCGGCCGACCACATCAACAACTGCCAGATCCAGAGCATCCCCTTCTCCGGGAACGCCGGGGGCAACACGGCCAACTTCACCAACTTCTCCGGCTTCAACACGGACCCGGACCCGGTTTATAACGGGTGAGTGACGGCCCCCCCTTCTTTTCCCGAGTTTGACCATTCTTCGGTCTTCAGAACCTCACCACTGACTCGTCTTCTTTCTTTCTCCAAAAAACAGCGCCCTGTATTTCGCCCCTCCCACCCGGCCCCGCGTCGTGAGGAAGCATCTGTAGCCGTAGGCTTCCTTGCAAGCCAACCAACCAACCGGCCTGCCCTCGTGTGGAGACGTGCATTTCCTTCCCTCCCTTCCTTTCTCTTCTAACTGGCATGCCCAAGGCGGGGGAAGCATTGACCTTGTCTATTTTTTTTTCTCTCTCGCTTCGCTTCGCGGCTCTTGGGGTGCATTTCTTTCGCCCAGCTTTTCTGCTGGTTTTTCCCCCCTCCTCTATGGTCTGGACTGCTGTAAGTGTAGACTGGATGGGGGGTTTGGGTGGTTTGGTGAGCAGTAACGTTAATGAAATGGGAATGATTTTGTGTGCCTGATGTTAAATGGTGCATGAAGAAACGAGGGTATGCAGAAATGAATTGCAAAAAGGAGGCGTGGGGGGGATTGGGGTGGTGTGCTTGGGGTAATTTGAGGCTCGTGTATATGTGTATATGTCAGCTATGTCTCGCTGGGAATAAAACGAGTGTGAGACATCTGTGAATCTGGTGCAAATATATGAGTCTTGAACCGACTGATGACTTTGTGCCAAGCAACGTAAGGTATGCTGAATATGCCAGGTTTGTGGGTTATGGTCGGCCACTTTGCCAGACGGGGGACGATAGATCGGGAGAATGGTGATGCATTCGTGGGAAGGGGGACCACGGGCGAGGACCACCCAGCCCGCGCTACCACCTAGGCGGCAAGAGCCAAAAGAGTGAACGAGGCTGACTGTTGGTGTCGATGGGATATAGAATATGGCATGGGAGTGGCGTGGGTGTCATAAACAACTGGGTGTTTGCACGGCAAAGGCAAAATAACCAGTCGTATCGAAAGACATCAGGAAAGAATATTCATAACTAACGCGAGAAACTTCGAGTAGGTAGAGAGAGAGAAGGATCAACGATAAGGACAACAAGAAACCACATGGTGCGGTGTGCGTCACCCGGTCGATATATATCATGTATGGTACTGTGCATTGGCGGGTTTCCGCTCAAACCCACAAGGGAAACTATCACCTCCAAGATGGAATCTAGAAGAAAAAAATACACTTCCCCCTTTCTCTTCGCCATCCTCCTCCTCCACATTTCAAAAGCAACTACGCCCGCCGGCATTGGGTGGTGCCCCAAAAAACCGCTCAAACTTACGCAATATGCCGCGCTGGCTCTACATCCCAGCCACAGAAAACAGGGTCTTCGAGCAGCGGGCCCCCGGTCAGGGCCTCAACCACGACCATCGCTGGTTGGGCACGGGTGTGCGGCGGTTGCTTGGCTATGGGTAGGCAGGTTAGGCGGAGGTTGGGATGGCTGGCGACCACTGTCTCGCTCGCTCCCGACGCAGACTTGACACGGAGCGGTGCATGTTCCAGGCCGCAGGAAAAGAGGGCGACTCCAAATTTCCTTGGAGGACTCTGAATAATGCTGTGCCCTCTATTTTCTACCCTTTCTATAGCTATCCTTTTCCCTTATCATCTCTTTCTTCTCCTACTGCCGTGAGATGGCCGCCGCGGGCGGGCGGTACTATACCTATATCCCTGTGTTGACTAACGGCACCGACCCAGAGACGGAGAGGTGGTCCCAAGGTTCCACTGTAGACGTTGTGCCGTCCAAAAAATAAGGGGGGAAACAGTTGTCACTCCCTTTATTCTACTCGCGGGGAGGGAGTGCAGGGTTACATGTCACTGGGGCAGGAAAGGGACGCCATCGTACGAGGTCCAAGACTGGGGCGGGGTCTAAGCCCCTGTCCTGAAGAGGTCATCGGCGGGAGAGCCGGATCGCCCAGTACGGGGGCCCGGATGCCAGTCTCATGCCGAGTCCCGCATCCCTAGCGGCTGAGGCTGGACTTGGGGGATGGATGGATGGATGGATGGATGTCTGCGCCCCCCTTCCCCACCCCCCAAGGGCGTGCCGTCTTAGGTAGGCTGTGGAATGGGACCGGAGATGGGTGGTACGCTGTGTCGAGGTGCTCGTGGACAACATCACCGTGCATTGTCCGCGGCTACGCAAATTGCTGGTTGGGAAGAGGTGAGGGCGGTCACGGAGTGAGCACGGGAGATGGACTAGTCTCGGCTGTAGGGCCATATCTGTACGCCCTATTTCTGGGGGATGCGTGAACTATTTATCTCGTAGTCAGGCCGGAGATGTTGGTTGCCTGCGCAAGGTACAAGTGTGGTTAATTGTCTGGTCGGGAAATGAGTGGACCGCGATGCAGTGACGGGGGCCTAATACTACGCCGCAGATGAGGCGGCGAGAAGGGTTCCCGCATCGCCTGATCTAGGCGTGGCCGGGCGGGCGATTTTGGTGGACAACTCCTTCCTAACCTCTTCCGTTTGGTTGTGATGGCAACTGGGTCTACCCCTGTGTGATTGCGCTGAAGACTGCATTTTGCGATTTCACGAATTCACGACATGGGATTCGACAAAAAGGGGCTAGATGTTATCACGTTACATTCACAGGGAATAGTAGCACCTCAGGACGGACGGATCTTGACAAAGTCGTGTCAGCCTGCATTACTTTGGCTCCTTTTCCTTGGCAAAAGTGTAACATGCGTGATGATTGGGTGATGGCAGGGAGGCAGGAGTCGAGAAGACCTGATCAAGCGTGTCCACACGCTATAAAAGGGGAGTGGAACGGGTTGGCATATAGGCAGTAGCAGAGGTTAGATCCACTGGAGTTGAGGCCGGGTAGGTGCGTTAGCTTGAATGCGTTCATGGCTGGCAGAAACTTGACTCGCCCCGTATGCATCACCGACGCTGAACCTAACTCCTTTCCAAAGCTGAGCCGCTGAGGCGTGAGCTGATTACAACGTAAAGGGAGCAGCCAAATCAAACCACTCGTAGACATGTCTTCTGCCTGCGGTTGCTTAGGTGATACTGACATAACGATGTGGCTCTTCGCTCAGGATGACGAAATGAGGCTCTTCTTCGGCGGGATAGGTAGGCCAATAAGAGTAAAAACCCACATCTATCTACGCCATACACTGTAGTAGTAGGTTCCGTACTTCCAGGTCATTGACGTGACCTCGGACATGATCCGTGCTGTCTCCGGTTAGAGATATCAGAGATACTGAAGATATTGTCAGCATTTACCACGCCCACCCTGGCCCCCAGGGCAAGGCAGCTCGATAAGGAGTGCTTATGAGGGATTGAATATCCTGTTCGCCACGTGGACGAGCGAGGGTTTCGCCATGATTCCCAGCCCAATGGAATAAGCACCGAGTCATACATGTTGAAATCATCACATTCTCACTAGGCGGGCTGGGCACAGCATAGAACTGGAAGGAACGACAGGGAAACCATGCTCCGGGGCTACATTCTAGCTGCTGTGGTTCCAGTGGAGATCCGAGGACCTGGCGCCGCCGGAGAAGGACTGCGTCCCCTGCTGTGTGGATGTCGTCCATGACCGGGGCCAACCTTGGTCCACAGCTCCCAGCCCAAAGGGGCTGTGACCGTGCTGGAAGGCTGAAGGGGCGCCCTTGATCACATGCGATCGCCAAGGACAAAAAGGGTACCGCAATACGAGAGACTCGTCTAGCTCGTGTAGCGTACCAGGGGAGACGAAAACCCGCCCCGGGAAGCAGAAGGCCCGGGGGCCGCAGCTCTATTTGGCTCAATTACAAAAAATCCATGTGCCCCGATCCAGCGATATCGGTTCAGAGGTTCTCGATCGAGGCTTGCTACGAAGAGCACGGCGTGAGGGTGAGTCCACTCCGCCACTTGCGGGACTCGGAGGGGCCGAGATGCGGTAAGAGTACCGGATGTCCGGCGCTGGGGCTTGGGTTGTTGAGGCTAGATTGCCGTATCAGCTCCAGAGAAAGTCACCATTACTGCGGTTTCGACGCAGGTCAGACCCCGGTCTAGCTCTTCTGGACAATCATGGCTTATGTTTTACAAACCTAAAGGTTCGCCTCGAGATCCAACAAGATATGCCTGGATTTGGAATTGCTTGGCCGATCTAAACCCGGTCTGGTCCCAGAGGATCCGACTGTGCTTTGACGTGGGCATGATGTGCAGGCATGTCACAGCGAGTGTCCGGGCCAATACAGAGCCCAAAGAGAACGATCCTGGTATTCTGGTATGAGCGAGCAGGGATGATGGAGAGGGAGGAGAGGCTTAGTCAGATGACTGTCTGGCGACTTTGGCCGGCTGAGGCTGGTGAGACGGGTGGTGGCGTCGTGGTCTAGAATATCGTCAACCGGGGTTCGCCGCATCCATCTAGGGACCTACTGGAGCACATTGGATCTCGACCATCCGGGACCGGGACTGATCTTGATCTCGTGGAAAGGCCAGCCCAGAATGCAAGATCAGGGAATGTGGGTCGTTCCTAATGCGGATTGTATGAGGTGAGGGACCCCTTAATAGCGTCTGGCAACATGGACAGCAACACAGCAGCAAGACCAGCTGGCTACCGGCTGTCACAGCATAGATACCATTTCCGCGCGGGCCGGATTACATGTTCTCTCCCACGGCGGATAGTCTCCAGCGGATTAGCAATTTGTGCAGATTTCCCCTTACCCACAACCATTGCTGAAGGTCTCTGTCACGGCGGTATTACGAGCCAATGACGCTTAGTTTTACCAAGAGCGAACATCCTTTGCGTCTACGGGGTTTGATGTTCGACGTCAACACCTCCACCTCGGTTCCCGACTGCTGTCAGCAACGATGCTGGCCTGCAGGGACGTGGCCACATGTCTGCTGCAGGATAGAGGGTTCGCAATCTGAGCTCGGAACAGGATATGAGCTCCTCCGGCAGCAACGGCATCAGAATGAGGCAGGCGGCGCCGTCACCGTAGGACGAGCATAGGGGAGTACGAAGCGCAGTCATCCAATATTGACTCCGTCCCATGGGATGGGCGAGCCCTTGGGGGGTTGCTGTTTTCATATTGGCACGCCCCCTCAGCCGCGGACACTTGCACATACTGCAAAGTATGTACGCATCTATGTACACACGTACACATGTACACATGTACTATTCCCTCATAGACCTCTTGTGCTACGGGGGGCTCGGCTGAACGGCCAAATTGGCGTCGTGTGCCTGGCAGTCCGCAGTGCGGGCGCGACACAAATAAACCTGCCTAGGCGGTATATGAACTCCCACAACCTGGTAAACCGGCCAAGCGGTCATGGATCATGCGGGGGGATAGCGGCCGGTAGTACTGGGGAACCCGCGATTGGCGACTGGTAATCATGGTTTAATCCGTCGCCTGCGGCCCTGCTATCAAGCCGCCTGCCTGCTCCCAGCTCGTCCCAGACATTGCCCCAGCCATCGTATGGAATGAACACGGCCCCCGGCCCGCTGGGAGGGAGGGGGTGGCCCTTCTGCTTGGCCTCGGATGGGGTGGCTTGAAGGAGAGGGAGGGCTTTGTTCCCCCCACTGATCAACGGCCACATTCCATCTTGCTTCCCTGGTCCACCCCTCGGCACCATGCATGCCACGATTTTGACAGAGCAGATCGGGATCGAACGGATGGGAGCAAGCAGGCCTGCCCAACGCGCCGGATCCCATCTCCTGGCCCTACGCTAGCCCTTAACGGGAAGACGCGGGCATTTTTAAAGTTGTCAGTTTAAGAGATCATCCTTAACTTCCTGGCCAGTCGTTCTGGCGGGCCAGCCGCAAGGTTGGCCCCCCCTTGCATTGCCGTGACTTTCCAATGAGACAAGCCCAAGTCAAGTGGCTTGCTTATGGGATGGCGAGTTAAAGCGGGCGCCCGTGCAGCCGCTTTGGATGAGGCTCAGCACACCTCTTCTAGTCTAGCAACAGACGACATCCGTTCGCTCGCCTGCCTGCGCTGTTCCCTCAGCCAACTCCGTCCAGACAAGAGACGATCGAAAGTAGTCGAGCTGCGAATCTCGTCTCAGAAATGACAAGATTTCTTGAGTTTGCGGCTAAATCCATTTTCAATTGGCTGATGACCGGGGCGAACCGCGTCCTGAAGCAATTTCAAGGGCCTCTGTGGTGCGCATATGCTCGGCCTCCCCCACGAACCCCCCGAAAAGTCCGGAGACCAGAGAGTCAACCGTGACCCACAACTCAAGCCCTCCAGGAGCAAACTGGATCACCTACGATGGGAAAATGCGCCGGACTCTTCCAATTGCAGAAGCCGAGGTCTTTTTTTCCTCTCGCGAAGGGGTGTCAGTACCCCCATAGGCGTGCAAGTTGGTTTGTCTCTGTATCAGACATGCCGTCATCTTGCTCAACGGCCTAGGAAGGCAAATGGAGTTTTCGTGGTCCCCGTCCAGATCAAGACTTGCTGACCTCATGAAGTCCGTTGTGTATGGTGTATTTCCAATCTCGACGGTTTCGAATGACTTCATCCCATCCCAGAAGGAGGGGGGGGGGGGTGCCTGGTCTGAGGGCTCTCCGAATCTTGGGTAGCTCCTTGGGATAAGCTTTTTGGCCCAACCCTGTTAGCGTATGCTGATGGGCGGTTCCTTGGGAGGATGTCCGGACGCAGTTAATAATCAACATGCCACTTTGCTTGCAAGTTCCCGGTTACATGGCAGGGGCGGCCTTCGAACACATCCCCTGCGCGTATCGCAAGCCATGCAATTCCCGACTCGCGGTACATGGCTCCCCTCCCTCGTTCCCTCCTATGGGCGTGGACCACTCTAAAAGCGGAAACTCGATGATTATCTCTCATGGCTCCTCGGTGACCGAAGGCTAGCAGCACCGGACTGTTCTCCACCGGTAAAAAAGGACGGAGGGATGGAGGGGGTGAGGGTACAATGCCGTCGCACACTTGATCCGCACACTCCCTCGAGATGAGGATCCCAAGTTCCCGGAGATAGTACATCTCACATGAGAGACAATGCCGGGCGGAAGGGCCTGAGGTGCGTATTTTTGGCTCATGTAGCGCCATGCGCTGCCCCTGTTCATATATATAAAGTCGAGAGACAGTCTCCCCCTAGACCATACCATCTGGGTTAACCATACAACGGGGATATATGTCGACAACAACCCAAAATGGCTGACAAGTTGACATTTCTCCTCTTCGGAGACCAGTCACTTGACACGCATGGGTTCCTGGCCGATTTCTTCCGCCGAGGAAATCAGGGCTATCTAGCAAAGGGCTTCATCGAGCAAGCTTCTCAGGCGTTGAGGAACGAAGTCGAGGGCCTGGCGAAACTGGAACGTTCAAAGCTGCCCACCTTCCGTAACCTACAGCAGCTGAACGAGCGGTATCATGCCCAGAAACTCAAGCACCCCGGAGTTGACGGCGCTCTGCTCTGCGTCTCGCAGTTGGCGCATTATATCGAGTATGTTCTTCTGTCAAAACCTCCGTTGTGGGAACCTACGCCGTAGAGGGGCGAGGAGGTTGTGGATCGATACTGACTATCGACCAGCCATGCAGAGAAGAACCACGAGGATGTCACGAGCCATGATCAGACCTATCTTGTTGGTCTCTGCTCGGGGCTTTTCGCCGCCTCGGCGGTTGCCACCACCCCGTCCCTGTCGGCGCTCGTCCCAGTCGCCGTCCAGGTCGTGTTACTGGCCTTCAGGACTGGCTCATACGTCCACAACCTTGCCGAGAGGCTAAACCCAGCTTTTGAAAAATCCGAAAGTTGGACGCACATCTATGCTGGCATCGGAAAGGCCGAGGTCTCGAAGTTGCTTGAGGATTTCCATCAGAAGAATGTGAGACTACATCGGAGCCCAACTGGTTGTCGGGGGTGGAGAGAGATACAGATCCTCCCCCATATGTTCTTGACTGCCCTGCTAATCCGAACCAGGGGATCCCAACTGCCAGCCGCGCATATGTAAGCGCAACATCCGTCAACAGTATCGCCATCTCCGGACCGCCCACGACATTGAAAGCCTTGTCGAGTAGCGGGGTCATCCCGCATAGGCCAACATCGATTCCGGTCTACGGCCCGTACCATGCCGCCCACCTCCACTACGACAGCGACCTCGAGAAGATACTCCGTCTTGACGACGAAAAGTTCCTCGACTCCATCGTCGCTACCAAGCCGCGGTCCGCCGTCTTGTCGTGTGCCACCGGTACCAGGTTCACCGAAACCGAGACGCTGCCATTGCTCAAGGCTGTCGTCTTCGAAATCCTGAACGAGACGTTGGTGTTCAACAACGTCCTCGATGGGTGTCTCAGCCTCGCACGCAACTTCCAGGGAGACAGGTGCCTGATTCTCTCGCTCGGCCCTACACAGAATGCCGCCACCCTCGCCAACCTCATACAATCACAAACGCATCTCGAGGTCACCCTTCGGAAGCCTCAGCCAATCAGTGAACACAGTATCTCATCCGCCATTGGAAACCACGGGTCGAGAGGGCGAGCCAAGTTGGCCATTGTTGGCATGGCTGGGCGGTTCCCGGACGCTGCTACCCACGAGAAGCTGTGGGAGTTGCTCTCAAAGGGTCTCGACGTCCACCGCGTCGTCCCCAAGGACCGGTTCAATGTGGAGACGCACGTTGACCCCAGCGGCAGGATTATGAACACCAGCCATACCCCGTACGGTTGCTGGATTGAGAATCCAGGCCTCTTTGACCCGCGCTTCTTCAACATGTCTCCTCGCGAGGCGTATCAGACAGACCCGATGCAGAGGATGGCACTGGCAACGGCCTATGAAGCTCTCGAGATGTCTGGCTATGTCCCCAACAGGACGCCGTCCACAAAACTCGATAGGGTGGGCACCTTCTACGGCCAGACGTCGGACGACTGGCGCGAGATCAACGCCGCCCAGGAGGTGGACACCTACTTCATTACAGGAGGGTAAGCAGATAACCCCATTATTTTCTTGGGAAACGGGATGCTAACTACTCACTCTCTCCCTTCAACAGTGTCCGCGCTTTCGGGCCCGGAAGGATCAATTACCACTTTGGCTTCTCAGGGCCGAGTCTCAACATCGACACGGCCTGCTCGTCCAGTGCTGCGGCGATGAACGTCGCATGTTCCGCCCTGTGGGCTCGTGACTGCGACACGGCCATCGTGGGTGGTCTCTCATGCATGACGAACCCCGACATTTTCTCCGGCCTCAGCCGTGGACAGTTCCTCTCCAAGAAGGGGCCCTGCGCCACCTTCGACAACGAGGCTGATGGCTACTGTCGGGGCGACGGCTGTGCCTCGGTCATTGTCAAGCGTCTCGAGGATGCGATTGCAGACAAGGACAACGTCCTAGCTGTCATCCTCGGCACGGCGACCAACCATTCCGCCGATGCCATCTCAATCACCCATCCTCACGGCCCGACACAGTCGATACTGTCCACCTCTATCCTGGACGAGGCGGGTGTCGATCCGTTGGACGTTGATTACGTTGAGATGCACGGCACCGGAACCCAGGCCGGCGACGGGACCGAAATGAAGTCAGTGACAGATGTGTTTGCTCCCGCAAACAGGAAGCGGCCGGCGGACCGGCCGTTGTATATTGGAACGGTCAAGGCCAACGTGTAAGTCTCGATAATCAGAGCAACCCAATACCTCCGCGGCAGCCGCTAATCTTGCAATACAGTGGACACGGAGAGGCAGCTTCGGGCGTGACAGCTCTTATCAAGGTGCTGCTCATGCTGCAGAAGAACGCCATCCCGCCGCACGTCGGCATTAAGCAGGGATCTGTCATCAATAAGACGTTCCCCAAGGATCTCTCGGATCGCAATGTCAATATCGCCTTCCATATGACGCCCTTGCGCCGTTCGGATGGCAAGCCTAGACGCATCTTCGTCAACAACTTCTCCGCTGCTGGCGGCAACACGGGATTGCTGATCGAGGATGGCCCCAAGCTGAAGCCGGCTCTTGCTGATCCGCGTACGTCGCACATCGTCACCGTCACGGGAAAATCCAAGGCTGCCATGATCCGGAACGCCGAGAGGATCGTGTCCTGGATTGAGAGCAACCCCGAGACTCCGGTCTCCCATCTTGCCTACACCACGGCTGCTCGTCGCATCCAGCACTATTGGCGCATGAATGTCGCTGCCTCGAGTCTCCCCGAGGCCAAGAAGGCCATCAGCGACCGCCTCAAGGAGAACTTTGTCCCGGTCCTGCCTGAACAGCCTAAGGTGGCTCTGATGTTCACGGGGCAGGGCTCCCAGTACGCCGGCCTCGGCAAGGACTTCTACGCACACTTCTCCGTCTTCCGACAGGCCATCGACGAGTTTGACAGCATCGCTAGGATCCACGGGTTCCCATCTTTCCTGCCCTTGATCGACGGGAGCGAACCTGACGTTACCAAACTCTCTCCGGTTGTCGTCCAGTTGGGCCTGGCCTGCTTCGAGATGGCGATTGCCCGCCTGTGGGCTTCGTGGGGCATCAAGCCCTATGTTGTCCTCGGACACAGCCTTGGCGAATATCCGGCCCTCAACGTGGCAGGCGTTCTCTCCGCCAGCGACACCATCTACCTTGTCGGTGCTCGTGCGAGACTCCTCGTCAACAAGTGTACCGCGAACACCCACGCCATGCTTGCTATCCAGGGCTCCGTCGAGACGGTCATGGAGGCCGTCGGTGCCCGGGCTGCCCATGTAAACGTTGCCTGCGTCAACGGCCCTCGCGAGACCGTCCTCAGCGGCGCGGCGAGCCAGATCGCCGAGATCGCCCAGCACCTGGGCGAGACAGGCTTCAAGTGCACGCAGCTCCAGGTGCCCTTCGCCTTCCATTCCGCCCAGGTCGATTCCATACTGGACGAGTTCGAGAACATCTCCCGCTCTGTGCGCTTCATGACACCGCAGATCCCCATCATTTCACCGCTGCTTGGCAAGCTGCTCGAGAACGAGCCGATCAACCCAGAGTACCTTCGAAGACACGCCCGCGAGCCCGTCAACTTCCTCGGTGGCCTCATCTCTGCTCAGCAGACGGGCGCCATCGACGAGAAGACTGTCTGGCTTGAGGTCGGTCCTCACCCGATCTGCGCCGGCATGGTCAAGGCAGCCTTCGGGGCCTCCACCATCGCTGTGCCGACCCTCCGTCGCAAGGAAGAGTCCTACAAGACCCTCACTGCCAGTCTCTGCACTCTTCACACCGCCGGTCTCAACATCGACTTCAACGAGTTCCACCGGGACTTCAGCAAGTCGGTCCGGCTTTTGGACCTGCCCAGCTACTCCTTCGATGAGAAGACGTACTGGCTGCAATACGAGGGCGACTGGTGTCTCACCAAGAACCGTGTTGCAAAGGCCGATCCCAAGCTGCTGCTTCCTGCCAAGCCCAAGCTGTCGACGACGACAGTCCAGAAGATCATCCGAGAGGAGGTCAAGGACGACGTGGCCATCGTGGAGATCGAGTCAGACCTCTGCCAAGAACAGCTCCGCCACGCCGTCTCCGGCCACATGGTCAACGGCGCACCGCTCTGCCCGTCGTCGCTGTACGGCGACATGGCAATGACCGTCTGCGACTACGCCTACAAGCTTGTGCGCCCGGAGGCGAAGAACATCGGCTCCAACGTCGCTCACATGGAGGTGCCCAAGACTCTCATCTTCGACGACACGGCTAAGAGCCACATCCTCAGGCTCACCGTCACCGCCAACGTCAAGCTCGGATCTGCAGACCTGGTCTTCCACACTGGCGAGGGCGCCAAGAGGACCGACCACGCCACCTGCAAGGTCTACTTCAACGACGTCGAGGAGTGGCAGAACGACTTTGACCGCGTTGCCTACCTCATCAAGTCGCGCATTGACGCCCTGATGGTGGCCGAGAGGGCCGGCCAGGCCTCCAAGATTGGCCGCGGCCTTGCCTACAAGCTGTTTGGCGCCCTCGTCGACTACAACCGCCGGTACCAGGGCATGGAAGAGGTCATCCTTGACAGCGAGACCTGCGAGGCCACTGCCAAGATCCGCTTCCAGACCAAGGAGGAGGACGGCTCGTTCTTCTTCAGCCCCTATCACATCGACAGCTTGTGCCACATCTCTGGCTTCATCATCAACGGCACCGATGCGGTCGACTCGCGCGAGCAGGTCTTCATCTCTCACGGGTGGGGCTCGTTGAGGTTCACCGAGGTTCCAGACCGCAACAAGGAGTACCGCAGCTACATCCGCATGCAGCCCGTCAAGGGCAGCAAGGTCATGGCCGGCGACGCCTACGTGTTCGACGGCGACAAGATCATCGGCATGTGCGGCGACCTCAAGTTCCAGGCCATCCCACGCAAGGTCCTCAACATGGTGCTGCCCCCCCGCGGAGCCTATGCCGTTGGTGCTGCTGCTGCTCCTGCCCGGCCGGCCGCCCCGGCAGCCAAGAAGGCGAGCCCTGTCAAGGAGACCAAGATCGTCACCCCCGGCAACATCGCCAAGGTCAACCAGAAGCTCAAGAGCGTCATCTCCGAGGTCATGGACATCCTCGCCCGCGAGGTTGGCGTGGGTCACGACGAGCTTGCCGACAACATCGCCTTTACCGATCTGGGTGTCGACTCGCTGATGTCGCTGACCGTCAGCGGCAAGATCCGTGAAGAGCTCGAGCTGGACCTGAGCTCGAATGCCTTTGTCGATTTCCCGACCATCGGTTCGTTCAAGGGCTACCTTGCCCAGTTCGAGACCGCCGGCAGCAAGAAGAGCATGGACTGGAGAGACTCGGGCGATTCGAGTGGCTCCGACTCCACCCCCGAGATGGGGTCAGACTCGGACATCACAACGCCCCTCGCCGAGGATGACACTTGCTCGGTCAAGGGAGACGGCAGCAGCGCCGGCACCGACGGTCTCCAGGCCATTGTGCGCGAGACCATCGCCAGCGAGATGGGCGTCGATGTCGACGAGGTCCAGGCTGCCCCCGATCTCGCCAACCTCGGCATGGACTCGCTCATGAGCCTCTCGATCCTGGGCGCGCTCCGCGAGAAGACGGGCCTCAACATCCCGTCCGACCTCTTCGTCGCCAACCCGTCGCTCAAGGACGTCGAGAGGGCTCTCGGCATCACCACCGCGGTGAAGCGGCCGTCGGCTCCCAAGGTGGCGGCGGCGAAACCCGCACTGGCGCCGGCTGCACCTGTCCACCCCAGGATCGGTCTCGAGGAGCCCTGTCCTACCAAGCCTCCGAGGCCTGGCCACATTGTCGACAACTGGCCGCACCGGAAGGCTACCTCTCTCCTCCTCTCGGGCAATCACCGCACCGCGTCCAAGAACCTGTTCATGATTCCGGACGGCAGCGGTTCCTCCACCTCGTACGTCGAGATTGCAGAGATTGGCGGTGACTGGGCCGTCTGGGGGCTCTTCTCTCCCTTCCTCAAGACCCCCGAGGAGTACAACTGCGGCGTCTACGGCATGGCGGCCAAGTTCATCGAGGAGATGAAGCGCCGGCAGCCGGCCGGGCCCTACAGCCTGTCGGGCTGGTCGGCGGGCGGCGTGATCGCGTACGAGATCGTCGACCAGCTCACCAAGGCCGGCGAGAGGGTGGACCGGCTCATCATCATCGACGCGCCCTGCCCCGTGACCATCGAGCCGCTGCCTCAGGGCTTGCACGCGTGGTTCGCGTCCATCGGCATGCTGGGCGAGAAGGGCGACAAGATCCCGCCCTGGCTGCTCCCGCACTTCGCTGCCTCGGTCACGGCGCTCAGCAACTACGACGCCGAGCCCATCGCCAAGGACCGCTGCCCCAACGTCACGGCCATCTGGTGCGAGGACGGCGTGTGCAACCTGCCCACGGACCCGCGGCCCGAGCCCTACCCCAAGGGCCACGCGCTGTTCCTGCTCGACAACAGGTCCGACTTTGGGCCAAACAGGTGGGACGAGTACCTCGACGCCGACAAGATGTCCTTCAGGCATATGCCCGGGAACCACTTCTCCATGATGCATGGTGATCTGGTAAGTTTTTTCAGTCGGATAGACAGACAGACAGACAGACAGCCTAGCTAACACCTTTCCCAGGCGAAGCAGCTCAATGGCTTCCTCCGCGAGGCGCTCCTGTAATGAGGATGGTCTCCTGCAAGCGATGGAAGGTCTTGCCTCGCTTGGTGGCCTAGAACGGGACCCCAGTGGCCACATACCATACCATTACCATCTTAACTTTGGGTTACTCCCACCCCAATCTTGTAATCTGCCTGCCATTTGCTTGTTTTCTCCACCCCCATCCGAGGATATTTTTAATGGGTGTTCTTTATTTCAAAGAGCCCGACGGCATTCCCTCTCAGCAAGGATGAACATTCTGTTGTTTTGAAACTTAGTCCAAGGGCATATGGAACTTCATTTACATAGACCACTCTGTTTTGTTTCGTTTCGTTTTGTTCTTGTCTTAGTATCATCCACCCCGAGCTTGGCTCTCTCTTTTTTTACTATTATTATCCTTCATTCTTTCCCTTTTTTTACAAAACCTCATTTTTCAGCGGTTGGGATGTCGCCAACAAAGGATTTTATATACCTTAAAATGGACCTTTTTTTTTGTCTAATTGGTTTCCCCCCCCCCCCCCCCCTTTTCGGCTCTGTAGAAGACTGGGGGAGGGAAATGACAAATATTCAAGTCTTTACAAAACCAACCCGTTGTTGAAAAGGGTGTATTGCTTGCTGTTACTGGTGACTTGTGTGCCTGACTTGGTGCTTGAACGCATTGTTGTATGTTTCCGTCTTCGCGGCTGTATCGAGTCCCATTCGATGGGCACGCTTCGGTCCGTCGTTGAACGAAGATGCCCCGACGGCGTTGGTTTTCTTCCGCGCCCCTTTCGATACGACCACCGGACTACCTAGCATAAGGGCCGGAAACCCTGGATGACTCTGCTACCGTCGTCAGCTCCTCCCTATTTCCAAGGCCGGCTGACTCTGTCCAGCATAACTTACACATTTCAGTATCTGCAGATTGAACATGGAACCGCGTCACGGCCGCAGACCCACCCCTTATCTCAGGGAGGAACACACCTGAGGAAGCGACCTTGCAATGAAAGGGCAGGAAGTACCGATTCCTCGTCCACGCAAGCCCGAGGACAGCTCATCGGCGAGGTCCATGAGCTCGCAAGTGACGGCCATGGTATCTCCCTCTCGGTGGCCTATCTGAGTTTGTCGGCCTCGGCATGCCTCGGCATTGGAAGGCTATGAGGGGTTTTTCGTCTTCTCGCAGATTTCTTGCATCTATAATAGAGTATGGAAGGTATATTTGGAACTGCCAGTGGGTTTGACGGAAGTTGGAAGGAGAGTTTCTAATTCAGGAGAGAGGGCAAGGGCAAGGGATAATAGGGAGGAGGGGGGTGGTGGGGGGGGGGGGGGGGGGGGCGGGTATGCGGGTTGGGGTCGGGTGAGGGGGGGGGGGGGGGCGCCCAACCACAAACCCAACAAAATAAAGTCAAAAAAGAAGGCGAGTT